>NC_064619.1:648730737-649355737 GCF_023898315.1 Schistocerca nitens | reverse complement strand
TGGGTGCAAAATAGGTGATCTGGATAATCTCTGGGCTCCACATGTGATCTGCAACACTTGTGCCAGCAACCTCAGGAAATGGATGCATGGGAAAGGACGTTCAGTGCCCTTTGCAGTGCCCATGATCGAGCGTGAGCCAACTAACCATGTTAATGACTGCTACTTTTGTATGGTTCGTCCTATCAAGTAGCGAATATCTAAGAAGAGGTAGCGGACATTGATCTATCCTAACATTCCACGTGCCATACGTTCAATTCTACATGGGGAAGGATTGATAATACGTGAACCACCGGCAGAGTACAACATTACTTCTGAAGGGGATTCTGAATGTGCTGAACCATGTACATCACAGGACACAGAATTCCTCCCAAATATGTAATCATGTACAAGACACATAATTCCTTCCAAATATGTCATCAACTGACGGTCCACAAAAACTGTCTCAAAGTGAGTTAAGTGATCTCATTAGAGATTTGGAGCTCTCTAAAGCTAAGGCTGAGATTTTAGCATCAAGATTACAGTAGAGCAATTTTCTGGAAAGCAATGCAAATGTTTCATTTTGCCACAGAAGAGAGGAACAATACACTCTTCTTTTTAACATGCAAGGTAGTCTTGTGGCATGTGTGGACATAAACGGTCTAATGAGGGCTCTCAAAATTAATTACAACCCTGATGAGTGGAGACTTTATTGATTCTTCAAAGCTGAGCTTAAAATCAGTAATTTTACATATTGGTAATGAACTTCCTTCTGTTCCAGTTGAACATAGTCTGAGTATGAAAGAGTCGTGCGAAAACATGAAAATTTTACTAGACGTCATCAAGTATAATGACTCTCAATGGCAAATCTGTGGTGACTTGAAAGTGGTTGCACTGCTATCAGGTATATAGTTAGGTATACAGGGTGTACTAAAGATTGCTGCTTTCTCTGTGAATGGGATAGCTCAGATCGTGCATCCCATCACACTAAACACGAATGGCCCACCAAAAAATCTCTTGAATTAGGTATAAATAAAATTTAGAGTGCACCTCTAGTAGATCCTAAAAAGATTCTGCTCCCGCCCTTGCATATCACGTAGGGTCTCATGAAAAACTTTTTTAAAGTAATGAACAAAGACGGTGACGCATTTAAGTACTTAAGGCAAAAATTCCCTTACTTAAGTGATGCCAAAGGAAAGGGGGGCGTCTTTGTAGGCCCACAGATTCGAGGGCTTTTTGGAGACCATACTATTGACGGAACCATGCTAGTTGATGAAGCATGCATGGGATTGTTTTAAGACAGTCTGTTCACAGTTCTTGGGGAACAAACGAGCTAAAAATTACAAGGAGATTGTAAATAACATGTTGTCATCTTAGGAAAAACTTGGTTGCAACTTGTCATTGAAAATTCATTTCTTACATAGAGGGAATTTTAGGTGGGAATTTAAGGAGATGGGACCTGAATAAACTGACTAAACCAGAGGGTGTACAGAGTTTCAGGGACAGCATAAGGGAACAATTGACAGGAATGGGGGAAAGAAATACAGTAGAAGACGATTGGGTAGCTCTGAGGGATGTAGTGAAGGCAGCAGAGGATCAAGTAGGTAAAAAGACGAGGGCTAATAGAAATCCTTGGGTAACAGAAGAAATATTGAATTTAATTGATAAAAGGAGAAAATATAAAAATGCAGTAAATGAAGCAGGCAAAAAGGAATACAAACGTCTCAAAAATGAGATCGACAGGAAGTGCAAAATTGCTAAGCATTGATGACTAGAGGACAAATGTAACGATGTAGAGGCTTATCTCACTAGGGGTAAGATTGATACAGCCTACAGGAAAATTAAAGAGACCTTTGGAGAAAAGAGAGCCACTTGTATGAACATCAAGAGCTCAGATGGAAACCCAGTTCTAAGCAAAGAGGGAAAAGCAGAAAGGTGGAAGGAGTATATTGAGGGTCTATACAAGGGCGATGTACTCGAGGACAATATTATGGAAATGGAAGAGGATGTAGAAGAAGATGAAATGGGAAATACGATACTGCGTGAAGAGTTTGACAGATCACTGAAAGACCTGAGTCGAAACAAGGCCCCGGGAGTAGACAACATTCCATTGGAGCTACTGACGGCCTAGGGAGAGCCAGTCCTGACAAAACTCTACCATCTGGTGAGCAAGATGTATGAGACATGCGAAATACCCTCACACTTCAAGAAGAATATAATAATTCCAATCCCAAAAAAGCAGGTGTTGGCAGATGTGAAAATTACCGAACTATCAGTTTAATAAGTCACAGCTGCAAAATACTAACGCGAATTCTTTACAGACGAATGGAAAAACTGGTAGAAGCCGACCTCGGCGAAGATCAGTTTGGAATCCGCAGAAATATTGGAACACATGAGGCAATACTGACCCTACGACTTACCTTAGAAAATAGATTAAGGAAAGGCAAACCTACATTTCTAGCATTTGTAGACTTAGAGAAAGCTTTTGACAATATTGACTGGAATACTCTCTTTCAAATTCTAAAGGTGGCAGGGGTAAAATACAGGGAGCGAAAGGCTATTTTTACAATTTGTACATAAACCAGATGGCAGTTATAAGAGTCGAGGGGCATGAAAGGTTGTAGCCTCTCCCCGATGTTATTCAATCTGTATATTCAGCAATCAGTAAAGGAAACAAAAGAAAAATTCGGAGTAGGTATTAAAGTCCATGGAGAAGAAATAAATACTTTGAGGTTCGCCGATGACATTGTAATTCTGTCAGAGACAGCAAAGGACTTGGAAGAGCAGTTGAACGGAATGGACAGTGTCTTGAAAGGAGGATATAAGATGAACATCAACAAAAGCAAAACGAGGATAATGGAATGTAGTCGAATGAAGTCGGGTGATGCTGAGGGAATTAAATTAGGAAATGAGACACTTCAAGTAGTAAAGGAGTTTCGCTATTTGGGGAGCAAAATAACTGATTATGGTCGAAGTAGAGAGGATATAAAATGTAAACTGACAGTGGCAAGGAAAGCGTTTCTGAAGGAGAGGAATTTGTTAACATCGAGTATAGATTTAAGTGTCAGGAAGTCGCTTCTGAAAGTAATTGTTTGGAGTGTAGCCATGTTTGGAAGTGAAACATGGACGATAAATAGTTTAGACAAGAAGAGTATAGAAGCTTTCGAAATGGGGTGCTACAGAAGAATGCTGAAGATTAGATGGGTAGATCACATAACTAATGAGGAAGTACTGAATAGGATTGGGGAGAAGAGAAGTTAGTGGCACAACTTGACTAGAAGAAGGGATCGGTTGGTAGGACATGTCCTGAGGCATCAAGGGATCACAAATTTAGCATTGGAGGGCAGCGTGGAGGGTAAAAATCGTAGAGGGAGACCAAGAGATGAATACACTAAGCAGATTCAGAAGGATGTAGGTTGCAGGAGGTACTGGGAGATGAAGGACCTTGCACAGGATAGATCAACATGGAGAGTTGCATCAAACCAGTCTCAGGACTGAAGACCACAACAACAACAACAATAACAACAACATAGTCGTCTTGACTTCTTCCCCAAAGATTGTGGTGCAGTAAGTGATGAACATGAGAAGCGATTTCATCAAGATATTGCCACATTTGGGAAGAGGTATGTCGGAAAGTGGAGCCCTACTATTTTAGCAGATTACTGCTGGACTGTCGTACGGGATGTTCCCAATTATGTGTAATAACGTCAAGACAAGCGAAAACGGTCATCCTCCGAATTTTTCTCTAAACAAAACATATAATTGTATATACTGTACATACAGACACTTAACATATGTAATCCTTTACATACATTTATGACCTGTTAATTTATATATTTTCTTTTGTGCTTTACATAGCTTTGGTACAAAGTAGAATTACAAAGTACTTTCATTCATGTAATATTATCTTTATTTTTTCTTAATATTTTGTCTTCGTACTTCTACAATGGCACTTAAATTTATCAGTACATAACGCATAACATAATTCAAGTAATTGTTCACTTAAAATTTGTTATGCTGAATCTTTGAACATGAATACGTATTTAGTTAGTTATTTATACAACAATGTAAATTACTTTCTAAAAAACTAGCGCTAAATATTTATGAAGATGATGATTTTGTATCATTTTATATTGAAATAAACATAACTAACTCAAAATCATGCAATTTACACACTTTAACTTCAAATTTGTTGTTCATTGTTATTTGCCTCAGAAACTAATCAAATACGCTCACAGCAGAGTCGATACAAAACACATATGTTGTGCGCAATATCATTTTCGTTCGAAGCGATGTACGTAACTATTTCCGCGAAAATGTTGAAGCATGGGAGAGAGACAACAAAGAGATCACAATATTTCAGCTTATCACTGTAGTTGTTAGGATTCTCTTCAGCTACGCGTGACAGAGCTGCATACAACTGTTGGTGACGTCTGCCCTCAATCACAAGCAGTGGATTCACGCAATCGTCACTCAGACGTTTTGTAAAGAAGCTGTCGTTAGCTACATTCAGATTCTTAGTTCTACTCTTTCTTGCTTCTGAACATAAGTCCAGGAAATAATTTTATTCGGAAATCATTAACACGGTGGTCGATGGTAGCATTACATAACCAATTTTTGGTATCGCCCTCAGCTTTCAGATTGTATGGAAACGCTGAATAAGTTTTACTGTTTTTCCAAATGTTACACTAGCAACTCTATATTGTGCACAGGAATATGCAGTAAAAGTCTCTTTTAGATCCATACGTGTGGTGATACATTCGATAGAAATTAAAGGATTCTGGCAGACAGTCAGAGCGAATACAAATTAACGCCCAAATTAAGTAGGTAACTCAATCAGAATTATGTGACTTGCCATCACTTCGCCGTTTGTCGCGAAATAAATACGTAGGATGCGTAACACATCAACTGGGTGTTACTCGGTGAACTTGCTCCAACCCTGATACAGAACCGGAGGTACTGCACTGCGTTACAGTTCGTAGAAATTACCGAGGTAAATTCTTCACCAGAATACACATATAGCATAACACGCAGCGCGATTGGCAGTACCAATAAACTCCTGGTTCTTTAAAACATTGAATTTCCACGTGTAAAACAACTTCAATCAGTCTGATTACTTCCAAAATAGGTTAATGTGTTAAATATTTGTCTCCAAGCATTTAAGGTAGATAAAAACTTAAAGATTTCAAATTATGCTTTACGTTCGTTGGAATTGCAATGTGCTCTCATTATGAATGACTGGATGAATATACCCCACGTAATATGCGCTAAATTTTAAGCAAAAACTAGTTTTTCGCTATATCTATTTTTATTACGTCATATCTTCTGAACTACATGCCGTATCATAACATAATTTTGCTGGTACATTTAGTGATATATGAAGATACTGTTGGAAAGTGTGCTAAGAACGGAGGTAGCAGTAACGAAATAATAAATTAAAACTTCATGTCTGATTCTAAAATTTTACTAACGCCATTTTAAGCAAAAGCTAGGCTTTCACGTATCTAGATAATTAATACTTCGTATCTTCTCAGGTACTTGTCGTAAAATGATATAATTCAGCAAGTACATTCAGTGGTATGTGTGGAAACTGTCTGCAAACTGAATTTCGAATAGCGTTAGCAGTAAAGAAGTAAGAAGTTAGAAGGTCACGCCATATACTGAAGTCTGATTGCATGAACAATGAAAATGTACTGAGTGATGAGCTTTTACCATTTCATCATGTTGTGTTGGTTTTGAGCGGCAAAAAGTTTCGTAAAGATTTGAAATTATCTATAACATTTTCGCATTTAGCTAAGTGCTTTCATTTTCAAATACTGGATGAAAGATGTCCGCGTATTAACGCGCCATAAATTACGCTGCGTTAAGACAAACACACGGTTTCTATCTTTACTATTTGATTTCTTAAGTTAAACTTTTAACGTAAGATTATATTTCTTAAGGAGTAGATTATGACAGCACTTTCATTTTTTCAACTGGGTGAATAGTTACGCGGAATATTGAAAACGGAATTTTTGTTGGCCCTACGCTGCAACTTGTACCGGTAAAATAGTTCCGCATTTCGGGATAGCGTTTTACGAACATAGTGAGCCACACCCGGATAGAATTCAATCGGCATTTTATCGACCGTTCTCCGACACACCCGACGGGCTGATTGGGTTTTTTAGGCAGTTCCCCATTCTCGTTCAGGCAAATGCTGAGTTGGTCCTCAACTTCGACTCAGAAAATGCGATAGCCTACACGAAGAGGAAAAATATGAATAGAAATTTCAGAATATTCACTGACAGATGGCGCGCACGTCTTCCTTCCCTTATCCTACCTGGACGGTTGCGATGCCAAGAACGGTATCCGGTCACTAAGTTAAATAGCTGAAATAAATTTGTCAAATCCTAAAAGATGCGAATCGGTACTAGATGAGATGAACTCTAGGGAAAAGAGAGGTAAAATTAGACTACTGAAAGGTAACCGTACAAAATGCATGAATAAATTATTGCGCAAAATACATTATTAACGAATTTAATCAGAGAACGTAAAGTATTCTCACATACAGAGGCTACCTCTCAACAAAAATTTATAAAATTAAAATCCAGGGATGCGGTAAGAAGTCAAATAAAAGCTGTGGCATATTGCTGTGCTGTACACAAAAACGTGAACGTGTCAGAAAATTACCAGATTAAAACTATTTTATGCAAAGCAGTTTCCGGAAATTTAAAACTCTGCTAATTTGTGACGGTTTCGTGTGCGTTTCGTGGCATATTCAAGCAAAAAATGTTGGTCCGTAGTTTAAAATATACTTCGCTAAATGCGGGATCCTGACAAAGCATACTAATATTTTATGTTCGGTTACAATTAGTTTTTTTAGTTATGTGCATTTTGAATTTATATCAAATTAAATATTTTTTTAAATGCCTTTTTCTGCTCTGACGTCTGTCCGGTATTTTTTTGAATCTTTTACGTACAGCTTTTCTTTCAGAAACGAGAATTTTCTGAAAAATGTAAGCATGTGCATCACGATAGAAATAATTTGTAAATTTCGTATAGCCAGGTCGAGAGATATTACAACACGAATGTCATTAAAAACTACACTTTTCAAGGCGCAATTTACTTATGGTGGGATAGAAATTTTGTCAAGTGAATTGTCCAGCATTACAATTGATCACATACTATGTGTTATTCTTATTTTACGTAATTACAGCATTTTCCAGTTCACGATTTTCTTTTCTTTGGTATTTATACGTATTATACGTATTGTCGATTGAATTAAACATGAAGATAAACGAATTTTATGAGGAGATGTTAATTATTCGTTGATTTTTGTTGCTGTTGGACGATGATTCTTTCAGTTTTGATTATGTTTTCCTGGAAATTATTTGGTGAAAATGGCATCGAGGTGCCAGTTAGTAAAGCAGTAATTCTGGGGAGGGATCAACACTGAGGGATTAGGTAGGATGGCAATGGCATAAGTAAGTATTACGTGTAGAGAGAAGCTGAGTGTGGCAGGAGAAATGCAAGTGAATTCTTGGAATTAAGAAGAGAATAATGAATATCAAAAATTACTTATCAATTTTGATGGCATGTTGTGAGCAAAACCTGAATAACGCAGTCGGTGGGGACATTCCTGTGAAAGGAAAGGTTCTGGCTTCGAATCCGACTCACACAGCTTTAACCTGTCACGAAGTTTAAAAATAGCACTCATTCAGCAGCAGAGTGAAAGATTCGGGCGGTGTCTAAGACATTTCCACGCGATATCCATCCTTCCAAGACTGCTAGCACAGGAAGGAATGCACAAGAGCTTCTGTGAAATTTGGAGAGCGCTGGCGGCGACAAGCATGGTGCTAAGTTTAGGCCCAAAACATTATAATTGTTTCAACAAATATGCTTCTGTCAACATAACGAATCGAAGAAAAAAAAAGTCATATGGCACTGCTACGAGAGCTGTATCTTAAAATCTGTTGCTTGTCGGCCATTGCAATATGCGTATATATAAGGCATCGCAATGTTTTTGTGCACCTAAGAAGCAGCAGGGAATATGCTATCAGCGGAGTGTGCCACGCGTGTTGCCTATTAGCTAGTCATCTTTGCCCTGTGAAAGCAGGAAGGCTGAGCTTAGCGACACTCAAGGTTTTGTAGCTGATAATCACTGTATGTATCTGTTCCGATATTGTAAGGGTATGGTTGAGCATTTAGCATACCCCTGGGATGCTAGCAAGATCTGAACTCTGTGACCTATACAGTGAGCAGATTGCTCCACGTAAGATCATGTAGAATTTAATGACAAAGTCGCACAACAAAAACTAATATGCATCTGAATTTAAACAGGGGTGGCACAATTAAACATGATTAGGGTAATTTAGCTTACATAGATACTGTGGTAAAAGGCGGTTTCATTAAAATGGTTCAAATGGCTCTGAGCACTATGCGACTTAACTTCTGAGGTCATCAGTCGCCTAGAACTTAGAACCAATTAAACCTAACTAACCTAAGGACATCACACACATCCATGCCCGAGGCAGGATTCGAACCTGCGACCGTAGCGGTAGCTCGGCTCCAGACTGTAGCGCCTAGAACCGCACGGCCACTCCGGCCGTCGGTTTCATTAAACGGTGAAATGAAACCGAAGTTCACAATAACATTTCGTTTAGTACTAATGGGCATTAACATGATTGCACGTATTCAATAGACTAAAGTACTAACAAGGGAACCTCCCCATCGCACCCCCCTCAGATTTAGTTATATCTTGGCACAGTGGATAGGCCTTGATAAACTGAACACAGATCAATTGAGAAAACAGGAAGAAGTTGTGTGGAACTGTGAAAAAATAAGCAAAATATACAAACTGAGTAGTCCATGGGCCTCATATGCAACATCAAGGAGAACGTGAACCCAGGAGCGCCGTGGTCCCGTGGTAGCGTGAGCAGCTGCAGAAGGAGAGGTCCTTGGTTCAACTCTTCCCACGAGTGAAAATTTTACTTTCTTTATTTTTGCATAGATATTATCTGTCCGTTCGTTCATTGACGTCTCTGTTCACTGTAATAAGTTTAGTGTCTGTGTTTTGCGACCGCATCGCAAAACCGTGCGATTAGTAGACGAAAGCCGGCCGAAGTGGCCGTGCGGTTAAAGGCGCTGCAGTCTGGAACCGCAAGACCGCTACGGTCGCAGGTTCGAATCCTGCCTCGGGCATGGGTGTTTGTGATGTCCTTGGGTTAGTTAAGTTTGAGTAGTTCTAAGTTCTAGGGGACTAATGACCTCAGCAGTTGAGTCCCATAGTGCTCAGAGCCAGTAGACGAAAGGACGTGCCTCTCCAAACGGAACCGAAAACATTCGATCGCAAGGTCATAGGTCAACCGATTCCTCCACATGAAAACACATTTGATATATTCTATACGACACTGGTGACGGCGTCACATGACAGGAATATGTTGTCGACCCACCTAACTTGTACACTTGGCGAATGGGTAAAAAGATTCTTCTACCTTGCCCGATTTAGGTTTTCTTGTGGATGTGATAATCACTCCCAAAAAAGTGATGAAAACATAAGAGTTTGTCACATAAACTGAAAATAAAAAATTAAAATTTCCACTCGTTGGAAAATTTGAACCTAGCACCTTTCATTCCGCAGCTGCTCACGTTACCACGAGACCACGGCGCCCCTGCCCTCTCAATGTCCTTGATGTTGCATATCTACTCAGTTTGTATATTTTGCTTATTATTTCACAGTTCCACACAATTTCTTCCTGTTTTCTCAATTGATCTGTGTTCAGTTTTTCAAGGCCTATCCACTGTGCCAACTTATAACTAAATCTGAGGGGGGTGCGATGGGGAGGTTCCCTTGTAAGTATAAAATGCGTAAGGTTCAGATGAATTACAAAAGGTGCACTATAATCCCTTGGTACAGGTGGCTAGGACTGGAGTGGGACTGTTACAATTAAGTACGTTCATGCAAACTGCCGATGATTGCCTAATTAGTCAAATATTAAAGAACAGATCCAGGAAATTACGTATGAGCACGAGTTGTCTTGCCTATGCACTAGCTGACTGCATGACTTAATTTACAGAAACGCAGCACTAACTTGAAACAAACGATTTCACGGTTCCCTCATCACGACGTACGCAGAGGCAGCTTATGGTCACCATTGTTCAAAAGAGTCAGGTGGAGAGTGTTGAGAGTTATAAGTTTAGCCTTGGCATATGTGACAAAGGTCTGCGACATAAAAATTGTTTCAAATTTATTAAGTGATTTTTATAGTGTTTTTAACGCTCCTTTTGGGAAAAATTGTGAATGTTCAACCATTCAAATGTGTGTGCATTCCTAAGGGACCAAACTGCTTAGGTCATCGGTCCCTAGACTCACACACTACTAAAACTAACTTTAACTAACTTATGCTAAGAACAACTCAAACACCAATGTCCGAGGGAGGACTCGAACCTCCGACGGGAGTCCGTGACATGACGCCTCAACCCGCGCGGCCACAGCGCGCGGCGGAAAAATAGTGAAAAAATTTCATCGCGTGCAGTTATTTCACAAACTACTTGTCTAGTTTTAGCTTTTTTCGATATTTCAGCACTCTAGTGAGTTTGAAGTTTGGATTTATACTAGATATACGTAAAATTAGGAGTAATTAGGAGAAACCAACAGGATTTTCATCTCGGCGCCTGTCTGTCGCGGTGCCCCTTCCCTCGCCATCGCCAAGCAGTGAGCTTCTGCTATTGTCCTTCAGTTCACAGTAACTCTTCACTCTGTGCTGTTGACGTGTTGTTGTTGCTAGTGCTTTAAAGTAGTGACTGTTTTCTGGACAATGGATAATAGCTACCATAGGATATATAAACTCGCCAGACTGCTTCTGCTACATTTGTCGCAACTATTCCGATTAAAAGCAACAAAGAAACATTTCAGATTTTGTTGAAACAGTGTATTTCGCCTATTTTGGTATAAAGTTAGGTGATGAAGATAAGCCTTGGGCCCCACACAAAGCTTGTTCAGTGTGTGTTGAAGAACTGAGGCAATGGTTTCAACGTAAAAAGCAGTCCTTACATTTTGGGATACCAGTGGTTTGGAGGGAGCCCAAATATCATAGTGATGTCTGCTATTCTTGTTCTAGCAACGTACGACGTTTCAATTTGAAAAACAAAAGGGATATTTATTGCCCCAACATTCAATCAGCCATTCGCCCTGCACTTCATTGACCTGAGGTACCAGTACCCCCTCCTCCAGATTCTTTGGACGAAAAAGATGATCACGAGCCGTAGGCTCTGTAAGGTGATAGTGAAGAAGACAGAGATTGCTAGGATGCTGGTACAACCGATCCCATTCCATTCTCATAATCTGAGCTGAACGATTTAGTTGGAGACCTAGGCTTTTCTAAGGAATCGGCAGGAGTTTTAGGATCTAGATTGAAAGATAAACAATATTGGCTCCGGGTATATCATTTTCTTGCTATCGATAGAGGGAAAAGGAGTTTGTATCTTTCTTCTCTCAAAAAGGTGGCCTGGTGTTTGGCAGTGATGTTCCTGGTCTTATGGCACGTTTCAAAATAGAATATGGCCCTGATGAGTGGAGACTTTTTATTGATTCTTCAAAAGGAAGCCTTAAAGCAGTATTTCTATACAATGGCAATAAGTATGCTTCTATACTAGTTGGACACTCGGTTCACTTAAAAGAATGTTACAAAAACCTTGAACTGGTTTTAAGCAAACTCTGCTGTTCAGACCACAACTGAACACTATGTCGTGATTTAAAAGTGATATCAATGCTGCTTGGTCAACAAAGTGGCTGTACGAAGTTCCCTTGCTTTCTCTGTGAATGGGATAGTAGAGACAGAAAGCAACACTACATAAAAAAGCTTTGACCTTGAGGAAAACCTTACAGGTAGGGGATAAAAATGTTGAGAGAAAAAGTCTTGTGGATCCCAAAAAGGTGTTACTTCCACCACTTCACGTTAAGTTGGGGCTGATGAAACAATTTATTAAGGTATCGCCAAAAGAAGGAGAGTGTTTCAGATATCTTTGTGGACAGTTTCCTGGTGTATCCGACGGAAAGCTAAAGGAAGGAATCTTTGTCGGATCAGAAATTAGAAAACTAATGACAGATCCCAACTTTGTGGACAAAATGGAAACAAAAGAAAAGACAGCATGGACATCTTTTAAATTAGTTGTTATAGGTTTCCTAGGAAACGAGAGATCCAAACTATAAGACAATCGTCACAGACGTGCTCGTCAACTTTAAGAAGATGGGCTGTAACATGAGCATTAAAGTTCATTTTGTCCACTCACATCTTGACTACTTCCCCGCAAACCTTGGTGATGTAAGTGAAGAGCAGGGCGAAAGATTCCACCAAGACATCAAAGAAATGGAAATAAGATATCAAGGAAGATGGAATGTCAACATAATAGCGGACTACTGCTGAATGATAAAAGAGATGACCCTCAAGGAGCCCACAGCCGGAAAAGCTATAAAAGAAGCTTCGACAGAAAGCGAAAGCTTCATTAGGAGGACTTATGAGCTTAAAGAGAAATGGAAGTTTATTGGAAATGTAGTTTAGAACATGACTTAAAAATAAAATAAAAATTTATAACGTTGGAAATAATGTGATAAACTGCTTAAATTTTGTTATTATACCCAAAAATGCTCCCTCTTTTGTGAGAAAACCTGACGTGATAAAGAAAAATTGATTATATTTTTGAAATCAGCGCTGAAAAGTACATAAGTCAGCTGTCAAATTTCAAACAACTTTCAAAAAATATTCTTTGCAGAGATGCGTGATCAGCTCTAGGACGAAGTCCTTCTTCTCTTCAGTTGTAAAGTGAAGATACATCTACCTCTGAAAATCTAAGCTGAAGTATGTATCTGCTTTCCTACTCAAAATCTTGCTGATACTGCCAGCATCAGATTCTTGTTAACCAACTGCGGCAGACCTTCCGAATCCCGACCAATGAAATCTCTTAACATTAGGAACCATTTCTCCTCTCCTAAGGAATCTGCTGTGATTAACCAGTAATAAACATTTATTTCTCTGACTTCGGCGGAAAGCAGAACTTCTCTCCCAGTATGAGAGTGGTTTCACGTTTTGGACAGCGATAAGGACTGCATGTAGGCACTCGTGAGTCTTCCTTCCCTCTGCGAAAATAACTTAGGTGAGCCAACACAGGACTCCTCCACAAAATTTAAGCATCAGCTTCTGCTGATCTGCTATGAGTCCACCAGATTTTTTCCGCTATGTTTACGTCGAGATTCTCATCCCCTTACAGATCTACGTCTGTTTTGAAATCACTCCTTACCCTGCTCCCCATAAAGGAAGTTTACAGCTTTCTTCTGCCCTCTGGGGCTCTTGCCGGGATCATATTTTTACGACTTGCTTGCCAATGTACCCGTGCGTCCTTCACTTCCCACACTCTTTCAGAGGACCCAGCTTTCAGAAAAACGAAAGAAATATTTTTCAGTGAAGAAATGAAATTGAGAAGAACCAATTAAATTCACAATTATTGGTGTCTGATGCCGTTACCTCCGCACGTTCATGCGTTGATAGTTATTTGAAAGAATTTGAGTAGTCTAATTGGGATAGCCGGTTACTCATTACGTTATGCTGTAGTTTCGGTTACTCATTACGTTATGCTGTAGTTTTGGAAAAAAACTGTCCTGTAACAGTAAGCAGTATGAAGATGCAGCACACCGTGTTAGTAGACCCTGTTAGGTGAGACGTCGTTATCCCAAAAGCTTCAGAGAACATCTTGTCTTTGTTCGACAGGATAGAAGTCAGGAGCGGAGGGCGTTGTAAAATGAAAATTAATTTAGTGGAATGGACCCAGTTTATTCTTGTAATGATGGTACAGTGGTGCCTACGTAGGGCTGAGCAGCCCCAAGAGGGGTTGCCGTCTGCTCATCAGAGAGGCAGAGGCTACAGGAGCGACTACTCGGGGCCGAGGTCAGAAGCTAAGAGAGCGCGGAGCTGTTTCCAAGCCGCCCTCGCCGCTCCCGGCCGCGTCCCCACGTGATCACACGATTAGTCTCTGATTGGAGGATTGATTCCATTTTAACAGAGCAACTTAAGTGTTCAACAGGTAAATTGATTACGTCGTTGATTAAAAGAAACTGCTACTGAACCTAACGTACATACGTACGTACTTCCCTTTCCCCTTCCGAAGAGCGGAGGGCATAAACGATAAAAGCCTTGTACATGTACTTAGTATATGACAGTAGAGGTCTGGTAACATCAACAAGTTACACCAAGGTAGTGTGGATATGAAGAGTGTGAGTGTGTTGTACGTTGTTATTGGGCGTATGAAGTGTTGTGTAAATGTGTGACTAATGGTAGCTGATGGCGGATACGAATTGAAGGCCAATAGGTGCTATCAGAGATACTTCCAGTCGAGAAACAATGAAAGTTAAAAGGGAATACCCAATATGACACAAAAATAACGTATAACCATAAAGTGTACTAACATTAATCATAACTATAAATTGATAACAATAAAACATGACATTGAAGTAATAATAATTGACAAGAAATAAAATAAAGGGAATATTTCCCGAACATAACTTCCGAATCGGATACGAAATCCGTCAGGGGAAGTTGTTTTTTTTAGTCGGTTGACGAAGTGCATAAGGGACTACGTCAGTAGAATCCGACAGTGTGTGTGTATATAACAACATTGTTCTTAAAAGTGCAGTTTGCACTGTCAGATGGTGAAAAGCAACTAATCCGTTCAGCAACGGAAAAGGCTGCCATCTGGGATCGGTATCTGAATCTTTGGCAGAATCCGATGATTTTGCAATGGAATTGCCATCTAGAAGAAGGTGGCGTTGTATAAAATGTAATAAAAGAGCGTCTGGGGCTCAGTTCATTTGTGGTTGAGTGCCAAAGGCGTAGTGTGAGCGCAAATTGTCTCACGGTAATTGATGTATGAATTGTTTTGTGGTCAACCGAGGAGCCTAGGATTCGGTGACGTGTAAGTACAAGTTCGCGGTGCGAATGAGCTACCTGCGAGTGACTCGACTAATAAGTTCAGCAGTGCATTAGTGCAATCTGCAGACTTGGATTGACGATTATATAATTTGCAGGGTAATGGAGCAACCTGCGGACAGTGCTAAGGCAACCTGTCTAATAATTGAGGGGTAGGCAGTGCATTGGAGCTATCTGCGATACCGTGGTTCAGTGGGCCTAAGGGCGTCCGTCTGACTTAATAAGAATTAGTGTAGGCACATGGGTTTCCTGCGATACATGGAATAAAAGTATCAGCAGCGTTATCAGCGACCTGCTGCACTAGGAAAATGTCGACTGTTCAAGCAATAAAAATAACTCTGAAGCTAGAATAGCATACACACATAAATAGCGTCACTTTTTGTGCGCGCAGTATATAACACTACATAAAATGAAAATCATGAACTACAAATCACTAGCACTAGCATAATGACATAATTAAACACAATGACATATATTGACAGGAAAATAAAAACATAATGATGTATAATAATAACGCTGTAAGTAGTCGGAACGCTCAACATTAACATTTAACACTGGCCACCTGGGACTGGCTGCTAGGCTGCGTGTGTGTCAGTTTTAAAACTGACGATAACAAATTGAACTGAATGGACAACTAGGCACAGTTCCCGTAGTGCTTACATCACTGGCTAATTAGAGGCAAAGTACGTATCTCACAATGAATCATCGGCCGATATTTTGGGGCAAGACTGCAACAAGGGAGAGCAATATCTCGGTGTAAATGGGTGGTAAGATTAAAAGACCGGTACTGTCGGAAGACGGTACCTAACATGTTGTAGGGACCTCCTCATCGACAGAAGAAGGAAAACAGGATAGAACTATGACCACGGCGGTAGAGTAAAATAAATGGGGAGGGCAAAAATAACTGCGTAGCAACCAAGGAACAATCGCCCACCGATATACGGCAGCCCGGACGATTGGTCGTTTGTGCCTCGTCAGTAGCGTGAAAAACCCGTGGCATTGCATTGGTTCGCCCGTATCTGGCCTTTTCCAAGGAAGATAACGTTAAATGTCCTCGTAGTTCGATGTGTAAGAGGGTTAGGGCTGTAGTTTATAGCTTATACAATGAATCAAAGCAGTAGTGAAACTTCACTTACAGGATTGGCAGACTAAGGTATGCAGAATAATGTAAGTCGTTAAGAACTTCGTGTGATTTATCCAGCTAATGTGAAACAAAACAAGGAAAAGAATTTAAACAATGAATCACATCTACTTAATATTTATGTTAAGATTTATTGGGATGTTTGAATGAATTTTGTTTGCCGTGTCTTCCGGCTGCATGAAATAAACCAGCATGGAGCTGTTAGCGAGCGCGCAGCGCACGCGTAGGTGCGGAGTAGGCACCGGCACGTCAGCGGTTATGTGAGACGGCGTGTAGCCGCGAGAGACCGGCCGCTACTGCAGCGACAAATATCACGCGCTTAGCGTGTACCAGAAATAACTATGAATTATAAATTGCTAATTATCTAGAATAAGAGTTTTTTTAAAAAGGCTGTTAGTTATATAAAATTATGGTAAATGCATTGTAGTCTGTCATACACGGAGGATAGGGCAGTAATTTGCGGTTTGTTTTTGTAACTACTAGGACGCGCCGCGTGTTGAGTCGCTGGAGGCGGCAGCGCACGTGGTGATAAGATACGTCATCGCGCGGAGCGCTGTTACTGGCTTAGAAAAAATGATGGCCGCTGGCCAGTTCTTGGCGAGGAGAAGGGACAGCGCTGAAGAGAGGAGGGGAGGCGACAGCTGATGTGTTGCACCGCCAACAGCTGGTCCCGTAAACAAAGTGTACGAGGCGTATGCATTTCAAGTCCTGGCTTTATCTGTTCCGATTACTTACGATTAGATGCAGGAAATACAGAACTACGACATATAGTTCAATACACTAGACGTCAACGTAACAAGTATTAAGAAAAGCTCGGAGTAAAAATACTCCACATGTACTGGTTTGCCAAATAGATGGCAACAGAGGACAAGGAGGAATATTATTCGGAGTTAGCAGCCGCGGTTCTGCCACCACCAAGTGTAATGGTTGCATTTGAAGCAAGTCAGTTGCGTGACGTCTAATGCGTGGCATTGCTTGCAAAACATAAAACATAATCATACATATAAAAATGAGCAAAAATACATGACAGGACTGGAAATTGACAATTGGAAATGGCTGGGAACTCCGTGGTGGCCAGGCACGTCTTGCTTCCAAGTCCCTGGAGAAAATTACTTAAACTAAGCTGCAATAAAACATAACATAAAACTCTAACTAGGCGTGATTAATCACGCGACCTCAACCCATAAGGGTGTCGATTCCGCAAAGGGTATCTACAACCCTGTGGAGGTAGTCTCCTCCGTTTTTTCTTTCGTCTTTGTTCCACTTGAGGTGGAGGTGACACAGGCGGATCGGGGGCTGCGACCTGTTGTGGTGACACAGCCCTACCGTGGTAAGGTTGCAGGCGGTCAAAGTGCACTATCACCGTACGATCGGTTAATTGCAGTTCTGCATTGACTGGTGAGGTCAACCGTACAATCAGATACGGGCCTTCAAAGCGGGGAGAGAACTTTTTAGTTCGTCCCTTTTTGATTGCCGGGTTTCGTAGTAACACTAAATCACCTGTTTGATAAGTCGGTAAAACAGCATTTTTGTTCTGCCTGTGCAACTGTTTATTAGTAGCTTTGATATTATTCCTCTTTACCTTATACCAGATCGCTTTTAGCCGGCGGGCTAATCCTTTTACTTCCTTTATTTCTACACCTTGAGGTAGTTTGTCTATTTCGAACGGCGAATTCATCGGCCGTCCAAACACAGCTTCGTAAGGGGTATACCCCGTGGATTCATGTATTCGGGTGTTGTATGCAGAAGAAATATACGGTACATATCTGTCCCAATCAGCGTGCGTTTTTGCAACATAATAGGATAACATTTTACAAATTGTACGGTGTACGCGTTCAACGCGACCGTTGGCTTTAGGATGGAAGGGAGTTGTACGCCATTTTTTGATTCTTAGCAATTTACAAACTTGTACAAATAAAGAAGACATGAAATTGGTTCCTTGATCCGTTAAAATGGCATCAGGACTTCCAAAAGGTAGTATCACACGATTTACAAACTCTCTCGCCACAGTTTCAGCTGTCATGTCGGGGAGGGGAACCAAAATTAGATAACGTGAAAAGTGATCAATAAGAGACAAAATGTATTTGTTACCTTGTTGCGACTGTGGAAAAGGACCTTGTGAATCTAAAGCAAGAATTTCGAAGGGTGAAGATGCCTGAGGAAGTGTTTGCAGCGGCACTCGCGGATGCCTATTTTGTGCTCGTTGTGCACACGGAAGGCAAGATCTTACATACCTGTCCACGTCACGTTGTCGGTATTGCCACCAATAACGTGTCGCAATTCAGCGTTCGTAGCGCGTTTTCCGCTGTGGCATGCTTGGATTGTATCATGGCATTGCCGTATTATACGTTGCTGCAAGCATTCCGGTATTACCAAACGATTTCCATGGGGAGTACTTCGATACAAAAGGTCGTCTACTACTTCAAATTCTGGCAAGGTGGCGTATCTTTGACATTGAACGTCCACCTGCTGTGCTTCTTTTAACTCTTCAATTGATACCTCATCTGGTTGAATGACACGCACTTTTCTACTTAACGCATCAGCATTTTGATGCAACCGACCAGGCTTGTGTCGAACTTCAAAATCATATTCTGACAGTTTCATGGCCCAGCGCATAAGTTTGCTGCTAGGTTCTTTAAGATTCAATAACCACTGCAGAGCAGAGTGATCGGTAAGAACTGTAAACTTGCGACCATAAAGGTAACATCTAAAATAATTAATTCCAAAAAGAAGGGCAAGCAATTCCTTTTCTGTGGTACTGTAATTAGTTTCTGCTTTATTCAGTTGACGAGAGGCATACCCAACGGGTTTTTCCTCACCATCTTGCACTTGGCTTAGGACACATCCTACAGCAAAATCAGATGCGTCACAAGATAAAATAAAAGGTTCAGCGAAGTCTGGGTAAACAAGTAGAGGTGATCTAGTTAAAATAGTTTTCACTGTTTGAAAGGCGGTCGAACATTCATCCGTCCAATCAAAAGGAGTATCCTTTTTCAACAATTTAGTAAGTGGTTTGGTAATAGTAGCATAATCTTTAACAAAACGGCGGTAATAATTTGCAAGGCCAAGGAAGGATTGTAATTCCTTTAAATTTGTTGGAATAGGAAAAGTGTCTACTGCTTCAGTTAATCGTGGATCTGGTTTGACACCACTGGAACTGATGACATGACCTAAATACTGCACTTGTGATTGAGCAAAAGAACATTTTTCTAATTTTAAGCTTAAATTAGCATTTTGCAAGCGCAACAGTACACTGCGTAGATGTTCAGCATGTTTAGCAATGGATTTTGAAAATATAATTATATCATCAAGATACACAAGGCACATAGTAGGTTTCAACCCACGTAATAGCAGATCTGCAAATCGCTGAAAGGTTGCTGGCGCGTTGCGAAGCCCGAAAGGCATCCTTAAGAATTCATATAAGACACCAGGAACTACAAAAGCTGTCTTAGCTCGATCTTGAGGAGCAATTGGAATTTGATGATACCCACTGCGCATGTCTAATATTGTGAAGTACCGGCAATTGCCCAGACGATCGAGTGTTTTATCGATCCGGGGTAATGGATAATGATCTGGAGTAGTAACTTTGTTTACTGCTCGCATATCTACACAGAGGCGATAGGATTTTTCTCCGTCTATAGATTTCTTTGGAACGACTACAATTGGGCTAGACCACGCACTAGAAGAGGGTTGTATTACTCCTGCTTCTAGTTGCTGTTGTATAGTTTCCTCTACCACTGACTGAAGATGGTAGGGAATTCGGTACCCTTTTTGCGCTATTGGCCTAGCATTTCCGGCTGGAATCTCATGTTGGATTAGATCTGTTGTTGGTAAATATTTCCTGTCTTCAAACAACCATGAATACTCATTCAATACTTCATTTATTAGCTTTTGTTCATGCAATGGGAGGTGACTAAGCTTAGCTTTAAACTTATCTGTCAGATGTGACGTGATTGTCAAAAGGTGTTGAGAGGCGGCAGCAGTCTTTTTCTTTTTCAGAGAAGGGGTTCTCTTTGACAACTCATCTTCTGTGATAACCTGTAAGCTGGCTAATACTGTACCAAGCGGTATTAAAGCTTGCTTGTGACTAAAATTGTCTAAACACACTGGTACGCAATTTTCTTTCTGTACTTGCTGCGCTTTGCACAGGCTACGTTTTACGTGGACCTGCATCTGGTCAAGAGTTTCATTCTGGCAGAGTGGATCTACCAAGAAATGAACCTCTTCGGATTCACGTATCCCGACAGGCACCCAAAGGATCTTTCCTGTGCCTTCTGGTATCTCCACGGGATTATCGGCTTTTAGCATCGTTACGGGAGACTCCGAAACTTGGGAAACGGATCCTTTTTTCCCAGCTCCTGTTGTGCTGTATGATGATGATGAGGGAAGAGAAAACTCAGTGCCAGCAAATAGTCTGTTGCTCTCAACAACAACAAAGGAGCCGTCAGGCTTAACGTCCTCACCAGATGGATGGATCACCATCAATAGTGTCACATGCGTCAATCCATAAGACACTGGGAGGTGTGCTTGGAGTTTAAACCGGGACGTTAGTAAGACGTCTGGTGATCAGGTAATATCTTCCAGCAGCAGGTTTCGAAGAGGTTACTACCGTGTCCATCACCTCTCCACTGGTAAGAGTTAGTGACACTAGACACTGACATAGATGACGAACCAAAGAAATAAATTGGTACATAAGACATGAGTCGTTGCCGAAAACTGACGTTCAATGGATGTTGCTAGAAAACAATACAAGAAGCAGGCCATTGTGTACATGTAAGCCAAATCACTTGGGATGTGGGCTGAAACATTATCTGAAATGAATAGAAAAGCTGGAAAGTGAGAAAAATGGAAAAAATACTCGAACCAGATTTGAAGTTAACCAGTAACCTTGCAACGCCCGACTTTCTAAAAAATTCAACTCCTATGTATGAAACAGCTCCTCTTTACGAAAACAGGGTTTTCGCAAATCTCGGTGTTTGTGGTGTCATATACCCTCAGTTTTTATGGTACAACGTAGACTTCGTTCACAGGCATTGGAGAGCCCATCGGTACAGACCGCGCTCCCTGTCATCCACTGCTAATTTCGTCATTACATGCGATGTGGAAGGGCGTGGGGTCAACACACTTCTGTCCCAATCGTTGTCATTTTTCGTGATCCGCAACCGATACTTGTTAGTCAAATAGCTCCTCAATTGTTCTCACGAGGCTGAGTGCATCCTGTTCCAAAGAAAAATCCCTAGCAGTACCGGGAATCGAACCGAGGTCTTCCGCATACTGGTCAGCTGAGCTAACCAATCAGCTACAGTCGCAAAAAATAAAATAAAATAAAATAAAAAACGACGAACAGCGAAAGAATTATCCGATTGCGATGCAAATTGATATATGTGATGTACATGTACACACAAACTAATGGTTTATTCAAGAGAAAGAGCAAATCATTAACACGTTTTTCTACCTCTGACCATTATGCAAGCAGTTATTCGGCTTAGCATTGTTTGGTAGAGTTTTCATATGTCCTCCTGAGGAATATTGGGCTAAATTCTGTTCAATTAGCGCATGAGATCGTCAAAATCCCGAGTTGGTTGGAGGGCCATGCGCATCATGCTCCTGGGCAAGGAAGGGTTTGACAACCACAATGACAACTCTTCCAGTGCGTTGGAATTATCTTAGTGAAATGTTGTCACGAAGGACATCAAAACGAGGACGTCTCCATACACGTCTTCGGCTCGGAATCTCATCCACTGGAGTAGAATTGTCTTCAGTGATCAGCCCTGCTTCGAAATGAGCCCCGATGACCATCGATGACGTGTATCGAGACACCCTCGACGGCAGTGGGATACCAACCTAAATGTCGCTCAACATACGGACCACCAATCAGGAGTCAAGGTCTGGGGTGCCATCTCATTTCTTAGCAGTCCCACTTTAGTTGTCATC
Source organism: Schistocerca nitens (assembly GCF_023898315.1). Lineage (NCBI taxonomy): Eukaryota > Metazoa > Arthropoda > Insecta > Orthoptera > Acrididae > Schistocerca > Schistocerca nitens. The sequence continues at coordinate 649,333,729 of NC_064619.1, read as the reverse complement.
CTCGACACTCTTGCAGCACAGTGGTATGTCGACGATATTCCATGTCCCATTCTGTTGCCCTCTCCATGACACGCCCTCGTGGGCTTACATTTCAGCAGTATAATGCACTCCAGCACACGGCTAGAAATTTATACTTCTTCCCATATGAGAATCGTACGTTCATTATCGTGAGGGCCCTCCAGCCAGCTCAGGATTTTGATTATGTAACGCTTAGAAAAAAAGGCAATGTGGACCAACGCGTTGTTGACTTGCTCACTTTGTCATACTCTTTCTCTTGAATAAATCATCCAACTTCTCTGAAATTGTAATAATTTGTTTTTCTGTTTGCGTACATTGCATCTATCGATTTCCGTCCCTTTCGGATAATTCCTTCGCATTTTGTGTCTTAGAGTATACTTGACGAACGCATTCTGGGCAGTCTGTGCGCTGTGAGTTATGTTGAGCAAGACATATACACAGTTTCTAACATTAATACTAGTTTTATTGCGATACCTATTCCGCAAGATTATATCTCTTAATGAGTAAATGATGACAGCATATTAAATTTTAAAATTTGCTCTAACTACAGCAAGTACTGCAAACCAGTTTCTGTTGCCCCTGGAAGCAATTAGACACGCAAGCTGCAGCTGTGGATGGGTGACAGGGTCATCGTTTTAGCCGTTTAGTAATTCAGATGACCCAGAAAACATTTCTTTTATCTCCTTTTGGAAACTGACAGGGCTTTCTGACGCTTTGATCTTCTTCATTCAGCTGCGAACGAAGCTGATGGCGGGGGAGCCAACACCTCGCTGCCACTCTTTTCGCAGCTGGTATCTCCTTCCCTCCCCTCCCCCTGCCCACCCCTCTTCTACCCCTCCCCTCTCCTCCCCCCTGCCCACCCCTGTTCTACCACTCCCCTCTCCTCCCCACCCAGCAGCTCTCCTCACAGGGTGTGCTGCTGTGCTCCCACTGGATTAAAACTTGGTCTCCTAACAATGGCTATTGTTCTCACTTGCGAACTGCGCGATACACGGCCCCGCACCCCGGACGCGCCGCTTCTTTGGGCCATTCCCTCCCACTGCCGGCCAACTTCTTCGCGCACAAACACGGAATTTCATTCTCCACCAACAATACCGCAATTTTTTTTTCACGTCTCGCCCGCCTAGCCCTCTTGCGACTGCCCTACTCCGCGCTAGCGCCATGATTTTGCGTGAAGCGCAGTTTTGCTTCCGCTGTGTGGGTGTATTCCGGAAATGAAATGGTCGGACGAGGGAAACAAGAACGTGAGCTCGCACATGCGGTCTTGTGCTTTTCCGCTGTGCCAGCTGCAATAGTGGAGACGCCCCACATAGCCAACAACAGCACAAAGTTCTGGAGCCCGACACTTATCGTAATACATGCCTGTATGCACGTCTCTGATCGAATAACCACTATTTCTAAGCTCCGATTCCAAAAGACAGTGCTGTCAAAGTTGCTTATATTACGGCCAAATTTATCTATCCACTACATACTAGACAGAGAATCGTTTGGTATGCTTTTGTCTATGTTCAAAATGTCTGTAGACTTATGAGGAAAGCCTGCATCTCGTGGTCGTGCGGTAGCGTTCTCTCTTCCCACACCCGGGTTCTCGGGTTCGATTCCCGGCGGGGTCAGGGATTTTCTCTGCCTCGTGATGGCTGGGTGTTGTGTGCTATCCTTAGGTTAGTTAGGTTTAAGTAGTTCTAAGTTCTAGGGGACTTATGACCACAGCAGTTGAGTCCTATAGTGCTCAGAGCCATTTTTTGAACTTATGAGGAAATGTTTGACATTAACATGCTTTCACGAACTTCAGCATTGTTTCCCGCTAATGGATCTGATTTGTTGATCAATTACATGTAGGATATAAACGTGGATTTATGTGTGGTAGTACTGTACAGCAGTTGGACAAAAATCTGGAAATATCACAAACACTTCACGTTATCATGCTTAATTCGGTGCTGTAAAGTTGTTGGCATACCAAACAGGTTCCAGTCGTCTCGGAATGGATAAATATACTTCTCGTGCGGTTTTCCTGGGAATCTTATACCATTATGTGGTGTGCATACTGTAAGACCTTCAGTACACACACCATCAGATTATTTGTCTTGTCGCTCTAACGAAGTAGGCGAGTGTCAGCAATATGTCTCGTGGTCTTATCGTAGCGTGTTTATCTTCTACCATTAGGTCAGATGATACAAATGAGACTTGCACACTTAGAGTAGCAAATTGACGGTGACCAACTTTAAACAGAACTTGATTAATTTTCACACATTTATTAAAATAATAAATTACTTAACTTGGTTCTGGATGCTATTTACAATTGACAATCTGAAGTTCCTTTGGTATTGGTACGTTAATCTTTTATCTCACATATATCTCTGATACTTGACAAAGTGTCTATTCATTTATTTTCATGGCTATGTACAGGAATATGATAATCTTATTAGGCGCAGACAATAACTTCCTCCTAGGAACCCGGTCATATGCCTTTTCTAGATCTATAAAGCATAGATACAATTCCCTGTTCCACTCATAACACTTCTCCATCATTTGCCGTAAGCTAAAGATCTGGTCCTGACAACCTCTAAGAGGCATAAACCCACACTGATTTTCATCCAGTTGGTCCTCAACTAATACTCGCACTTTCAACAATACCTGAGAAGATTTTACCCACGACGCTGATTAAAGAGATACCTCTGTAGTTGTTACAATCTTTTCTGTTTCCATGTTTAAAGATTGGTGTGATTACTGCTTTTGTCCAGTCTGATGGAACTTGTCCCGACTCCCAGGCCATTTCAATTATCCTGTGTAGCCATTTAAGACCTGACATTCCACTGTATTTGATGAGTTCCGACCCAATTTCATCCACCCCAGCTGCTTTATTGCACTGTGATCTATTGACCATTTTCTCCACTTCCTCAAATGTGATCCTATTTCCATCATCATTCCTATCCAATTCTACCTCGAAATCTGAAACATTGCTGATCGTATTTTCACCTACATTGAGCAACTCTTCAAAATATTCCCTCCACCTGCCCAAGGCATCCACAGGATTCACCAGCAGTTTTCCTGACGTGTCCAAAATACTTGTCATTTCCTTCATACCTCCCTTTTGAAGACTGTTAATTACACTCCAGAATGGTTTTCCAGCAGCTTGACCCATAGTCTCCAACCTGTTTCCAATGTCTTCCCAAGATTTCTTCTTGGATGCTGCAATTATCTGTTTGGCTTTGTTTCTTTCTTCAACATAACTTTCTCTGTCAACCTGAGTTCTAGTATGTAGCCATTTTTGATACGCCTTCTTTTTCCTTTTACAGGCTGCCTTGACTGTGTCATTCCACCAAGCTGCTTACTTAATCCTACTTTTACACACTACTGTTCCAAGATATTCTTTAGCCACTTCTAGTACTGTGTCCCTGTACCTTGTCCATTCCTTTTCCAATGACTGTAATTGACTACATTCAACTAACTGGTACCTTTCTGAGATCGCTGTTATGTACTTGAGCCTGATTTCCTTATCCTGAAGTTTCTCCACTCTTAACGTCCTACATATGGACCTGACCTCCTGCACTTTCGGCCTCACAATCCCAATTTCACTGCAGATTAAATAATGATCAGTGTCATCAAAGAATCTCCTGAATACACATGTGTCCCTCACAGCCTTCCTGAATTCCTGATCTGTTATTATATAGTCAATGACAGATCTGGTTCCCCTGCCTTCCCAAGTATACCGGTGAATGTTCTTATGTTTAAAAAAGGAGTTTGTGGTAACTAAGCCCATACTGGCACATAAATCCAAGAGTTGTTTCCCATTCCTGTTGGCCTCCATATCCTCTCCAAATTTACCCATAACCTTTTCAGACCCTTCTGTCGATTTCCAATCCTGGCATTAAAATCACCCATGAGCAGAACACTGTCCTTGTCCTTTACTCTAACAACTACATCACTGAGTGCCTCATAAAAACTTGACTATAGACTGCTACAGACAAATGTAGAACTCGTACAGACTGGTACAGACTAATGTAGACAAATGCAGACTGACTAATCGGAGGCGGCCATCCTGATTTAGGTTTTCCGTGATTTCCCTAAATCACTCCAGGCAAATGCCGGGATGGTTCCTCTGAAAGGGCACGGCCGACTTCCTTCCCCATCCTTCCCTAATCCGATGAGACCGATGACCACGCTGTCTGGTCTCCTTCCCCAAAAACCAACCAACCAACCAACTAATCGGAGGTCCGTACACTCGTTATAATGCCTCGCGCGTTCATGTATCACTGCGCGAGTGTGATCTGGGAGGAGAAAATGTTCTACGTTAGCGCCATCTCGTAGTGCGGAGACGGACGAGCGCTGCACCTGCGCTGTTGTGCTTAGCAGGGCGCGCTCTAGTGGGAAAGTTGTGTACGCGCTGACTACGCGGAACTATGTACACAACACATTATTCCTGCAAAACAGTGGTGACTTCAAGTGACAGTGATGGAGATGGGTAGCAATCACGCACACTTCTCCAAAACGTAGACCACAACGGGTCAATAATATTGATATCTGGTGACTACGGTGCCCAGGTGAGAAGCAAAAATTAATTCTCGTGCTCACAAAACCAGTCTTGGACGATACGAGCTGCATGAACACAGGTCCTTTCGTATTGGAACACAGCATCGTCAATGGGTAGTAGACAGTGTACTGTGGGATTGATCTAACCCGCCAGAATGGTCCATGATCCTTAGCAGTAATGGGATCCTGCAGAGAAGCCACGCGGCCCATGAAATACCGCTTTATGGCTGCACACATCCTCACCGAACCCCCGACATTTTTCACTGCAGGGATATAAATTGGGCCAGAAGATGGAAAGAGTATGAGACCAGACTCATCTGATCATATGACATTCTTCTATTGTTCCATAGGCCGGACGATGTGGCCGAGCGGTTCTAGACGCTTCAGTCTGGAACCGCGCGACCGCTACGGTCGCAGGTTCGAATCCTGCCTCGGGCATGGATATGTATGAGGTCCTTAGGTTAGTTAGGTTTAAATAGTTCTAAGTTCTAGGTGACTGATGACCTCAGATGTTAAGTCCCATAGTGCTCAGAGCCATTTATCTATTGCTCCATACTCCAGTTTTCACGGATTCGGCACCACGTTTTCCTGTTACGAGCATTTATTTCACTGATGAACGGATTAATTTCAGCTCGTCCTGCAATTCCCTGTTTATGGAGTTCCCATCGTGTTATTTTCGTAATGACCTTCAGTTCAGCAGTGGGTTTTGCATCTCTCGCTCTCTTTAATTTTCGTCACAACCATGTTGAATGATCGGCCGTCAAGATCACTCAGCACAACCTTTAGTCCGAGTTATAAATAGCGGGTGATGTTGTTCCGTTTTCACTCTATATGGAATAAATATCCAATAAGTTGCCTCTTGAAACAACCAACACATCCGCTATCGTACGTAAAACCGTTTAGCTGGTCTAAGGTTTCCATTGAGACCAGTGTGGTGTTGTAGCTGAAGATAGCAGAACGAAAGCTGAATTTAACGTTCAAGGAATACTTCACACAGGAGAATCTTTCAAACAGACCGTCATTTGATCATCTAACAGATTCCCGTATGGGCTACATAGTAATAAGCTTATCTGCCGCAGAGAAACAACTGAAGGATTGGAAAGCAGATACATCGTCATTTTCGGATGGAATAACAATTCGGGTTTACAAAGGGTACTCTATGGCACTGGCCCGTTACCTATGTTCCATTTATCTTGAATCTCTCACACAGCGCGAAGTCCCCAGCGGCTGGAAAAAAGCGCAGGTGACTCCAGTCTATAAGAAGGGTAAAGAACGTACCCGCAAAATTACAGACAAATACCCCTACTTCTGTTTACTGTAGAATCCTTGAATATTTTCTCAGTTCGAATATAATAAACTTCCTTGAGACTGAGAAGCTTATGTGCATGAATCAGCGTGGTTTTAGAAAGCATCTCTCGTGCGAAAGTCAGCTTCCTCTTTTCTCAAATGATACACTGTGAACTATGGATGAAGGGCAACAGGCAGATTCCATACTTCTAAATTCCGGAAAGCGTTTGACACCGTGCCATATTATAGGCTGTTAACGAAGGTACGAGCATATGGAATAAAGTTGATAGATACTTGAGTACCTCGAAGACTTCTCAAATAACAGAACACAGTATGTTGTTCTCGACGGTGAGTGTTCATTAGAGACAAGGGCATCGTCAGGAGTGTCCCAGGAAAACGTGATAGGACCGCTGTTGTTCTCTGTATACATAAATGATTTGGCTGACGGGGTGGGAAACAGTATATGACTCTTTGCTGATGATGCCATGGTGTACGGTAAGTAGTCGAAGTGGAATGACTATACGAAGATACAAGACGACGTAGACAAAATCTCCTGTTGGTGTGAGGAATGGCAGCTAGTATTAAATCCGGAAAAGTGTAAGTTAATTCGGATGAGTATGAAGAGCAAGCCTGTAATGTTCGGATACAGTATTACTAGTTCCCGGTTCCACACAGTCAACTCGTTTAAATATCTGAGCATATGAAAAACTTATGTCTTTTGGGGTCTCTGGATACTTTTTATCGCATAGTGTATGTACCAGGGTTCCCACGCAAGCCGTCCTCTGTAGTTTTATGTTTTCCGCGTACTTTAGCGCAGGAAGTCACGGCTGTCCAACGGGGAAAACACCTACAAGCGAACCTCCACCGAATTATGCCGCCATCTGCATGCATTTTCCTTCTGGCTTCGCTGTGATAAGCTCGCGTGTACGTCGGTTTGTAGTTCGAGTCGGGTCTTACAGTGAAACAGGCAATAAAAACAATGTACTCCAGCGAAGACTACATCGATATGATACAGATGTACAGCGAGACTCACTGCAATGGAGCTATGAAAGTCGGCTAGTACTACCTATTTCTCATCGCAGTTAGGGCAAAGAAGAGCTGCAGCGGACTTGGGGAATCGAGGTCTTGGGTACAAAAGACTCTGGGGGAACGAAAATGGCATCCCTTTAAGCTGCTACCAGGAGATCACATCATTGGATCAGTTTACCTGTCTCCCGGACTGGCCGGCTGTATCTGCAATTCCTACAAAATGAGCTTAATCTTTTGAATCGCCCAGAAGACATCCGGCTTTAGATAGGTGTGAGACACAGGTCTCAGTATGATGGCATATCATCACTCCATTATCGGAGAGCGGTTAGGGAATATTTCAGAAATGTGTAGCCCGAACGTCGGATAGAACGTGGTGGTTGTAGTCTAAGGCCAGCGAGATCGCCTGATTTAACGGTTTTGGATTTTTATGGGCTATATCAAAGCCAGATTTTACAAAACGGACACTGGTAATCCAGATACGTTAAAAAAGAAAAGAATTCGTCATGCTTGCGCTGCATTATCTGCAGAAATGTTAAGAGGTGTCCCTGTTAATACCGAGAGGCGCTTACATCAAGGTATGCAAGAGGATGGACATGCACTTGAACATTTGAATTACAAATAATGCAATTATAAACATCTGACAGTCTATAACATAGGTTTCAAGGAACATCATTTACGATAGTCATTATGTTCATCGTCCTTCATTGCAATCAAAAATACGATAACATTTATGTAATGCTGCCGATCGTGTAGCACGAAAAGGTACGTTGTGTGTTGTTAAAAAAGTAGCTGTCATACGTTGACACGCCTTGAAACAAATAATTAATACGCTTTGGCCCTAGTGCGTATTGTTTTGGTCAGGTACAGTAATTCTTCTAAACAGACACCTTTCCCGAACTCTAAATCGAACCTGCCACCCCTCCAGCAGCAAACAAGTATCTGGCGATAAGCTGTAGGACCAATTATAGCTGTAAAGTATTTGTTTCCCAGCACTGGTTTTACCTTCAGCATCGTCTCTTCTCTGTTGGAGTGGTGTCTCTTCACTGTTCTGCTTAGCAAAACCTTTCGGCGTCTCTGGTATCCGACATTAACTAACATCAACGGAGGAGGGCGTGCGTGCGCTGACTGGCATATACGTGAACCTGATTTTCAGAGTTTCACAGAAGTTATTTTGTGAAATCTGAATGTAATTTACTTTAGCATTAGCACGTTTCTCCAGAACTATGCCGACATACAGTTGTGGTTCTTTGCATCTGAAAGACATGTTTAGCCTCTTGTTCGTTCAGCATCTATTTTGCTTCCATTAGAAAAACGTATGATAAATAGTGAATACATTGTTTCCTGTAACGTCCTCGGGCGCTCACTGGACGACATCCCGTAGTACAGCGCAGCGCCACCGGTTGCATAATCAGCAGGTGCGGCTGAGCAATAAGGTTGATAGCGGCGGCCACCTCAGGAGGACACCACAGCTGACGGAAATACATTTCCATGCCTCCCAAAGACGCAAATCAACTGCTGGATGACATCATGTTGCGTGGTGAGTCAATGATCAAGCCGTCTGTCGTCGTGGATGGCAGCAACCAGTCACATGTAACGAATAAACTCATTTGCATTATGATATAACCATGTCCCGCCTCCATGTTCAATCTATCCTCAGCACAGCAAGTACAGCGAGTTTCCTGCTTCAACGGCTGGAATCCACGCTTCCACGGCTGGAATGTACGCCGAGAAGCCATACAGCTACCTCCTGCGGCCTTCATCAGCGAGCAGTACCATTGGCATAATATGGTAAATACGGACTTGAAGAGGAATAATAAGACTGGGATTACATTGTCAGGTTTAGGAGTTGCTTATTGAAAGTAACCTGTTCCTGTAAGTGATTTGTATTCGGTTATACTAGAGGTCCAGGTTCCGTTTGAGTGTTTTAAGAAATACAGTCATGGTGCTTGGATTATTTATTTTTGTCGTTATATCTGACGCTATACTGTCGCAGTGGCGTTGGGGTGTCGTTCTACTGGACAGATAGCAATGTCACAACATTTCCACTGGATTATGAGAGGTACATTTAATTTTCTGTGGTGTTAATGTTGTCTATTGTCATTATCACCAAAAATGTAGTGTATTTATTGTCTTAGCTTTATTATACCAGCTGTAGGTAAAAAAAAAGGCTCTGAGCACGATGGGACTCAACATCTTAGGTCATAAGTCCCCTAGAACTTAGAACTACTTAAACCTAACTAACCTAAGGACATCACACACAGCCATGCCCGAGGCAGGATTCGAACCTGCGACCGTAGCAGTCCCGCGGTTCCGGACTGCAGCGCCAGAACCGCACGGCCACCGCGGCCGACGCTGTAGGTCAGTCACAGTGGATTATACGTATGAGTACAATAGACATAGGTTAGTGTTGAAGCAGCATCCACCCTCGCTGTATCAAGCTGTGCTTCTGTTGCGGCTAAATCCTTTTTAGATAAAGTACTGTCGTCTCGAAGAAACATCTCATATGGCTGCGTATGTATTTTGTCCCATGCAAAAGCATGTCTTTTGTTATGTGCAATGCAGTTCTTACGGTCGTTCGATACTGTGGTACTTTCCTGTCTTGTTCGTGGGCCTTGTACTATTAACGCCGTATTTCGCACATACGAAGTGCATATCCGTTCCCTAATTCTTCATAGATCTTAGGTTGCCTGGTTGGCGTCACATCACCGTCCACCACCTGATACCTAACTTCCATCAAAATATTTGGGTGACTTACATATACACACAAATAGAATTCCTCTCCTCTACAGCCCAACCTGTGTGCTTTAAAATTTCCTAATTGCTCTGCAACTGCCTGGCGTCCAAGTGCGTCGGGGGGGGGGGGGGGGGGGGACTTTTTAAGAGCCATTCTTCAGGGTGTCAGAACAGTGAGAGCTACAGAAATCCGACCGACGAGTAAGGTGACTTCAGCACGACAGACGGGCTTCATGGAAGCACTAGCTGCTACACTCTGCGCGGATCGGGCGTGGGGTGACCATGTGTAATAAACTTTTCGAGACGTCCTTTGTCCTGGGTCGTACCGAGGGGATGGGGATATAGAACCCTGCCGAGGGTGCAGGAACAGAGATGGCGCGAAATTTTACCGAGGAAATAGAGAAAGAAAGATAGTTTAGGATAAAGGCAGAAAGTATGTGAGTCCTCCTGCACTTCTGATTCATATCTTACGTGCACGAGGAGAAATGTTTCCCTCGGCCAGTGGTTGTAAAGGCACGTTGTTGTCAAACTGTCATTTAGAACATGCAGCAAATAAAGAAACGACCACTACCGAACAGACGGTTTACGAGGCAACAGTGCTCTTGATTCACACAGCTGCCAACCGCACAGCTCGCTCATAATCAAGAAAGGAGTTCTTGCTGCTACTTCGTTGTAGTATTGTAGTATCTCAATGAACGGCTAGAGGGCGAAATATGCTAACTGATTGAAGGTTTGCCAATTTCTGCCGACAGAGGACTGAGGCGATACTCTTGCGATTAGAATGCTTCAAATTACGAGGGGCGTACAATAAGTAATGTAGCACATTTTTTCTTCTGGAAGCAGGGTGGTTATATTCAGGATACCAGTACATCCCATTATTCCCCAATCTCTTAGTTACAAAACCCTATTTTCCAATATAATTTTCCATAAATCTGACGACCTTACGCCACCTTGCTAGGATGATACATATGTCCGCATGGTGCCACTCTACTGGTTGACGTCGGAGCCAACGTCTTGCTGCATCAATAACCACAACATCATCGACGAACTGTTCGACAAAAAACTGTCACTGCCAGCTGCCTGACGCGTAAGCAATTCCACACAGTTGGTTTCTTTTTGATGGTCTTCCGTTAAGGCGACGAGGACCAAGCGGGCATACACTTTGAAGTGCCCCAACTGGGGACGAGTGTATCAGCACTATCAACAGAGACGGTCAGTTGAGCAGCGACGTGTTTGATGGTGATCCATCTATCACCTCGAATGAAAGTGTCCGCATGCTTCAACACTGCAGAAGTCACATCTGAGTGTGGCCGGCCGGCACGCCGGAGATGGGACAGTTTTGCGCGACCTTGATGAGATGATGACAGACGCCTCGCCCAACGACTTCCTGTGCTTTTGTTCACTGCCAGGTCTCCGTTGACATTCTGCAAGCGCCTATGAATATCTGCGATGCTCTGGGTTTTCACCAAGAGAAACTTTGCGACAATTCTCCAGCTTTGTCGCACCTCCGTTACAGATCCATTCTAAGGGTTACATAGAGTGCCACCAACTGTCGGAACTTCATGTAACTATAGGGGCTGAAGCAGGAATGTTCCACTATGTCCCATAACAAACCCCGCACTTTTTTCAACGGAAATTGGCCGAGAAAAAATGTGTTGCGTTACTTACAGAAGGCTCCTCGTGCCTCATAGAATAATACAACAGAAGAGAAATAGCACCAATTCCATGTGATTTTCTGCCAGGAAACGCATTAAATGACGTCTTGGCTTGTAAGATAAGCATCCGATTTTGATTCGAAGTTTAGCAGAGAATGTTAAGAGCATGGGTGGTTGTAAGTTCGAAGTGCAAGAGTTGATGAGGAACACTGATACTGCATCCCATTTAGAGTTTTTGAAGACTTTTTCAAAGTATGGGTTAACAGATTACTATCCGAACATCGAGAAGCTCACGAGACAGCTATGACAGTGACAGTAACTGCAAAATATTTCGAAGGTAGTTTACAGATGGTAAAAAACTTGTTAATGTCTTGTATGGGTGAAGGCAGACCGTAATAGAGAGAATACGAAGCAGCTCGTAAACTTCACACCGAGCGAGGCAGCGCAGTGGTTTGCGCAATGGACTCGCATTCGGTGAATAGTGCTTCAAAACCTCGTCCCTAAATTGCTCCTGACAAATGCCGGGATGGTTGCTTTGAAAGTACATGACCGATTTCCTTCCCCGTCCATAAAACAATCCGAGCTGTTCCGTCTCTGACGACCTCGATGTGGACAGGACGTTCCTTCATTTTCCTCAATTTGACTTCAATGATAAAATCAATGAGTTTGCTTTGCTCAACGCAAGAAAGTTCAAAAGAAAATTACTATGAAATCAGAGCGTAAGAGCGTGGCGTGTAAGCATCAGGCAGTGGTAAAGGCTCACGGAAGGCATACCCTTATTGCAGTCCAGTGGAAAGCACTAAGGATGATGGGATGAATGATTGTCTTCACTTTGTTCTCGACATCTGTCGGACATTTCAGTTCATTTTATGTAAACGATGGATAATTTAATGATGTATTGTTGCGGACTTATTTTGTGAGAAATGAAGGCATAATTTTAGAACATGCCCAATCCTCAATTATTATACATCGCAGTATGGCAGATGCCAAAGGTCATATCTCCCTAATACTTTTAAGCAGTGTATTTACCAAACAAATCCGTGATAAAGTGACTATGGTCGCATTTCTGATCACTGTCATCGGAGAACTATTTCTTAAACATTGAAATTCACCTCTCATATCCGGTTTGCGAATCATGAGCCCTGCAATTCCATTGCTGTATGCACGTAACTACTGTCGCGTTACCAGCTACAACCTATGTTCTACAATGTCACTGTACAATAGCCCATTCCCGGCCGGGTTGAGTATTTTCTCTGGCTGGGACTGGGTGTTTATGTTGTCCTCATCATTTCATCACCATCATCATCATAATTTTTCCTGATAGTGGGCAGACTGGACTGTGTAAAAATTAGGACTTAGTACGGGCGCAAATGACCGCGCAGTTGAGCGCCCCACAAACTAGACAACATCATCACTCAGTAATAGTCCATAATACTGTGTCGTCGACATCATAATACCTGATGCGATCTCCCATTACGACATGCACTGGTTTCGATAACTATCGTAGGTAGAATTTCTGCTATTTGTCCACCGTACTCGAGGGGTCTGTAGCGGTATAATGAAAACGTGACGGGCAATGGCCCATCTTGCATCTCAGGTATATCAGGGCCTTGCTACGCTGCTTTGATTCAGCGTTGCCATCGTACCCCCAACCTCCCATATCTCATCCAAATTGTCTCCCTACACTGCATAGTTTAATGGACTTTTCGCCAGCATATCACGTTGTGTGATTCGGTGCTTGGGGCAACATGGCCTGGTAGATTATGCTACGGTACATACATTTCTTACGGCCCTTCCTACGAACCATAACCGAAACAACACATGCAATAATGAAACAGGGAAGCGGGAAGATGTCAAAAGCAGGCCCAATAAATACAATGACCCCACAAGCTGCAATATAGTGCACACGTTGTCACTTACTTGCGTTGCTGATGACTGTAGCACCTTTGCCCATCCAACTTCTGACAGTAAAATGTAGCGGCCAGGTGTATAATGACCGCTACTGTTTCAAGGGAGAGGGGCTGGGGTTTAAAAGGCATTCTTCTGGTTTACAAATCTTTAACATAATGCAGCGCGTCAGCAACCGTATATGTATAGAAAATAAACAATGTTTTTCAGCCTTCAGTTGCAAGGTAATTTTTACTCGTTTACCTAGGTTTCGATTCCAGTAATGGAATCTTCTTCAGAACCTATAAATTAAACCACATACGGACATATATTACACACTGAAATGCATCATCAGTCTAATGATTGAATAATAAAGAAATCGTGATACTTACAAAAAATTAAATTATTTTGAGCGCCAAACACTGGCCATTTCACAGATTAAAAATTAAAACAATGAAGACGCATAATCATAAGATTATGTCTGTCAAAATTAAAACCATTAAGGCGAACATAGACGAAGCTACGCCGGCCAGAAATAAGGACCACATGTGAGCGGCACGGAAACTAGGCGTCGCGAGCAGTTCCCCGGCGAGGGTCGGCCGCGGCCAAGCGCATGCGCGAGCGTAAGCGCAAGCGCAGGCGCGAGAGACAAACTGTCTCAAAATTATTCAGAGCAAATATACATATAAACAAAATGTGACTGAAAGCCGTCTTACAAATGGACAAACCTATCTATTGGTATGGCAACATTGAACAATTTACCTGAGAGCAAACTACAAAGCCAAGATATAAATTTTTTTTACATTTAAATATTATAGTAAGAGGGCGAAGCCCCGCTACAGTAACTAAAAAATTAGTGTCGAAACCATGCGTGCTAAGCATAAATGTCTTTAACATAAAAACGCCTTAGCAACTATGTGTCATTACCAAGCATATTACGAAATACAAAAATACACATGTACAATCGCACTATAATAAAGGGACAAAGCAGATAGGGAAACAGCATCGGCCATTCGAAGCGGACTGTGGGTCAACTCCACTGGAGTAAAGGTTGAAATCCTTCGAAATAACTTCTATTTTTTAGTTGCAACTGACCATTAAGTAAGTTGTCTCTATCAATAATAAGATGTTTAAAAATTTGCAATTCTTCGAGGGTGTCTAGCCTGCATCCCTTGACTTCATTATGCAAAAGCTCTGCGTCTTTTAGAGGCTTGGGAGCATGCGCCTATTGGACCAGATGTTCAGCAAATGTAGATCCTCGTGTTCCATCACCGCTTTTTGTCGGCAGATGCTCTTTAAACCTAACAGACAGGGCCCTTAGTGCAGAAACGTTGTTGTGAAGACGGCAATGGGTGCTACACTCAGCATGGTCTGACCGTATGGCGACCTTGTACAGGAAACATTCTTCATCGGAGCTGTGTCAGTTCTTAATGTGACCACCTCATGATGTTATGCTGAAGTTATTACGCCAGCCGAGGCGAGTGTCTTGTGCTGGCAGGAGCCCAGTGGCTAAGTGACTACGAGGGCCACTGGAGTTTGGACCTTCTTGGCACTTGGTCCTGTCAGCATGATGGCATGTCAGTGGGGACCCCATGGCACAAATCGGCACAATGACTATTAATGAGTCGATGACTCACTTCTTCGACGCGCTGATGCTTCTATGACGTGCAAGTCCAGATGGCCTGTATTTATTCGCCCAAAAAGCTTTTGTTATGGTACTGCAACTGTTAAAGTCGACTACGCTGATTGCCAAAATGTCTCACAGATTCGGTTCTGACTGGCAGGCGTATGGCAAACCTTGGTGAGGGCAATGTAACACTGCTAGGTTAGTGTATGGCTGCAAGTGGCCTGCACTGTGTCTGCGAGTCGTCTTCCCAATGCTTCGTTCCATTATAGCACAATATGCGTCACTGAGAAAACCATTCCTTGTGTATAAACCTGAACACCCCACAACTCACGTTGGAGAAACCACCCATTGCCAAGTAAATCCACAAAAACAGCGCACCATTCTTCCTACTCAATACAACTAGCACACTTATTATGGGCATGAAACATTTTACTGGCTGCAATACCTTTTATTGCCACGTAAGTACATTACTCTTAGTTCACTGTTTCATCATTGCAGCGTGATCAATTACCTCCTTTTTGTGCAATCGGTCTCTTGTTACTGTGGAAAACTTATATAACGATATGCTTTTTAAAAAAATTGTTTCTCAAAAGCGGTCATGATCGTCAAATAAATCTCCTCACCTCTTTGACTACATATGCAGCTCAGTAATATCTCTGTGTACATCCTACTTAACGAATATTTATTCTGCTGTATTGTTTGAGACTTTATAATTCTAAATTCTTCTGCACTATGATAATCAATATTCTTTTCACATGCTTTCTCAAAGTATTTTAAATGTTTTTGTGTTAATTTCGCATTTATGACTGCAATGTTGTACAAAATTTCTGGTACCTCAACCTAACTTCAGATAACTGTCGAGCACGTTTGGTAAAATGCGTAAAGTGAGTATATATTCAGGAAACTCTATTGCTTCTTGTCCAATAATATTTACTTTAGATATACAGACTGTTTGTCACAATGTGTCCATCCAGTTTTGACCATGGTAGAACATCGTCATATATAGGCAATATAATATCATGAATCTACACTGTGTACGTATGCAAGTGCTAAATACTAAAGGAGAATAGCTATATAGTTGATGAAAACTTTGTACAGTAATCTAGAACAGTGAGAAGAACTAGTTGCACATAAACTGAAGAAAAGTAATGTTGCTATTGACTTGAGGTTCTGTGTTCAACATGCACATGGTCTACATCACAAAAATACCTACTCAAGGTACCTTATCAGATCAACAATAATTTACCTATCTTTAATAACCCCTGTTCTCAAATTTCGTTCTTCAAGCCTACTAGCAAACCATTTGATTTTTTATTGTCCTGGTCTTTAGTGAACAATGTTGGAATTTACGTTCACCAAGAAAGTACTCTGTTTAATTTTTTTTTCCTGTCCATGCTGTGTTTCCAATTTTTTTTTTAATTTTCCATACTATTTAAGTGTCTCGATTCGTCACAGCCTTGGCCTTTATTTCAGGCAATTTCTCTAATTCTTTCTTCAACTTCCTTCTAATTAACCTGTATTCCATTTGTGCTGCTATTCTAATTTGATCCTACGTTGGAGATCTTAATTCCATGGTTGCATTGTTCTTTGATTCCGATTACATTTTTGCGTTCTGTTGTTAGTGCTTTGCATTAAAAGTTTCAATGGCATCTCTGTGTATGTGCAACCTGACCAACCGGAGAGTCTAACTGATTAATAAAAACTGCTTGACCCTCCATTATTTCATTAATATGTTTAATTTTTCAGTCAGCCTATCATTAATTTATCTTGATGATCTGTGAAATTTTTCCCAACTCTTTTGTTTCTCTATCTCCTGTATCTTTCTCGTTCCAGGTTTTGAACTTGTTATTACTTTCCTTAAGTTATATTGCCATTAGTTTTTTTGTGTCAGTATTTCTACCAATAAGTTAATTTAAAGCTTTGAAAATATAATCTTTTCTTGGTGCTCCTTCTCTGTTTCTGAAAACACTTGAATAATTCTAGTGAACATGTTTTGGTTTTGTGCCATAACGTTGTCTTCCTCATTACTACTCTCATTTCTTACAGTTTCAGTTGACTCACTTCCAAGGCTTAACCTATGTAAATATTCTGTCAGTTTGTTTTCAATAACAATATCTGCATCTCGGATGCCATGAAAACTTACCACTTCAGTGTGGTCGTTCATAACAGTATCTAAATTGTCACACACACTATTTCTAAGTTCATTATCTGCCGTGACTTGTAGTTCTTCTGAAGAATCATTGCATCACTGCTAATTTATATTCCTTCCCTACTTCGAAGAGGGTACCCCATCACTCTTTCGGTAGCCATTTTGAAGTACACAACGTTAATGATGAATTTAGAAAGCTTTGATAATACAAAATCATTGCATTATATATTTCTTTCAGGTCAATTTCACTTCCTTTTCACTTCTAGCAACAATATCAACTTGTCCCAAAAATGTATCAACCATCCCCAAAAATATATCCACTTGCTCTGAAAATGTGTCAGCTTACACTAAATATGTACAACTTGTTCGAGATATATATCAGCTCGCCCCAAAAATGAATCCAGATGACCTTCATCTTGACAGATAAGGTAACACAATGACTTCCGGTGTAAGTTTACACACTTGGTCAACTTATAACCACAGTCCACCCCACTTCCCTTGGCCTGCCCCCCCCCCCCTCCCCAAACGCGGAACCACAGGCAACGGATCATGGTCATCCAAGGCAAACCTGTCTCCACTACCCACGCTCCTCAGGTGAACTATTTATATTCAAGCCCCTGTAATCCATGTAGGACAGTGGGGAAGTAGCCGGATATGAAGTACACAAACAAAAAGTTGTCATCTGACCATTGGTGGGCTTGTTACTGGGTTACGGAATCGACCTGATTTTGGCTCCACTGCATTCGACTTTGTTGGGTGCACAGGCGGGAGTAACATGCTATACATGTTGTACTGTTTCCAATTGAAGAATCCTTTTGTCTTCGTCATAGTGGTTCGTATGCTGAAAGCAGATTATGCTTGGGACATGAAGATGACGCCTTTTCGCGTCAAAACTGGTAGCCCATTTTCAAGAAATGACGTTTGGATTTCAGTACGCCTGTTGATTTCAATTTTCATTATACACGTACTTATATTCAAGATCATGATGTAGTTCGATACTGGTCATGAGATATAAAATTGTAGGGAAACTCCTGGACCAATGGCAGCTCTTTAAAATGTCAGAAAGTAAGTGGGCCAATAAGCTCCTCCTCATCTTCCTTGTCGCCTTCTGTAATTAGCGTAACTACATGGGCCACTTCATTTGAATTCTGTGCATCATTATGGAGAGGTCCAAAGATATCTAAACAAATTATTTTCAACAATAATACTATTGTGGTAGGATATGGAAAAAATAACGATGCTACAAAAAGTTAGCCGGCCGGTGTGGCCGTGCGGTTCTAAGCGCGTCAGTTTGGAACCGCGTGACCGCTACGGTCGCAGGTTCGAATCCTGCCTCGGGCATGGATGTGTGTGATGTCCTTAGGTTAGTTAGGTTTAAGTAGTTCTAAGTTCTAGGGGACTGATGACCTCAGTAGTTAAGTCCCATAGTGCTCAGAGCCATATGAACCACTTTGCTACAAAAAGTTAACCATTAATTTATTATTAACGTATTTTGCGAAACATTATTTCTAATCATTTGTTTGTCATTAACAATTTTTTTCCTTTAGAAAGGTATTCGTTATACAAGCAGTATGTTTCATTTTACAAACATTTGTTGTTACTGAAAATTTTTAATCTACAAGTACACTCCTGGAAATGGAAAAAAGAACACATTGACACCGGTGTGTCAGACCCACCATACTTGCTCCGGACACTGCGAGAGGGCTGTACAAGCAATGATCACACGCACGGCACAGCGGACACACCAGGAACCGCGGTGTTGGCCGTCGAATGGCGCTAGCTGCGCAGCATTTGTGCACCGCCGCCGTCAGTGTCAGCCAGTTTGCCGTGGCATACGGAGCTCCATCGCAGTCTTTACCACTGGTAGCATGCCGCGACAGCGTGGACGTGAACCGTATGTGCAGCTGACGGACTTTGAGCGAGGGCGTATAGTGGGCATGCGGGAGGCCGGGTGGACGTACCGCCGAATTGCTCAACACGTGGGGCGTGAGGTCTCCACAGTACATCGATGTTGTCGCCAGTGGTCGGCGGAAGGTGCACGTGCCCGTCGACCTGGGACCGGACCGCAGCGACGCACGGATGCACGCCAAGACCGTAGGATCCTACGCAGTGCCGTAGGGTTCAAAATGGCTCTGAGCACTATGGGACTCAACTGCTGTGGTCATTAGTCCCCTAGAACTTAGAACTACTTAAACCTAACTAACCTAAGGACATCACAAACATCCATGCCCGAGGCAGGATTCGAACCTGCGACCGTAGCAGTCGCACGGTTCCGGACTGTGCGCCTAGAACCGCGAGACCACCGCGGCCGGCAGTGCCGTAGGGGACCGCACCGCCACTTCCCAGCAAATTAGGGACACTGTTGCTCCTGGGGTATCGGCGAGGACCATTCGCAACCGTCTCCATGAAGCTGGGCTACGGTCCCGCACACCGTTAGGCCGTCTTCCGCTCACGCCCCAACATCGTGCAGCCCGCCTCCAGTGGTGTCGCGACAGGCGTGAATGGAGGGACGAATGGAGACGTGCCGTCTTCAGCGATGAGAGTCGCTTCTGCCTTGGTGCCAATGATGGTCGTATGCGTGTTTGGCGCCGTGCAGGTGAGCGCCACAATCAGGACTGCATACGACCGAGGCTCACAGGGCCAACACCCGGCATCATGGTGTGGGGAGTGATCTCCTACACTGGCCGTACACCACTGGTGATCGTCGAGGGGACACTGAATAGTGCACGGTACATCCAAACCGTCATCGAACCCATCGTTCTACCATTCCTAGACCGGCAAGGGAACTTGCTGTTCCAACAGGACAATGCACGTCCGCATGTATCCCGTGCCACCCAACGTGCTCTAGAGGGTGTAAGTCAACTACCCTGGCCAGCAAGATCTCCGGATCTGTCCCCCATTGAGCATATTTGGGACTGGATGAAGCGTCGTCTCACGCGGTCTGCACGTCCAGCACGAACGCTGGTCCAACTGAGGCGCCAGGTGGAAATGGCATGGCAAGCCGTTCCACAGGACCACATCCAGCATCTCTACGATCGTCTCCATGGGAGAATAGCAGCCTGCATTGCTGCGAAAGGTGGATATACACTGTACTAGTGCCGACATTGTGCATGCTCTGTTGCCTGTGTCTATGTGCCTGTGGTTCTGTCAGTGTGATCATGTGATGTATCTGACCCCAGGAATGTGTCAATAAAGTTTCCCCTTCCTGGGACAATGAATTCACGGTGTTCTTATTTCAATTTCCAGGAGTGTATATTTGTTATACGTACAGTGCTTCGGTGCAATGATTGCAAAAAGACGGAAACACCACGAAGGAGTTGTGCAACGGCAATTGGTAGGCGTTTCTTCATCTGAAAGGTGATGTCTACACAAATTTCGCCTCACTCGCATAAGAGCGGCGCTAATAGCGCCACTATGAGCACTCACATCAGGTTTGCTTTGAATACACACTGTAATGGTCGTGAGCTTTGGCTACCATTGAGAATGGACGTCGTCAGTTGACGTTAGTGAAGCACGCCTTTAAGGCGACAAAGACCCCATTATCAGTACCTCAGTGAGTTTGGCTCTGGCGTATCGTACTCCATCTGCACTAGCACTTTTAGCAGCACTTGCCGCCACAGAGAGACGACCAACTGTTACAAAGCACTTCCTTTGAGTCAGACGCCCTGTAGCGTGCATTCCACTGAGCCCAATCCACCACCATTTGCCAGTTCAGAGATGTGCAGCGAGAGCTCGTTGGAGGGCATGTTGGAGGTCCGTTGTGTTTCCTGCTGGAAGCTGGTTCTGTCTCGGTGCAGTGATGGCCCACTGTTGCTTAGCAGGAAGCCAGTTGAGGGCCTGCAACCAACCGTCCTGCGTGCTAGACACACCGGACCTGCACCTGGAATTATGGTCTGGGGTGTGATTTCCTATGGTAGCAGGAGCACTCTCGTGGCCAACCCAAGAGTACTGAATGCAAATTTGTATCTCAGTGTGATGATTCCACCTATTGTGCTCTGCTCCACTCCATTTCAGAGGGTGTTTTCCAACAGGATAATGCTCTCTCACATACCGCTGTTGTAACCCAACATGTTCTACAAAGTGTCGACATTTTGCCTTGGCCTGTGTGATCACCAAATATGTCTCGAATCAAACACCTATGGGACATCACAGGAGACCATTCCTGTGCCAGCCACAAACAGCATTAACTGTCCCTGTAGTGGAAGACCAAGTGTAACAGGAGTAGAACTTTATCCCACAAATTGACATCCGGCGCCTGTACAACGCGACGTATGCACCGTTGCATGCTTTCATTCAACAGTGGGGCGGTTACACCAGTTATTAATGTAAAAGAGTTTCACATTTTTAATGGCTTAACTCATACTTCCATTAATCTCTGACCTTGCAATGTTTTAATCACTTAGTATTTTACCTAACCAAATGTATTCCCAGAATTTAATTACTTAGCATTAATTATTTTTTGTTTCCATTATTTTACTTACTATATACAGGGTGGTCCATTGATAGTGACTGGGCCAAATAGCATCAAACGAAAAAAACCAAAAAGGACGAAACTTGTCTAGTTTGAAGGGAGAAACCAGATGGTGCTGTGGTTGGCCCGCTAGATGGCGCTGCCATAGGTCAAACGGATATCAACTGCGTTTTTTTAAAATAGGAACCCCCATTTTTATTACATATTCGTGTAGTACGTAAGGAAATATGAATGTTTTAGTGTGCGTGTGTGTGTGTGTGCGTGTATCTGTTTCGCGTTTGTTTACGAAGTAATTTTTTCTGAAGACTATCAATATCAGGTACACAAAACCTAGAACTTGAATACTTCTCTTCCCAGTGACCGACTGTCACTGACCCTTGTGTTTCATTTCATTATTGTATTATTAAGTTACCATCATTTGTGTCACCTGTTTGGTGATCTGTTGTTTGTCTTTTTTTTAATTAACTTTTGATATGCTATTCACCGTTTGACAGTATATTGGTTAACTTATTTATAATTGCCATTTTGGCGTTAAAAGCCTTCAGCCTTGATTGTGGGTACTTGCCTTAAAATTCTGGTTGTGACCACATTGCTTTGTTTTCCAAAATTATTTACTGTCTGTATTTTATGTATTTGTTAAATTTTAAATAATTGTCATTTTTCGCGTTAAAAGCCATCAGCCGTGATCGTGTTTCCGTGCCTTAAAAGTCTGATTGCGACCTCATTGGCTTGTTTTCAAACATTATTTATTAAAATGAATGAGTGAAATTGCTAAGCAAACCAATAGTAATTGATTCGGTCCCCGTCCACAATAGTAACGCAATCCTGCCTTCCTTAATTACCTGGTGTCACCTACAGCATTAAATGACAGTGGTCTCTTAACTGAGTTTCCACTTACCTGTCCAATGGTATCCCGCAAAAGTGACACTCAACAGCCTGCTCATATAAGGCATCATTCTCCTGCAATTTAGTTGTGTGGTATTGTTGTGCGAAATTGTCATATTCCCATCCAAGTTTTTCGAGCTGAGGTAACAACAATCGCACAGGATTACATCTGACGTATGATTCGAATTTGTTGAATCATATGGACATAGAACTTGATACGCTGCCACTTGCGTTACATGTCGTTTTGTGAAGGCTGTATCGGAGGTAACGAGATCACCTTTACAGCATGCCAGAGAAGACAGAGGCACTTGAAGTCGCTGTATACGAGATCGCTCATAGTGGTGGGCACTCTTAAATTCTACGAACTTTTTATTCTCGATCAGCATTCCATACGTACAGGTTTCTAGCTAGAGAAATGAATGAGGTGCCATTCAAGATACTCCATCATGGAAAACTAATTGAGACATTTTTTACAAAAATGTCGTTTACATAAAAGACGTTTGGCTAGAAAATAGGCACCGCATGCTTCTGATCAACACATAGTGTTTCTGTTGCTGCTCCGCCTCAGAAATTAGCAACAAATTTATCAGTTTTGAGCGCTGACGGATTGATTTGGAAATGTAGAGGGATACAACACCTTTATGCTTGACTTATTTGATTCGCATAGTGCGGTCATCATCATCGTCATCGTCATCTTCTGGCTGGCTATCAACATCCAAGTTGTAAATGTGAGTTGAATTATCAAGGTTCTGCCTCTCGAATATTTGTATGTCTTTTTGTCTTATGAGGATCAAGATATCTTGGAAAATGAAGTGTCAATGGATATCATACACTCCTGGAAATGGAAAAAAGAACACATTGACACCGGTGTGTCAGACCCACCATACTTGCTCCGGACACTGCGAGAGGGCTGTACAAGCAATGATCACACGCACGGCACAGCGGACACACCAGGAACCGCGGTGTTGGCCGTCGAATGGCGCTAGCTGCGCAGCATTTGTGCGCCGCCGCCGTCAGTGTCAGCCAGTTTGCCGTGGCATACGGAGCTCCATCGCAGTCTTTAACACTGGTAGCATGCCGCGACAGCGTGGACGTGAACCGTATGTGCAGTTGACGGACTTTGAGCGAGGGCGTATAGTGGGCATGCGGGAGGCTGGGTGGACGTACCGCTGAATTGCTCAACACGTGGGGCGTGAGGTCTCCACAGTACATCGATGTTGTCGCCAGTGGTCGGCGGAAGGTGCACGTGCCCGTCGACCTGGGACCGGACCGCAGCGACGCACGGATGCACGCCAAGACCGTAGGATCCTACGCAGTGCCGTAGGGGACCGCACCGCCACTTCCCAGCAAATTAGGGACACTGTTG
This sequence comes from Schistocerca nitens, assembly GCF_023898315.1. Lineage (NCBI taxonomy): Eukaryota > Metazoa > Arthropoda > Insecta > Orthoptera > Acrididae > Schistocerca > Schistocerca nitens. The sequence continues at coordinate 649,310,092 of NC_064619.1, read as the reverse complement.
CTCCTGGGGTATCGGCGAGGACCATTCGCAACCGTCTCCATGAAGCTGGGCTACGGTCCCGCACACCGTTAGGCCGTCTTCCGCTCACGCCCCAACATCGTGCAGCCCGCCTCCAGTGGTGTCGCGACAGGCGTGAATGGAGGGACGAATGGAGACGTGTCGTCTTCAGCGATGAGAGTCGCTTCTGCCTTGGTGCCAATGATGGTCGTATGCGTGTTTGGCGCCGTGCAGGTGAGCGCCACAATCAGGACCGCATACGACCGAGGCACACAGGGCCAACACCCGGCATCATGGTGTGGGGAGCGATCTCCTACACTGGCCGTACACCACTGGTGATCGTCGAGGGGACACTGAATAGTGCACGGTACATCCAAACCGTCATCGAACCCATCGTTCTACCATTCCTAGACCGGCAAGGGAACTTGCTGTTCCAACAGGACAATGCACGTCCGCATGTATCCCGTGACACCCAACGTGCTCTAGAAGGTGTAAGTCAACTATCCTGGCCAGCAAGATCTCCGGATCTGTCCCCCATTGAGCATGTTTGGGACTGGATGAAGCGTCGTCTCACGCGGTCTGCACGTCCAGCACGAACGCTGGTCCATCTGAGGCGCCAGGTGGAAATGGCATGGCAAGCCGTTCCACAGGACTACATCCAGCATCTCTACGATCGTCTCCATGGGAGAATAGCAGCCTGCATTGCTGCGAAAGGTGGATATACACTGTACTAGTGCCGACATTGTGCATGCTCTGTTGCCTGTGTCTATGTGCCTGTGGTTCTGTCAGTGTGATCATGTGATGTATCTGACCCCAGGAATGTGTCAATAAAGTTTCCCCTTCCTGGGACAATGAATTCACGGTGTTCTTATTTCAATTTCCAGGAGTGTATGTTTTATACAGGGTGAGTCACCTAACGTTACCGCTGGATATATTTCGTAAACCACATCAAATACTGACGAACCGATTCCACGGACCGAACGTGAGGAGAGGGGCTAGTGTAATTGTTTAATACAAACCATACAAAAACGCACGGAAGTATGTTTTTTAACACAAACCTACGTTTTTTTAAATGGAACCCCGTTAGTTTTGTTAGCACATCTGAACATATAAACAAATACGTAATCAGTGCCGTTTGTTGCATTGTAAAATGTTAATTACACCCGGAGATATTGTAACCTAAAGCTGACGCTTGAGTACCACTCCTCCGCTGTTCGATCGTGTGTATCGGAGGGCACCGAATTACGTAGGGATCCAAAGGGAACGGTGATGGACCTTAGGTACAGAAGATACTGGAACAGCACATTGTGTCCTTTTTATTGGTCTTTTTCACTGACGCACATGTACATTACCATGAGGGGTGAGTTACACCTTCGACGGGAGTTTCATAGGACGTGGAGGACGCATAAATTGGCCAGCCCGTTCTCCTAATCTTACACATCTGGACTTTTTTCTGTGGGGTACGTTAACGGAGAATGTGTACCGTGATGTGCCTACAACCCCAGAGGATATGAAACAACGTATTGTGGCAGCCTGCGGCGACATTACACCAGATGTACTGCGGCGTGTACGACATTCATTACGCCAGAGATTGCAATTGTGTGCAGCAAATGATGGACACCACATTGGACATCTATTGGCCTGACATGTCGGGACATACTCTATTCCACTCCGTAATTGGAAACGGAAACCACGTGTGTACGTGTACCTCACCCCTCATGGTAACGTACATGTGCGTCAGTGAAAAAGACCAATAAAAAGGTGTTACCATGTTGACGTAATGTGCTGTTCCAGTATCTTCTGTACCTAAGGTCCATCACCGTTCCCTTTGGATCCCTACGTAATTCGGTGCTCTCCGATACACACGTTCGATAGGAGTGGTACTCAAGCGTCAACTTTAGGTTACAATATCTCCGGATGTAATTAACATTTTACAATGCAACAAACGGCACTGATTACGTATTTGTTTATATGTTCAGATGTGCTAACAAAACTAACGGGCTTCCATTTAAAAAAACGTAGGTTTGTGTTAAAAAGCATACTTCCGTGCATTTTTGTATGGTTTGTATTAACCAATTACACTAGCCCCTCTCCTCACGTTCGGTCTGTGGAATCGATTCGTCAGTATTTGATGTGGTTTACGAAATATATCCAGCGGTAACGTTACGTGACTCACTCTGTATGTACTCAAAGCAGTGCATTTCCGTGATAAATTTTATCACTAGCCAGAAGGGACCATGCGAAGCTCCATACATCCATCTCATCAAGATTCTGTACATTAATGCGTACTTTATGAGCAGCAATATCTTTCGCAAGAGGATTGTAACTCCACAGCCACCCCCAATAAGTAGATCAAAGACATGTAAGTACAAATCGGCATGGACTACACAACTGAGTGCATTCGAGACATTATTTCCTGGGTTTCGGGAGACTGGTATACTATGATGCTCTTGATAAAAGTTCCAAACCACTCGCCCCATGACAGCACGCCTTTGTCCCCACGAATTTGGAAAATACACTTCGTCTCAATAACAGAATCATTGCCTTTGTTTGGGGAGTGCATATGTTGGCAGTACAGAAATGCTTTGCGCTTGACAACGCTGTACTATGCATCGTTCATGTGTCTGGAGAGCTCCCTTTCCGATACTGCTAGACAAACGTTAACTTGCAAAATCTTGGTAGCCCACATCCGATTTATCAATCCTGGCAAGTGAGATCCTGCTCCCAAATACGCCAACAACCACAGAGTAACTAGTGTGGTCGCAGGACATACTTGCTGATCTTTAACAATGTAGGTGGTGATGCTGCTACTGCTACACCTCACGCAATGTCACAGTGGTACTCGATGGTATTGACTTTCACGGTGCAAGGACGATGGTCCAGATCACGGCAAATCGGCCATAGCTGTGATACCATGCCACATACCATCATGGGGCAGCGAAGGCCTGGGCCTTGGCTTCATCACTAAACATCGCAGATGATAGACCATACTTCTGCACATCTGACCACGGGTAAATACTAGGTGAAGGACCACGCTACTGCACGTCCAGTAAAGGGTACATAAGTGATGACAGGCTGGCATTATCACAGATATTGCATCGTACTGGTGAACATCCAGTTGTTCAAATGGTTCAAATGGCTCTAAGCACTATCGTACTTAACACCTGAGGTCATCAGTCCCCTAGACTCAGAACAACTTAAACCTTGAAACTTCCTGGCAGATTAAAACTGTGTGCCCGACCGAGACTCGAACTCGGGACCTTTGCCTTTCGTGGGCAAGTGCTCTACCATCTGAGCTACCGAAGCACGACTCACGCCCGGCCTCACAGCCTTACTTCTGCCAGTATCACGTCTCCTACCTTCCAGGAGAGCTTCTGTAAAGTTTGGAAGGTAGGAGACGAGATACTGGCAGAAGTAAGGCTGTGAGGCCGGGCGTGAGTCGTGCTTCGGTAGCTCAGATGGTAGAGCACTTGCCCGCGAAAGTCCCGAGTTCGAATCTCGGTCGGGCACACAGTTTTAATCTGCCAGGAAGTTTCATATCAGCGCACACACCGCTGCAGAGTGAAAATCTCACTCTGGAACTTAAACCTTACTTACCTAAGGACATCATACACACCCACGCCCGAGACAGGATTCGAACCTGCGTGTGTAGCACATCCAGTTGTGGACGCACCATCATCATTATCGGTACAGCTGTTGTTGCTGCTGCAGGCACAAGTCCACATTCCATTATATATTCTATATCACCAGCAAAGAAGGAAAGAATGAAAATAGTACCATGTGCAATTAAAATAAACGCTTATGAAGCTATCTGTAACAAGCCTACTCAGGTTCAAAATCTGCTGCATCAAGATCAGTACATGGGTCCTCATTGGCCACTATCTCCAGCATTACTTAGTCAAGCTCAGCCTATGGATGAACACTCGCGTGGCTCATGTCATCTTAGGAACAAGAAAACCTCATTTTAGTAACGCATGCATGCAATTCTGATGTTTATGATTCTTGTAGAAGAATAGACATGACTGTGATTACGTAGGCCTTCCCGGCGTAATAAGTCATGAAAGTCTCTTCGAGTTTGCTGCCGGATCCTAAAATCAACTTGACTCGATATTTTGGCGATCCAACTGGTCGTCATCTTCAGGAAAATGCTGCTTCTGCTGATGAGTCCCGCTGATAACTGACGCCAGGTTGAAAATCGACGTCCTATATAGGTCACCGTTCAGTACACGGCGCATGCGCCGCCCATCACGGTTTCTGCCTTCCAAAATAGGGAGGTGGCGCCGCACTTAGTGGAACACTGCTGGCAGCGATATATCGCACTCAGGGCCGCACCGAAGAACGTTCAGTTTTGATGCGAGATAATACAGGATTCCACGTTTTGCTAAGAGGAAACCCATTGTCTCTGTTGATTAAGTTACCAGCCAACCTAATTTCAATTGCCTCTTTATAGACACTGTTCCAAAAACCGGAAATGTTGGCAACCACAACAGTTTCCTCAAATTTCATTTTGTGTTCCTCGTTTAGGCCAGACGAAGGCCGCATAGACGTGAAGCTAGTAACAGATTTTGAACTTGTCATCGCAGTTTTCAAGGGATGTTTGGCAGTGCGTTGATGATTCCACGTGGGCGCTATCAGATTGGGTACATAGGAGCGCCGTTACCAGACAATCCTCGAAATTTGAATGGCTTCTTTCTCGTTCTACAGTATCATAAGCGGATTAACGTCAGCGTACTGTGATTAATCTCTCTAACAAGGCGTTGGATGGGCCCACAGTGTCGGTATTGGAGAAAGGTTTAAATTTTTCGCCCACTCCCAAGAGACTTCCTGTCACAGAGTTCATATGCTCTGTAGAACAAGCAGTACACAGCCTACCCGAGGATCAAGCAGAGGAAATAAGGCAAGAAGTGTCGCACACATTACGTCGGGCCCGACCACTGCCGGATTACATCTCTTCCGCAGAGAGAGCGGCCATTCGTTCCCTTAAGAATGATGATGAATTAGTAGATTTACCAGCTGACAAGGGGAATGCCACGGTTGTAATGACGTGGGATGATTATGTCGTAGAAATGGATTTACTTCTCTACGACCCGGCGTACAGAAGACTATCTAATGACCCCACAGAAAGGATCAAACGTAAGACACTTTCACTGTTGAAAAAGAGTTCGATGTCAGATGATTTACGCAAGAAACTTCATCCTGGTGCAGCCGTTCCATCTAGGTTGTATGGTCTGCCTAAGTTGCATACGGAGGGAGTTCCTCTACGCCCTATTGTTAGTAATTTGAATGCACCCACTTATAACCTGGCGAAGTATTTATTATCTTCTCTCAGTCCATTTGACGGCAAGTGTGAACACCATATATCCACTTCGGTGGACTTTATTCGACGATTGGGATCTTTGAAGTTGAGTCTTTCAGATCTGTTAGTGAGTTTCGATGTGGTATCCGTATTTACCCGAGTTCTTCTGGAAGAGTCCCTCTGTTTGACCAGTGAAAAACTGTATGAAGGGCTGGTGAAGCTTTGTCGTCATGTGCTGACCTCCACGTATTTTTTATTTAATGGTAACATTTTTGAACACAATGACGGAGTGGCTATGGGTAGTCCTTTGTCACCCATAGTCGCCAGTTTATTTATGGAGGACTTCGAGGACATGGCACTAAGGACTTCAGCTTTGCAACCAACGTGCTTCTGGAGATACGTGGACGATACCTTCTTCGTCTGGCCGCATGGACGTGATGCTCTTAAGATTTTTGGACCACTTCAACTCTCTTCATCCCCGTATCAAATTTACTATGGAGGTTGAAAATGATGGGATGCTTCCATTTTTAGACGTAATGGTTTATAAAAAACCAGATGGAACTTTGGGACACAGTGTTCACCGAAAGCCGACACACACAGATTGGTATCTGCATCCTAAGAGTTTTCATCCACCACACCAACGTAGTGGCGTCCTTAGGACTTTGGTACGGAGAGCATATGCCATTTCCGACGCAGACAGCCCAACCCAAGAACTTGAGCATTTGATGACTGTTTTTAAGGAAAATGGTTACACCGAGAAGCAGATTCGTCGGGCTATGGAGTTTGGACCATCTCCGGAGGTGTATGAAGAGGAACATAGACCTGTGGCCTTTCTTCCTTATGCTGGAGGCTTCTCGTTTAAGATTGGATGAATTTTAAGGAATTTTAACATTAAGAGTGTGTTCCGTCTACCTTCTAAGATTAGGGCTCTGCTCGGCTCTGTGAAGGATGATTTGGGGCTTAAGAAACCCGGAGTGTACAGAATTCCGTGTTAATGTGAGAAAGCTTACGTTGGCCGTTCTATTCGCACAGTGCATGACAGGTGTGTGGAACTCCGCCGTCATACGAGGCTACAACAGGTGGAAAAATCGGCGGTAGCAGAGCACTGCCTAAATGTGGGACACAAAATGAAATTTAAGGAAACTGTTGTGGCTGCCAACATTTCCGGTTTTCGGAACAGTGTCTATAAAGAGGCAATTGAAATTAGGTTGGCTGATTATTTAACCAACAGAGACAATGGGTTTCCTCTTAGCAAAACGTGTAATCCTGTATTATCTTGCATCAAAACTGAACGTTCTTCGGTGCGGCCTTGATTGCGATATATCGTGGCCAGCACTAAGGGCGGCGCCACCTCCCTGTTTTGGAAGGCAGAAACCGTGATGGACGGCGCATGCGCCGTATACTGAACGGTGGCCTATATAGGACGTCGATTTGCAACCTGGCGTCAGTTCTCAGCGGGACTCATCAGCAGAAGCAGCATTTTCCTGAAGATGGAGACCAGTTGGATCGCCGAAATATCGAGTCAAGTTGATTTTAGGATCCGGCAGCAAACTCGAAGAGACTTTCAATAGACATAACTACTACACACATATTCGCTCCTCTATAACTGGCTCATTCTCCATGAACTAATTTTGGAGAATGGACACATGGGCTGCTGCATTGATTCAGTCGCCTGGAGATCATCATCGAACGCAGTTACAAAAAAGACAAGAACACATCACGTTTGTAATTATGCAGTTGTAAGACATATTATTATTGTAGAAGATGAAGAACTGCTACAGACGTGTCTGTTCCTCAGCTACTGGCATCATTGCCCATGAGCTCACCATGGAGAAAGATTTCGGCTCAAATGTGGGGATCTTCTGGACATGATCATCACCGTCATCATCAGCATAATATTTTGTGACGGGTCCCAAACTCAAGGTCCTCGGCGGTACTTTTGGGGCAGCCACCACAATTTGTATAAAGCGTGGGTAGTGACCAGGATGTAGCTATGTCTGTTAGCCGAAAAATAATTAATGACAAGAATTGCGCCAGGTGGAATGAAGAGATATCTTTATTTCTGACGAAACGTGTACCATCAATACAATTCCAAGTAATATCCAAGAGTAATCCGTGTCTAGGTGCTCAGTCCGGAACCGCGCGACTGCTACGGTCGCAGGTTCGAATCCTGCCTCGGGCATGGATGTGTGTGATGTCCTTAGGTTAGTTAGGTTTAAGTAGTTCTAAGTACTAGGGGACTGATGACCATAGATGTTAAGTCCCATAGTGCTCAGAGCCATCTGAACCATTTTTTGAAGTAATCCGTGTAGTGAGCCTAGTCGAAAACAGTAGCAAATATCACACTGCAATGGCTCCGCTATAAACTCCACGAACGGCTAGCAATAGACAATCGACAACAGACTGTCCGTCACGGGGCCAGCGCTCCTCCTTACATGCAAGAGGCAGAGGGCGCTGCGGACCCGAGCTGAGCCATGGCGCGACGACCTCTTCCGCCGGCGGTAACGCCCTGAGACGCAGACGGCTGCGACAGGAACCGTTTCCAGCGATGTCGCGGTGAGGGCGCGCGTGCGCGAGTTGGTTGGTTGGTTGGTTGTTTGGTTGGTTGGTTGGGTCCGTGGATACAACACAACCATTATCTATTTCAATGGGCGGCTGCTGGGATGTTGCATGAATCGTTACAGGACTCAACAGCGGAACCGAATCCAACCCCATGTCCATGATCCTGTTGAAGAATTCGACAACAGACAGAAACAAAGAAAATAACATTAAATAACTATATTATTCACACATGGAGATGGTGGGGAAGGAGAGAGAAATGGGAATTTACGGTTCGGGATTTATCCGGGGGCCATCCTCTGGAACGTCAAGATGTCTCACCAGATCCTCAACAGCACTGTCGCTCGTCAGGGTTGACGGTATGCTCCCATCTGCAACAGAAGAAGATAGGGAAGAAGAAATTAGTCATCAGAATGAAGTTAAAACAGAAATATGGACACGCAAGAAAGCAACATGAACACATATCATCTCCACATATCTATAGGATGATCCTCACCATTTCACGAAATGCACTGACTCATTGGTGCATGTGCGCCAATGACAGGGCATATCCCTCTCGACATATTGGTGAACTACAGAATTCAAGTCTCTTGACATCAGTTCCGCCACAATGGTGAACCATCCCATTATCAAGTTGGTTACCACATATCTCCATGAGATGTTTCCTGAGCGCTTGATCAGAAGCAGAAGGAATTGGTCCCATTGTCTGCCCCCACCCCCTCCTTGGTTTCCTAGTCTGACTCTGCTGAATTTCAGTGCATTGGGTTTAGTGGGGTTTATCAAGGTCATTGTTTACAGAACAAGCATTCGACATATGGTAGACTTGAGACAACAGTAAACGCCATAGCACCTGTCATGCATGTGAACATACGGCAAGAAGTGGAGTACAGTTTAGATTTTTGCCGAGCTATAAATGGTGCTTATACTGAACTGTACCGACACGCATAAGCTGTTGAAGCTCTGTATGCAATGTTAACCAAATTAAGTTATAAACCTCAATATGTACTGAAATATAAAAAAATGTTATTTTGTATCTCTAACCCAGACATCCTCTATTTCAGTGCAGGTGTGCATTATATCATATTCGAGGTTGTACATGGACTGCAGTACAGCTGGTGAACATTCTTCCAACAAGCTGCAGGTCTTTCCCATTGCATAACATCATTTTCAAGGTCGTACATCGACTGCACTGCATCTGGTATATATTCTCCCAATGGTTTGTCAGACTTCTCCGATAACAGTAGAAGCACTACCCATTCACTCCTATGCCAGTAGCCGGCAGCTGCCGCGAGCTGCTAGGTGTAGTGTCTTGCCCACATGGTTCTTTCTGGGGTGACGAACGCTGCTTCTTTGGCTCTGGCTGATCATGGCAGCTCTGCACTAAACACTGACCGTGATATTCTACACATTGATAACTCCTATATATAAAAAATCATTGTGACGTGGACGTCGTCGTGATGTTGAAGAACATACACTTTCCAGAAGAGGAATGTATCTCGGTTCACATGGTAAAACATTAGCAATTCACCATGTACAGACGCGCCCGGGTTCCCGGGGGGGAGGGGGGGGGGTCAGGGATGTCCTTAGGTTAGTTAGGTTTAAGTAGTTCTAAGTCTGGCTCAGAGCCATTTGAACCATGTACAGAGAGCACCATGAGAGTCCTGGGATGTAGGCAACTCTGGACAGGTGGCGTTTCCAGGAACGTACTCAGGAAACCTCTAGAATGAACCCCAACTCTCAGTGGACTGTGCACGCAACTTATAATGAATACCTACCTGAACTGCTTAAGAGGAGGATTATGTGAATAAATAAAAAAAATAAAACATAGTTTTTTTTAAGAAAAAGGCAACAAACGTCTGTAAACGCAAGCTGTGCGCACTCGCTGTTAAAGCACTACACTTCTGAGGCTATGATAACACTCTGAGATGTCTTCATGGAATGCTTCGGGTGTAAAGAATCACCGTTACATTTATAATTGTACTAATCACTGCCCAAATCCTGTGAGAAGCGAATAGTTTAACAACAAAAACGTGTAGCAATACTGTACACATCATTGTGATGGAAAATTGTCTGATGATAGAGTTGGAATATCGATGTCTATGGAGCCAGTCTTGATGCTGCTGTTTTTCTTCAAGCGATGAACCGTGACAACTGGTGCCAATTCTTTAAACTTCTGTGGGCTGAGCGTTCATTGCCAGCCGTTGTGGCCGAGCGGTTCTAGGCGCTTTAGTCCGGAACCACACTGCTGCTACGGTCGCAGCTTCGAATCCTGCCTCGGGCATGGATCTGTGTGATGTCCTTAGGTTAGTTAGGTTTAAGTAGTTCTAAGTCTAGGGGACTGATGACCTCAGATGTTAAGTCCTATAGTGCTTGGAGCCATTTGAACGTACATCGAAATTCATTGCGCTCGTAGTAAGAATTGTGAAACATCAAATACATTCCATACAGTGGACAGGTTTTGTCATTGCTCCAGTCTGGTTGTAGATTATCATATGGGTCATGCACTGAACTGAGGAACACTTTTGTACTGGTTAGGGTACAGTTGTTGAATACGCTGCAATCCTGACTCACATTCCTCCTCCTGTCTGTTTGGAGCCCCAGAATAATAAATTGAGGTGTTTCTAGTTGAGCAGGTGTCTTACTCGACCTGATTGGAAGTCGTCAGCAGGACAGGATACACGTAGAAACTTAATGGCGAAAGAACTCCAGAGCTTAGCACACTGAAATGTTTCAAGTGATCCTCATCTGATAGAGTTGTGTGTGGTATTTTCCACACTAATTCAACCAAAACAATTTCATTTTCTGCTGCGTGCCATTCTTCAAAGTGAACATTATAATCTGTTGCATTTCGAAAGATAAGCAGTTCCTGCTTGGCAGTCATAGTGATGCAATTATCATCTCCAAAGAACCCCATAAGCATTTTGGGAGTGATATGGAAACAAAAGGACTTACTTACTCATCTGTCGATAAACCATCCTGCACAAATTTTATGCGAATATGGAAGAGTTGAGTTTTGATGTGATTCCAATATTTATTGTGCAGTCGACGTCGATGGCATTAAGTTCGCATCGTACTTTTCGAAACAGCAAAGTGTGCACATTACGTGAAGGTCATGACGTTCCTGCTGGAGAACTCCAATATCCTCCATAAATGTGCCTTCTAAGAATAGACAAATGCTGCAGAGAATTGTTAAATCATCTTGTTGCTGAATCAGAATTTTTATCTCATCATTGTTTTTGGGAATCTGCGAAACAAATGGTTTGTCGGAGATAGATTTCTGATAAGGGATACATTCATCATATTGAACGGGGGCTATTTCGAGCAAACTGCGAGTTTTCAGTCCTATAGACTTGAGGGTACAGTAATTCAGGTCTTGTCCTTCAGTTCCAGAGTGGAGTACCGACTGGTATGACGATTGGTTTAACACTTTATGCCCATAGTGCTACCGCTGGTTTCAATATTTCCTCTAAAACATTCAACGATGTTCAACTCATGATGCTCTAATGTCAGAAAGGTCACTGCGAAGTATATTGGCACGCTGAGCATCTCAACGAGTTTGTATCTTGGTCCCACTAGGCGAAGAATCCATAGGTAGTACATATTAGTCAGCAATTGATGTATGAATTCGTTGCAATATTATAATTGACACGGATTCTGTTAAGAGGTAGAATATCCACTGGTTGATCTGACTCATAGATTGATTTATCTCTGTTTTAAACGTATTAACATCTGCATGTAAGTCAAATCCTTTTACAGATTGTTTCAAAATTCCATTCATATCGTCAGTATCACACGAGCCAGAATGAATCACCACAACTTTGCCGCATCAAAGATGAAGTTTATTGTTCGCCTAGGTGATCTCTGAAATGCTGTAATAATTTCCACACCGACTGATGTAATGTTCCTGTCACAATTGCTTGAATCGGTTGGAGGTAAGTAGTTATGACTTATCCCAGATGAGCATTGGTTTGAAGTCAGAGTGTACAAAATTACATATAAGACTGAACTGAGGTGGTGATGTGCACGCTGTTTGGTTTTATATATTTGTCATGAAAAACTTTAGACGGAAATGACGAGAGAGGAATGAATCAAAATCTTGGTATCATCACATATTTGCTTAGTCTTATCTGCTAAAATTCGATTGTAGCGAAAAGTTCCGCCAAACCTTGATTTGCAATGTACGCTACATCGTGTTCCTTGCAGGCTTCATTAAGTCGATTAATCTCCTCATCGCAAGCCATACGAATTCTCAGTTTATTTCCAGGCCCACAGAAATTCCGGTTTATCGACAAAACCGCCGTCATCTATGATGGTCCAATGCGCTTTCCAGCACTCACGCTATGCCAGTGTTCTGTCTAAGGTTTGTGCATCCTGTTATTCACCATATCGTGAGCGTTCACGCAACTGCTTTATGATGTTGGAAAGCCAAGTTATTTCATCAAAGCTTTGTTCCTGCTACACGTTATGACACGCTCTACGAGAAACACACCCAATTTAGAACTTTTCTGTAATTCCTCCATGTAAATACACCCTGTAATTTCTTCACCATCGCTGTCTACTTAAGACGTAAATTCTCATGTTTGTCCTCTGTTCTTCGGACACTATAAATATCTCAACAAACCATTTAGGAAGAGAAGACTTCGCAAACGGGGTTTTGTATTGCGGAAACACCAAATCCCTTACATTAAACTTCTGCTTGAGTAGATCCACCATCATAATATGACTGTGTGCTACATTGTCATGTACATCAATAGGCCACACTTCTCAATGATTTGTGGAAGAACGTTTAGCCATATGTATGAACCACGATGATTAAGTTGCATCCACATATGTGTTTTAATGGCTCTCTTTGGGCGCTCCACAACACTTGCTTTCATGTGGGAAAATGCTGAGTAGATTTATTCCATATCGCTCCATTACTTGGAATACTTATTGAAAAGCTTACTTCTGTAGTCTTCTTGTAGATTGTCAGGACATTGATTCATATCAGTCTGCAGAAATTGTCCGAACACCTGCCCAACGTCTTTGGCACACTTACTTGACTTATACATTTCAACTTCCATACCAGCAAAATATGTATAATAGAGCTGAGCGATAGTTTCTTCTCGTGGGCATAACGTTGGGGATCTAGCTCCACCAATTTACTCCACAATGTCCCCTACGATGGTTACTATGGTCACCGCGTTAGTAGACGGTTTACACTGCACTTTATAGGGTAACTTGTGTACATTAGATTCTTAAACGTCTGTTCCTGCAGAAGTGAGCACTCTCCCCTCTTAAATTGTTTTTAATTGCCCTAGGGAAGTCTCCTGCTGTGACCATGTGATCTCCCACATTACTGATGGCGAGTGAAAATTCCCGTGAAACAAAGGAGAAATATTCATTGGTGTGTCACAATGTCGAAGCTATTCATCTGAGGATAATATCACTTTAACATCTCAAAATCTTGGAATTTCAAATACAACCATCGGATATATCTCCCAGTCCGATATCATATCGACACTGATGTGTTCAAAGGAAGGGTTGTTTAAACTGTAGCTGACGTTAAACAAAATATTTACCACATCATGTGGCTCCTGCTTCTTCACCTCACCTGCTATGCAGCTCGACATCGTTTCCCTTTGCCGGTTCTGTCACGACTGGGCGAACTATTGATCGATCATTGTTAATATACCAGGTGATCAAAAAGTCAGTATAAATTTGAAAACTGAATAAATCACGGAATAATGTAGATAGAGAATTACAAATTGACACACATGCTTGGAATGACATGGGGTTTTATTAGAACCAAAAAAATACAAAAGTTCAAAAAATGTCCGACAGATGGCGCTTCATCTGATCAGATTAGCAATAATTAGCATAACAAAGTAAGACAAAGCAGAGATGATGTTCTTTACAGGAAATGCTCAATATGTCCACCATCATTCCTCAACAATAGCTGTAGTTGAGGAATAATGTTGTGAACAGCACTGTAAAGCATGTCCGGAGTTATGGTGAGGCATTGGCGTCGGATGTTGTCTTTCAGCATCCCTAGAGATGTCGGTCGATCACGATACACTTGCGACTTCAGGTAACCCCAAAGCCAATAATCGCACGGACTGAGGTCTGTGGACCTGGGAGGCCAAGCATGACGAAAGTGGCGGCTGAGTACACGATCAGCACAAAACAACGCGCGCAAGAGATCTTCCACTCGTCTAGAAATATGGGGTGGATCGCCATCCTGCATAAACATCGTACCTTCCAGCAGGTGTTTATCAGCCAGGCTGGGGATGATACGATTCTGTAACATATCGGCGTACCTCTCACCCGTCACGGTAGCAGTTACAAAATCAAAATCACGCATTTCCTCGAAGAAAAAAGGCCTGATAACGGTAGATGTGGTAAATTCAACCCATACCGTGACTTTCTCGTCGTGCAATGGAGTTTCCACGACAGTTCTAGGATTTTCGGTAGTCCAAATTCTGCAGTTGTGGGCGTTGACAGACCCTCGGAGCGTTAAATGGGCTTCGTCGGTCCACAACACGTTACTCAACCAATCGTCATCTTTCGCCATCTTTTGAAACGCCCACACCGCAAATGCCCTCCGCTTCACTAAATGGCCAGGTAACAGTTCATGATGTCGATGGATTTTGTACGGATAGCATCGGAGGGTAGGCCGAAGTGCCAACCAAACAGTAGTGTATAGAATGCCGGTGCGGCGTGCGACTGCACGAGCGCTGACTTCCCCGTGCATAGACGAACCCGCTACAGTCTCCAGTTCTTCCTGAGCTGTCTCAGCAGTATTACGCCTTGTGCTCGGTCGGTCACTAAGGGGTCTATCGTCTTCGAACTTCGAAATCACTCTCGCCACAGCTGCATTTGTCAACGAACCTCTACTCGTTCGAATCTCCTTCCTACGGCGATAGGATCGTAACGCTGAACTAGCACATTCCCCATTCTGATAATACAGCTTCAATAAAAGCGCCTTTTCAGGTAATGCCAATATGGTGCGACTGCTGGCGGATCTGATGCTCTCTCTTATTACAGCTCCTTATATACACGATTGTCATGTTCAGTCACTGACCTTTTGCTGTCCAGCGCCATCAGTCGGACATTTTGTGAATTTTTTTTGTTCTAATAAAACCCCATATCATTACAAGCAAGTGTGTCAATTTTTACCTCCCTATCTATATTATTCCGTGGTTTATTAAGTTTTTAAATTTATACTGACTTTTTTATCACCCAGTACATTACCTGCAGCATTGAATGCAACTTTGAAAATAAAATTTCAGTATAAAACACAAATACGCTGGCCTCTACTGCTAGTTCATTACCAGAATGAGCAATGTTCTGATAGTCTGTGGAGCAACGGTGCTCGTCGCTGACTAAAAGATGATTGTGAGTGTACTGCAGGTGATGTCAATTCATGTTTTGACCATTCCTTTGCTTTTAAGGGAGGACAGTGAATGCATGACTTCGGTGTATTCGAGAAAACGTCTTAACCCAGATGATCTGGATATTCCTGAATATGTGACAACGAGTCCTTGGGAGGAATATGGTTTCCAAGGTGAAGATCGATGGGTGATCACTGCTTATCATATGTTCAAGTGACACGAAACGTTTGTAAAGTGCTTTTGGACATTTATACGAAACTCCTGGGTGCCAGCTTTCCGCACATCGCTGTGGCTCCTGCAGTGTTGAAACGTATGGACACTCGCATTCGAGCTGATCGACGGATTTGCAATCAAATACCTCGCTGCTCAACTGGACGTCTCTGTTTGTAGTGCTGACACATTCGTCCACCAGTTGGGGTTCTCAAAGGTGTTTTCCCGCTGGTTTTCTCGTTGACAAACAGAAGGCCAGAAGAGCAACGAAGGAACAAAGCTTATTTGTCGTCACAAAAATGCAAACGATTTTCTCTTTTTCCATGAAAACGTAAGGCCCCACGTTAATCCTTGCATCGAAGAGGAGCTCACAAAACTTCATTGGACTGTTCTTCGTCACCCACCCTACAGCCCAGATCTCGCACCTTCTGACTTCCATCTTTTGGCCTAATGAAGGATACACTGTGCAGGAAACAGTACGTGGATGATGGGGAGGTAGTTATGCAGCAAGGCGTTGGCTCTGACAGCGACCAGTAAGAGTGGTACCATGTGGGTACACAGGCTTTCCCAGTAAGACCATCGCACTGAAAGCAGATTATGTTAAAATCAGGACTTTTTAGCCAAAAGAGTATGGAATAATATGGTGTATTCGAAACCTGAATAAGACGAACATGCTTTCAGAAAGTGTGTTGTATTACTTATTGAACGCCCTAGTAGTAAC
This sequence comes from Schistocerca nitens, assembly GCF_023898315.1. Classification (NCBI taxonomy): domain Eukaryota; kingdom Metazoa; phylum Arthropoda; class Insecta; order Orthoptera; family Acrididae; genus Schistocerca; species Schistocerca nitens. Next base: position 649,293,936 of record NC_064619.1, on the reverse strand, counting down.
ATTAGTTTTTCTCAAATAGTCAACGAAATCATAGTAAGCTGTTACTACATGCGGCTGCCGGTGCCACAATTTGCAGTGGAGATCGATAATGCACAACATAGATCTTCTCTGCTCACAACACTTGAATACTCTAAGTATATGCTTCTGTCTCATGAAGTTAATTCTAGCACTGCCCCCCCCCCCCCCACCATACTTATTAAGTGATGAGACTTATGATCATACATATAAGAAGAAACTGGATGATGGGATGGATCATATTTGTCCACCATCTTATTATTTATATGCCCCATTACATAGCACAAGCATTCAAACTCATACCACTAAGATTGACCTCTGGTATAAATGTGATGTACATTTTCGACTTCCATCAACATGTCAGAGTCGTTATCTGGTGCCAGGTCTACTGCTAGCTGTGGCAGTGGTACTGTCGAATGACAGCAAGTCCGATACAGCAGAAAGACCATCTGTGGGCTGCTCTGACAATGTGGCCAGGATTGTGTGAGTGTACTCGTCCAGCAATTCTGTTGCTATCTGATCGGGGATATGCAGCAGTGCAGGAATAACAACAAACCATAACGACATTCGAAAGTGTATTTATTAATGAAAATATTTATAATGTCAATTACATTAATATTAGACACCTACTTTCTAACAGCCTATTTTTGTTGCACATGGGGTCAGTGGATGGTCTATAATAGCACTTCATTCTCTCACAATGAGGAGAGGCTCAGGCAGCTGGATTCATAATATAATAAAGCTGAGGGGATGTGAGATGTTGTTTCCATTTGACCCGGCCTTCCTATTGTTCCGAGATGGAGTGCAGCTGTGGGAGTGGTGGAGATAAGTGAGGTTAGAGTTCCTCTGAATGATTCTGATCAATTGCTGGTGGTTCCCTATGGGGAGGAGAGTGGGGTGTGACCTTGATTATAAGTCGACGAAGCGTGTAACCTGACACCGAAAATCCGTACCTCATTTACCTATCAAGATCGAAACCATCTAGCATCAGCATAGATAATCTACTATGAAAGGTGGCTACACTGAGCCACAGCGCCAGAGATCGCGCTAGAGAGTATTGTTCCGCTGCCTCCACTGGCAGTGATTATTGAGAACTCGTGGTTGGCAGTGCTTTGGGAGAAGTGGTAGTCAGTGCTGAGATGTCGTAGTGAGGAGTGTTTGTTGAGATGAGCTAGTAGGCAGTGCTTGCTGAGATGTGATACTGAAAAGTTCTTGTTGATATGTGATAGTAGCGAGTCGGTGTGGAGAGATTGTAATGTCTAGAGTGCTTTTCATCAATATAAATTAAGGTAACAAACTACTTTTCTTTTCTTTCTCATTATTTCAATGTCCTGAATAATGCGTCATTACAGGTTCAGTCAACAAAGCATCTGGCTTGTGTTCTTGTATTAGAGTGTAATTCTGGTTTTCTTGAGTAATTATGGTATTTCTATTTTCTTTAATTAATTCAGTATAAATGATATTTAAAATTTCTTGTGTTGTTGAAGAAGAACCGTGCCAGATGCGTACGTTGAGTCATACTTCCACACACAGAACAGTTACACTTGTGCTTTGGTTTCGTAGGTTTTATAGTTGCTGGGGACTTAATTAATTAATTGTGTTAATGAAAATTTCCATTTCATTCTTTGTTGTTGTTCTATGCAGTCAGATTGCGTAATAATACTAGTCAGGGCCAACCGTTACGAGACTTCGTAACCGAACAGACAGCTACTGAAGCAAAAAATTAAAATTATTTGCATTCTATTTTAATTAAGCCCCCATGCACGTGGCGACCGCTGTTTCGGATCGTCCCTTGGAATCTTCTGATTGTAAAAATAGTAGACAGTAGTATTGTTGTAGTAATTTGTAGTTTAGTAATTGTAGTCTATTTTGCATGTGTAGATTTGGTAATTGTCATTCTTCTAATGGTATTTTTTTTTTTTTTTGCAAAATTTCATTTCTGTTGTCTTGTCTACGGGTTTGACAATTAGTGCAATTATTTCAATTGTTCGATTAATCGTGTTTGAGGAAAACATTTCGTGTGAATGGTATTGTTGGAGATAAAGTGTCATTGTGTGTAATTTTCATATAGTGACGAGTTTTGTATGTTTTGTAAATGATTACACGATCGATGAAAAAGGCAAAAATGATGGATAGTGAGAATGACGAAATTGTTAACATGGCGAACTCGCCAACAGAGGAAAACAGTATCATGAATAATGAAGTGGAAAACAATTTAATAAGTCGGGAAAATAGTCCGGAACCAATTCAAAATTTTTCTCAATCAGAAAATTCACAGAATACGAGATTAACGATAGAAGATTCTGAAATAGTATCGAACACAGATAGCTTTACAGCCATGACGAAAGAAGTTGGTTTCGCAGGAAATGTTAGGGGCGAAAAGAATTTCGAACCGGCTATTATGGAGCAGTTGATGGGTGCAATATTAAATTTGGGATCTGAATTAAAAACAGTGACAACACGGTTAGACTTACAAAGGGGAACAATGGAAACACGGTTAGACTCACTGGGATCACAGTTGGGATCACAAATAGGAACAATTAAAACAGAGATGGTAACTTTGGGATCTGAATTAAAAACTGATATGGGAACAATGGAAAAACAGTTTAGATCTGAATTAAAAACACAGATGGGGACAATGGAAACACGGTTAGGATCCGAATTAAAAACAGTGGCAACACGTTTAGAAACAGAGATGGAAACAATGGAAACACGGTTAGACTCACGAATAGGGACATGTTTCAAAAATATGAAAGATGAATTAAAGAAAGAAATCAGAGAAGAAGTACAACCAATTTTGAATTCTCACAATAATAGATTAATTGCAGTAGAGATTAGACAAAGGGAACAAGATAGAGAACAGGAAGAAAGAGATCGCGTGATAGTACAAAAATTTTCAGAGTTAAATTTACAACGTGCACACGATAAGGAAGAAATATTTGAGAGAATCGAGGAATCCGTACCAAATGTCAGATTAAATTACCTAACACAACAATATGAACAGTTAACTACCAAATGTGTCAACACTGAAACCCGAGTCGCGACACTTACGGAAGACGTCGGTAAACAGAAAGAAAAAATAGGTGACTTATCGGAAAGAGTTGAGGAGATTTCAGATAAATTGACAAATCTTAGTTTACATGGGGACAGAGATTCGGATGATACAGCTCCATTACCATTTTCAGAAACCGAAGAGTACCAGAACATAAATAAACATGTTGAAAATCAGGGAAAATTTAATGAACGCGTTAAAAGGGAATTTGAGGCATTACGAATGCAAGTCAAACAAATTGAAGGCGAAATCGTAGGAAAAGACAGCAAAGGAAATTTAGAATCACAGATACCAGGGGGGTTTGAAGAAGGTAATTTGTTTCATTTACGGGATGCAACAAGAGAGCGCCAGACGCGCGAATTTGACAATAATCAACACTGGGACTGGGACAGACGCGGTAGGTCTTTGTCGCCACGAGGCGAAAACTTTGACTATAAACACTTTTTGACTGTTCGGAAATTTAAAATCTTCCGTAATTCTAAGAATGAGATACATCCATGTGCATGGTTAGATCAATTTACGTACGCACTTCCGCCAAGTTTGCCACTAAGTCACAAACTGAAAATTATGTGCAGCTATTAAAGTCCTCAGGGGATTCACTACACTAAGTGAATATGTGCCGTAGCGATCACAGGGCCCCGAGCTGTAGTGGTGCTATTTTCCTTTTAGTTTTCTGCACCGCTGCCTACTCTTATACTATTCTTTGCATCTATAAAAACAACTCTTCTGCTATCCATCTATCTAGACAGGTAGGTAAAAAATAACCGGATTTGACTGTTTTACCCAAAAGTGACTTTGGAAATTACCGTTTGGACTTACTATATTTTCTGCAGCATTCATTCGTAGTTTAAACGAAATCTTACCTGTTTATCTTCGTGACAATGTTACTTCATATGTTGACGATATTCTTATTGCTAAACGTTCTTGGAGTGAGCATAACAAAATTTTGGATTTATTATTACGTATTTTTGCAAGAGTTGGCATTACACAGAACTTTGAAAAATCTGAATTTGGTCGTTCTCAGGTGAAATTTTTCGGTCACATTATTTCTACAGACGGTATTCTTCCTGATCCAGAGAAACTAGACGCTATTCGTAATTATGCTGTTCCTACCACAAAACGTGATGTTTGTAGTTTCCTTGGTGTCTGTAATTTTCTTAGACGCTTTGTTAGATTGGATGATTTGGCCACACCTCGTTTACACATTTCAGTTATGCGCACTTTGGTCCCAGAAAATGCTTTCATAAATTACGAGAAAATTGCTACTTCAATAATATGGAAAAACGCATTCGATCTGTTCTTGCCAAATGCAAGTATGTCAAAAGGCTAAGCCGCCAACTGTTTCTCACAGAGCACCGTTGTTTCCTATCATTCCAGCGAAATTAAAGGACATGGCTGCAGTCGATTTGTTCGGTCCAGTGGTTCGTTCTACTAATGGTTTTGCGTACATTTTCGTAGCAGTGGAATTGACATCAAAATATGTGTGTTTTACACCTTTACGCAAGGCAACAGCTCGTTCAGTATCTAATGCTTTCATCAAACATTTTCTTAAAGAAGTTGGTCATGTTAATAAGGTTATGTCAGATAATGGATCACAGTTTCGCTCTAAAATTTGGCTTCGTACTCTACGGCGTCGTAAGATTAAACCAATTTTTATTTCACTTTTTCACCCTCAATCTAATGCTTCAGAGAGATGGATGAAGGAAATCAATAAATTGTGCCGTCTTTATTGTCATCAGAATCACAGAACTTGGGATCAGTATCTTCATATTTTTCAAAACATTCTGAATGAACATCCTAATGACTCAACTTCTTTACCGCCTATACTGATATTAAAAAATAAAGTACCAACAAATCGCATTTCTGAAATCGTTCCTTTTCCGCCTTCACGGAAACTGCAGCATTCTGAAGTTGTCAACCTGGCTCTATGAAATATTGCGTCTGCGGCTGCAAGAAGAGAGAAATCAGCTAAACGTCCTGGTCGTTTGAAAATTTTGTCAGTTGGTCAAAAGGTGTTAATTAAGTCTCATCGTTTGTCTCATAAAGGAAAAGGCTTATGTCGCAAATTTTTTCTGCTTTATAACGGTCCATATAGAGTTCGCAAAATTATTCATGATAACACTATTGAAGTAGAAACTCTTAAACCACTACGCTCTAAAGGAATACATCACATATCTAACGTTAAAATTTTTGTGGAATGACATACTTTAGAGAAACTAACAGCTACATGTAAACATGCAGAGAATACAAGGATACCGCGCTGTGTTTGGCGGCGGCACATACTCAAAGCAACAGTCAGTCTGCGCGCCGCACAAGGCAGTCGTTGACCGCAAACAATTACTTCCTACGTCACGCGCCTACAGCTGATCGAGCGCTCAGTGCGAATGCACTGACAGACGTAAACAAATACACAGTCTAATTTCTCGGATTAAATTCAGTATAAAGCTATTAACGTTCAGTATTTTTCAGGATACGGTTGTGTAAAATATTTAAGACCTTCAGGTAAATTCTGTGCGTGTCCGACGTTAAGACGACTTGCTATGGAGAAAATTTCAGGAAGAATGTAATTTCGAAAAAAAAAGTAATAAACTAAAAAGGGTAACTATTAATTGAGTTTATTTTTCAGGTAACATATTTCCACTTAGGTACGTACTTTAGACGTAATTTGCTGCTTGCGATTACGTGATTCATACTTTGTGCTAAATTTCATGTTCTATGAATTTACTTGTGAAGCGACGTGCTTGTGTACATTTACTGATTTTGACGATGATTGATTAATGAACAGGCTTGTTATTTGTATATATTATGCATCGCTTGGCTGCACTGCTTTTTCACTGATGTCATATTTTTCTATTATGTGCCTGCTGTGCTTATTTATTTAAATTATAATTGTCACCTGATTAATTGTGCTGACTGTAGTTAGATATGTAGGTTACACTTTGTGATTTATCTGCTTGCGCCTTCATGTTTACTTATTAAGATTACATATGAAAATTTATTTGCTTATGCTGAATGATGCTAATGACTTGTTTATTACGTAAGATATATGTTTGCTGCTGTGCGTATGGATTGCATATTTACACACTTCTGTTTTGTTGTCATAACTACTCTTTAATTTAGAATATAGAAATGCTGATATACTGTGTACGAACATAGAGTTTAGGTTACACTGTGGTATTAATTATAGATTGTTTGCTTGGCAGAGCCTCGTTGTAGGGATTGTGCTGCATCCACTTGTTGACATTCTGTTCTCTACTGGTATATTTACTCGCTACTGCGTGTTTTGCTTACGCTCAGTGCCTTATATTTTTAAGATAAGAAAATGAACTGCTATAATTCGACGAACGACATTAGTACGAGAAACTTCATAGAAGTCACATGAGCTGGAGGTTTTATGGAAGCTGTATAAATTTATGCTAATAGGAAGGAAGATAACGACATGACATACCAACACTAGGTTTAGACCATCGACAGTTATTACACTGCATTTTTCGTGAGTAATTGAAATAGGAAGTGACACTTGACACAAGAAATACTCCACATGTTTGCTTCTGCCATGATTCTTGAAGTGGTGTACACACTGTGAAATATTATGATCATTCACACTCCGTAATCGTAATTAATTACTGAGAGTTATTCGAACTAAGTCTGTTAGAGGTCATGTACGCATTTCTTTTATTTAATGATGAACAAGGTAAACAAAATGTATCTTATAATTTATAATGAGTAGCAGATTTGGATCAGATGGATTACACGAGAGGTTGTGTGTTGACATTGTGTCTTCGGATTGTATGAGATGATGAATTGAGGTTTGCATTAGGATTTTGTCTGCACTTGTTCGAGGAGACTGACTAGAGGAAAGAGTTGTTATGGAAGTGAAATGATATTGGCAATAAGGTTATATATATCGACGTATTGAAGAGGTATGATTGAGGTATTGAGATTATGTAAAGTTGATGATTATTGGAGTTTTCGTGGACAAGAGGTAAGGTAAATGATATTGATGATCGACGTATTGAAGAGGTATTATTGAAGTATTGAGATTATGTGATGCTGATGATTACTGGAGTTTTGGTGGATAACAGGTGAAGTAAGTGAGGAGCATATTTTTTTTTGTTGGTCTATATGGAACAAGGAGGATAAAGATGGCAGACTAGAACACTCAAGCAGAAGGAAGATTGTCTACACACACACTTTGTTAAATCACTAAGCAGTATATACTTTTTTTGAAGAGAGGAAGTATTTGCATATCTTGGCTCACTGAGAGTTGTTCAGCAACCGTACATTTTGATCTGGCTTGGCAAACATTGGTCTTGACATGATGACTATGACGTTGACTAACTATTATTGACTGTTATACATTGCTGCCACTACTACTTGATACACATGATGAACATAAAATTTTGACAGAATTGCATTTACACAGTTAACACTATTCAATTACACAGTAGCACTAATGTGGATGAAAGATGAGTGAGTGTGTTTTGTGTGTTTTCCTTTTCCTATCCCAAATTGGTACCAACCTATCTCCTAAATATTATTTTACTTGTTGTTGTGGCTTGCACTGAGACCCATAAATATTATAGGTTTACTGTTATTGTGTACTGTAATAGTTAATAGGACAATTATCTGATATCATTTGTGTGTTTATTATGATTTGTATGTTTAGTGTAAAAGCATTTGTATGTGTATTCAAACTATTGTTCATGCCTGAACTGTCTGATTAGTGATGGTGCTGCACTTTTCAACATGATGTGTGACATTTAGTCATGTTTAATTTCTGCTGATGAACAGTGTGATTAGTGAAAGTGAATACTATGGACTGCGGTCTGCACCTGTTCAACATTGCTGGTGCCACTAATGGAACTGCTTATACTGAAATGGTGTTACTTGTTGGTGTCTGCACCTATTCAACATTCTGGGTGCCACTGATGGACTACTGCTTCTACTGCAAAGATGTCACCTGTTGATACCTGCACCTGTTCAACATTGCTGGTGCCACTAATGGAACTGCTTATACTGAAATGGTGTTACTTGTTGGTGTCTGCACCTGATCAACATTACTGGGTGCCACTGATGGACTGTTTCTACTGAAAAGATGTTACTTGTTGATATCTGCACCTGCTCAACATTGCTGGTGCCACTAATGGAACTGTTTATACTGAAATGGTGTTACTTGTTGGTGTCTGCACCTGTTCAACATTACTGGGTGCCACTGATGGACTGTTTCTACTGAAAAGATGTTACTTGTTGGTGTCTGCACCTGTTCAACATTGCTGGGTGCCACTGATGGACTGCTTCTACTGAAAAAATGTCACTTGTAGGTTTTTGCACCTGTTGACCATTGCTGGGTGCTACTGTTGGAACTGTCAACTACTTGTTTCTTGGGCTATGGAAAGAGTTTATGTGAATTTTTGTATAAACTGATTTTTTGTGTATTACTGTTTGTGAAAAGTTATGAGACTCTTACCTGCACATATTCGTCATTGCTGACGCTATTGATTGAACTGTTTAACCACATAATACTTGTGTAAACTGTTATGTAAAGTCACATGTATGAAGGAATTTGTATTGCTTACTGTATTTTATATATTAGGTTATTGAAAGGTCAGTGCAAAGCCAAAATTTTATCTAGTTATATGATATTTACGCATTAATATTATCTTTTATTTTTGTCTGTATTTTTTTTGACGAATTTGGTGGTATTTTCACCACCAATGCTGGCAAAAATACCATCAAATTCTAGCCTGTGGTGGAAGGGCATATGAAAGGTGGCTACACTGAGCCACAGCGCAAGAGATCGCGCTAGAGAGTATTGTTCCGCCGCCTCCACTGGCAGTGATTATTGAGAACTCGTGGTGGGCAGTGCTTTGGGAGAACTCGTGGTAGTCAGTGCTGAGATGTCGTAGTGAGGAGTGTTTGTTGAGATGAGCTAGTAGGCAGTGCTTGCTGAGATGTGATACTGAAAAGTTCTTGTTGATATGTGATAGTAGCGAGTCGGTGTGGAGAGATTGTAATGTCTAGAGTGCTTTTCATCAATATAAATTAAGGTAACAAACTACTTTTCTTTTCTTTCTCATTATTTCAATGTCCTGAATAATGCGTCATTACAGGTTCAGTCAACAAAGCATCTGGCTTGTGTTCTTGTATTAGAGTGTAATTCTGGTTTTCTTGAGTAATTATGGTATTTCTATTTTCTTTAATTAATTCAGTATAAATGATATTTAAAATTTCTTGTGTTGTTGAAGAAGAACCGTGCCAGATGCGTACGTTGAGTCATACTTCCACACACAGAACAGTTACACTTGTGCTTTGGTTTCGTAGGTTTTATAGTTGCTGGGGACTTAATTAATTAATTGTGTTAATGAAAATTTCCATTTCATTCTTTGTTGTTGTTCTATGCAGTCAGATTGCGTAATAATACTAGTCAGGGCCAACCGTTACGAGACTTCGTAACCGAACAGACAGCTACTGAAGCAAAAAATTAAAATTATTTGCATTCTATTTTAATTAAGCCCCCATGCAACTAATGTACTTTCTATTTATGATCCTTACAATCTAATCTGGCAGGTCCCATGTGGCTGACACTCTCAATCTGCTCACGTTACATCTGGCACCATTGCCTGCATACATGTCAACAACATCAGCAGGTCTCCATCATCATTTACACAAACAAAGAAGTTTTTCTTAACTTAAATTACTACAGAGTGGTTGTAGTTAAACTTTCACTGCTTGAGAAGGGACCCATGAAAAACAAGTGGTCGTAGGACAGTGAAATTTTGTGGAAATATTTATAAGGGCATCTGGAAGAGAGATAACGAATAAAAGAATTGAAAGGAACACATTTTAACATCTGCTTGAGATGCTGATATTAGATAATTGCGTGCCATATTTACGATGCTGGCTACAAACGTTGCTCAATGTGACGATCGCCTGCAACCGTGATGGTTCACAACACCTTTAGACTGAAGGACCTTGAAATGTTCAGTTCTCTTGACAAAGCTAAGCGCTGCATGAAGATAGCACATCGCGTCCAGTACTCTCAGCAACGGCAACAGTAACTTACTCAATCTATGACGCTATTAGTCGTCAGCCTCTCCCAGGAGCAATTCCCAAATCGCCATTTAATGCGAAATCTCAGATCATGTTCTTCAAACCCATGCAGACAGAGAACCTTCATGTATCTCTTTAATGCGTTGATAGTCGCGAAGACCAACAGTACTATTGCTATCGTTTCAGTGTCATCTTGTCCAGATCCATGTTGACTGTCTGCTACCGCGTTGCACCACATTTCGCTTGTGTTTCAACGCTATATCGCCGTACTAGTATCGGCGCTAACGACAAGTCGTGACATAGTAATACAAACACAGTCCTGCAACGTCCAGTATGAACGCAATTCCTATGAGGCTGGTACCCTTCCGGAAAACAATTTTGCCGACCGGAGTGGCCGAGCGGTTCTAGGCGCTACAGTCTGGAACCGCGCGACCGCTACGGTCGTAGGTTCGAATGCTGCCTCGGGCATGGATGTGTGTGATGTCCTTAGGTTAGTTAGGATTAAGTAGTTCTAAGTTGTAGCAGACTGATGACGTCAGATGTTAAGTCCCATAGTGCTCAAAGCCATTTGAACCATTTTTGAAAACAATTTCCCGTCTACACGGGCTCAAGTAACAAAAGTTTAACTAAAACAAATCTGAATATGGTACTTGACTGAGGTACGCAACTTTTAAAAATCCGATGGACTTGCCGCAGGCGCTACACGCTGATATTTATCAACATATGCTACAAATAATACTTTTTGTCTTCTTTGAGCTAGAGTTTCGTGGCGTGACGAGACATCACACGCTCGCCGTGGCAGTGATAAGGGGGTTATGACGTCAAACGGGCCGACTTTGAGCAGGAGAGACACCACAGGACATTTTATTTTCTACTGTCTATACTTTTACAAATAAATTCATAAAACTTTGTCAGCATGACCAGGAAGGATTCCGGATTCACACTCATAGCAGTGGAAATTCAAAAACATAACAAAATAAACATTTTTACATGTAAAATTTCATCATTTTTTCGCTTACTATTGGCTGCATTTGTTGCTAAAGGTACATTTTTCTTCGCAAGTAACAGAGATTCTTTGATGAATTTTGCACAGCATACAAACCATACCTACAGGTATATGAAACTCTAGAATTTTCTAAATCTATTAAAAACTGGTAAAAATTGAGGTAATGAACTACAAAATTTGATTTTTTTCTAAACATAAAGTTTAAAACGTAATAGCTCATTAATTTTTTCATAAATTAAATAGATTCTAGAGTTTCAGACACCTGTAAGTATGGTTTGTATGCTGTGCAAAATTCAGCGAACAATTTCTCTTACTTATGAAGAAAAGTGTACCTATAGCAACAAATGCTGCCAATAGTAAGTGAAAAAATGATGAAATTTCACATGTAAAAAAATTATTTTGTTGTGTTTTTGAACTTCCGCTGCTAAGAGTGTGAATTCTGAATCCTTCCTGGTCATGCTGACAAGGTTTTATGAATTTACTTGTAAAAGTATAGACAGTGGAAATTAAAACGTCCTGTGGTGCCTCTCCAGCTCCAAGTCGGTCCGTTTGACGTCCTACCCCCCCAAGCGGTCTTCACTCTGACGCGGCTTCTCGGCGTGCGAAATTAGCCGCTCGGGATTCGAGGGTGAATCGCAGCGATGACCCGACGGCACGAGAGCGGCAGAGAAGCGTTTTCTCTCGACTGTCCACACCACAAAGGTATTTGCTGCAGCGGCGTGACGTAATTCTCTTTATCGAATGAAGCTAATGATGTCGTCCGACGAGGAGGTGACACTTTTCATAAAAGGCAAACGAAGAGCGAGATAAACACTGATTTAGAAACTAAATACGTTACGTCTGAGGTCAGAAGCAGTAACGTTTGATAATCACTATTGTAATTCTTTCAGAAAATTGAAATGTGTGCTTGATGTTAATTTGGAAAATACTAGGATCATAAATATCATACACCGACGCCGCAGCTCCATCTGGACGAAAATCGGTTTTTCCTTTACTTTTGACTGACCAGCCAATGTTTTGAAGAGATTTTGAATCCTATTAAAGACAATGAGGGAAAACAGGACACAACTTTTCGTGAACCACTTGCTCCTGAAGAACGGTTTTTCATCACTTTATGCTAGTAGTACTGCAATCGAATGTGCATAGAAATAATTTTTTAGATTACACAGTTACAAAGAACTGTACAGGACATAAAAATAACAAAATAATACTTTAAATGTTAGAGATATATTGTAAAATGTTACTGATTTTTGGTGAATGACTGCACCTAGCTTGTAGTGGACGCTGTACTTCTCAGTTACATGGTTTCACAAGCATCATTGGAACAGTTAAAAGCGTTGTTTTGCATATGGTTTGCATTATTATTTGAAGTTGACTCAGTGGTATCGTTACTATTATGTGCTGCCATTTACTTTGTTTTCTCCAAATATAAGTACTCTTGGCTAGCTGCGTCGTTTTTCGTTTTACCAAGGCATACTTTGTCCATGAAAATGGCTGCACTATTTTGGAATATGCCGAGAAAGTAAGAGATCTTTTATAGAACAGAACGTTTATTTTCAGACCCTCAAAGTCATTTCCTTAGCAATACGTGGCGTGCAATATTTTCCAGTCGTTTCACGCAGGGTGATACTCTTGGCGTTGCTTTTGCAGGAAGAGCAGGCGTTTCACTTCTCCTGTATCCAATGTCACAGACGAGTGATTCCCTTTGCAGGGAATAAGGGCAGCTTCCACATCGCTCTGTTCCTTCTTTATACATATCTAAGATGAAGATGCAGGTGCAGGTGCAGTGTCTTTTCAGTTTGTAGTAACTGAAGATGTTTAGAGTCTAAGACACAATACATCTGTAGTGGTTAACGCAAATAGCAGAAAAGGGATGGAATGCCTCCATTTGTTTAGTCCATGCCATTTCTTATTTTCAAGAGACTGTCCCGATTTTGTTCTAATATTTCTTAAAATTTGATAATTTCACGAGGTTCCATCTTTTTTCGAGCTCTATCCCTGAAAGTAAGAATGGTAATTATGAAGCATGTATTGTGAGACATCACTCCTCCCTACAAGCTATTAATTCTACTGGTATTTAGTATATTAATTTCTGTCAAGTATTACATGGGTAGTATACATCACTAATATTGAATTGTAGTACTATTTTCATGGTCTATTGCTCTTTTCATGTGAGACAAAATAGTTACATAATATTTCAAAATTTTTGCAGTAGACTTATACAAATTCCGGTGACTGGTCTTAAAATAAAGATTTGTGTACACGTAGGACCGGGCGGTGTGGCCGAGCGGTTGTAGGCGCTTCAGTCTGGAACCGCGTGACCGCTACGGTCGCAGGTCCGAATCCTGCCTCGGGCATGGATGTGTGTGATGTCCTTAGGTTAGTTACGTTTAAGTAGTTCTAAGTGACTGATGACCTCAGAAGTTAAGTCCCATAGTGCTAAGAGCCATTTGAACCATTTGTACACGTAGGTACTTGTAACGATAAAACTATCACTGTTTGACCGTAAATTTTGCTTTGGTACCCATCAGTTGTTTCAGGTTATTTGTTAAATGACTTAATATTTTTTCATCTGCATGTTGTACTCACATCTTTCGTTCAGTGCCGCATCTTTCCAGTTCACTGACTATTGCATTCCACATGTCGTCATTCTTCCTGGTATTCCCGTAGTCACTATTGGTGAAAACGCCTCACTGCTTCAGTGAGTTTCTCTGCACACGTCGTGAGGTCGTGGCTACGTACGCCATCTAGCGCGATTCGTAGGCGTTGCGGCAGAGAGTGCTGTCTGCAGCAAACAGACGGCATCGCAGCGTGGCTACACCGCTTGTCGGTCAATCACATCAGTGCGGGCAGCCCCATTACACGCCACGTGTCAAATCATCTCAGGCACCCTGCATTTACTGCCGCTTGTGTGTGGATAACACGTTATCAAGAAGATAAACGGATCGATACGGACTTCAGGACTACCTACGATTATTTTACTCCAACTTGGGAGTCTTGTTAGAAACAATAAAAACAAACTACGAATTGGTGTGAATCGGTAGCCTCCAGAAAAAGTCGCTAGCCACTACACTATATCATCTAATATTTCTATTCCATCACTTTTCTGCAAATGACATCAATAAAAGGAAGCAACGGTCATATTGTTCTGTCTTTTAATGTTACGTTTCGCTTTCAGTTTAGAGAGTGTATACACTGACACTGTTAAACTGTCTGTCTAAATTGTTTGTAATGTATTGCTAGCAGCAACAGCTACTAAATGTTGTTTTGTGAATCAGGCTGTAGATAAGATGGGATACTAGTCACACAGACAAATATACCAAACGATGTACCTGTTTCCAGCATGATTGCAGTGTGGTGTCACATGCCTCCACAATTTAAAATGTATGTAGTCTACAGTGAATATAGCTATGTTACTGCTTCAAAAGTAACTTCGATATGTTAGCTACCTTTCTTTCACAACAATGTACAACGTCAAGAGAACCAGACGTAAAATAGCCAGCGAGTACAGTTTTTTAAATCCACACTCGACGAATCGGTTTATTTCATTCGAAAAATAATAATAAATATAAGAAGCAATAAAAATTTCTTAAACGGCCTCTTTGCTGAGAACTCTTTGAAAAAGGTGTAGGTCTTGGGTGAGCATCAGGTATACGTCCACGGAGCAGCGTCGTGGCAGCGGTACGGCAGGTAACGTTGCACCACTGCGAATCGCGTCAGCACTGCATGACAGGTCCGCCCCGCTAGCTGAATGCTTGCCGGCTTGGTAGCTCGGCGTGTTCGGTCAGAGAGCGGGTTGGTTCAAATGGTTCAAATAGCTCTAAGCATTATGGAACTTAACATCGGAGGTCATCAGTGGCCTAGACTTAGAACTACTTAAACCTAACTAACCTAAGGACGTCACACACATCCATGCCCGAGGCAGGATTCGAACATGCGACTGTAGCAGCAGCGCGGTTCTGGACTGAAGTGCCTAGAACCGCTCGAACACAGCAGCCGACCTGACCTGGTTGGCCTCTGTAATTAAAAAAAAAAAGTTAAAGAAAACCTGAGTGAAAGGATCGACAACGAACTTTAACGGATGTCATGTGACGTCGGCAACGACCAAATACAACGTAAAAAAAAAAAATGGTCAGCGTGACGGACTGCCGTTCTAAGGGACCCGGGTTCAATTCCCGGCTGGGTCGGGGATTTTCTCCGCTCAGGGACTGGGTGTTGTGTTGCCTTCATCATCATTTCTTCCCCATCCGGAGCGCAGGTCACCTAATCTGGCGTCGAGTGTAATAAGGCCTGCACCAAGGCGGCCGGACCTGCCCCGTAAGGGGCCTCCCGGCCAATGACGCCAAACGCTCATATCCATTTTACTGCATGACAGCCAGTTTCCGTGATGTACTTGGCTGCATTACACGCCACGCGCCACAAAAATCAGGCGTGCCAACTGCTGGGGCGCTATTTCTGCCACGTCAGTGTGGGGAGAACTTCAGGCTCAAAGGATTCAGAGGAAACTGTTCGGTCACAAAATTCAATAATTTCACGTGTTAGTATGAATCGCTACTTAACAATCGATTATCAGTCTTTTATTATTGCTCAGAGGAATTATGGTATTTCGAATTTAACTAACCAATTCGTCGAGTCGGCATTGAGAAACGTAGCCGCTGTCTATTTTACGTCTGGTGCACTTTGGGCTGTAATATGTTCTATTTTAAATACTGGGTGCAAGCCGTGATGCACTGCATTTGCGCTGCCGACACATGTAAGCCTGTCGTGTGCAATACTTGTCTGTATGACAAGTATTCCATCTTAAAGCCAGCAGTGAGAAAACGTTATTCAAAAAATATCATTTAGCAGTTATTACCGTTAGCAATGTATTAACAACATTTTAAAGAATGACTTTAATATTGTACAGTACATGCACTGACTATTTTGAAAGGGAAGAGTAATATTAAAATTTGGACTGTTTCTTTATTTTACCAGCCGCGCGGTCTAGGGCGCCTTGTCAAGGGCCGTGCGGCTCCCCCCCCCCCCCTCCACCCCTCTCCCCCGTCGGAGGTTCGGTTCCTGGGTGTGTGTGTGTGTTGTCCTTAGCGTAAGTTAGTTTAAGTTACGTTAAGTGGTGCGTAAGGCTACGGACCGCTGACCTCAGCAGTTTGGTCTCATAAGATCTTACCACAAATTTCCAAATTTATTTAATTGATGTAATTTACAATGGATTAATTCACCTTGCGACTAAGTGATGGAGTAGAAATTTTAGATGGCATAATGTAATGGTTGGCGATTTGTTTTAGAGACTACTAGTTCACAATGATTCGTATTCTCTTTACGTTTCTGTCAAGATGGTTCAAATGGCTCTGAGCACTATGGGACTAAACATCTGTGGTCATCAGTCCCCTAGAACTTAGAACTACTTAAACCTAACTAACCTAAGGACATCACACACATCCATGCCCGAGGCAGGTTTCGAACCTGCGACCGTAGCGGTCGCGCGGTTCCGGACTGAGCGCCTAGAACCGCTCGACCACCGCGGCCGGCTTCTGTCAAGATATCAAGTTGAAGTGAACTGCAGGTGAAGCAAATATAAAGCCGTTTCTCATCCTCATAATATATCCCCACACTAACGCTGCGGCGCACCCGAGATTTTTATGACAGATGTCGCGTAGCGAGGCTTCCTACACTGATGTGGCTGGCCGCCAGGCGATTCCACAGTCCTGTACAGTATTTCCAGTCGCGATGCCGCCTTTCCGCTGCAGACAGCCTTCTCTGCCGCAGAAGCACGCCAGGTAGTGCACGTACCCATGTCTTCACCAAGTGTACGGACAAACGTAACGGAGCAGTGAAGCGGTTTCTTTTTCTGTTCCATGTTTCATACGGTGCCTATAGGAATATCAAGAAAATGACGAAAGTTAGAATGCAGTGGCGAACGAATTGCGAGTAACAGTAGTAAATTCAAATTACGGGTACAATATGTACACGCTAAAATCTTCACCCATTTAACAAATAACCTGAAACGTCTGACAGGTATAAAAGTAAATTTTACAGCCAAACAGGAATACTCCTTCCTGTTACAAGCCTTCGTGTGAATACAAATGTATACTTAAAACCAGTGGTATTTGTAATACTTCTGTTGCTAAATTTTAAAATTAAATAATTAGTATGTGTAACACGAAAGGAGTAGGATATTAATCTTCGTTCTACCTGAATGATAGCAAAAGTAGCTAATGTTTCCACTTTCATTACAAAGATTCAGCCATGCTCTTGCCTGCGAAACAACCTCACACCACCTTATTCATGTTACATGGGAATTACCAATTAACTAGCTTCAAAAATTGTTTTTTGGTGCTGTAAACCAGAGATTGTAATTGTAAAATACATAAAACATAAAAATATTACAAATACTACGTAATACATAAATACACTCCTGGAAATTGAAATAAGAACACCGTGAATTCATTGTCCCAGGAAGGGGAAACTTTATTGACACATTCCTGGGGTCAGATACATCACATGATCACACTGACAGAACCACAGGCACATAGACACAGGCAACAGAGCATGCACAATGTCGGCACTAGTACAGTGTATATCCACCTTTCGCAGCAATGCAGGCTGCTATTCTCCCATGGAGACGATCGTAGAGATGCTGGATGTAGTCCTGTGGAACGGCTTGCCAT
This sequence comes from Schistocerca nitens, assembly GCF_023898315.1. Lineage (NCBI taxonomy): Eukaryota > Metazoa > Arthropoda > Insecta > Orthoptera > Acrididae > Schistocerca > Schistocerca nitens. Next base: position 649,276,142 of record NC_064619.1, on the reverse strand, counting down.
GCCATTTCCACCTGGCGCCTCAGTTGGACCAGCGTTCGTGCTGGGCGTGCAGACCGCGTGAGACGACGCTTCATCCAATCCCAAACATGCTCAATGGGGGACAGATCCGGAGATCTTGCTGGCCAGGGTAGTTGACTTACACCTTCTAGAGCACGTTGGGTGGCACGGGATACATGCGGACGTGCATTGTCCTGTTGGAACAGCAAGTTCCCTTGCCGGTCTAGGAATGGTAGAACGATGGGTTCGATGACGGTTTGGATGTACCGTGCACTATTCAGTGTCCCCTCGACGATCACCAGTGGTGTACGGCCAGTGTAGGAGATCGCTCCCCACACCATGATGCCGGGTGTTGGCCCTGTGTGCCTCGGTCGTATGCAGTCCTGATTGTGGCGCTCACCTGCACGGCGCCAAACACGCATACGACCATCATTGGCACCAAGGCAGAAGCGACTCTCATCGCTGAAGACGACACGTCTCCATTCGCCCCTCCATTCACGCCTGTCGCGACACCACTGGAGGCGGGCTGCACGATGTTGGGGCGTGAGCGGAAGACGGCCTAACGGTGTGCGGGACCGTAGCCCAGCTTCATGGAGACGGTTGCGAATGGTCCTCGCCGATACCCCAGGAGCAACAGTGTCCCTAATTTGCTGGGAAGTGGCGGTGCGGTCCCCTACGGCACTGCGTAGGATCCTACGGTCTTGGCGTGCATCCGTGCGTCGCTGCGGTCCGGTCCCAGGTCGACGGGCACGTGCACCTTCCGCCGACCACTGGCGACAACATCGATGTACTGTGGAGACCTCACGTCCCACGTGTTGAGCAATTCGGCGGTACGTCCACCCGGGCTCCCGCATGCCCACTATACGCCCTCGCTCAAAGTCCGTCAACTGCACATACGGTTCACGTCCACGCTGTCGCGGCATGCTACCAGTGTTAAAGACTGCGATGGAGCTCCGTATGCCACGGCAAACTGGCTGACACTGACGGCGGCGGTGCACAAATGCTGCGCAGCTAGCGCCATTCGACGGCCAACACCGCGGTTCCTGGTGTGTCCGCTGTGCCGTGCGTGTGATCATTTCTTGTACAGCCCTCTCGCAGTATCCGGAGCAAGTATGGTGGGTCTGACACACCGGTGTCAATGTGTTCTTTTTTCCATTTCCAGGAGTGTACATGGCAAACTAAGTATACATGAATTTTATGAAGAAATAATTTTTAACAATATGTACCTAATAAATGAAGTAATTCACAATACTTTTGCAGCAGCAAATGCTACTGCGGTAGCCCTCCGCTTGTCATACTCTAAATTTTTGAAGGCTTGCTGTTCTCGTCATGGATGATCGAAAAATTCGGCCTTTCAAAATTTTGTAAAATACATACTATATTTATAAGATGTATTGTGATTGATACCTTTATTTCTATTTGTTGGCGTAATATTCTCCAGTTATGTGTCATCATGCCAAAGGAATTTTCAACGTCCCTTCTAGCAACACCTAACCTCAAATTATTATGCCCTTTTGAAGAGTCATCTTTAGATTGCTGCTGTAGGAAAGTGCACATAAGGTACGGCTTAAAAGCGAACGAAACCTCCGTCACCAGTCAGTCCATGAGGGTAACATCTGTTTCACCTGGCAAGATTTTCAGGAGCTGGAAAATTAATACAGTTCTCTTCAAATTTCCGACCCATATTAGGTGCCTCGAAATCAAACCGTCACTATTTATTTCATAACCATCTATATCGACACAAACAAATTCCATGAGCAACGAAATAAATTTATTCAAGTAGCACAAAAAATTTGCCCACTTTATCGAGGACATTTAATAGTGACATATTTCCGTTAATACTGCCGTAGGAACCAAAATTGCTAATTTTACGTAGGTCGAAAACGCACCATTTTCAAACTACAGAAACTTGGCGCCACGCGCTCCGATTGGCCGTGGGATTGCCCTGTTGCCGTTCGTCGGTTTGACTGGCAGCACTATGGTTGTCGGTTCATACATGCATACGCCCATCATTGCCCAAAAGTGATACGCACACGTGTCGAATAGTTCTTGCTGTTCGTCTCTCCACCTCACGTCAGAGGCATTAACACGTAAGCTTCGCTTCGGAGCACACACACATGACCTGCGATTTAGTCATACAGTAAGCATGGCGGCACAGTATCAGTTTGAAGAACAACGAGATACGGTTTTTGTTTATGGACTAGCCGACGGTAATGCGCATGAAGCTCGATGGTTGTATGAGGAACGGTACCCATCAAGACGCCATCCACACCCACAAACTTTCACAGCAATTCACCGGCGAATTGGCGAAATAGGCTCGCTAGCCGGATATCTTGGTGATGCTAGAATGCTTCGAACACGACGCGGGGCTGCATTTGAAAAGACTGTTCTCGACCGCTTAGGGGAAGCACCTACGACAAGTACTCGAGCGGTTCGACACGACATGGCGCTGTCACTCATCGGTTAACCTGGGAGGTTGTGAGGGGTGTCGGCCAGCATCCATTTAATTTCCGCCTTGTCGAAGACCTAATCCTCTGGCGGTAGTTTCTGCGACGTATTGCACGAGAACCCGACTCCCCTCCCCCATACACACATACACACACATTGTGTTGTTTACCGACGAGGGCACCTTCCATCGGGATGGCCTTCACAACAACAGAAACGTTCGTTACTGGGCAAGGGGAAATCCTCACGTCACGTACGTCCAGTGGCACCAGGAACGATTTTCGCTCAACATTTGGGCAGACATTGTGGATGACCATCTGATTGGGCCGGTCCGTCTATTTCCTCGATTTACCAGGGCAAATTACCTTCACGTTTTCCACGAAACTCTACCTGGCTTGCTGCAAGATATTCCCCTGGACATACGCATGTGGTCACAGCATGATCGGGCGCCCGCACAAAACAGTCGTGCTGTGAGCGGATATTTAAATGAACTCTTCGACGGCCGGGTAATTGGCAGATGTGCTCGTATGATATGGCCCCGGCGAGCACCAGACCTCATGCGACCGGACTTTTTCCTGTGGGGATTCTTACGGTTCTACATCACCCATCCGGAGGGGAACCACCTAGAAACGAAGAGGAATTAATGGATAGCATCAACATGCCGCCAATCACATCAGGGCACTGCTAGAAATCTTTGAAAGAGTTCGGCAAAACACTGCAAGATGTTACTAAGCTTGTGTCGCGTCAGAGGATCACCATTTCGAGCACCTGCTTTGAGTAAACAATTGTAGCTACAAGAAAGGCCCTTGTCAGGCCGACACAGTTTGTAAAAGACGTTCTGTACGCGAAGTACCAGATGTTGACGGGTTTGTTCTCGGTACGTCTTATAACGAAGCTACAATGGATGTGTGGGGACCCCGGCGGATTCGCCCCCAGAGTGGAAGGCCGGCGCGCTACCACCGAGCGTGCGGGTCGCCTTGGATACATCGCCATCTCCAGCAGACTAAGCGTGCGCCCCCCGTAGCTGAATGGTCAGCGTGACGGACTGTCAATCCTCTCGGCCCGTGTTCGATTCCCGGCTGGGCCGGACAATTTTCTCCGACCAGGGACCGGGTGTTGTGGTGTCTTCATCATCCTATCACCCTCGCCGATTGCCGGTCGCCGCAGTGGCGTCAAATTGAAAGCCACCCAGCGAACGGTCTGCCCGACGTGGGGCTCTAGCCATACGATTAAATAAATAAAAACAGGCAAATCATTTGCGGCCATGCGTTGTCCAGAGCATCCGGCGACAGGGTAATCCCGCGGGCAATCGAAGCGCGTGGTGCCAAGATTCCGTAGTTTAAAAATAGTGTGTTGTCGACCTACACAACATTAGTAATTTTGTTTCCTACTGGCATCACCTACCCAAGGTTAAAACTTTATGACAAAATTTTTCTACACCTCGTACACTCCTGGAAATTGAAATAAGAACACCGTGAATTCATTGTCCCAGGAAGGGGAAACTTTATTGACACATTCCTGGGGTCAGATACATCACATGATCACACTGACAGAACCACAGGCACATAGACAGAGGCAACAGAGCATGCACAATGTCGGCACTAGTACAGTGTATATCCACCTTTCGCAGCAATGCAGGCTGCTATTCTCCCATGGAGACGATCGTAGAGATGCTGGATGTAGTCCTGTGGAACGGCTTGCCATGCCATTTCCACCTGGCGCCTCAAGTGGACCAGCGTTCGTGCTGGACGTGCAGACTGCGTGAGACGACGCTTCATCCAGTCCCAAACATGCTCAATGGGGGACAGATCCGGAGATCTTGCTGGCCAGGGTAGTTGACTTACACCTTCTAGAGCACGTTGGGTGGCACGGGATACATGCGGACGTGCATTGTCCTGTTGGAACAGCAAGTTCCCTTGCCGGTCTAGGAATGGTAGAACGATGGGTTCGATGACGGTTTGGATGTACCGTGCACTATTCAGTGTCCCCTCGACGATCACCAGTGGTGTACGGCCAGTGTAGGAGATCGCTCCCCACACCATGATGCCGGGTGTTGGCCCTGTGTGCCTCGGTCGTATGCAGTCCTGATTGTGGCGCTCACCTGCACGGCGCCAAACACGCATACGACCATCATTGGCACCAAGGCAGAAGCGACTCTCATCGCTGAAGACGACACGTCTCCATTAGTCCCTCCATTCACGCCTGTCGCGACACCACTGGAGGCGGGCTGCACGATGTTGGGGCGTGAGCGGAAGACGGCCTTACGGTGTGCGGGACCGTAGCCCAGCTTCATGGAGACGGTTGCGAATGGTCCTCGCCGATACCCCAGGAGCAACAGTGTCCCTAATTTGCTGGGAAGTGGCGGTGCGGTCCCCTACGGCACTGCGTAGGATCCTACGGTCTTGGCGTGCATCCGTGCGTCGCTGCGGGCCGGTCCCAGGTCGACGGCCACGTGCACCTTCCGCCGACCACTGGCGACAACATCGATGTACTGTGGAGACCTCACGCCCCACGTGTTGAGCAATTCGGCGGTACGTCCACCCGGCCTCCCGCATGCCCACTACACGCCCTCGCTCAAAGTCCGTCAACTGCACATACGGTTCACGTCCACGCTGTCGCGGCATGCTACCAGTGTTAAAGACTGCGATGGAGCTCCGTATGCCACGGCAAACTGGCTGACACTGACGGCGGCGGTGCTCAAATGCTGCGCAGCTAGCGCCATTCGACGGCCAACACCGCGGTTCCTGGTGTGTCCGCTGTGCCGTGCGTGTGATCATTGCTTGTACAGCCCTCTCGCAGTGTCCGGAGCAAGTATGGTGGGTCTGACACACCGGTGTCAATGTGTTCTTTTTTCCATTTCCAGGAGTGTATATTACCAATACCGTACCCGATACTAATTGATATACTGAATACCAATAAGATTAATAGCACATGTGAAGGATACGTGTCTCATACGTACTTTCACAGGAAGAGCTTAAAAAAGAATGGAAAGATGTGACATCAAATATAAATTCCAAAGATACTACAAAAAAAACTTGACAATCTGTTGATAGTAAAAAATGGTACAGGCTGAACAAAGGGAGGCATTCTTTTCCTCTTGGCAATTTGTGTTATCCACAACTAACGTATCCGCCCATCAACTCGAAACACGTTCAGTTACTGCAGACTAGAAAGAAGGAGCAAAGGAAGGTGAAAGTTGTCCCTCTTCCCTACAACCGTCTGTGATACAGAAGACAGGAGAAGTGAAACTCCTATTCCTCCAGTAAAAGCAATGCCAAGAGTATCACCCCTGTAAGAAACAACTGACCAAAACTGCGTATCATATTTAGCTAAGAAAATGACTACGGAGGTCTCAATAGAATCGTCCTGTTCTATAAAAGATCTCTTACTTTTTTCGGCATATTTCAAAACAGTGAAGAGTTTTGCAGAGGCAAGAAAACCTTGGGTGAAACTAAAAATGGTGCAACTAACAGATGACAAAGAGTTCTTACATTTGGAGGAATTACATAATAGTAATGATGCCACGCAGTCAACTTCAAATAATAATGCAGAGGATATGCAAGTAATCATTTTCAGTCGTGACTGGTGTGAAAATACATAACTGAGTAGTACAGCGTCTGCTGCAAAGTACGTGGAGTAACTCAGAAGTCAATAACAGTCCACAATATATCACTTACAATTGAAGAAGTGCTTTGTTATTTTTGTCTCTTGTGCAGTTCATTTATAATTAAACGATTAATGAAGTGTTTGTATGCACATCTGTTTGTAGTACTACTACCGTAAAGTGATGACCAACCGTTCTTTCAGAGAAATTTATTCATGATAAGTTGTGTGCCGTTTTCCCACATCGTCTTTAATGAGATTTAAATTCTCATCGAAACATTCACTAGCCATTCTAAAGTTAATGAAAAACAATTTTTCGTCTAGACAGAGCTACGGCATTAGTGTATGGTATCTCCAAATTCATATCGAAAACCCACATCCGTTTCCTGAAAGAAGTGCAGGAGTAGTTGTTAAAACGTACAGGTTCTGACTTGAGTCCTAATGTATCTAATTTGGACGTGAATGTTTAACTTGCCCTTCATTCATTTTCTATGACAGTTAATAACAGAAGTTCCTGTTCATCTGACGAGATAATTTGTCTGACTAATTGCAGAGAATTATGTCACGCGGCCACCGCAGACTTTGCTGTAGTGTGAACAGTGAAGAGACAACGCTTCTCCGACGCTCTGGTGCCGCCGGGGGAGCACTGTGAATCCACCACAGCTAACTTCGCCTGCCGGGAAATAGCGTCGTTGTGGGACCATTTTATGGCGCTGTGTGTGCTCAAGCAGATGCGCTGATGGAGTTCGTCTTTGGGAGTGTGCTCCCAAAAACGGAGCGATTTTTGACGAGAACGAGAATTTATATGAATTGTCCGCTGCGCTCGTGCAAGGACCATCGTTCGGCAGACAACGTGATACTGACGACATGTAGGAGGCGGATTTCTTGTTCCTTGGGTTCCTGTATTGTCTGGATATCTTATATGACCGGTATATTTAATAAACGGCCCAATCTGTCAACTCTGTTGGTTAATAGAATGACTTCTGTATCTAATGTTTAAGATACCGGAGTGTGTGTACCTGGAGCGTGGCTTAATCTCAAGCCGGTGTATGAAGAGTTGTGACGTTTTTATGCAGTATCACCGACGTGGTTCTCCAGAGAATCTATGTACATTTACTGCAGGTTCGAAAAGCTGAGTTAATTTGATTATCATTTTAATGCTTCCGATCTGTAAATATGGGAAGGTAGCAATGTTTTCACTTATATTGTTGTTGTTGTTGTTGTTGTTCTGGTCTTCAGTCCAGAGGCTGGTTAGATGCAGCTCTCCATGCTACTCTATCCTGTGCAAGCTTCTTCATTTCCCAGTACCTACTGCAACATACATCCTTCTGAATTTGCTTAGTGTATTCATCTCTTGGTCTCCCTCTACGATTTTTACCATCCACGCTGCCCTCCAATACTAAATTGCTGGTCCCTTGATGTCTCAGAACATGTCCTACCAACCGATCTCTTCTTCTAGTCAAATTGAGCCACAAATTTCTTTCCTTCCCAATTCTATTCACTACCTCCTCATTAGTTATGTGATCTACCCATCTAATCTTTAACATTCTTTTGTAGCACCACATTTCGAAAGCTTTCTATTCTCTTCTTGTCTAAACTATTTATCGTCCATGTTTTACTTCAATACATGGCTAAACTCCATACAAATACTTCCAGAAACGATTCCTAACACTTAAATCTATACTCGATATTAACATTTTTCTCTTCCTCACAAATGATTTCCATGCCATTGCCAGTCTGCATTTCATATCTTCTTTACTTCGGCCATCATCAGTTATTTTGCTCCCCAAGTAGCAAAACTCATCTACTACTTTAAGTGTCTCATTTCCTAATATAATTCCCTCAGCATCACCCGACTTAATTCGACTACATTCCATTATCCTCGTTTTGCTTTTGTTGATGTTCATCTTATATCCTCCCTTCAAGACACCATCCATTCCGTTCAAGTGCTCTTCCAGGTCCTTCACCGTCTCTGACAGAATTACAATGTCATCGGTGAACCTCAAAGTTTTTATTCCTTCTCCATGGATTTTAATTCCTACTCTGATTTTTTCTTTTGTTTCCTTTACTGCTTGCTCAATAGACAGATTGAATAACATCGGGGATAGGCTACAACCGTGTCTCAATCCCGTCCCAACCAGTGCTTCCCTTTCATGCCCCTTGACTCTTATAACTGCCATCTGATTTCTGTACAAATTGTAAATAGCCTTTCGCTCTCTGTATTTTACTAATGCATCCTTCAGAATTTGAAAGAGAGTATTCCGGTCAACATTGTCAAAATCTTTCTCTAAGTCTACAAATGCCAGAAATATATGTTAGCCTTTCCTTAATCTATTTTCTAAGATACGTCGCAGGGTCAGCATTGCCTCACGTGTTCCAACATTTCTGCGGATTACAAACTGATCTTCCCCGAGGTCGGGTTCTACCAATTTTTCCATTCGTCTGTAAAGAATTGGCGTTAGTATTTTGCAGCCGTGACTTATTAAACTGATAGTTCGGTAATTTTCAGATCTGTCAACACCTGCTTTCTTTGGGATTGGAATTATTATATTCTTCTTCAAATATGAGGATATTTCGCCTGTCTCATACATCTTGCACACCCGATGGTAGAGTTTTGTCAGAGCTGGCTCTCCCAAGGCCATCAGTAGTTCTAATGGAATGTTGTCTACTCCCGGGGCCTTGTTTCGACTCAGGTCTTTCAGTGCTCTGTCAAACTCTCCACACAGTGCTATATCTCCCATTTCATCTTCATCTACATCCTCTTCCATTTCCATAATATTGTCCTCAAGTACGTCGCCCTTGTATAGACCCTCTATATACTCCATCCACCTTTCTGCTGTCCCTTCTTTGCTTAGAACTTTGTTTCCGTCTCAGCTCTTGATGTTCATACAAGTGGTTCTCTTTTCTCGAATTTCTTTTAATTTTCCTGTAGGCAGTATCTATCTTACCCCTAGTGAGATATGCCCCTACATCCTTACATTTGTCCTCTAGCCATCCCTGTTTAGACGTTCTGCACTTCCTGTCGATCTCATTTTTGAGACGTTTGTATTCCTTTTTGCTTGCTTCCTTTACTGCATTTTTATCTATTCTCCTTTCATCTATTAAATTCAATATCTCTTCTGCTACCCAAGGATGTCTGCTACCCCTCGTCTTTTTACCTACTTCATCTTCTGCTGCCTTCACTATTCCATCCCTCAAAGCTACCCATTCTTCTTCTACTGTATTTCATTCCCCCAGTCACGTCAATCGTTCCCTAATGCTCTTCCTGAAGCTCTCTACAATCTCTGGTTCTGTCAGTTTATCCTGGTTACATTTCCTTAAATTCTCACCTTTTTGCAGTTTCTTCAGTTTTAATCTAGTTCGCTTATGTATCTAGTGATATTTGAACTGATGTGTTGAGCCTGTGGTTAGAGGAGCCTTATTTGAGCAGCCGAGTAATGGTTGCATTTGTGGGAGCTTATTGCATTAACAAATATTTTCATGGTGTAAATTTTTCAGCATGAACTGTGGGATATAACTGCATTTTATGGAAATGTGCAATTGTAACAGAGTTTGTTAAATAGGATGAGTACGGGTTGACTGTGTTTTGACAGCTGTAGGCGGTATTCAGTAGACCCTTTGCATCTAAATGTGAACTTGTGATGAGAGCATACAGTTTGTGTACGTAGTCGTTAACAGAGCATGTGAGTAGTGCGAGGTAAGTGAAAGCGTATAATCTCACTGTTATTACTCTTTTATTGATTAGATAGACGTCACAATTTTAATCAGTGTTAAACACTGTTAATGAAGCTTGTACTTAACGGATTTTTAAGTCGAAGATCTAGTCTCATTGAGTTGCTAAATGAGTACAGAATTAATATTGTTGTAGCGGGATATCTAGCAAAAATTATAATATTTAATCATTTGCCATATTAGCTTTACCTAATATGTTACAGACACATACAGGGGGTACACCTAAAACGAATTGGTGTTCGAACGATTTTGGGAGAAGCAATGTTGTCATATGAACTTTAAGTCCTCAACGATGAAATTCTATTCATGATCCACGGGAATTAAGTCAAAAATTTATTTCCTTTAGTCTTCCTTTTCTGCGCAAGAAATTTTTGTCAGACATCATAGTTTCAGAAATAATGTTCACGCACCGCCAAATCCAGTCATACCAATTCCCTGTCCTAACACACTTTGTTTGCAGACTATGGCTTAAGTGTTGTGAGCCGCGTGAATGATAAAAAGGACTAAATTTTAGGAATATTTATTAAAAGAAACTTTTAGACGGTTTTTTAATACTACATTGTTGTCGTTCCAGTATGACCGGAAGGGAGGTAACTGGGCTGACGGATCTGAAGAAAAAAGTGAACTGTGCATCCGAGGTGGCGTAGGGATTACGTGATGTGGTCGTCTCCAACACGATACCAACGCACCTGCAGCTGACCGACTTAAGCGCGTCTTTCTCACTCATACATTTGGCTTTAACAGAGTTGTCCTCTGCCATTTCTGTGTTATAAGTCGGTGAACCATCGTTCGAATTCTGGTGCGAGTCTTACATTACCTGAATGGTGATTTGCAAACCGTCCAGGGTTCAGAGGATTTCAGAAACCCATAGCCTTATGACAGAAGCAAGTCAAGGGGTTCCAAAAGCGTACACAGGTATTTTTCAATAGAATAATGGAATACGTTACGGATACTGAAAATTCTCCTGGGAAGGAACTAGGGTACATTGAATCAGTGTTTTCCACATCTCTTGAGGGTATGTACAAAATCGTTACTAAGCTGCCTGCCACCTCTGTGGGATCGGTATTTGTAGTAGTTGTCTGTTAGGAGAAGAGAATACGGTGAACATACTAGGGTTGCCCAGAAAGTAATGAAGCCTGTTATTTCCTCCAGTAATCCTTTATTGAACATAATGAGAACTACACACACAAAAGAAAGGTGTTTTATCTACAGACCCTATTTTCCCACGTAATCTCCATCCCGTTCTACTGCCTTTCTCCAGTGCGAAACAAGGGCGTGCATGCCCTGTCAGCCGGTCGCTCTGTCCGTCGGTTCTAGGCGCTTCAGTCCGGAACCGCGCTGCTGCTACGGTCGCAGGTTTCAATCCTTCCTCGAGCATGGATGTGTGCGATGTCCTTAAGTTTAAGTAGTTCTAAGACTAGGGGACTGATGACCTCAGATGTTAAGTCCCATAGTGCTTACAGCCATTTGAACCATTTGAGCCATGCCCTGACAGTACCAATGCTTGTCCTGCTGCTTCACTGAGTAATTCACCTCATCAGCGTCCTCAAAATGTCTTCCACAAATGGCGTCTTTTAATGGCGAATGCAACATCAGCTCGCTGCAACATGTAAGGTGTGACATCCGAGGATGGTCTCCGTGAACGCTGCAAATCGTGGAGCTCCACCAAACCACCTTCTGATGGACTCACCCTCCGTTCCCAGCGACTTACTGTACCTCTGTTGACAGCAGATTCTCGATAGGCTTTGCACAAGCATTTGTGAATATTCCCCACAGTTTATTTCTCTACAGTGAGAAATTCAATGACGGCACGTTGCTTGTAACGTACATCACCTACAGACGCTATTTTGAAACTGTCCTGCAGCTACGCTATCTGTTGGAAGTGATGGAAACTTGTCGCGCTCATTCAGGTGACTTCAAATAATACATAACATTTAGCATTCGTAGCGTTGTTTCCGGCTGAGAAAAAGAAAATGAAGTGCATCACTTTCTGGCCAACACTCGTACATTACGTTCCCTCCTCGAACTGCAACGTAATGGACAGGTGTTTCGATAAAGAAATTTTCAATATTATTAATTGTTAGTACCAATGGTTTCTGGTCGTTTAGAGCAGACGCTACTGGAGGTTTCGCTAAAAGACTACCTTCTGTACAATTTCATGAGGTAATGTCTAATAGAGCTTGACACGAAGTAGTAAAAAAGTTGCACTTTGGTGCGCAGCATTCCTGAGAACCATGGAAAGGATATGTCAGGGGCGGGCAGGAATTCTGCACGAGTGCGGTGCACATGCACGTGTGCAGTTAACAGGTGTTCTGCGTGCACACAGGGGCAAGCTGGCCACCCGCTTCTCTCCCCTCCCCAGCATACTGTCTCTCCGCTTCTTCCTCTGTAATGCGTTTTGTTTCCTGGCCTGCTTTATTGAATGAAGGAATAAGGGTCGCAGGAGTGCTTCAAAGTAATTATCGTTTGAAAGAGTACCTATTACCTACGATAAGTTTTATTTAATTATCACAGGTGGAGTTTACAATACGTTTAATGTCTGGAACAAAATTTCTACGTACAGACAAACGCAAACAGTTACGCAAATTTTCATTACAGATGTTTGCTCTTAACCGAGACTTATTAATTTTCAAAACAGAAAAAAATATTTCACAAACGTATGTCGCAGCTTCACGATGGAGACGATGAAACTTGCTGTGGAAAGTTGTGATAAAAATCTATCACACGTCTTGCCAAAAGGAACCTGTCTCTCGGACGAGAATTACGCTGTAGACCTATTAATTCCATTTGCAAACTGGGATAAATATCATCTACAGAAACAGCAGATTGTCTCGAGAACTATTCAAAACCTTGGGATAAGTAAGATATATCCCCAAATCGCTTGAGAAATTCCTCTTTTATTGCACTAAGAACGGCAACATACTGAAATTTATTATAATGGCGTTCAATATTAAACTTCCGCTGACCAGCGAGAATAGTGTCACATATTACACATTTCCAATTTTCACGTTTTTGCACAGAGAAAAAATGATTCTCCCATTCCTTTTTAAAAGATAGCAAATCTCCAATTCTCCGTTTCCTTGATTCACTCTGCATTTTCCGGTTACTGAAATTCACTACGTAGTGGTCGCTTCGCTTCAACGTCCGCAGCTTAGCCTGGAACTACACTGCGGCAACCTGCCGGCTGTCGCCACTGCTCCGTTCGACGATTGCACGCGAGCAGCACACGTGCAGCGCTGTGTGCTCATGAGCCGCGTGCAACGTTTGCCCGCCCCTGGGATATGTTAATAGAATTAAAACCGGTGCTCATCCCTGTCTCTTTCATTTTAAAAGGAAAAACTTGCCAGCAACACATTGGAAGGAATGTGCCCGGCTGAAAGGACACAAATAATGTTTAATGCTTGCCCAGGGAATTTTGCATAACTGTTGATGTAGTGGTGTTCATTGCGAAGACTGGTTTGATGCAGTTCTCCATTCTACTCTATCCTGTGCAAGCCTCTTCATCTCTGAATAACTCTGAAACCTACATCCTTCTGAATCTGCTTACTGTACTCATCTCTTGGTCTCCTTCTACGATTTTAACCCACACACATTCATCCAGTAATAAATTGGTGATCCGTTGATGTCTCAGAATGTGTCCTATTTATCGATCCCTTCTTTTAGTCAGGTTGTACCACAAATTCCTTTTCTCCCGAGTCGTAATCAGTACCACCTCATTAATTACGTAGATTACCCATCTAGTTTTCAACATTCTCCTGTTGCATCACTTTTCAAAAGCCTTTATTTTCTTCTTGTCCAAACTGTTTAGCGTCCATGTTTCACTTCCGTACATGTCTACACCTCAAAGACCTCCTGACACTTAAATCCATATTCAATGTTAACAAATTTCTCTTCTTCAGAAACACTTTGCTTGCCATTGCTATTTTACGTCCTATATCCTAGACTTTGGCCATCATCAGTAATTTGCTGCCCATATAGTGAAACACATCTACTATTTTTAGTGTCTCGTTCCAAATCTAATTTCCTCAGCATCACCTGATTTTATTCGACTACATTCCATTATTCTTGTTTTGCTTTCGTTGCTGTTCATCCTATATCTTCCTTCTGAGACTGTCCATTCCATGCAACTGTTCTACCAAGTCCTTTGCTACTGTAAGATGGCTATTGTTTCATGGTGTTATTGGATGTGTTAATATTTGTAAAGGAAAATGTCATATTTGGAGAATTGTAGTCTGAGAAACAGTTGTTAGGCAGCAGTATCTGTGCCTGCGATGGCAGGACTGTGGAGTCGTAGACTCTTTGACAGTAGTGGAAAGCTGCGGCGTGCATCAGGCGACGTTCGTTGCTTGCACAGTGTAATGCATGGACGCACTTTTGAAACTATGTGCGTCACATATTTATTACGAGGAGAAACGGTGACACAGAACAATGATGGGATAGCATACGGACATAAAAAAGGTTTTGAAATGAACAAGGTATTATTTGATGAGGTAAAAAGTTAGTTTTATTTTTGTAGATATGTGTTGTTGGTCCACTCCGCCCTCGTCGCAGGCGAGTTCCTGATAGTTATTTTGTCGATTAACCTGAGTTAATTTACTGTACCATGAAATTTATTAGATTAAATGAATTTTCATATTAGAATCTATAATTGTTTTTTTTTATGAGTCCCTTCCTAACTGAAATTTCAGTACTTCAACGGTTGAATCATATGTTTCATTGGCACTGTGTGTCAATATTATGAATCCAATTTCCTCGACCAACTGTAGTCAGTTTTTAGCAGTATTTTTTTAGCTGTTGTGGAGTCTTATTGTGTTCCTGTTTCCGCCAATACTTCATTTTGCAGGTGAGATTCATAGTACGTGATTGTTTCGATTCCTTTGCGCGATGTAGGTTCTGTCAGTTTCTTTATTTTACCAGGGCCATATGTCAGTGCAGGAATTTCGTGTGTTTCAGGTTGCATTCTTATACAGGTAAACATTAGAATGTTTTTTTTTTATATACAGTTAAGTTTTTTTCAAACAGTTCGCACTGTCCAAGTCTACTGAGCATGAAGTTATTGATTTACTTATTTATTTTCTTATGAATGAGATTGGTTTTAACACACACAGTATTCTTTTCAACTTTATGTAAGTGATGTGGCTTTCATCTTAGTAGCACATTTAGGTTCTCAGTTCACATTCCCAGGCTTGTATTTACGATTATACGCAAACAAGCAAAGGCTATACTCTTACACTGTCTCTGAGAGAATTACAATGTCATAGGCAAACGTTAAAGATATTATTTCTCCTCCCTGGGCTTTAGTTCCTAATTTAAACGTTTCTTGTTCTTCTTTTACTGCTTGCTGAACATACAGATTGAGTAACATCGGGGATAGACTTCAATCATGTATTACTAAATTCCGAAAGCTGATCTTCGCCGAGGATGTAGTGCATATATAATTACCACTAACTTTCAAATCGCACAATGATCACCATTAAAACATAAGGGAAATTAGATCTCGTACTGAGGCGTTGAGACAGCCGTTTTTCTCTCACGTTATCTGCGAGTGGGACAGAGGGAGGAAATATGACTTTGTCTCGAATTGTGCTGTCCGTCACACACCGCTTGGTGGGTAGCGGAGTATACAGGGTGGTCCATTGATAGTTGCCGGGTCAAATATCTCACGAAATAAGCATGAAACGAAAAAACTACGAACAACGAAACTCGTCTAGCTTGCAAACACAGACATAATGTCTTATGGGATAACAGCAATCAGTGATTTTATAATGTTACTTTAAAATCCGTCTTGATTGCAAATTTTTTTTATTATTCATATGACCGGTTTCGGTTCATTCAGAACCATCTTCAGATCTGATATTTTAGTTACAGGAGTAACCCGTCCAAAACCAGCAGCTTTCACATGCTACGTCACATAAAAAAAAAAAAAAAAAAAAAACGTAGCATGTGAAAGCTGCTGGATTTGGACGGGTTACTCCTGTAACTAAAATATCAGATCTGAAGATGGTTCTGAATGAACCGAAACCGGTCATATGAATAATAAAAAAAAATTTGCAATCAAGACGGATTTTAAAGTAACATTATCGTCTAGCTTGAATGGGGAAACCAGATGGCAGTGTGGTTGGCCCGCCAGATGGCGCTGCCATAGGTCAAACAGGTATCATCTCCGTTTTCTTTAAAAATAGTAACCCCCATTTTTATTACACATTCGTGTATCACGTAAAGAAATATGATCCTTTTAGTTGGACTACTTTTTTTGCTTTGTGATAGATGGCGCTGTAATAGTCACAAACATATAAGTACGTGGTATCACGTAACATTCCGCCAGTGCGGACGGTATTTGCTTCGTGATACATTACCTGTGTTAAATTGGACCGTTTACTAATTGCGGAAAAGGTCGATATCGTGTTGATGTAGGGCTATTGTGATCAAAATGCCCAACGGCCGTGTGCTATGTACGCTGCTCGGTATCCTGGACGACATCATCCAAGTGTCCGGACCGTTTTCCGGATAGTTACGCTATTTAAGGAAACAGGAACTGTTCAGACACATGTGAAACGTCAACCACGACCTGCAACAAATGATGATGCCCAAGTAGGTGTTTTAGCTGCTGTCGCGGCTAATCCGCACATCAGTAGCAGACAAATTGGGCGAGAATCGGGAATCTCAAAAACGTCGGTGAGAATGCTACATCAACATCGATTGCACCCGTACCATATTTCTATGCTCCAGGAATTGCATGGCGACGACTTTGAACGTCGTGTACAGTTCTACCACTGGGTACAAGATAAATTACGGGACGATGACAGATTTTTTGCACGCGTTATATTTAGCGACGAAGCGTCAGTCATCAACAGCGCTAACGTAAACCGGCATAATTTGCAACTATTGGGCAACGGAAAATCGGCGATGGCTGCGATAAGTGGAACATCAGCGACCTTGGCGGGTTAATGTATGGTGCGGCATTATGGCAGGAAGGATAATTGACCCCCATTTTATCGATAGCAATGTAAGTGGTGCAATGTATGCTGATTTCCTACGTAATGTTCTACCGATGTTACTACAAGATGTTTCACTGCATGACAGAATGGCGATGTACTTCCAACATGATGGATGTCCGGCACATAGCTCGCGTGCGGTTGAAGTGGTATTGAATAGCATATTTCATGATAGGTGGATTGATCGTCGAAGCACCATACCATGGCCCGCAAGTTCACCGGATCTGACGTCCCCGGATTTCTTTCTGTGGGGAAAGTTGAAGGATATTTGCTATCGTGATCCACCGACAACGGCTGACAACACGCGTCAGCGCATTGTCAATGCATGTGCGAACATTACGGAAGGCGAACTACCCGCTGTTGACAGGAATGTCGTTACACATATTGCCAAATGCATTGAGGTTGATGGAGATCATTTTGAGCATTTATTGCATTAATGTGGTATTTACAGGTAATCATGCTCTAACAGCATGCGTTCTCAGAAGTAATATGCTTACAAAGGTACATGTATCACATTGGAACAACCGAAATAACATGTTCAAACGTACATACGTTCCAATTTTAATTTAAAAAACCTATCTGTTACCAACTGTTCGTGTAAAATTGTGAGCCATATGTTTGTGACTATTACAGCACCATCTATCAAAAAGCGAAGAAAGTACCACACGAATGGGGTTCCTATTTTAAAAAAACGCAGTTGATATCCGTTTGACCTATGGCAGCGCCATCTAGCAGGCCAACCATAGCGCCATCTGGATTCCCCCTTCAAACTAGACAAGTTTCGTTATTTGTAGTTTTTTGTTTCACGCTTATTTCGGGAGATATTTGACCCGGTCACGATCAATTGACCACCCTGTATATTCTGCGCTGGCTATTATGTGATTTTGACAGTAGCGAGTACTCTGGGATGCATATTTATAATCAGTGTGGAAATAAGTTGGTTGGTTGATTGTTTAGTTGATTTGGGGGAGGGGACCAAGCAGCGAGGTCGTCGGTCCCATCGGGCTAGGTTTGGATGAGGAAGGAAGTCGGCCGTGCCCTTTCAAAGGAAGCGTCCCGGGATTTGCGTGAAGCGATATAGCGAAATCACGGAAAAAATAAATCAGGATGTCCGGACGCAGGTATGAAGCGCCGTTCATCCGTGTGCGAATGCAGTGTGCTAACCACTACGCCAGATCGCTCGATGTAGAAAGACTACAGCTGACGTACATATTCGTTGATCACAGTGGGAGCGTTTTGTAAAGCACGCAACTGCTTACAAGCGCCAGGAAACTTCAAAAAATTGTCTTAAGCCGAGTCGCAGTAGTTAATCAACCAGCTGCCGCAGAACCGGGAGAACCAGAAATGAACGTTTCAACACAGTGACGTAAAATACATATTACGGACAGCGAATCATGTAATTAAAAAAGAAAGGACTGCAAAACCAGATAAAAGAATTTTCTCAAGGTACATAAAGCTTCAACAAGAGACTCTGAAAGCACGAAAAGAGGTGAGTGAAATGAGGTGGGAATGTAAATAGGCGTGATAATCCAGATTTAATTAAATCCAAATCCTGGAGTAATTCTGTTAAAGCCGGTCTGATATCTGCTCATCTGGCTTCATGAAAAAACTACATTTTTAGGAAATGAACATTTCACAGAAAGAAAGCTGCCTTATTTTTCGAACTTAATTAACATTTAACATATAATTAGCCACAAAACATCTAACGAAAACAACACTGTGATGATCACCGAGTGAAATCGTGCAGTCATTAGCACACTGGACTCGGATTCGGAAGAACGAGGCTTCAGATCTGCGTCCGACCATCCACATTTCAGTTTTCTGTGATTTTCCTAAATCGCTTCAAGAAAATGTGCGGATAAATCCTGTGAAAGGGCGCCGAAGATTTCCTTTCCCACCTTGAAACCTCCCAAGTCTGTGCTCCGTCTCTAATGACATCGTTGTGTCGGGTCTTTCAACCCTGATCTTCCTCTCTGTAATACTGTGACAGTGTTGTGAAATGACGTTTATATCTGCATGAAGCGTACTGTGAAGTTATTGCAGCATTTCTACTTACATAAGGTAGTCGTAAAAGGAAATTTACTAACATATTGTGTTGAACGGCTGTAAGGTCTGTGGGGCACGCAAGCAGTTGTTGATCATTCAGTGTACATCATTACAACCTACTTGCAATGCATTACACTGAACATATGTGGCTTTTATTTATAGGTAGATTGTTCTTCAGGTCCCTTATTTAATGATGAAAAATCTTCACACCTCACAAGCGTCTCGTAAATAATTATTAAATTCAGCTATAAACTTCAAACCTGGCAGTGCATAAGATTTAATTGGACAATTAAAGATGTAGGCAAATGTTAACACGAAAATTAGTACGAGGTGTGTTCAATAAGTAATGCAACAAATGCTTTTCTCGGGAATTTTGGTTGAAAAAATGGGGACTTTGTTGTGGAACATGGTGAAATATTTCCGCTTCAGCCCCTTTAGTTTCATGAAGTACCGATAGGTTGGGGCGCTATACGTAGCCCTGAAAATGTCTTTGCAGATATTCATAGAAGCTTGCAGGTTGTCTGTACAGATCACGATGGTGTCAGGTAGGAATCCGGGATGTTTTTTCGACACGTAAAATGGAAATGCAAGGATTCAGGGAAAAAATGGGTTTTATTCCCAAGAATTACCACTAAGGGATACAATGTTCATGAAAACTGGCTACGGCCGTTGAGTGAACCGCCCATGGCACGGAAAGAGCATTTTGCTCTCAATATCTATATCAACATCCATACTCCGCGAGCCACCTGCCGGTGTGTGGCGAAGGGTACCTTGAGTACCTCTATCGGTTCTCCCTTCTATTCCAGTCTCGTATTGTTCATGGAAAGAAAGATTGTCGGTGTGCCTCTGTGTGGCCTCTAATCTCTCTGATTTTGTCCTCATGGTCTCTTCGCGAGATATACATAAGAGGGAGCAATATACTGCTTGACTCCTCGGTGAAGGCATGTTCTCAAAGCTTCAACAAAAACCCGTACCGAGCTACTGAGCGTCTCTCTTGCAGAGTCTTCCACTGGAGTCTATCCATTATCTCCGTAACACTTTCGCGATTACGAAATGGTCCTGTAACGAAGCGCGCTGCTCTGCGTTGGATCTTCTCTATCTTTTCTATCAACCCTATCTGGTGCGGATCCCACACTGGTGAGCAATATTCAAGCAGTGGGCGAACAAGTGTACTGTAACCTACTTCCTTTGTTTTCGGATTACATTTTCTTAGGATTCTTCCAATGAATCTCAGTCTGACATCTGCTTTGATTCAAACGGCTCTGAGCACTAAGGGACTCAACATCTGTGGTCATCAGTCCCCTAGAACTTAGAACTACTTAAACCTAACCAACCAAAGGACATCACACACATCCATGCCCGAGGCAGGATTCGAACCTGCGACCGTAGCGGTCACGCGGTTCCAAACTGAAGCGCCTAGAACCGCACGGCCACGCCGGCCGGCGACATCTGCTTTACCGACGATTAATTTTACACTGTCATTCCATTTTAAATCACTCCTAATGCCTACTCCCACATAATTTATGGAATTATCTGCTTCCAGCTGCCAACCTGCTATATTGTAGCTAAATGATAAATGATCTTTCTATGTATTCGCAGCACATTACACCTGTCTACATTCAGATTGAATTGCCATTGCCTGCACCATGCGTCAGTTCGTTGCAGATCCTCCTGAATCTCAGTACAATTTTCCATTGTTACAACCTCTCGATATACTACAGCATTATCCGCAAAAACCCTCAGTGAAGTTCCGATGTTACCCACAAGGTCATTTATATACACTCCTGGAAATTGAAATAAGAACACCGTGAATTCATTGTCCCAGGAAGGGGAAACTTTATTGACACATTCCTGGGGTCAGATACATCACATGATCACACTGACAGAACCACAGGCACATAGACACAGGCAACAGAGCATGCACAATGTCGGCACTAGTACAGTGTATATCCACCTTTCGCAGCAATGCAGGCTGCTATTCTCCCATGGAGACGATCGTAGAGTTGCTGGATGTAGTCCTGTGGAACGGCTTGCCATGCCATTTACACCTGGCGCCTCAGTTGGACCAGCGTTCGTGCTGGACGTGCAGACCGCGTGAGACGACGCTTCATCCAGTCCCAAACATGCTCAATGGGGGACAGATCCGGAGATCTTGCTGGCCAGGGTAGTTGACTTACACCTTCTAGAGCACGTTGGGTGGCACGGGATACATGCGGACGTGCATTGTCCAGTTGGAACAGCAAGTTCCCTTGCCGGTCTAGGAATGGTAGAACGATGGGTTCGATGACGGTTTGGATGGACCGTGCACTATTCAGTGTCCCCTCGACGATCACCAGTGGTGTACGGCCAGTGTAGGAGATCGCTCCCCACACCATGATGCCGGGTGTTGGCCCTGTGTGCCTCGGTCGTATGCAGCCCTGATTGTGGCGCTCACCTGCACGGCGCCAAACACGCATACGACCATCATTGGCACCAAGGCAGAAGCGACTCTCATCGCTGAAGACGACACGTCTCCATTCGTCCCTCCATTCACGCCTGTCGCGACACCACTGGAGGTGGGCTGCACGATGTTGGGGCGTGAGCGGAAGACGGCCTAACGGTGTGCGGGACCGTAGCCCAGCTTCATGGAGACGGTTGCGAATGGTCCTCGCCGATACCCCAGGAGCAACAGTGTCCCTAATTTGCTGGGAAGTGGCGGTGCGGTCCCCTACGGCACTGCGTAGGATCCTACGGTCTTGGCGTGCATCCGTGCGTCGCTGCGGTCCGGTCCCCGGTCGACGGGCACGTGCACCTTCCGCCGACCACTGGCGACAACATCGATGTACTGTGGAGACCTCACGCCCCACGTGTTGAGCAATTCGGCGGTACGTCCACCCGGCCTCCCGCATGCCCACTATACGCCCTCGCTCAAAGTCCGTCAACTGCACATACGGTTCACGTCCACGCTGTCGCGGCATGCTACCAGTGTTAAAGACTGCGATGGAGCTCCGTATGCCACGGCAAACTGGCTGACACTGACGGCGGCGGTGCACAAATGCTGCGCAGCTAGCGCCACCGCGGTTCCTGGTGTGTCCGCTGTGCCGTGCGTGTGATCATTGCTTGTACAGCCCTCTCGCAGTGTCCGGAGCAAGTATGGTGGGTCTGACACACCGGTGTCAATGTGTTATTTTTTCCATTTCCAGGAGTGTATATTGTGAATAACAACGATCCTACGACACTGCCCTGCGGCACACCTGAAATCACTCGGAAGACTTCTCTCCATTGAGAAAGACTGATGGACACGTTCAGAGGGTAAGAAAGCCTGGCAGGCAAGAGAGCTACCCGATGTTTCGGCCGCTACCTCGCGGACCGTCTTGCGTACCTCACGTGACGTCACCTGGTCCTATCATTGGTGGGTCTGTGGCTGAAAGTTGGCGTCTCATTCGGTAGCACCTTGGTGGCGTCCATAGCGTCTATAGCGTGGGAGCCAACTATAAGTAATGCGTAGTAGTTCACGTAACTGCTCACGCTATTGCCTGATGTTACGTCAAAACGATGGAAGTATATTACAATAAAAGTTTTAACCATCATCACCTGTTACCATGTAAAATTCACAACACAAAAAGTTCTTGTTTTGACGTACATTGAAACGTCCGCTTAGAAAAATTAATGAATTACTGTGCTTAAACTGATACACAATATTTTTAGCGCAACGCAATCTGACTTTCAAAAATCCCTACAAAAGAATGGCCCTGACTAACATTAACCTATACCTTTCACAAATCACTTACCTCACAAAAATCTTCGTTACTCGAACTACTGCAATACAGCGAGCGCCACTACTGCCAGCTAAATAAAAGATTCAAACTACGGAAGGCACTAACTACTGATAGGCATAGTTAGCAAATGAAATATTTTAATAGAGAACAAACAATGTATTTACCTTAATAGTGTTGAAAAATCATAATATACATAGCAGTTTATGACATCCAGTCTTACAAATGTACTGTTTCTGATGGACACACCTCCAGATCATCCATTCTCAAAAATCCGCCATCTCACTTCCTCACATCCACCACTGCTGGCGGCTCACCTCCAACTGCGCAACGCTACGCGCTGTTCACATCCAGCTGCCCAACACTACAATGGCAGACAACAATGCAAACTAGCCACAGACTGCAAACAGCACAGCCAGTGATTTTCATACAGAGCGCTACGTGGCGTTACCAATAAAAAAACCTACACAGCCTACTTACATAGCCCCCATGCTGCCCGCAAAAAATTTTACAAATTGTTTTCGGCACTGGCCAATACATATTTGTTAAAAGTTTTTCACAATTACAATAACAAAGAAATCAAATGCACACACTTATTGATACAATGTTGGTCAAAAGCTAAAATTTTCTCACAGTCCATAAAGACAGTCCTGATCATTCATCACAGTAACATTGCAGTGTTTTTCTCAAAGTCTGAGCAGTAAAAGAAAAAGCACACGGAAGTAGTGGATTTCCATGCAGTCTTGTAGAAGTAGTGTTGTCCTTCCAACGGAAAGACAGTGCTGACTCTTGACATGCAGACAGGTAATGGGCCACAACAGAGCAAACCCACAGCAGAGTCAGTCGAAGTTTTGAAGAATTTTTTTTTAGGTAGGTCATCACAGAGCAGACCCACTGTAGTCCTGGTAGAGATTATGGTTTTGGTGGGCCACCAGAGGTGCAGACCCACTGCAGTCCTTGTAGAAATAATGGTATTGGTGGGTCATCGAAGGTGCAGACCCACTGTAGACCTTGTAGAGACGGCCAACAGCCATCTGTTGCGACTGTGCAGGTGCGCAATCACCATCGAAGAGTCTTGCGGAGAATATAGCAAGTCCATAAACCACCACTTGTGCACTCACAAAGTTTTTGAATTGTCCTTAGAAACAGCAATGCTGTTAACCAGTCCCTTGCTCAATTATCAACACACGTCCAACACTAACAGTCCTCTTTTTTTTCACATATTGTGCATATACTATGGCCAACAGAAATGTGTGCAGTGAAATGAATGCTTACAAGTTACTTAATTTGATGAACTGGTGTCAATTACAATTTTATAACATAAGAATACAATAACAAAGGTACAAAATACATCATTAAAGAACATAACAATACAGATAACATTTGTAGTAAAACAGGCTTTACAAAAGAATAGAAATAAACAGATACATCAGTGTTACAGGAATTATGACATAAGTAAATATATAAAGATCAGAACAACTTTTGAAACATCACCTTCACATATGAGCAACAAAACAGAATAAATAATGTCTAAACATCTTTACAAAGTAAATAACATAGTATTAGAAAAATTCTACAACATAGCTCTCATCAGCTACACACATAAAGACAGGAAAAACACAAATACACAAGGGTACACAAACACATAGAGGGATGACACAAAAGAAAAGGACAGGGTTTGTTTTACTGCAGTATTTTGCATGGAGATCTCCCATCGTTCATCATTATTCCCAAAAAGTCCTATATAAGACTGCTTTCTATATTCTGGTCACATCCTCTTTCCAAAATAGTTTTTCTCTACTGTAAATTACTTTTTCTTGGCCAAACCATTTTCTTATAGCTTCTCAATGCATTTCTTCCAATTCATCATAGTTAGTTTCTTATATAGTCTACCCGCTCTTAAGCTAACTTAAATCTACTGAGCTCAGATATACATACTAAGGGACAAGGCAATGCAGCAGCACATAACAAATTAACACAAACAGCAATGACAAAAATTCAAATTGGCAAAGCATGAAGCAGTAAAATAAATTAGCAGAGCAATTGCAATATTACATCTAATATAAGGCAATGTGCAACAAGAAAAATAAATCAGTAGTAAAACTGGCTTAATAGAGTAATACAAAGTGAAATTTAGTAGCACTATGCCTGGCAAACAGCAGCAGCAAACGCAATAACTTATATCTAAACATGACAAAGCTCAAGCAGAAAAAAATATTACACGAAAGACAACAATGCAGATAAGGGAAATGTCTATTCACATCTTAATATTTATGTCATTAAAGTGGTGCACCACAACTTACTCTACCATAAAAATTACCAAGTACTTGAAAAGTAAATTATGTATGCAGTTACTGTTATTAGTCCCTTCTTACTGTTCTTTCCTTTCCAAGTGCTCCTTTTTTTTTTTTTTTTTGAAGAATATGGATCATAAAATTATTATCTAACAGATCTGTTGACAGAAAGTGTTCACATTAGCAAATGCATATAATTTTATTTTATAAAACCAATGCTGCAACACAGCTGGAAAACAGATATCAAAAGAAATAAGCAACTATGTACAAAGCATAAAAATATCATTCAATAGTCATGTGGCATTTCATAAGTTAGTAGAAATTCTCTCAACTCTCGTAGAAAGACACTTGTCAAAATCAGGTGTGCAGATGTACGAATATTTCCCATCAATTCATAAGCATTTCAGTAAGTAGCACAAAGTAATGAGCGTGTCATATTAGCGTTGCTTTCTACAAAGGAATGTCAGTAGTGAGGTTAATGGTCTCTTTTTTTTTCTGCACCTGTGCCTGTGAAAGGCACACACTAATGGCTTTTTCCCAGGTGACTATTGCGCAGCTGGGTGCCCACGACACATTACGTGAAGATGGTCACTTAACTTTCTTACCGAAATATTTACGTCAACAGTTTGCGCTACAGTGACAGTCTCATATAAAAAATTTCACAGGTCGAGGATTTGCGTTACAAATGTGTAGAAGCAAAATCCTATAAATATAACAGTGCCAAAAAAATTTTCAGTGGCATTGCGATAGATTCACACATGTACACACATTTCATAATTCTAAAGTACGATTCCTGGTTTCCAACATCCTTTTCCACAATTCAGAGTCCCTAACCTCTACTCATTATTCCTTACCTTACTATACATATAAATATTCGTTGACACTTCTTCAATATTTCATCATAAGAAATACGTAGCATAATCAAATTCCTCATATACGGTAGCATCATCTTATTGATCATAAACATACCTCAACAGCATAAGACATATCGTCGTCGTAATAATATCATAACATCTCAGTCAATTCTCAAAATCGTCGTAGCTTCATCCAATAATTTCAAAACCTAAAAAAATTCTCTGCTCATTTCAATAGTGTCATCTACCACAATCGTACTTTAAAAATCGTGATCCCATACCAAATATATCATTCTAAGCTCTCATAATATCACAATGGTTCCAAAAAAGTATGAACAGTTCACAAAGTACAGACAAAATACAATTTCATAACTGTGAAGTTATCCAACGTTGTAATTGTGTAAACATGTGCCACTGATGTAGTAAAAAAAGTTTGTTTCTCTGTTAAGTGGTCAGATAGCTGTGTAATTTATGTGTTAGAGAAATATGGTACCGATGTGTAAAGTTATATAAGCAAATACCATATTAGCTAGAGCTCCTTGTGCTTGCCAGACACATGGTACACAAAGTAAGCATGTACCCCCCTGAGGATTAATGTAATTATACCCTCAGGTGTTACAGATTACAGCAATGGAATGAAATGTATCACAGAATACCTTTGTATCATTGTACTTCAAATATCTTTAAAAATAAATGTTTTAAGTACAAAATTAATCACTCAAATACGTGTACTGCAGCTCTAAACTGTGCGTCTTGTTGTAAGATAATCTCCGTGGATGTGTCATAGTTATCGTCCTCCGAAAGCTAAGTTCTGCGGAAGTCAATTTACTTACCTCATGATAAAAAAAAGTGAAATGATTTGCATATAGATGTCTTAGTTATTACGCTTATTGCCGTGATGCAGAAAGTACTGTGCTGTAACGTACTGTTGTGCTACGGAAAAGGCTGTCTCATTGTAGCTATACCACAAAAGTTACTACTACAACATGTTTTACTTTCCAGAATAATACAAAAAAACTGTGCAGATATAAAACAGATGCAGCACAAAAGCAACATATAAATTGTGTCACACATTAGTAGCGTTGTGATATAATTGTGTAGCAGTCAAAAAAACCAAATGTTAAGTCATCTTTGATCCCACAGAAAGTACTTCAAATAAAGAATTTCTTTTCAAGTAAACCAAAATGTTGCATGAAAATCTCATTAGCAGTGCCGGTATATGTTCTAAGTATGTGAGCCTTATATTCGTTACATGATCGTGCAACTAACAACCAAGAATGTACACACACAATAACACTGTGTCGTCTGTTCACTATAACAATGCATTCGTAATTTCTGTTTAAATAAGTTCTCTTGGTTCTTGACTGGTTATTTAACTTAAAACATTGCAGATTATCTTTCTCTAAACGGTTTTTCATGTGAAATGTGGTGCAAGCCTTTACTCTTCCTACTATGCAGAGCTGCAGCTTCAACAGAATTATCATGTGGTATCCGGTACATCGGTAAACAATGCTCAGATTTTTCTCAAGGTTAGCGTCTATGTTACTTTTCTCTGAGCCAGCCGGCGCACGTGGCTGCCTGCGGTGCGAGTCATTGTCTGCTATCTCTTTGTTGGTGTGCGTCGTTATTGGGATTGGGAGACCTAACTTCTACAAATTCACCATGTCGAGAGGGCCCAGCCCTGTTTGAATCCCGCCAGTTCTGATGGAATTCAGGTCTGTCGTTACGATTATATCGTCTGCCGTCATGTCGGTAGTTTCTGAAGTTTCTTTCTTGTCGGTTAAGTGGTAGAGCATTTTCCCCTGAATCGTAACTGCGAGGTGCACTGTTGCGTCTGATGTTATTCTGTCTCCCTTGATAATAATTGTTTTTGTTCCCATATTGTCTGTTTCTATGGTTAACTCTGTCATATTCATTACTTCAGAAATGCGATCTTTATCTCTAAGTCTTCCTACTGTGCCAACGGTTGTCATACGGTTGGTGTCTGTTTTGGTCACGATTTAAGTTGTAAGAATAGCCTTGTCGTGTCCAGTTATTATTTCTGTCATCGCGGAATTGTGACGGATGTGACCTGTAATTGTTGTGTTCCTGTTTTTGCGTTCCGCGATTGTCAGTGTCAATTTCCAATTCTCGTAACAGTCCCTGAAATGCTTCAATGTCGTCTTTGCAACGTCCTGCTAAAATAATATGTCGTAAATGTTCAGGCAATTTGATTAAACAAATGCGGATGAGTTCTGAGGGGCTGTATGGGTTTGAAAGATACTGATTCTTGTGCAACATGTCTTCAAAATATTTCACAAGACTGGAAAATTCAGATTGTTCGAAATGTTTCATCATTATGATGCTGTGTTTTACTCGGTCTTATGTAGCTTGAGACCAATACGCTGAGAGGAAGGCATGATAAAATTCTCCTTCACTGTGACAATCGTGAATGACCGATCGCATTCTTACAGCTGGTTCATTCTCTAAATAGCCGCACATAAATTCTAATCTGTGTTCCAATGACCAGTTGGGAGGTAAACAATGAGAGAATTGATGTAGCCGCGCTTGTGGATGAATGTCGTTGCCAGAATTCTTAAATGTTTTGAATTTACGTGTAGTAATGAACAGCTTATAGTCAAAATCATCGTGTCGGCGAGTCGCACATCGCTCATTGTTTCTTCGTTTCGGCGGTTCCATCTCAAAATTCAATGCGCCTTGCCAATTTCTTTCATAATTTCCGAAGTGTCCTGTGTTATTATTTTGTGGTTGTTCCGTATTTCTATGTCCCTTTTCCCGTACTGGAGCGCGAGTGTCATCTGAAATATGTAATTCTGGTATTACTTGTGCCAACTGATCTCGCACTTCCCGGATTTCTCTTTTGTACAGTGTATTGATTTGATTTTGATTTTGTTTGAATTTTCTAATTTGTTCAAACTCCTCAGTGTCAGTGAAGGCTACAGGTCTTGTGTCATTCAGATCATCATCTACCTTTGTAGATAAATTAGTGAACTGATCTGAAAGTTCGGCTACTTTATCCGATAGTGAAATTATTTCCTCTGTGTGTTTTTCTGAACCAAGTTTCAGAGTGTCCATTTGTGTTGAAATCGAATCTACTGTGTCCTTCAAGTTTTCCTGAGTTTTTGCAAGTTGCGTAACTGAATCGGTAGATGCAACTGAGTCAATTTTAGCTTGCAAGGTGTCGTGATTTTCATGAACAATAGTTTGCAGTTCTTTTATGGCTGCTTCGCGATTCTGTAATGCATTTTCATGACGCGAAAAAATAGGTTGTAAATGCTCACAAATTTGTGTTATCACGTCATTACAGACTTTTTGACATTTCGATTCGATTTTATGTAACTCAGTAGTTAAATCTTCACGTGTTTGTTCAAGCGTATGTTCCACTGAGTCTAACTTTTGAAGCTTTTGTTCCATTGCGTCTAAATTTTGAAGATTTTGTCCCATTTGTTTCTAATTTTGTTCAAGCGTTGTGTCTAACTTTCGTAGCCTTTGTCCCATTTGTTGCATTAACTGTAATGACAATGCCCTTGTGTCTGATACATGTTCCTCAGTGCTATTCGGCAGTGGATTTGAACTGGCAATATTCGCATTTTGAAAAGCAGAAAATGTGTTTTGACTTATTTGAGAAAACGGTGAGGACGCAAAATCTGAATCTACAGTATTTGCAAGATTGTGTCATGTCATTTCGGAATCCTGATGCGAGCTGATGCAGCCTTTGTTTATTGCTAGCGCGTAATTGTAGAGAGAATTTCCTTTGTAGTTGTAGTTTTTCATTCTTGTACAGTAAAACAGTTGTGACATGCATGTAGATTTGCACCAAGTATTTCGCAGCTGCGCTTGCAATTAACTACATATTATTTTCAATGCTATGTTAATGTGTTTTCTTATTTTGCTCTTCAAATTGTGCTTTTCTGTGTTGTCGTGTGAAATATTGTGACAATAATGGCGTGTGAAAAACGTAATACTAGGCTCCAAAGTAAACTGAGAAATGACAGTGAAGACGAAAGCAGTGTGTTAGCGCCACCGTGTAATGAATTAACTAATGTTCAAAGTAGTAATTTGGAAATTGTGCATAGGGAAATGGAGCGGGCTGCAAATAACGGTGTAGGCAGTGAAACAATTAGTGAACAGGGAAGCATTATCGATCGATCGGTCGGCATCAGCTCGCCTCAGGAATCCGAAATGACAGAACACAATATTGCAAATACTGTAGACTCAGGTTTTGGGTCCTCACCGTTTTCTCAAATAAGTCAAGACACATTTTCTGCTCGTCAAAATGTAAATGTTGCCGGTGCAAATGCACTGCCGAAAAGCATAGAGGAACAGATTCCAGACACTAATACATTATTACTGAAACTAATGCAGCAAATGAAACAAAATCAGACACAAACACAGCAAC
Organism: Schistocerca nitens; assembly: GCF_023898315.1. Classification (NCBI taxonomy): domain Eukaryota; kingdom Metazoa; phylum Arthropoda; class Insecta; order Orthoptera; family Acrididae; genus Schistocerca; species Schistocerca nitens. The sequence goes on along the minus strand of NC_064619.1, from coordinate 649,246,022 downwards.
AGTTAGACACAATGGAACAAAATCTTCAAAAGTTAGACACAATGGAACAACACCAGAGACAAACACAGCGACAGTTAGACACAATGAAACAAAATCAGAGACAAACACAGCAAAAGCTTCAAAAGTTAGACACAATGGAACAAAATCAGAGACAAACACAGCAAAATCTTCAAAAGTTAGACACCACACTTGAACAAACACGTGAAGATTTGACTACTGAGTTACATAACATTGAATCGAGATGTCAAAAAGTCTGTAATGACGTAAAAACACAAATTTGTGAGCATTTTCAACCTATTTTTTCGCGGCATGAAAATGCATTACAGAATCACGAAGCAGCCATAAAAGAATTGCAAACTATTGTTCATGAAAATCATGAGACCTTGCAAGCTAAAATTGACTCAGTTGCATCTACCGATTCGGTTACGCAACTTGCAAAAACTCAGGAAAACTTAAAGGACACAGTAGATACTCCGAAAATTGGTTCAGAAAGACACATGTAAGAAATTAGATCACTATCAGAGAAAGTAGTCGAACTTTCGGATCAGCTAGATAATTTATCTACGAAGGTAGATGATACTATGAATGACGTAAGACCGGTCGTCTTTAATGACACAGAAGAGCACGAACAAATTAGGAAATTCAAACAAAATCAGAATCAAATTATTACGCAACACCAAAGAGAAATCCGGGAAGTACAAGATCAGCTGACACAGGTAATACAAGAATTACGTATTTCAGAGGACACTCGCGCTTCAACACGGGAAGAGGGACTTAGAAATACGGAAAAGCCGCAAAATAATAACACAGCGAATTTCGGAAATTATGAAACAAATTGGCAAGGTGCACCGAATTTTGAAACGGAACTGCCGAAACGACGCAACAATGACCGATATGCGACTCGCCGACACGATGATTTTGACTATAAGCTGTTCATTACTACACGTAAATTCAAAACATTTAAGAATTCCGGCAACGACATTCATCCACAACCGTGGCTTCATCAATTCTCTCATAGTTTACCTCCCAACAGGTCATTGGAGCACAGGTTAGAATTTATATGTGGCTACTTAGAGAATGAACCAGCTGTAAGAATGCGATCGGTCATTCACGATTGTCACAGTGAAGGAGAATTTTATCATGCCTTCCTCTCAGTATATTGGTCTCAAGCTACACAAGACCGAGTAAAACATAGCATCATAATGATGAAACATTTCGAACAATCTGAATTTTCCAGTCTTGTGAAATATTTTGAAGACATGTTGCACAAGAATCAGTATCTTTCAAACCCATACAGCCCCTCAGAACTCATCCGCATTTGCTTAATCAAATTGCCTGAACATTTACGACATATTATTTTAGCAGGACGTTGCAAAGACGACATTGAAGCTTTTCAGGGACTGTTACGAGAATTGGAAATCGGCACTGACAATCGCGGGACGCGAAAACAGGAACACAACTATTACAGGTAATATCAGTCACAATTTCGCGAGGAAAGAAACAATAACTGGACACGACAAGGCTATTCTCACAACACAAATCGTGACCAAAACCGACACCACCCGTATGACAACCGTTGGCAGAGTAGTAATAATTACAGGGAAAGATCACCTCTCCGCGGTAATGACTATCACAGAGACAATCAGAGAAACAGACAATATGGGTACCAAAACAATTATTATCAAGGGCGACACAATAACTTTAGACGCAACGGTCCAGCGCGCAGTTACGATTCACGGAGAAATTCTCCACCACGTGACCGACAAGAAAGAAACTATGGATCTACCGACGATATGATCATAACGACAGACCTGAACTTCATCAGAACTGGCGGGATTCAAACAAGGCTGGGCCCTCTCGGCAAGGTGAATTTGTAGAAATTAGGTCTCCTAATCCCAATAACGACGCACGCCAACAAAGAGATAGCAGACAATGACTCGCACTGCAGGCAGCCACATGCGCCGGCTGGCTCAGAGAAAAATAACATAGACGCTAACCTTGAGAAAAATTTGAGCATTCTTTACCGATGTACCATATACCACATGATAATTCTGTTGAAGCTGAAACTCTGCGCACTAGATAGAGTAAAAGATTGCACCACATTTCACATGTAAAACCGTTTATTGAGAGATAATCTGTTTTTTTAACTTAGCCTTTGCTATAAAATTTTTCACATCACGCTACTAGTACGCGTTGTCACACATAGAAACTGTTATCATGCAACAATGATTTGAAGCTAACTATCCAATCTAGAACCTAAGGAACATATTTCGAGAGTAATTACCACTTCATTGTGATAGTGAACAGAGAACACAGTGTTACTGTGTGTGTACATTCTTGCCTGTAAGTTGCACGATTACGTAACGACTATAAGTCTCACATACTTAGAGGATATAGCAGTACTGCTAACGAGATTTTAATGCAACATTTTGGTTTACTTGAGAATACATTCTGGATTTAAAGTACTTTCTGTGAGATTAAAGGTGACTTAGCATTTCGTTTCTTTGACAGCTACACGATTATATCACGACGCTACTAATGTGTGACACAATTTACATTGTTGCTTTTGCGGTGTATCTGTTTTATATCTGCACAGTTTTTCTGAATTCTTCTGGAAAGTAAAACATGTTTTTGTAGTAACTTTTGTGGTATAGCTACAAAGAGACAGCCTTTCTCGTAGCACAACAATACGTTACAGTATAGTACTTTCTTGATACGGTACTGTACGTAATAACTACAATATCTATACGCATAGCATTTCGCTTTTGTTTATTACGAGGTAAGTACATCGACTTCCACAGAACTTTGCTTACGAACGATGATAATTACGACACTTGGCACATTTTTTACCCTTAAATAATGACAGATATTATCTTACAACAAGACGCACAGTTTAGCGCTATAGTACACGTATTTGAGTGATTCATTTTGTACTTAAAACATTTATGTTTAAAGATTTTTGAATTACAAAGAAAGTTTTCCGTGTTACATTTCATTTCATTGCTGTAACCTGTAACACCTGAGGGTATAATTACATTAATCCTCAGGGGGGTACACGCTTACTTTGTGTACCATGTGTTTGGCAAGCACAAGGAGCCCTAGCTAATATGGTATTTGCTTATACAACTTTACACATCGGTACCATATTTCTCTAACACAGAATTACACAGCTATCTGATTATTTAACAGAGAAACAAACATTTTTTTACTACATCAGTGACAGATTTTTACGTAACTACTTATGAAATTGTATTTTGTCTGTACTTTGTGAACCGTTCATATTTTTAGGAACCATTGTGATACTATGAGAGCTTTGAATGGTGTATTTGGTAAGGGATCATGATTTTTGAATTATGTTTGAGGTACATGACTATATTGAAGGTCTTAAAATTATTGAAAGAAGCTGCGACGATTCTGAGATGTGATTGATCTGTTATGATATTATTACGATGACGATGTGTATTATGCTGTAGAGGTATGTTTATGATCAATAAGCGGATGCTATATGAGGAATTTGATTATGCTATGTATTTATTATGATGGAATATTGAAGAATTGTCGACGAATATGTATATGTGTAATAAGGTAAGGAATTATGAGTAGTGGTTAGGGACTCTGATTTGTGAAAAAGGATGTTGGAAACAAAGAATCGTACTTTAAGAGTTATGAAATGTGTGGAAATGCGTGAATGTATCACAATGTCGGCAAAAATTTTTGAACACTGTTATATTAAGAGGATTTTGTTTCTACAGATTTCCAACGCAAATTCTCGACCTGTGAAATTTTTATATGAGACTATCACTGTAGTGCAAACTGGAGTCGTAAATTTTTCGGTAAGAAAGTTTGCATTGTTGTCTGCCATTGTAGTGTTGGGCAGCTGGATGTTAACAGCGCGTAGCGTTGCGCAGTTGGAGGTGAGCCGCCAGCAGTGGTGGATGTGGGGAGAGAGATGGCGGAGTTGTGAGAGCAGATGATCTGGACAGAGACAGTAACTTTGTAAGACTGGATGTCATGAACTGATGTATATAATATGACTTTTGAACAATAATAAGGTAAATACATTGTTTTTTCTCTATCAAAATCTTTCATTTGCTAACTATGCTTATCAGTAGTTAGTGGCTTCAGTAGTTTGAATCTTTTATTTAGCTGGCAGTAGTGGCGCTCGCTGTATTGCTGTAGTTCGAGTAACGAAGATTTTTGTGAGGTAAGTGGCTTGTGAAAGGAATTGGTTTATGTTAGTCAGGGCCATTCTTTTGTAGAGATTTTTTAAAGTCAGATTGCGTTGCGCTAAAAATATTGTGTGTCAGTTTAGTGTTGATCAGAATAAGTAAAGAGAGTAATGTCTGAGTACGTTCAGTTTTGCTCAGTTGTTTGAAAAGCAAATAATGTAAGAGGTTTACCAGCACAGCAATTCATTAATTTTTCTAAGGGGACGTTTCATTGGAACATGGACGATAAATAGTTTGGACAAGAAAAGAATAGAAGCTTTCAAATTGTGGTGCTACAGAAGAATGCTGAAGATTAGATGGGTAGATGACATAAGTAATGAGGAGGTATTGAATAGAATTGGGGAGGAGTTTGTGGCACAACTTGACAAGAAGATGGGACCGGTTGGTAGGACATGCTCTGAGGCATCAGGGGATCACAAGTTTAGCATTGGAGGGCAGCGTGGAGGGTAAAAATAGTAGAGGGAGACCAAGAGATGAATACACTAAGCAGATTCAGAAGGATGTAGGTTGCAGTAAGTACTGGGAGATGAAGAAGCTTGCACAGGATACGGTAGCATGGTGAGCTGCATCAAACCAGTCTCAGGACTGAAGACCACAACAACAGCCTTGGCACTGTTGGAAGGCTTAGTACCGATTAATTCTACTAGCTCCTCATCGAGAGAAACAGTCCTGACAATACGGCAATAGGTAATTACTGAAAGCGGAAGCGTCAAAATATTAACTGCAGGAGCATGCTGTCATGGGCGCCCACTGGCAATTCCAGCAGAACGAACGCACATGCATGGTCAGTAGCGTAAATAACCATGTCATCAGACTCGATCCAAGCTTATTCGGTCTACCGTAAAAATCAATATGTGTCAAGTCTCGCGTCAATCGATAGATGACGCGTTTCGGCGTTACAATTTGCCTAAGGGCGTAGTGTAGTGGCACTAAGCGAGTTCTTCGCAAGTCGTTGTGCCTTATTCTGGTATATGCGATAGAGCTTGTGGCGTCACCGTTAATGACAGTGATTCTAAACATATGATAGTGCAGGTAACCAATAACAGTTTCATGGCCTATTCTTTCCCTGTCTCCCGCAATATAGGGATTGCTACTGTATCTAAATTACTGAAGTAACGTGCGCCACGGCGCGCACACTGCTCTTGAATTCAGTACGAAAAGTATTTGTTATGTAAAGTGCACTGCATGCACGTCTCTCAGAGAAAGAAAATAATTTTTACAATTCATTTGAAAAAACTGTTGTTTTCAAATGAACAACATTGCAATAATATGAAGTACCTATATCTGCTGTTTCCCAGAAGCCCAGTTTGAGCATCCTCTTAACTGCATTGAACATTCTTCTACTTTACATAAGAATATGAAGATAAAAATACACTTCAAAGCGGGGAGGCAAGCTCAGAAAGAGGAGGTAGACTGTCGGACAAAATGTTCCGGCGTAACGTCAAGCGCCGGCACGACGTTCAAGAACGGAGTAGCAGATAGGCTGAGAGACGACGACAGCCAATAGTACGCTGACAGACCCCTCTCTAGGACGACACCGAGACAGGAGCGGCATCTAGGCCAAGAGAATATTAGCGCCGCCCCGCTTGGCCGCGGCAGAGGTCGCGAGTCGAAGTCTAGCCGATCTACGAGCTCTACAGCAGTGGCCGTGACTTGTATTAGACTTTCATATACTGGAGAGAATTCTTATTTTTCATGTTGCCCTTTGCTTGCGACATCTCATTTTACGTTTCTCAAAGTTAAGTACTATCATTTATCTTTCGGTAATAAACTCTATTAATACGAGTTGCTTGAACTGCTGCCTAGCTATCCGAGAAAGTAGGTCTCTTAGGCACCATGTATTAGACGAGTGAGCGGGATACAACATAAAATACATAAAGTCATAATAAATTACAAGGACATGCAGGGGGAGTACCGAAATCTTATGCTAAACGCAATAAACATTTTCACATGTACTTTTTATTAGCTAGAGCAGGGGCTGCTGCGGTAACTTTTCTCTCGTTATGTCTGCTCACATTTACTTCAGCATATAGGCTGGTACCTTTCACGTGAAAGAATTGAGGAATGTGCGCCTAACAGTTCTGCCTGTACGTTAAAGTGCGTCATGAATTCCGATATTACTTCTTGTTGCTAGGAGACGACCTTGTTCATAATTTTTGGTTCTCTCAAATGCTTTACGACTGGGTGAGGTATTCATTGAGGATCTTGTATCACTACGTGTTTTGTTTCTTTGTGCATGTATCCTTTGTTACTGTAAGTCCCAATTGATGACCTTTGCAGTGATTTATTCGACCTACCTGCAACGTCCAATGGATTGTTACGCTGCGTCGAAGGTTCTCGCAGACGTCGGCAATTGATTTCCGAGCGACGAACTTACCTTGAAGGCTGAAAACCGCAAGTCGTTGTGGTAAATCATAGAAAGTAGATAGAAGTATGTTTCTTTTTATTGCATATATTTTGTGAAGACTCAGATAACTGTGTTCAGTAAAATCGATACGCTATTTTGATATGTGAAGGGGAGATTGTGACTGTATTCCAAAGTTCTCTAGCTGCGTCATGTAAAGGTGCTGGAAGATGTAGCTAAGCGAGGCTTGGCGTTGTCGCTGTGGTGTGATACCAGTGGCACGTGCTATAGCCAGTAGTATTCGGTGTCGCGTCGGTATCGAGCGTACCTCTGGAGCGCGAGATGCTCCTCTGGTGTCTTTATGAAGAGCTGAGAAACGTTGGACAATGTTTCTGGCTATTTGGCGCAGTGATAGAATCAATATCGATTGTTAATGCTCGATCGTTTTCTGTTATCGTTACATATGCAAAGCACGTAATTTATTTCAACTACATTTTGTGGCTTAAGAATACGGCTGTAAATACTGCAGATTAATAAACTGGTTACCCACAGTCACTTGTTGTTGCTCAGGTCCTCATACCGTGATAGCTGCTACAAAATAAATAGCAGTTCTCGCTCTAATTTGAGTGAAGCATTACTGAACACGATCGATAATCGGTATTACTTACACCGTACCCTGAGTAGAATTTCGCAGTATTTGTATCTTAATATGCGATTTCTGGGTAGCCTGAAGACTCTGTTAGGGGTAACTTTACTTGGGCATGGTTTGACTGTGCTGAGGTATCATTTTGTCTCTCTCACGTAGCAAGGATTTCCACGAAAATGCATATCGTAGAGGGCCCTTGAGAAAATATGGATCCTCGTTAGTCACTCCTGCTACAGTTACAGATGAGATTGTCACATCTGCCGGGAAGTGTTAACTGAAATTTTTAATGGGACTGCCGTCTGCAGTGGCCGAGCGGCTCTAGGCGCTTCAGTCCGGCACCGCGAGACTGCTACGGCCGCAAGTTCGAATCCTGCCTCGGTCATGAGACTGATGACCTCAGATGTTTGTCCCACAGTGCTCAGAGCCATCCTAATGGGATTGATATACTTGTGATTACTCAAACCTACGGCCATTGTGGCCTCCCTGCGGGTCCAGAATAGGCCCGCGGTATTCCTTCCTGTCGTAAGAGGCGACTAAAAGGAGTCTCACACGTTTCGGCCTTTATGTGATAGTCTCCTGTAGGGTGTGACCATATTTCCAAATTTTCCTTAAGAGTGGGCCAATTGGGGAAGGGTGCCTTATATGGTGCATTGTGTCCATAGCGTGTCTCGTCGTCGCATTGCAGTCCCACTCATTCTCCATCTCTTGGGCGCCGATACATTCCTCGGTGCGCTTTCTGCCATGCACTATGTAGTGTAGCTTTCTGCGCCGACGACAACCATGGACTACTTTGCGCCTGATAACCATCACGGTAGTCAGTCCGTTGTGGTGGGGCCGCCATATACCCCATTGGTTGCAGCCCCCTGACTTCACAGGGATCGCTCTGCTGATGACTGCGCCGTTAAATCCCCACTTATGCCAAAGGATAGATGCATATCTTCCTGGGGCATCGGGACTGCCGGCAATAGCCATCCGGCCAGGTGGCCCTTGCTGTGGCTGGGTGGCGCCCCATGGGGAGGGCCCTTGGTCGGAGTGGATGGCATCAGAGCGGATGACACGCAATGAAGCGTGGCACAACTTCTCTTGCTGGTGGCCAACCACCAGCAGTCCCTAAGCGTTCGAGGGCTCAATTCAATGTGGAGAGGTATGAACCCAAATCGTTCCTCTCCCTGGCCACACCATGGGAGGAGAAAAAGTCTAAGGTTGGCACCGAAGGTTATTCAAACCAGTGCCTAGTATGTACGAGAGATGATGGGGAGTCTTTCTCGATGATGAAGCCTCAGTTCTTTGTAGAGCATTTAGAGGGCAAGTTTGGTGAAGTGGAGGGCTTGTTCAAAACGCCCTCTGGGTCAGTTTTGATAAAAATAGCATTCTCTGCCCAGTCAAGGGCATTACTCACCTGTGACAAGTTGGTGGGTGTTTATCATCGCGCCCCATAAGAGCTTAATATGGTCCAGGGTATTACATTCCACAGGGACCTTCTTTTGCTGTCTGATGACGAGCTACACGCCAATTTAGAGCGGCGAGGGGTTCATTTCGTCCGGCGCATTCATCAGGGTCCGAGGGATAATCAGGTTGCCACCGGTACGTTCATTTTGGCCTTCGAGGGTGATACATTGCCTGAGAAGGTCAAGGTGATGGTCTACCATTGTGATGTCAAGCCTTATGTCCCTCCCTCAATGCTGTGTTTCAAGTGCTAGAAGTTCGGCCATATGTCTTCCCACTGTACTTCCTGCGAGATTGCAGACGCCCACCACATCCCAATACTCCACATGCCCCACCTCCCATCTGTGTCAACTGCAGAGAGCATCATTCACCTTGCCCGCCAGACTGCAGGATTTTACAGAAAGAGAGGAAAATCATGAAATATAAGACCCTGGACCAACTGACCTACACTGAGGCTATGCGGAAATTTGAACACCTCCATCCTGTTTGTATGACCTCCTCTTATGCCGCTGCTACATTTGTTCGAGCCCCCATTCACAGAGCTGGAAGACTACAACAGCCCCCTTGATGGTTGGGGCAATTCCCTCCCTGTTGCTCCTGCATCACCTACTTTGTGAGAAACACTCCCCCAACCATTTGGGGCAGCCATCCCCACTTCTAAGCCAGAGAAGCGTCCAACCCCTTCGGCTCTTCTCACTCCAAAGGGGTCCCTTGGGCCCCTCCCTTCCCAGGTTTCCGCCAGTGGGAAGGATGACACCCACTAGTGGCTGAAGTGCCCACAAGCAGATGGTCGTAGGGCCTCATGATCCTCCTCAGACTCAGAGACTCAGTGAATACCTCCGAGCCAGTAAACCAAAGGAGCCATGAGAAAGGTCCAAGAAGAAGACCACGAAGGCCAAGGAACCTGTGGCACCCATCCCACCAGAACCTACAAGTTTTGTGTCTGAGAATGAGATGGATATTCTGGCATCCGCTGAGGACCTGGATCTCGCCAAACCCTCAGACACAATGGATATCGCCTCCTCAGGAAATCAGTTAGTGGGAGCAGGCGACCCTGAGGCATAAACAGCATCATTGAATGTTCAATGCCTTCCCAGCCTCCCAATCTTATTGTCCTCCAGTAGAATCGCGGCAGTTTTTTCCACCACCTTGCTGAGCTTCAATAATTTATCAGCCTTCACCCTGTCTTTCTGCATTGCTCTCCAGGAAACTTGGTTTCCAGCTATGTGTACCCCCGCCCTCTGTGGCGATTGGGGTTATTGTAAGAATCGGGCAGCTTATGTGAGGATATCTGGTGGCGTCTGTGTCTACATCCTTAACTCTCTTTACATCGAGTGTGTACCTCTTCAAACACCTTTCGAGGCTGTCACTTAGGGTGTGGACGCCACAGGCTGTTACTGTCTGCAGTATCTATCTTTCACCAGATGGAAGCATGTATTGGCTGCGCTGATACCCCAACTGCCGCCACCTTTTCTGTTAGCGGGCGACTTAATCACCCATTACTCTTTGTGGGGTGGATTATGGGCACTGTCGTTGATCAAGTGTTGGCACAGCTCGACCTTTCTTTCTGCCTCCACACATCTCAGTGTGGTGCATGGCACGTACTTCGCCATCGACCTTTCGGTCTGCAGAACCCTTGTCTTCTACCATTTGTCGAATGGAGTGCGCATGACGACTTGTGCAGTAGTGACCACTTTCCGATCTTTCTGTCACTGCCACAGCGTCACTCTTCTTGGCGCCTTCCCAAATGGGGTTCGAATAAGTCTGACTGGGATTTGTTCGCCTCCATTGCCACTATTGAGCCTCTTTCTTATGACGCCATTGATGTGGTGGTTCACATGATAACCACCGACATCGTGTCTGCAGCGGAATCTGCAATTCCCTGTTCTTCTGCGTCCCCTCGGCGGAGATCGCTGAGGCAATTAGACATTTCGTGTGGGCCCTCCAATGTTATAATTGGCACCAATCACTAGAAAACCTCCATGCCCAATCCCTACGCGTTATTCGCTGACGGAAGCAGGAGTGCTGGGAATGGTATGGCTCTACCATTGGCATCCATACCTCTCCACCGCAGGTTTGGACCAAGATTAGACGACTCTATGGATATCAGACGACACTATGGATATCAGTCCCCCCATCATTGTACCTGGGCTTTTCCTGAATGGAGCAGTCTGTACTGAATCTCTTAGCAGAGCATTATGCTCGGAGTTCCACTTCTATGAATTACCCACTGGCCTTTCACTCCCTGAAAGAGTGATTGGAATGTCAGAGCCTTTCATTCCACACACACACCACCCTGAATTGTACAACACTCCATTTAGTGAGTGGGAATTGCAAAGTACCCTAGCCACTTGCTCTGATATGAGTACCGGGACAGATCGCATCCACTATCAGATACTCAAACACCTCTCGGTGGCCTGCCAGTGACACCTCCTAGACCTTTTCACCCATATTTGGGTTGAGGGTGAGTTCCTATCACAATGGCGGGAAAGCATCATCATACAAGAATCCACTGGAGGTGGACAGCTACTGCCCCATTAGCCTTACCAACGTTCAGTGCAAGTCGCTCGAATGCATGATGAGCCATAGGTTGAGTTGACTACTTGATTCTTGGGGCCTTCTGTTCCTTCTCAGGGTGGGTTCCGTAAGGGCTGATCTGCCACCGATAATCTGGTCTGCTTGGAGTCTGCCATCCATACAGCCTTTGTCCACCGTCAGCATCTGGTTGCCATCTTTTTTGACATGCGGAAGGCATACTATACAACATGGCGACATCATATCCTCACCACACTTCATGGGTGGTATCTTAGGGACCCACTCCCGAATTTTATTCAAAATTTTCTGTCGTTCGTTCCTTCCAAGTGCAAGGTGGTCCCCCCCATTGTTGCTCTTGAGTCCAGGAGAATGGGGTCCCACAAGGCGCCTTCTTGAGTGTCTGCCTCCTCTTAGTTGCTATCAATGGGCTAGCTTCAGCTGTGGGAACGCCCATATCAGCTTCTTTGTATGCTGATGACTTTTGCCTGTACTACAGCTCCACTGGAATTGCAGTTGCTGAACGGCAGCTGCAGGGTGCTATTCACAAGGCGCAATCGTGGTCCGCATCGCGCGGCTTCCAGTTTTTGGCAGTCACGACTTGGGTCATGCATTTCTGCCGGTGTCGCACTGTTCATCCTGAGCCATGGCTTTATCTTGACGGCGAACCTCTTGCTGTGGTGGAGACGCATCGGTTTTTGGGATTTCTTTTTGATGCCCAGTCGACTTGGCTCCCTTATATTCGGCAGCTTAAAGAGACTTGCTGGAGGCATCTTAACTCTCTATGTTGCTTGAGTCGCACCAGCTGAGGTGCCGATCGGTCTACCCTTCTGCAACTGTATCAGGCGTTGATTCAGTCCTGTCTCGATTATGGGAGCCTGGCTTATGGTTCAGCATCACCTTGCGCATTGCGGTTGCTTGACCCCATACTTCACTGTTGGATCTGACTCGCAACTGGAGCTTTCCGCATAAGCCCTGTAAACAGCATACTTGTAGAGGCTCGTCTACCTCCATTGCGAATCCGGCGCTAACAACTACTGGCGGCTTATGCTGCGCATATTTGTAGCTTGTTTGGGCATCAAAATTACCGTCTCCTGTTCCCAACCTAGGTTCCCCAATCGGCGGCCCCCGTCAGGGTGTTGGATTGCGGTTCGCGTCTGGTGTCTTTTCTGTGGGTTCGAGTTTTCCCCTCTCCCACAACTTTTCCGGGTCCATATACGTATATCCCCGTGGTGTGTGCCCCGCCCATGCCTTCAGCTGGATTTGGCACAAGTCTCGAAAGACTCAGTCCCTCCTGAGGCCCTCCGCCGACACTTTGTTCAATCCTTGCCACGTTTCCCGGCTCTTCCGTAGTCTATATCGACGGTTCGATGGTTGCTGGTAGACTTCGTTATGCTTTTACTCTTGGGGAAAAATATGAACAACGCTCATTGCTGGATGGCTCCAGTGTTTTCACTGCCGAGCTTGTCGCCATCTCTCGCGCCCTAGAGTGTATCTGCTCCCGCTCAGGTGAGTCCTTCGTTATCTGTAGTGACTCTCTGAGTGGTTTACGAGCTATCGACCAGTGTTTTCGTCGCTCTCGTCTGGTGATGGCTTTCCAGGAGTCCATCCACACTCTTGTCCGTTGCGGCCGCTCCGTGGTTTTTGTGTGGATCCCAGGTCATGTCGGCATCCAGGGTAATTAACGTGTTGACACGCTGGCAAAACAGGCTATCAGTGCACCGGCCCTGGTTTGTGATCTCCAGTCAGTATTGCGGCAAAAAGTCCTGTGTACTTGGGGTGATGAATGACGCTCCCTGCCTTCCTCCAACAAACTTCGGGTCATCAACGAGACTACAGGTGTGTGGCGCTCCACCTAGCGAGCCGCTCGCAACTAATCAGTTTTTCTCTGCCGGATACACATTGGCCACACCTGGCTGAAGCACGGTCATTAATTGCGTCGCGAGAACCCACATTTTGTTGGACTGTCCGCTTTTAACTGCGATCAGGCAGACGTTTGTGCTGCCTGATACGCTCCCTGCACTTTTAACGGATGACGCTGCAATGGCAGGCTTAGTTTTGAGTTTTATTCGCCAAGGGGGCTTTTATCGCTCGATCTGAGGGTTTGTCTCTTTTTCGTGTTGAGTCTGGCATTTGGGCTACGGTTTTAGATGGAGGTTTTCAGTGCGTCTCTTGGTGGTTGGCTTTTTCCTTTTTTTTCCATTGTCCGCCAATCACTGTAACATTCTCTGTGCTTTTAATTCCTTTTTCATGGTCTTTGTGTATTTCTTTCTTGTTCTGTGTCGTCCCTTGTCGTCTCCGTTGCTTGTTTTCTTCCTTGTGGGTGTTTCATGGTCGTGGGATAAGGGACGGATGGCCTTTGCAGTCTGGCCCCTTCAACTCCCACAAACCAACCAGCCCATTATGGTTCTGCTTCTTCAGTCACACGACGTAGTCTGGTTGCGTGGGAAACTAGAAATATTTTCCTTTAGCCAATGAAAACAATTAGCGTTACCGTGCTTGCTTGGATTGATACGGTAGATTGTGCAGAATGGTTACAGGTGAGCTGTGAGCAGTCTGACATTTTAGGCAAGTGCGTAACCGTTTATTTCCTAATGGAATTTGTTGTAATATTACATTTTAATAACTCTTTGCCAAATTACAATACAGTGAGTGTTTTATGAAGGGAATTAATCTTCCGGTATGTTCCGATTAGTACAATGCAGTTCATAAACAACAAGCGCGCATGTGGACGGACAGCTGAGTGCCGTACGACGTCAGAGCGATGGCCGCCACTTAACGCTGGAAGTGGTGGGGGAGCCGGGGATGCGGTGCGCATTCGAACCTCAGCGCGCGGGCGACAATGTGGCGTCGCTCGCTGCAGCGGCTAAGCTTTTCCAATTGTAACTTTGTTAATATTTCCTATAAGTGGGATGGAAAGAGTGTAGAAATCTTTAGTGACACGCTTATGGCTCTTTTGTCTCTAAGCTTACGAGGGTAAGCTTATCTTCATTAGTTTCTCGTTTTACAATAAATGGTTCAAATGGCTCTGAGCACTATGGGACTCAACTTCTGAGGTCATTAGTCCCCTAGAACTTAGAACTAGTTAAACCTAACTAACCTAAGGACATCACAAACATCCATGCCCGAGGCAGGATTCGAACCTGCGACCGTAGCGGTCTTGCGGTTCCAGACTGCAGCGCCTTTAACCGCACGGCCACTTCGGCCGGCTTTTACAATAAATTTTCATTACTACAGGATAATAATCAACAATCTTGAACCTAAACGGGACTGAACTGCTACCTCAGTGCACGAAATCTGAATGTAAAATAATAGTTCTAATTGAGTTCTAACTCAATTCGTGTAAGTTTTAAATGTTGTCTGGAAGTTAGCAGTTTAAATGGACTATTTCACTTTCGTGTAAATAACATTGGTTGACTTGAAAAGTAATGGGACCGAGCGAGGTGGCGCAGTGGCTAGCACATTGGAATCACATTCGGGAGGACGACGATTCAATCCCGCGTCCGGCCATCCTGTTTTATGTTTTCCGTGATTTTCCCAAATCGCTCCAGGTAAATGCCGGGATAGTTCCTTGGAAAGGGGACAGCCGAATTCCTTCCCCGTCCTTCCGTAATCCGATGAGACCGATGACCTCGCTGTCTGGTCATCTCCCGGAAAATATCCCAACCCCAAAAGTACATTTGTATTACACATTGTGTAGTTATATATTGTGTTACACTTCCATTACACTTTGTGTAGGTATATATTGTAATTTGTCCGTAGCAATATAACTAATTGGTGGCAAAGCCGACCGTGGTGACCGAGCGGTTCTAGGCGCTTCAGTCCGGAACCGCGCGACTGCTACGGTCGTAGCTTCGAATCCTGCCTCGGGCATGGATGTGTGTGATGTTCTTAGGTTAGTTAGGTTTAAGTAGTTCTAGGTTCTAGGGGACTGATGACCTCAGATGTCAAGTCCCATTGTGCTGAGAGCCATTTGAACCATTTTTTTGATTGGCAAAGCTTCTCGTAATAATTGTTAAGAGATAGAACTGCGCTATGCGTGGAACACTGTAGGAAGAAATAAAACAACTGTGTACTGGTAACAGTTGTAACTTGCAAATGCGAGATTTTTGATCCCAAGCTATTCAGCGGTACAAGTAATTTTGAGTGAGATGGCAATTAACTTAATCTGCATTTTGTGTGTGTTCAATTATGGCATAAGAGGTAGCTTCTGACTGACTCTCGAGTGGTGCGTTGCTAGTGTTCTTCATATGCACCTAACATTTGAACTGACTTGCGACCACAGATGTTTCTGAGAAAAGGATTACTATTAAGCATCTGAGAGGCCTTTTGCTACATTTAGCGTCTATTGCACTTATAATGATATTATGCAAGCTGACTGTTCCCTATACGCCTCGTGGAGGTCTTTTGTCTCCCTGGGCCTGCATGAATCAAAGTTAAGCAATGAGTTACCGTGGATTCGTAACAAATTATTCTCTTTAGCTTTTCTGTTCATGATGAAGAGTAAGTGGTAGGCTATGAGTAACTTCCGTAACTCATGACTGCTGTATCACAGACTTACTAATACTTTCACGTTTTTCTGTTACCCTCAGAAATTTGCCACAACTGAAAAGCTTTAACTAATTAGCTCGCTTACCAGTTAGTTCTCATGACTTGAATCTTATCATTTTACTGGGCTCTAACTGCTGATGCTTAACACTACGACTTATATTACGTGACTCAACTAGAAACATAAAGAGCACAAGTAATCCTTGCAAATTTTTTGATTTTAGCGGAGCAGCATGCATCTCTGTTGCTCTGATTTCTATCAGGCTAATACATTTTATAGATACAAACAAAGAAGTAAATGATTCTTATCTTTCTTATTATGTCGAGACATTGGTATCACTACGTTCTTCTCATTTATTCCCTGGACCTCAGGCCGCAGGAATGCTTGTTTCTTAAAGCATAGTGAGGACGTGCTGCTAACACCCTACCTTTCTTCTTTTTCTGCTCCGACCTTTATGGGTCGGAGCGACGTTATGGGTAGAAGCAGGTGGTGCTGCTTGAGGCGGCACAGCTGGTCCCTGGTACGGCTTTAGCGGATCAAAGTGTACAATTGTAGTACGACCAGGTAACTGAATTCCCGCATTCACCGGAGGAGGAGGAGGAAATTAGTGTTTAACGTCCCGTCGACAACGAGGTCATTAGAGACGGAGCGCAAGCTCGGGTGAGGGAAGGATGGGGAAGGAAATCGGCCGTGCCCTTTCAAAGGAACCATCCCGGCATTTGCCTGAAGCGATTTAGGGAAATCACGGAAAACCTAAATCAGGATGGCCGGAGACGGGATTGAACCGTCGTCCTCCCGAATGCGAGTCCAGTGTGCTAACCACTGCGCCACCTCGCTCGGTGCATTCACCGGGGAGGTGAAGCGCAATACGGGGAAGCGGCCCTCGTACCGAGAAGTGAACTTCTTAGTTCGTCCCTTTTTTACCAAAGTATTGCGGAAGAATACCAAATCATCGGATTTATATTGAGGGAGGGTAGTGCCTTTGTTGCTGCGTTCTCGCTGTTTTTGTGTGGCTTTGAAATTACTGCGTTTTCTGTTGTACAAGTGCCTGCAGTCTCGAAGTCCATTTATTTTATATTGTAGCGTGGCGGTTTTAGCACACGCTTATCATTGTTAGAAACAAAAAGAACTCTAATTTGAGCTCCGATACCAACAAGAATTTTGACAGTCTTCCCTCAGAGCTTGCCCTCTAAAGCTAAATTTCCCACCTCAGTGTGTTCTCCCCTTACGATAGAGTTCATATAATTCTTTGGGTGTGAGGGTGGGAGGCAGAACCAGCCCAGAGCTCGTCTCCCCGTGGAATAGTACTCCTATAAGACTGATTATTTCTTTTGTTGCCTGCTGGCAGGTTCCTCGTGGGGGAATTCGGTCACCTATTTTGCGGACAACGAACCTGTTCGTGTCCGACGGTGTGTCATTTCTTACAACAGGAGGCCCAGCAGCGTTCGGCCTTATGGTTGCGCTTCCCGCATCTCCGACAATTTCTGTCGTTAGTAAACACATGTCGCGCTTCGCTGGCGCGCGTTGGGGCGTATACAAGGCTTCCCGCTTGCTCGCGTAATAGAGCAAGTGTGACTGCTTCACGCAAGGAGGTGGGGGCCGCTATCTTCACCTCTCTCCCTACATATGGATAGATTCCGCGTACGAATACACTGATTGCTCTCGCTTCAGCTTCTTCAATTAACGCTTCATTACGTCTATTGTCCCTTCCCAGGGTGTATGTGCCATCTTCAGGGTCCTCCCCGCTTTTCTGTCAAAGGGTGGACGCCGATCACGGCAGTAGCTGAAATGAAATGATCCTATGGCATTGTTGGCCGGGAGGCCCCATGCGGGGCCGTTCGGCCGCCGTGTTACAAGTTCTTCTTAGTTGACGCCACTTCAGCGACTTTCGAGTCAGTGATGATGAAATGATGATGAATGACACACAGCACCCAGTCATCTCGAGGCAGAGAAAATCCCTGACCCCGCCGGGAATCGAATCCGGGACACCGTGCGCGGGAAGCGAGAACGTTACCGCAAGACCACGAGCCACGGACACGGCAGTAGCCAACCACACGCTTGTCGGAGTAGCGCTCTGTTAACCCTTTTGCCAAGAATTCTAATGTGAGCGCTTTTTCATCGAGTCTGCAGATTCAACATAAGTTTCCGCATCGTTCTAAAGCTTCATCTTCGTGAGACTTAACAAAAAAAATGGTCTGGCCATGCATATGGGCCGCGCGGAGTGGCCGCGCTGTTTGAGGCGCCATGTCACGGACTGCGCGGCCCCTCCCCTAGGAGATTCGAGTCCTCCCTCGGGCATGTGTGTGTGTGTGTGTGTGTGTGTGTGTGTGTTGTTCTTTTTTAATTAGAGGTGGAGCCCCTCCACGCCCACACCGGCATGATGGTCAACACAAAAGGTCTACTGCCATCTCTGCATAAGGGTTAGTATTCACTAAAGTGAGGTGTCGCAGGATGTGGGTACTGCGATGTTTGCGTACGTCTGGTTAGGATTAACCATTAATACGCGCTCATCTGGAGATAGATTGGTCGAAATCTGACGAAGAGTAGCGGTTTGAAGGGCAGAGGAAAAGAAGTGCCAAGGCAAGAGCCAAGGGAAAAAAACCTCTGCGAAAGTTAGGTCGGGCGGCAAGAGCAGTAGCGGTTGTCTTGCTGCCTGCGATAGGTTGTACAAGGATAGGCTTAGTTAGTAGTGGGTAACATGCATGTCGATACCTTGACGTTGTGCGTTTGTGCTGCTCGGCGGCTGGCGCTGGGTGCTGGTACAGAGTCCTCGTTCAGCGTCCTGCAACCTGCAACAGTTAGTTTGTTATCGGTCTTGTGTCCGATGGTCATATACCGGAGGCACAGTGTGAGGGAGTGTTGGCAGATTCTTCGTGCGTCTGTGGGCGAGCTCGTCGGTGTCCCTGCTGTGGCCTGTTGGTCGGCTCTAATAGCAGCTGGTAGTTGCCAGTCAGTGTTGCTGATATGCAGGGGCTTACCGACGTTTGTCGCTGTTTGCGTATGTTAGTTTACCATAGGTGGTTATGCCCTAGCAAGCAGTGTCTTTGGCCGCTTGTGTTTCCACCTGTGGTTGTGATCGTAGTTTCCCAGAGTGAGGATGAACGGATTGTTCGAGTGTCTCGAGTTCCTGTATAGTCGTGTGGCGTGTTTCTTGAATACTTCCTTGAGGGTATCAAGGCGGTATTCACGGTGAAGATCCACGGTGCGTGTGTAGCGTGGAGCATTGCTAATGATTCGTAGCACCTTGTTCTGTATGATCTGCAGGCGGCGCAGTCGTGTGGGAGCTGCATATCCCCAGACGGGAGCTGCGTACGTCATCAGAGGTCTAATCAGTGTCGTGTATAAGGACCTCGACACCCTCCTATTCAGTGTGCTTTCCCTGTTGAGCATTGGGTAGAGGTGTTTGAGCCTCGCGTGCGCTCGGTTGGCAACGTATTCTATGTGGTCCCCCCATGTAAGTTTCCGGTCCAGCCAGACACCAAGGTATCTGACTTTCTCTCGGAAACGTATTGGGCGTGTATGTAGTGTTATCGGTCTACAGTGTTGGTGTTTGCGCAGTAGTTTCGGTCTGCGTGTGAACAGAACTGCTTCGCACTTGTCGACGTTTACTTTAATACGCCATCGCTCCAGCCAAGGCTCAGCTGTTCTGAGTGCTGTCTGTATTCGTGAGTTGATGTTCGACGGTTTCCAGTCTTGCGCGAGGATGGCTGTGTCATCCGCGTAGACGGCTAACGTCGTGTTTCGTGTCGCTGGGAAGTCATTAATGTACAGGTTAAACAAGATGGGCCCTAGGATGCTTCCTTGGGGTACTCCAGCTTGGATACCGTGTTGTGTTGATTGTTTATCCTGCACGTTAGTGTTGAAACATCTGTTCGTGAGATATGAGTGTATGAGACGTACGAGTCCGTCCGGGAAACCAGCTTCGCTTAGTTTGCGTATGAGTCCGTTGTGCCAGAGACGATCGAAAGCCTTTTCGATGTCTAGGAACACGGCCCCTGTGGCTTTGTTCATGTTGTAACCGTGTGTTATATGTTCGTCTACGCGGAGGAGTTGTTGTGTTGACGAGTGGTGATTCCTAAAGCCGAATTGCTCCGGTCTTAGGGTGTCGTTGGCGATGCAATGCCTAGTGATACGTTTTAGTATTACCTTCTCAACAATCTTGCTGAGCGAGCACAGCAGACTGATGGGTCGGTAATTTTGTGGGAGGGAGTGGTCTTTCCCTGGCTTCCTGAACATCAGGACCTTGGCCGCCTTCCAAAAGTCAGGGAAGAGTTGGTGTGTCAGGATGGCATTCGTTAAGTGTGCGAGGTATTCTACGGCTTTATCCGTGAACTCCTGGAGGACACGGTTTTGAATGCCATCAGGCCCAGGGGCTTTTCTAGCGGTGGTGTGCTTGATAGCCCATGTGACTTCATTTGTGCTAGTACGTCTTATTTCGTTGCGCGAGGGCTGGGCTACAAGTCGTGTAACCTCCTGGTCCGTTTCAAGTGTGAATGCTGGGTCTGAAGGAACCAGATTCGGCATGAAAGACGCTGAAAGTGTTGAGGCCATAAGCTCTGCCTTCTCCGTCGCGGAGTAGGCTGGGCCGTCTGGTCCTTGTAACGTGGGAATCTAATGTTTCTCCCTGGTGAAGTGTCTGGCCAGCTGCCACACGCCAGGACGTGTGGTATCCAGCCCAGCGAGTTTCTGTCCCCATTGTTCGTTTCTGAATGAATTTTATTTCGTATTATGCCCTGGAGTCTGTTGACGTGCAGTTTATAGAACGGGCGCCTGGTACGCTGCCAGTATCTCCTGAGGCGGTTCCTCATTGAGATAAGGCCCAGGATTTCCTGGGGCAGGGCCGTCGAGTGTTGTCTTGGTGTTGTAAATGGAATGGCGTCAGTCATTGCGTCTTGGACGGCAGTTGTGAGAGCCTCCACAGCCTCATCGATTTGCTGTGTGTTGTTAATTTCGTGGGTGTCAGGAATGCGACTATCAAGCGTTTCCTTGAACAGTGTCCAATTCGCACGCTTGTAGTTAAGCATCCTGCGTGGTACGATGTCCTGCAGTGTCTCATCCATGTGCAGTATTACAGGCATGTGGTCTGAGTCCAGATCGTTTTCAACCGTTAGGTTGAGTGTGCATGTGATGCCCTTTATGAGGGCTATGTCTAACACGTCTGGCCTATGTCGGGCCTGTGTGGGCACGAACGTGGGAACGTCCGGTCCAAGTATAATGTAGTTTCGGCCTAGTGCGTGTTCGTACAGTTTCTTGCCGTTGGAGGTTCGTATTCGTGAGTTCCAATCGGGGTGTTTTGCGTTGAGGTCTCCAGCGGCTATTACCCGCGGTGCTATGTTGAGTACTGTGCTGATATCGCGTGTTACTATGTTTTTAGGAGGATTGTATAGCGATACCAGTGTGGTGTTGGCTCCGTTGAACTTGACCCTGACGGCCGTAGCCTCTAGTCTTTCAAGTGCTGGGAGCTCGATGTTCGTGTGGTCGATGTCTCTGTGTATGATGATTGCCGTGCCGCCTCCCCTCCTGCCATCGGCTCGGTCGGTACGATAGACGCAATAACCTGGGAAGTTTAGTTGTTTGCGAGGCGTAAGCAGTGTTTCGTTCACAAGAGCGATTCGGATACCCTTTCGCTCCATGAACGCGGCCATCTCGGCTTTTTTGCTTGCGATCCCGTTGGTGTGTTGTTCTTAGCATAAGTTAGTTTAAGTAGTGTGTAAGTCTAGGGACCGATGACCTAAGCAGATTGGTCCGTTAGAAATTCACACACATTTGAATATTTTGAACATGCGAATGTTCGTTCCATGTCCCTGATGCTTTGTAAAAATGTTAAATTTTCGCCTGGCTTTCCAGTGAAAGAAGGTACAAACGTTACGGCTGGAAGCGTACTGGCTATATCTGGTGCTAATTTCTCTGCTTCAACTTTAGGGGCTCTTGAATGGCTCACAGTTTCCACATCTTCGGCAATTGTGGCTTCATGTTTACGAGTTATCACGTTAAGCCGCTTCTGTAGCTCTATTTTTTCAAGGCACAGGGTGGTTATCTGCTGTTGCAGTAAAGTAATGCGATCAGGCTCGTTCGTGGCCGCAGTTGCAGCATACGGACCAGTTTCGATCCTCTCCGCTCGCCGCTCGCCGGAGTTGTTAACTAGCACAGTGTATTGCGGCGACACTTACATCAACAGAGGAGGCGGCGGGGGTGGCGGCCGCGGTGGCGTCGGCGGGAGCGGGGCGACGAAGGCTGCGGCGGCGGCAGCGGTGTCGGGGGCGGCTGCGGGAAGCGGCTGCCCGTCTGCAGCACACACTGGTAGCACTTGGTGACGCGCGGCCCACGGCGACTTTTCTTTTGGCGGCTGGCCCCGGTGTGGGACGCGATGTAGCAGCGCGGCCATACAGTGCGCTCGCATGCTTGATTGAACCGTCACGGCCTAACAAGTTGTCGTGCACACCCGAAGCCGCGTCTATCGCAAAAAGCGCAAATAGCTAAACGGTCCGCGGCGGCAAACTGCTAGGCGTCGCTGCGGCTGTCAGCACGTAGTGTCGGCAGGAAAATACTGATTCGGATCAAACGGTGGGAAAGATCTAACTGGCGGACACCATTTTGCACATCTCAGGATGGTGTCAGGTGGGTATCCTGGGCGTTTCACATACACATACAATGAGAAATGCCAGGATTCAGGGAAAAAATGGGTTTTATTCCCAAGAACTGCCACTAAGGGATACAATGTTGATGAAAACTGGTTACGGCCTCGGAGTGAACCACACATGGTACGAAAGAGCATTTCGATCTCAATAAGAAGGACTTGCGGACACGTCCAGAGGGTAATGAAGCTGGCAGGCAAGAGAATTACCCCGCTGTTGCGGTTCAAAATGGTTCAAATGGCCCTGACCAAAAAAATGGTTCAAATGGCTCTGAGCACTATGGGACTTAACTACTGAGGTCATCAGACCCTAGAACTTAGAAATACTTAAACCTAACTAACCTAAGGACATCACACACATCCATGCCCGAGGCAGGATTCGAACCTGCGACCGTAGCGGACACGCGGTTCCAAACTGAAGCGCTTAGAACCGCACGGCCACACCGGCCGGCTGGCTCTGACCACTATGGGACTTCTTCTAAGGTCATCAGTCCTCTAGAACTTAGAACTACTTAAACCTAACTAACCTAAGGACATCGCACAGATCCATGCCCGAGGCAGGATTCGGACCTGTGGCCGTAGCGGTCGCGCGGTTCCAGACTGAAGCACCTAGAACCGCTCGAACACTCCGGCTGGCCATAGATAGAAGGAAAGAGAGGAATAGAGATACAAAGGTAACGATACATAACCAGACGGAAAACTTTCAATATTTTCGGGACATGCGTATCAACATAACAAAAAAAAAAAAAAATCGATAATCGAATGTACGCTGCCCGCGCAATTTGACGTCGCCTTACTTTCTGAACATCTCTCGTACATGTCTTTGGAGCCTGGCAGTGAACAAGGTAGTTGGTCGAGGCGTCTGCCATTATACCAACAAAGTCGCGCAAACCTGTTCTATCTCCAGTGTGTCGGCCGGCCGCACATAATAGTGATTCCTGCAATGTTGGAACGTGCGGACACTCTCATGCGAGAAGATGGACGGATCACAATCAAATACCTTGCTGCTCAACTGGACGTCTCTGTTCGTAGTGCTCTCACTCATCCACCAGTTTTGGTACTCAAAGGTCTGTACCCGCTCGGTTCCTCAACACCCAACAGAAGTCCATAAATAGCAATGAAGAGCCTTCTGTGCTGATTTGTTTGCTCGTTACGAGGTTGGTCGTGACATTCTTTTGTCGAGCATCGTCATTCACGATGAAACATTGGTTCATCACTTCGAACTGGAAACAAAACGACAATCCATGGAGAGGCACCGATCGTCCTCTCCTCCGCAGAAAAAGTCCGGTAAAGTCATAGCGACAGCCTTTGGAGACTTTGAAAGGTTACCATCTTTTATGTTCGCTCTCATGGTGGAATTATCAACTCTGAAGTGAATTCTGCTACCATCAGGACACTGAAGACACGACTTCAGCCTATTCGTCTTCACAAAAATGCAAACGAACTTCTCCATGACAACGCAAAGCCTCACACAAGTTTGTGCACCCGAGAGGAGCTCACAGAGCTTCATGGGACTGTTCTCCCTCATCCAACCTACCGCCCGGATCTCGCACCTTCCTACTTCCATTAGTCTGGCCGAATGAAGGATGCGCTCTGCGGGAAGCAGTAGGAGAATGACGCGGAGGTTACTGATGCAGTAAGAGGTTGGTTCTGACGTCGACTAGCAGAGTGGTACCTTGCGAGCATACAGGCCCTCCCAGTGAAGTGGCCTAAGGCCGTCACATAGAATGGAGATAATGCTGAAAGTGGGTTTTTGTAGCCAAAAGAGTAGGGAATAGAGTGCGTACTGGAATCCTGAGTAAAACCAACCAGCTTTCAGAAAAAAAAGTATTGTATTACTTATTGAACGCCTCCCGTAGTACAATAAAAATAGGCGTAATACTAAACATGACGACATTATCGTTTACAGCACAACTATAAAGTTCAGAGTGTGCTGTTGCATAATAAAACTTGCTCTCAGTACCACAAATTGTAGTCGTCGAAGATTCGAGTACAACCAATTACCCCCAAACATCTGAGCCATATGAAATCTACTGCGAATTCTGAGAACAGCTAATCTTTAATAAAGAAAAGAACTCTTTATTTATTACGTTTTGAAAATAATAAGATGCATTAAACCTCGTAAGACATTTAACCATCTGAAAAGAATATTTATATTCAGATAAATAACAAAAAATAGTAAGTAGGATCTGCTTAAGAAGTTCTGCAGAGAAAACAATTTTTTATACAAACGTTAAATATCCACCAAAATTTCTGAAAACAGATATTGGCCAGATTTAAAAGGTTCAAAAAATTTAAATATCTCTGGAAGATAAACCACGAAAATGTTTTGGAGAAAGCTGCTACAGAGGAAAGAATGTATAAAATGGGGAGGGCACATGGTACAACTAAAGACTCTTACAGCAAAAATTGCCAGTCTCAGATGCAAAACTAAGCCACTACAGTTCTGTAGTGAAGCCAGAATATCTATATGCAAGCTAATGTCTAGCATGAAACTATAATTTAGATAAATTAGAATTACTGGACAGGCGAATCATTAGGAAAACATTAGGCACACTAAAAACTATTAAAGGCTGGAAAATACGTAATAATGATAAAATCTATCGAAACATAGAAGATATATCAGAAGTAATGAGAAAAAAGGACGTTTTGGATACTTATATCGAATGCAAGGTAAGACATTAATCAAAACATTTTCAGATATTACTGGGATAAGAGGTCAAAACCAAGTTGGACCCATGAAGTAAAAAGAGTTTTATAAAAAATTAATATCAAAGCTGAAGAAACAAGTGACATAAAAGTGTTCAGGAAGATAGATTTTAATACGGGTTTCGAGCTAGGAGAATGAAACACTAGTCATGAAGTGGTCAGAACACAGCAAGAAGAAACATCATGAAGAGATGGATAAAAGAAAAGAAGAAAACAAAGAATAAAGAACTGAAACTGGCGCTTGGTCCTTAGTTCGTCCATTCGAGAAGAAAAAGAACAACAAGAAGAATCTAAGTCATAACACACAAAAAGTATATACAAAACATTCTGACATTACCAAATGCAGCTGGGCAAATTTATACTCTCTTCTAGCATGTGAATACCTGCCGGCAAAAACGTTGTGACCCTCAAAATACAAATTGTACAGGAGGCGCGAAAAACCATTACCTATGCAACAGGTTTACGAACGGCAGAAATAGCAATCACAATCACTTGAAATGAGTCCATTACAGATTAATGTGTACAAGTTGTGGCAATACGTGACCTGAAAAGCAAGATACTACAGATTCTCGTTCGGCATCCATGCAAAAGCGTTGTAACTCTAACAAGAGTAGTACACTTTTGAGGGTTACAACGTTTATACCACTGATACTATTTAACCTCTAATACTGTTTATTGGTTTTTTCTGATTAGGCGTAAATACAATTTGCATTATACACTGTCGGAACTTCTCGGTGTTTGACTGAAGGTGGAAATATTGTTACCAAAGAAAGGTTCATACACAGAGTAGTTCTTCTTATTTCTCTCAATTAAAGCGAAATCGCTGTCACGAGGCATAAAACTGTGTCCCGTGATAAGACACTTTTGCTCCACAGAGGTGAAATACTTCATGTTCAGAAGATATTGATACAAAATAATAGTTTTCCAGTTATTGTCTGTCCTGTACATCGATCTGACCACACCACTAAAGTTCTTTCTTCACACGGGTTTAGTTCTGAAAATGTAGATGTTACGTACTTCAGAAGGCACGAAGTAATTTCCGCTGATCCCCGCTTAGCAACAGTTTCAGGCCATACACACATCCACACCTTATTGTCAACAACGTTGTGTATTCCCTGATTGTAGGTTGACAGCTGTAAGGGTAAGGGTAGGACAATACAGCTCCCATTGGAGGTCTGTGCATATTACAACATAGGTTTCGTTTGCTTTAGCCTTTGCTGTATCCTTCTCCAGCGTTGAATACGCTGCTTATGCATCTAAATGGTGCAGTTTGCTTTCTTCGTCGATTTTCTTTCTCTCTGTTTAATTTTTACTGTTAACTAACTGCAGGAACAGTCTGTCACAAGACCCACATGAGTCCGAACCGCGTACTCCAAAGCGAAAATTATATTGTCCCCTGAAAAATCTCTGTAAGCTCTTTCACTGCACTGTACCGTCGGATTATCTTCTTTAAAGAGTCGGCAAAGTTTAGAAATACTCAAATCGGATCTCAGGCAGAACTTTTCATTCTTATGTCTTGAGCAGTGGCTTTCTTGTTTTGGTAGCTTCTCAATGTGGTTTCTTATCACGTCCTTCATGCTGTACTGCAGCTTATTTGGACGATTCACATGCTTACCCCTTCTGTCTTCTAACGGCACGCCACATTTCATCTTCCCTTGAAGCATTTGTACACGTCTAGCTGTTATACTGTCTACCATGTACAATGTTTTTTGACATACCTGAATTTTTTCTTCTCATCTTCGTAAAATGTACTTGAATGTGCAGTGTCTGCGCGAAATGGTTTCCTCAGTCTCCCTACGTTTGATGTCTACAATTTCAATGCACGACGAAGCCAAATATCTGGTTTGTGCATTATAGTCTAAAGCGTAGAATTCTTGAAACAGATCTTTGTTGTCCTCCATTTTTAGTGTTTTACACTGGTATCTACATTTGCAGGTAGCAATCTATAAAGGGAGCACGACGTATTAATAAATATAGTTAGCCACATTAACGTCAAAGCTAAAGATTATGACAGCGCATTACAGTATAATGTTTGCGAATATCGTATGGAATCTCCCGTTTCACAGAAATATTGTGTTAGACTGGCATACAACGTTTATGCACCTACCTGTTCAGCAGGGATTTTCCCAGGTACTGGTTTGCTATTGTGGGACAAATATGGCTGCCCTGAATTACGTTTGTGTTTCTTCGCATTCCTCTTCCATTCACTATACTTAATTTTCCATTTGCGGCCCCTATTTATATCTTCGCACATGCTCTGACTTAACGTCACACAACGTTCCTGCTCCATGTTTACAACGTTTCTGCATCCGAGCGCCTCGCGACGTATAGAAAACAAACGAAAAATGGCGCTTAATGTACATGTTTGCTAACATAACTTCATACACGACTTACTCTTGGCACATACAACGTTTATACGTGACAAACCGGTTTCTTAGAAAAGTGAGGTTTACAACGTTTTAGCCGGCAGGTATTCAGTTATCATCTGCAGGTAAGATCTTTATAACAGCCTGATTATACCGATCTACAAACCATTATGCATGTACTAAAGTATACACAATAATCACAAAGACAACTGAACTAATTCCACACAGATAAAAAATTATGAGAAACATACACCAGCAACTAAAGAAAATCCAGTATTATCAATTTTAGACGCACTCATATGTATCTGAATGCTGCCCTTTATTACAGGGATATCACCGTCCGTGTGTTTGCCACTTCTCTACTCCTCAGCCACTGAATGAACACACCTGATCACAGTTTTTTGTGCCGGACTTATTTTCACAACAACACGGACAGTGGCTCGTTAACAAAACTGGACATATAATTACGCACGAATATATTGCTAGATTCTTTGAAACTGCTTAAGGATAAATCGAGGCAACAAACGTGTTAAAGGTCTGCCGCGTTTTTCCTACAAATCGTTTCCTGCCTTCGACCTTTACAGACAAGAGAGTTAGTTCTAGTAATAATGCATCCACAGTGGAAGCTCAATCTCTGTAGAACCTAACTGAACGAATGAAACACATCCGGCACCAAGTACCTCTTTTTACCCAAAAAGAAATTCCTTTGCCAAAAAGAGCAGATTGTCCGAGGATACGGAAAATATGGAACCAGTCGAGGACAGTATCTGGGATGCAGTTAAAAAAAAAGTAGAACAGCAACTGAGAGACTAATAAAAAAAAACAAAAAGAGGAAACTCTTTGATTCTGCCCGAGTAAGCAAAAAGAAAGGAAAAGAGGAATCAGTTACACTGACACAAAATTTCCAAACATTTCACTGTTCAGGTTGTAATGAATTTTACAGTAACACAGCAACAGATTTGATACAATTTCCAAAATGCAAGGATGAGGATGTAAGATTACGGCTCCTTTTTTAGTTATCTCTGTTAAAGAGCACTTTCCTTGACTAGAATGTTTTCGCAGGTCATTTTACCCAGCCTTTTTCACGAATTTGACAATTATTGAGTGAAATTTTGTGTTAACAGCAATTATTAAACACGAATGAATATTGGGTGTTGTGCAATTATATGCTCGATATTAAATAACAAAGGAGAAGGAAAAATTATTACCATATATTCGTCTCTCATTTTAATAACAACACACAAATTTGCCTTAGTGGAAAGGCAGTCTTTCACTACGGTCCGGAAATTTCAGTTGCTTCCATTAACTTTCCATGTTTAGTGTACAGTAAAGCTAAAATTTTATGTATTATTTTCGGACTCTGTTATATAAGAGTAAAAAAGAGATGAAATGCCAGTTAAAATACTATTGTAGCTCATAAAGTTCTCTGCAGCATATGGCTAACTAAAACTTTAAGTGGGCATCCTTCCACAACTTTACTCTCGCAGTATCCACTTCTATCCAAAAAAGTAAAATATGCATAGAAGCGAAGTCAGAAAG
Source organism: Schistocerca nitens (assembly GCF_023898315.1). Taxonomy (NCBI): domain Eukaryota; kingdom Metazoa; phylum Arthropoda; class Insecta; order Orthoptera; family Acrididae; genus Schistocerca; species Schistocerca nitens. The sequence continues at coordinate 649,217,028 of NC_064619.1, read as the reverse complement.
TGTCTTAAGTTCATAAACTAACCATAAAATGGAAATAAAATCATTACATTCATAGTGCAATAGAGTAACAGAAGACAGATGTATTCATGTGTAAGTTCTGTTGCAAAGAATAAAATTAAAAACAATATTAAATATGTTGAAGGAACAAGATTAGTCTAAGGTACTCGGCAAAAATCATTCAAGTACATATGTGACCTTTCCCCGCATACTGATGAAGAAGTAGAAGACTTTTATTTATTTATTTATTTATTTACTTACTTACTTATTGTTCCGTGGGACCAAATTAAGGAGAAGTCTCCATGGTCATGGAACGAGTCAATACACGAAATTATAACACGATATTAGAAACAGATAAAATGAAATATAAAAAAACATATTCAGGTGACAAGACGTAAGTTTAAATAAAGGAAAACAAGAATGTAACACTGGAATTTGCTTAATTTTTTAGCTTTTCCAGGAGCTCCTCGACAGAATAGAAGGAGTGAGCCACGAGGAAACTCTTCAGTTTAGACTTAAGAGTTTGGGCTACTGCTAAGATTTTTGAGTTCTTGTGGTAGCTTATTGAAAATGGATGCAGCAGAATACTGCACTCCTTTCTGCACAAGAGTCAAGGAAGTGCATTCCACATGCAGATTTGATTTCTGCCTAGTATTAACTGAGTGAAAGCTGCTAACTCTTGGGAATAGGCTAATATTGCTAACAACAAAAGACATTAAAGAAAGTATATGCTGTGAAGGCAATGTCAGAATTCCCAGACTATTGAATAGGGGTCGGCAAGAGGTTCTCGAACTTACAACACATATAGCTCGAACAACCCGTTTTTGAGCCAAATATACCCTCTTTGAATCAGAAGAATTACCCCAAAAAATAATACCATACGACATAAGCGTATGAAAATATGCGAAGTAGACTACTTTTCGTGTTGAAGTGTCACTTATTTCAGATACTGTTCTAATGGTAAATAAAGCAGCATTTAGTTTCTGAACAAGATCCTGGACATGGGCTTTCCACCACAGCTTACTATCTATCCGAACGCCTAGGAACTTGAACTGTTCTATCTCGCTTATAATATGCCCATTCTGTGTGATCAAAACATCGGTTCTTGTTGAATTGTGAGTTAGAAACTGTAAAAACTGAGTCTTACTGTGATTTAGCATCAAATTATTTTCCACAAGCCACGAACTTATTTCATGAACTACATTATTTGTTACTGTTTCAATATTACACTCAAGATCCTTCACTATGAAGCTGATGTCATCAGCAAACAGAAATATTTTTTAATCACCTGTAATACTAGAAGGCATATCATTTACATAAATAAGAAACAGCAGTGGCCTCAGCACCGACCCTTGGGGAACGCCACACTTAAGTGCCCCATTGGGACTGAACAACACTACCACTCTCAGTATTGCGGAGAATTACCTTCTGCTTTCTGTTCTTAAAGTAAGAGGCGAACCAATTGTAAGCTACTCCCCTTACTCCATAATGGTCCAACTTCTCCAGTAATATTTTGTGGTCAACACAGTCAAAAGCCTTCGTTGAATCAAAGAAAACACCTAGCGTTCGCAACATTTTATTTAATCCGTCCAAAACCTCACAGAGAAAAGAATATAGCATTTTCAGTTGTTAAACCATTTCTAAAACCAAACTGAATATTTGACAGCAAATTATGTGAATTTAAATGCTCCAGTAATCTTGTATATACAACCTTCTCGATAACTTTAGCAAACACCGATGGCATAGAAATAGGTCTAAAATGGTCAACATTATCAATGTCTCCCTTTTTATAAAGTGGCTTCACTACCGAGTTCTTTATTCGGTCAGGAAACCGACCACTCCTAAAGGAAAAGTTACAGATATGGCTAAGTACTGGGCTAACAGACATAGAACAATACTCCGGTATTCTGCTAGTTACCCCGTCATATCCATGAGAGTTCTTGGTCTTTAGTGATTTGATTATTAACTCAATCTCCCTCTTGTCAGTATCATGGAGGAGCATTTCAGGTAACAGTCTCGGAACACTTTTTTCTAAGAGCGCTATATGATTCCCTGTTGGGACTAGGTTTCTATTTAGTTCACCTGCTATATTCAGAAAGTGATTATTAAATAGTGTACACATATGCGACTTATCAGTAACACGGACATTCCCACCACGCACTGATTCTATATCCTCGACCTGTATCTGCAGACCAGCCACTTCCTTAACGACTGATCATATGGTTTTAATTTTATCCTGAGATTTAGCTATTCTATCTGCATACCGCATACTTTTTGCCTTCCTAATAACATTTTTAAGCACCTTACAATACTGTTTGTAATGGGCCGCTGCATTTAGATTTTGACTGTTTCTAACTTTTTGATATAATTGCCACTTTGTTCTACAAGATATTCTTATCCCTCTAGTCAGCCACCCAGGCTGCCTGTTTGTGCTAGTACCCTGTTTTGAACGTTCTAACGGAAAGTAACTTTCAAAGAGCATGAGAAAAGTCTTGAGAAAAGCATTATCGTCTACTGTATCAGCGCTATAAATACTTTGCCACTCTTGTTCCTTGATAAGGTTTACAAAGGTCTCTGCAGCAACTGGATCAGCTTTCCTAAAAAGCTGATAACTGTATTTAACACGTGTTGCAGCACAAAAACCATTTAGAGTTAAAATTTGTGCATCATGATCTGAAAGGCCATTCACCTTTTCGCTAACAGAATGCCCTTCTAGTAATGAGGAATGAACAAAAATGTTGTCTATGGTTGTTCTACTGTTCCGTTGCACTCTCGTTGGAAAGAATACGGTTTGCATAACATTCAAACACGTTTTCAGTGCAGTACTTTGAACCATCAATTGACTCAAATGGGATGCCGTTTTTCACATACATGGTAACTCTCCCACACGGCAAAGAGCTCCTCGAAAAGCTGCCAGCCAACCTGTATCCTGGTAAAGGAAGCCTCTGAATTATCTCCTTATTTAAGAAGTGTCAGATATACGAATAATTTCAGAGTCAACATCTATAAGCAGTTCACTAACTTCATCTCTAATACCTTGTATATTTTGATGAAATATACTAATTCCCTCATTACTCGGATACCTAAGCTTTGTCAAAATTAGTTCCTTTGTTAGAGAGACTTCCCTTAATCAGGAATGCCTATCAGCTGACTTCAATCTAAAAAAGGTGCAGCTCTAACACCCACTACTGCAGGAATTTTCCCATGAGTGATCCCACCAACCCCACCTATGCTGTCACCTATAAGCTTTGCCAACCTCCCCTTCCACCATCAATCCCTCTACAAGATGGTAATGTGGATAACTAGGATAATAACTAATAAGCTATTATTCAGTGTGAAAACTGTAGTGAAATGTAGAAAAACATGCAGATGACCGACTGTGTGAGGTGGAATTGCCAGTTGACCTTCAGCATAACTTATAAATAGGCGGGAAGACTCGATATTGTATGATTACTTGATCGACGACCAAGCACTGGAAGCAGTTATTGCTTAAATATCTGGGAGGGTGTGTACAAATCGATATAAATTCGAACGACCACGCTAAACTAATCGCAGGATCGGTAGACACAACTTGCAAATTCAATGGAGGAATGTTAAGTATTGATGAAGTAGATAGGAACCAAAAAAGTGCTGCATGTTTAGTCACAGGCTCGCTTAGTAAGCGCGGAGAGTCCATCCAGCTAAGCTGGGACACATTACAAGAGGGATGTTATTCATCTCGGTGTGGTTTAATGTTTAAATTCGAAGAGCGTCGCGTTCCTAGAAGACCCAATCTTTATACTGCCTCTTCCTATCTCGCGAAAAGACCACGAAGGTGGAATTAAAGCGATTTCAGCTCACACGTATGCTGGCGAATAACCTTTCTTCCCGCGGAGCATTCGTGACTGGAACAGTAAAAGTGGAAACTGACAGTGGTGCACAAGCAATTTCACCAGCACACCATAAGGTGTAGACGTAAATGCAGAAACTTCCTGAAGGTATTACAAATCGAAACTATTCAGAGGCAGGTTCAAAATGGCTCTGAGCACTATTGGACTCAACATCTTAGGTCATAAGTCCCCTAGAACTTAGAACTACTTAAACCTAACTAACCTAAGGACATCACACACACCCATGCATTCAGAGGCAGGCTGCTACGTTTGTTACCAGTGGATTCTATCAACAGGAGAGTGGATGGAGTTGCTTCGTGAAATCGAATGGCATTCCCTGTAGGGAAGATGACGTCCTTTTTGCGAAACACTATCGAGAAAATTTTGAGAACAGGCATTTGCACCTGACTGCAAAACGTTTCTTTTTCGCGTAAGGGCCGCAAACACAAGATCAATGAAATTATTGAGGCTCTTACATAGGCATTTAAAAAGTCGTTACTCCGTCGTTCCGTGTGTGAGTGGAACAGGAACGGAAATGACTAACAGTGTAGAAGGTACCCTCCGTAATACACCATATGGTGGGTTGTGGCGTATGAATGTAGATGTGATGTAGATATGACAGAGGTCATACCTTGGAGAATTTGCCAAGAACAACGAAAATTATCTCCCTGATCTATTCTTTTAGAAGAAAATATCTATAAAATGGATTCATGTGTAACAAACACTGAAGGAAACGAATAGTTTCTTGTAGCATGGATTTTCGTAGCAGTGGTACTTAACAAGGAAATGCTTTTTTTTTAATGCTGCAGATGATTTTTGTTTATACATACAGCCACGTTTCGCTTCTTTAAAAATGCATCCTCAGTGGGTTGCCAGGTATATAACAATGTTTATTTGCTCCTCATACACCGTATTTTTTTAAAAATTTAAATCAGTTCACGTAAATATTTTGTAGTCAAATGAAAATATACTTACAGTAAAAGCCTAATTCATTACTTGAAGGTCATGCACTTCTCTCCCATGTGGAAAATCAGACTGTAAGTAGGTTTTTCTCATGTTGAGTCACTGAAATTTCGTAACACTACATTAATTTAATAGTTATTTGCAGTGTCTAGTGTATCATTTGTTTTCTGTAAGCAATTGGAAGTTCCTATATTATAAGTTTTTATTTTTTCTGTCCATTGGTTGGCATACATTTCTCTTAAATTGTTGTGCTAAAGTTCAGTGGCTTCTCCCAGACTTTCAGGGTCTGATACGTTTGTTGACTCGGGTGTCGAATGATCTACCGGTACACCCGATAGAAAGGAACATAATAGGACAAGCCACTCATCTTTTGCACATTATTTAAAAAAAATGAATTTTATGTCGACTGCAATAGAGAAATACACGAATTTAGCTAAAGTAATTGATGAGAAAGACGTCAAAACTATACAAGAAACCACCACGCATACAAAAAAAAAAATGCAGAAAAACAATTACTGTTATGCGACTAAGTGTGTACGACAAGCAGCTGCAATTCACAGTTTAACTGATTAGGTATTAGATAAACGTCGCATTATAATATACGTAAATAAATTAAAATGCAGAAAGAAAACAAGTAAAAACACAAAAAAATCAGGAAACTTGGCATCACTTAGAGAAACAGATGACACACCAGGTACCGAAAGTTACAGTAACACTAAGGTAGGTTACAAAACGGCAGTGACTCAACATGCGAAAGTGCGACTTTCAATCGGTTTTTCCAAGTGGGAGAGAAGTGCAAGCGTAATAAACTAGACATTTTACTGTGAGTACCTTTTCATTTGACTATAAAATATTTGCATGAACAGCTTGATGTCTGAGAAACAATATGTGAAAACGAAAAATCATGTTCATATTCTGGGCCACCCATTGAGCTCGCCTTGTAAAAAAGACGAAACGCGTTTGAAGGTATAAATAATACTTAGGTACGGAATACAAAAAGGCGTTTCCTTGGTATCTAGTAGAGCCCCTTAGATCCACTTTGAAGTTCAGCTTAAACAATAGCTTGTTAAGCATAAACAAAATGTCGAAGAGGTCTCGAGTGAAACGGGAGGAGTAGCTACTACTTTCTTCAAATTTTCAGATTCAGTCCATTAATTAATTGATTTCCTGTCATAAAATTAAATTAAGCTCCAGGGCTTCGAAGGCATTAATGAGTAATAGCTGCTAGCATTCAATCTCTTTAATAGTGCTCAACGCTACTCAGCAACAAGGGGTTTGGGACAACTTGCGGATAATAGCATTTTCTCGAAGCTCACTTCTTTATGTTTTTATGTTTTATTTTTTATTTATTTATTTATTTATTTATTTATTTATTTTTTTTTTTTGAGTCATCAGTCTTCCGACCGGTTCGATGCGATCCGCCACGAATTTCTCTAGTGCCAACTTCTCCGCTTCAGAGTAGCAACTTCACGCTACATCCTCAATTATTTGTTTTATATATTTCAATCTCTGTCCTCCCACGCCGGTTTTACTCTTTACAGGACCACGCAAATTATTCTTTCGTGTCATCACACATGTCCTATCATCGTATCCCCTCTTGTTGTCAGTGTTGTCTAAACACTTCTTTCTTCGCTGATTCTGTGAAGAAGCTCCCTCATCCCTTATTAGTCCATATACCATTCAACATTCGTCTATAACACCACATCTCAAATGTTTCGATTTTCTTCTTTTCTTGTTTCCCACAGTCCATGATCCACTACGTAGAATGCTGTGCTCCAAACGGGCAGCCTCAGAAATTTTTCCTCAGATTAATCCTAAAGTATGATACCAGCAGAGGTCATTTGACTAGAAATGCCCGCTTTCCTGTGCCAATTTGTTTTTATGTAGGTAACAGTATTTCCTATTTCCGTATAATTCGCAATTTTCAAACAATATTTACAGCTGACCTCATTTCTATTACTCCTAATTACTTAGGTTTTCCTTTCCGTTTATTTTAAATCCATATTTCGGTACTTCTTAGACTGTTCACTCGTTGCTAAGCATCCCGCAATTCTTTTTTATTTTCACTGAGCTGATAGTTCCAACGAGCATGTTTTAATTTTTCTTGAGCCTTGTTTCCGTTATCTATCGCTACGTCAGAACAGCCTCTCTGGAGTTCTTTCGTTTGAGTCAGCCAAACTGATAGTCGTCTAATTGATCCTCAATTTTTTATTCCGTTCTTCTGCATACTGTCTTGCCAGCATCTTGAATGCATGAGCTGTTAATATAGTTGTGATAGTTCTCACACGTAACAGGCCTTACTATCTTCGGGATGGCGTCGATGAACTTCACCCGAAAGTCTGATGGTATGTCTCCAGTCCCTAAGATGTCACCCCAATTCTGAAGAAATATTATCTATACCATCTAATTTTAACTGGAAGTCTTCCAAGCTCTTTTAAGCTCTGACTCCAACACTGGATCTTCTTCGCCTTCAACATCAACTCTCATTTCTTCCTCAATCACCTTCACGAGCCCTGTCCCTAGTAAAGGCTTTCAGTGTATTGTTTCAACCTATTCGCTCTCTCCTCTGTGCTTAACAGTGGAACCCTCCGAACATTCTTAAAGTTGAAATACATTTAATTTCGCTGAAGGTTATTTTGCCTTTTTCTATGCTGAATCAGTTCTTCCGCCGACTATTTACGTTTAAATTTCTTCAGTTTTCCTGTAAACATTTTACCTCAGCTTTCGTGCTCTTTCTATTTATTTTATTCCTAAGTGACTTACATTTATGTGTACCTGAATTCCCCTGAACATTTTTGTACTTACATTGTATCGATCAATTGAAGAATTACTTCTGTTACGATAGTTTTCTTACCACGTCCGTTCCTTGTACCTACGTTTGTCCGTCCAACTTGTCTGATTGCTGTTGTCAGAGCACTTCTGCTCAACTGAAACGCCTACAGTAGTACAGACAAAATATAATAACCGCAACCACACATTTCAAAAATGTGTTCATATAACTGTTTGGAATGTTTTATACAATGTTTGCGAAGTACTTTATAAAGGGATCTGGTAACTGAAGCGTAGCCGGCCGTACTGGACGCACGGCAAGTTTGACACGGGCGCTGGAGCTGAATAGCTGGCCTCATTAAACACCGGTCTGCCCCGAGAACCTCGCCCCCGAACTATGCCGCAGATGTTCCGCGAGTTAACCGATTTCACGGGGAACGCAAAGCGCGCTGCATTATTTAATGGAACTTCTACATCGTAAATTCAATTTAACTACCTCCGCTCGCAACCTGCGCAACAGGTAATAATTAATTCGCACAGCCGAGTGCGGCTACCTCTTTGCCAGACTCTGCCGCGAAGAAAAATCCCACTGTGCGATCCCGAAATACGTAGAGTGGGTAGTTGCCGATTCGTAGTCACGCACGATGGGAAGCCACGAATCTGGAAACTACTATAGAACGGGTACTGAGTAATTTTTTATGAAGTAACTGCTACCAATTCTACTCTTTGGCAACTATTTCGTGGGGAATTACTCGCAGCTCATTAGACGTTTCCTTTATGGAGTTGATTGACGCCTGACGTTCAATTTAACGCACGGGTTTATCACAGTCTACTTTCAGTCGTATGTGTACTGATACTATGCTTTTTTCATTAGATTTAATGAGGTACTGTAGTACTCTTCTTCAGTTACCAATATTCACGATTTTGGCGTAACTTTAACACTGAAAATTTACGTTTGAAATCACGAAGAGACAACAGTGGAATTTAGATCCAAGCGGATCTCGCTATGCATCGCAGTACAGTTTTTGATAAGTAACACGCGAAATTTTGTGCCAGAACCAGGATACGAAACTGCATTTGCAATATTTCAGCTGTGTGCTTCAGAGACCTCAGCATCGTATATCGTTCGTTGCTCTACAGATATCGATAGCATAATGCCCTCTAGCAACAGGTGCAATTAGCAAATTAACGGGCCGAAGTTTTTGTTTTTCAGTTAGCCCCTTTGATATTGAAAAGTTGGAGGCACATGCAGTATGAAGAGCAAAATTAAACCTGCTGTGATGTGTTTTCGCCTGCACTGTATATTCGCTGATATGCGTGTAAACTGGAAACGCGTTTCATCAGATGAACAAATGTGCCGAAAATTTTCACGTTTTAGCTTCGGCCGAAGGGAAATTGATAACTTCTAGACATGTGCTGCATAAAGAAAAAAATAAATTTCGTGTATTTTCACCTGTAGCTGTATATTTACTGATCAGCATGTAGGCTGCAAGTAGGTATGTTAAGACTGTACGATAACAATGGTGTCAGTTCGATGTGAAGTAGATGCCGGCAAAATGTTGTCACATTATGAAAATAAGACACAGCTGTTATACATGTAGATTACTCATCTTGCTTCTACCACAATGTTTCACCTGTTGTCTGATCATTAGTATTACCTCTTTTTCTTCTTATAATTTCATTTTTTGTGCTTTAAGTTTGATTTAAAATCATTTTTGTAAATAGGTAGTCGAAAACTCGTAATCTTATACGACTTCAATCTTGCTTTTGCTATGGGCCAGACTTCCAGCCGTCACGTATCACTGGTTGCAATTTCAGAGTTCACCACACTTGAAGTAGGGAAAAGCGTTGTGGGAGTCAGTGTAAGGACCGATGAATATCACTTGCTAGTTCCAAGAAGCACTGCATGCAAATGATTTTCTACCCATCGATTCAATGCAGCATTTGATGTACAACAGCCATACGTTACGTTTTCTAATCAGGTAGACAGCGAAATCTTTCAAAGAATGCAAAAATGAAGTTACAGCCGATACCGAAAATATGGGCCTATCTGTGCATGAGAAGCACGATGTACTAGGGAACGGTCGTGCAATGGCGACAAGCGGACGATGATGTCATCCGGATTAGTGTGTATGTTTGTGTGTGTGTGTGGGGGGGGGGGCGGGGGGCTTTGAGTTGGTATGCGATCAAGTGGCTGCGTCTCATAGAGTGCAGATTTCACTATGCGGAAGGACGTAACTAAAGACACAAAAAAGAACAGTGATCTTGGCCACTAGGTGACACAGTTTTTCTCAGTTTCCGAGAAACCAAATGAGCCAAAGTTACTTGTTGCTCTTCGATGCACAGATAACTAACAGACAATTTTTTAAGAAAAGAAATTGAAAAATTCTAGTTACAATTATGTTTTCAATAGAAAATTCAAAGAAGATACTACAGCGAAAGGCTCCAAACTAGTGCGAGCAACCCGTTTGCACACTGAAATAATTGTGCCCCACTGAAGCCTTTCAACCTGCCTTTTAATATAAGTACTTTATTTCAATTTTCAGGTGGAAGGCTATTGGAAATGAAACCCAATGAATAGCGCGCAATTTTTGTTGTTGCAGTCTTCAGTCCAGAGACTGGTTTGAGGCAGCTCTCCATGCCACTCTATCCTGTGCAAGCCTATTCATCTCCGAATAACTACTGCAACCTACATCTTTCTGAACCTGCTTAGTGTATTCATCTCTTGGTCTCCCACTACGATTTTTACCTTCCACGCTTCCCTCCAATATTAAATTGGTGATCCCTCGATGCCTCACAACGTGTCCCGCTAACCGACCCTTTCTTCCAGTCAAGTTATGCCACAAATTCCTCTTCTCCCCAATTACTCATACAACACTTAAGGTAGTATTACCCAAGACCTGTCCAATCAGTTCCGCACTTCGTTTCATCCCCAGCACTATAAGCACATTGCCAAATGTGCTGTGGGCCCGTCGTCTGACTGTGCACGTTACTGAAGAACGATTGCTTTCAATATGACGAAGTTCTAAGAAGAATATGTGGCACACTGATTCGATATATATGGATCAGGTACACCTGACGATGAGCCTAGATGCCTTAACATTGCTTGCACAAGAAAATGAAATCCATTTACTTACTGAGGCAACTTCATTGTTACTATTTTACATACGATTACGTTTCAACGATTTGTATCTCATATACAACAGAACCCAAGTGCGCAGGAGCAAGTCCCACCCTCTCCTTATTCGCACGGAAAAATATAGTGTCACCAGTTGTTTTCTTTCAAGGAAATGACTCAAAAGACTGTCTTATGCAGGTTTTTAACAGGGTTGGAAATGGAACTACTTTATGCCTGCGTAGAATCGCCATGCTATACGTCCTGTAAAATTTTAAAAGAAACCCACAGCTCCATACCTAACACCTCACCACCATCCCTAGAGACTATCGTATGGGTGTCCTTGACTGGACCATCGTTGCTTCTTACAGTTTGGCTCGTGTCAGAGTCATACGATCAACCTGCGTTCATGAATCCGACTGTAGTGTGACAGATTTTGCAAACAGTGACTCTGAGGTGTCCTGGAAACGTGCTTAAAGGAACCCTCCAGCTTTCGTCTGCCGCTATCCGACGTATCTGCTCTACTTCACACTCTGAGGGAGACCAGGGAGGGACTGGGCGGCGGTGTGGGTTCCTTATTTTTGGTTAGCACTGTAAGTGGGCAGCCTTTACGTGTGTGTGTGTGTGTGTGTGTGTGTGTGTGTGTGTGTGTGTGTGTGTGTGTGTGTGTGTGTGTTATCGTATATACAAACTTAGGAATGTGTACTGATAGTCTAAATGTGTTACTGAGCTCAAAGTCACATTACTAACATGAAACTGAGAAGAATGCTGTGTGAGTGAAAATCGATCTCATTCATCAGCAAATAAACAAACAAACCAATAATTTCACTCTCAGTGGACTTGGTCAGTGCAAACTGTTTTAAAAAAAACGTAACTGTGTTACAAAACTGTATTGTCGACCTGTATAAGAATGTAACCTAAAATACACAAAACTTTCTGCACTGACAAATGGCCCTGGTAAAATAAAGAAACAGACAGAGCCTACATTGCGCAAAAGAAAGCAAACAATCACGTATTGTGAAGCTCACCTGCAAAATGAAGTACTGGCACAAACAGCTACTCAGGGAGACCACTTAACTACTAAAAAAACCTGCTAAAACTAACTACAGTTGTTCCAGTGCAATAGGGGTCATAATCTTGACACACATGACTCAACCTTTAAGTTCTGAAATTTCAGTTAGGAAGAAATAATTTCCATGGTACAGTAAATTAACTCAGATCAGTCGATAGAATAACTATCAAAAACTCGCCTGTGACGAGGGTGAAGTGGGCTAACAATACACGTCAACAAAAATAAAAACAAACTTTCTACCTCAACAAATAATACCTTGTTCTTCATTTCAAAACCTTTTTCTGTCCGTATGCTATCCAGTCAATGTTCTGAATCATCATTCCTTCTCGTAATAAACCTGCAACTCACATAGTACCAAAAGTCTGTCCATGCATTGCACTGTACACTCGACGAATGCCCGGCCGCTGCACACCACAGCTATCCACTACTGACTGTCAAAGCTTCTAAGACTCCACAGTGCTGCCATCGCTGACACAGACAGTGTTGCCTAAAAGCTGTTTCTCTGACCACAATTTTTAAAATACAGCATTTTTCGTTGGAAACATTAACACATCCAATAACATCATCAAAAAATAGCCATCTTACAGCACTCAAAGCTGCAACAGTATTGGGACAATTAATATCACAACTGATTTTGGAACAATAAACCTGGATTAACTGGTCATCAAACTTCTCCTTCTCTTCATTGTTATGTCATGCTCCTCACACATAAGGCGAGGGTGGGCAGTCAGCGGTACAATACTCTGCTCTTCATACGAGAACAATCTTAAAAATATAATACAGATGAGAGAGAAATATGAGAGCTGTTGTTCGTTTTAATCTTAAAAAGATTAAAGACGAACGGCTAAAAGGATGAAAATATGTATAGTATCAAAGTCAATTGAAATGTGGTGATACTCTTCTATGAAAAAGTGCAGAAACACTGCACTTCCACTTGAAACCTAAAGGACCTGCACTGAGTGAGAAGTATTGTGGAAGGAGAGCATATATTTCATAAGGTTGAAGGGTGTGGGTAAAACGATAGTGGTGTGTTTGATAGAAAAACTATGGAGGTAAGACACAATGGAATTGCAGACGTGGGCTGCGAGCGGGCACTGATTTTAAATCAACACGGAAGTGTCAGTGCGTCATCCCCTTCCAGAGACAGTGGTCATCGTATGCTAGCGTAGTCTGTGCAGTTGTGATGACCACTGTCTCTGGATGGTGCAGTGGTAAGCAGATCCGCCTAGTAAGCAGTACTGACAGCTTCGAATCCTTTCCTGGCACAAAGAGTGAACTTTCCAAATTGAAATCAATGCCTGCTCGTAGCTAATTTCTGTAATCCCTTTGTATCCTCACTCATAGTGGCTGCTGGATCAATATTGTTTCTGCTCTTTCCGACACGTCTGATAGAACAGACGCCACATACCCAAACTGTGTAGGAGTCGAGGAGGTTAGTGGGAATACAGAAGGTGGGACAGACAGAGAGTGAGGAGTAGTGTGTTGTGTGGGTATGGTATTGACTGCAAAAGGAAAAGAGTGGGGATGGATGGAGAGCGAAAGGGAAAGAGGAACCTCACGCAGAGTGAGAAAGTTAGGGAAGTGTTAATGTCAATACGAGAGATGAATATCGCGTCATATATTGATGTCTGCCGGAGGGATTTGATTGTGTTGTGATACGATATAGAGTGAGTGTAGGTGTATGGACGGAGGAATATGATCAGAGGGGAGGCAAAGGGGTTTTGAAATCCAGTTTGCAGATAGTGTAGACCAACAGGTGGTCCGCGGACCCCCAGGGTCCGCGAGCTATGCCAGAGGGGTCCGCAAGATGCTATTAGAATAAAAAATATATTAAATAAATTTCGTATTATAACAGATTTTTAGTTTTTGGCCGCTTCCTGCATGAGCAGAGGTTTAGCGAAGGATAACTTCAGCATCTAGCGTCTTGCTAGAGCCAACTGACACTAGCGCAAAACTAGAATTAGATAGAGGCAAATAGTTCTGCTGTATGCCGTTAGACGAGGCGTCAGCCGGCCGAAGTGGCCGAGCGGTTCTGGCGCTGCAGTCTGGAACCGCGAGACCGCTACGGTCGCAGGTTCGAATCCTGCCTCGGGCATGGATGTGTGTGATGTCCTTAGGTTAGTTAGGTTTAACTAGTTCTAAGTTCTAGGGAACTAATGACCTCAGCAGTTGAGTCCCATAGTGCTCAGAGCCATTTCAACCATAGACGAGGCGTTGCCTCTTTGCAGCTGACAAAAGAGTCACTTTGCACAGAAACTCGCATATCAGACGACAATCGGCCATTGGTAATTTATTTCCAGTGCTAATATTCAATATTCTGTATTAATACAGTAGTGTTTGTAAAGCGTTGTTTTTTGGGGAACCTACAGTTCGCGTAGTTAAAAATGGGCCATTGGTTAAAATGTGGTTCGTTAAAACGAGAAAGGCCTACAGATGAAGAGAAAGGTAATGCATTTGTTAGACTAAACACCCAGATTTGAAGACAAAGATATTGAGCAATAATCAAAAATTTGACAATGACAATGATGGCTAAATTGAAAAGTTTTAAGATCAATATTTTTTTTCAATAATGAATATGTCAATGATTTTTTCTACGTACCAACAATAGAAAACGTATAAAAAGACTCCCAATTTGGCTTTTTTATGTACTTAATACTGTTATATGACAAGATCGAATCGGCGGTCCTCGAGAAAATTTTCTTGGGAACCCCTGGTGTAGAAGATGCGGAGGTCTTCGACGTGAGTGAGAAGGTAAACGGATGCGGGAAGCGAAACAGAGTGCGTGTCGTTGGAGAAATTGTAGGGTCTTATAGAACACTGGTGGGTGGACGTCCATGCTAACTTCAGCTGGGGGCTCTACGATCGCACTTCAGCCCTGAATAGATGGGGTTTCTCTGTTACTGAAATACCCTCGATGTGTACAGTGATCGGAGCTCAAAAAGCCGGAATACGCCACAATTGCAGTGCGCAAAGTGTAGAAAGGGTAATTTTCGGGAGAATCAGCTTCACAATTTTACCGATGCGCCTATTAAATATTTGGCGGGCGCCGACGCGAGCGCCTCGGCGTGGCGCCCGCAGGAGTGAGCGGCTGGTAGTTGGGCGTGCGGCCGGCAGGTTCGCGACCTCCGCCGGCGGCGCCGCGGCAGCGAGCGGCGGCCACGGGCGCCGTGGCGAGGGCTGCGGTGCGCGCGCATCCCCGGCTCACATGTGTCCCGGCGCGGCGCGGCCGGCGGGGGCGCTCAGTCGCGATCCAGCACAGCCATGCGCCGGTGGTGGGCCGCCGCCTAGGGCGCAGCGTCCAGTAGTCGAGCCGAGCTGAGCGTGTGGCGCGCAACCGTCGGCACAGCCGGTGACCCTCACCCGCCGCTCCTCAAAGTCCGCGAGGGCGCTGCCTGCCGCTCCATCTCCGTCTGGCATCCTCCGATCTTGTGACTCGAGTGTCTTGTGCGTGCTTGCTCAGGCGTCGCTAACTTTCGAAGCTCTCTCATCAGTCGGCATTAGCTTCAGACGCGTTTCGTGTACATACAGTCGATTTGCCGCAACTGTCACAAGGAGTGTGGTAACACGAACGTAGCTAAGACACCTCGCAGAACCTCTTACTTTCTATCTCTCTTTTCTCTGTCTGTCTCGTTCAATAAACTCCCAGGGACGAGAAGAGAAAAAGATCGAGTTGACAACTTGTTCCCTTCTGTCTGCGTGTGAATCCCCTCGGAGCACCGCCATGGGAACGCCGAACTTCATCCTGGGGGCCGTCGCGTTGCTGATTTTCGCGCCGGCTTCGACACAAGGTAAGGCAGCGGTGCTTGCCCGCGGTCCCGTATCACAAACACCTAGTACCTCTGCACTTCCGTCGCGAGGAAAGTGCGTTGTCACCCCTGTGTTTGAGCAATTCACCACTACTTTGCGTCTGGTCGAAACGACCAGACTAGGTCTCAAAGAGCAACGACACTTATATCGTAAAACGAGCAGTTGACCGTTAATCCGATCAAAACGCACTGTGAATTGTCGTGAGAGAAGCTAACAACAAAGCGCCCGACGATCGCAATTGGCCGGCTCCAACGCACCGGAACACAGTGCGGACGAGTGCCCACGCACTGTGCGTGACGCTGGCCTTCATGCTCTCCAGATACGTTTACATCTTACTCCCGCCACTTCGGATTTCTATCGAATGTGTGTCATTTGTTGCTGTTAAATGAGGCATCCAACCTTGGTACGCTTTGTCTGATCCTTTCTGCTGTAGCTTATGTTTATTATTCGCTCATCCCAATGGACCTCAAGCAATGCGAGGCAATGCCCGTCGGAGGAAAAGGGATATTACGTAGCTGTCCTGGATGATAACGTCACAAATATCTCACCGACAGAAAGGGAACTACTCTTTAGAAGACGCCACAAATGCCATACTTTCTCTTCCCGGGCACTGCCTTCGAACTCGTCTATCGTTGTCGCTAACATCCAGATAACAACAAATCTTCTAGTTTACTGATTTTGAGCCGCAAGGGACGATCTATGGTGCTAGATTAAACAAGATAAACTTCTTTGCCAAGATAGTTAATAATAACCTTTATTCTCGAAAGTCGGTTCCCGTAAGCAATGTTGTCGTGTTTAGATCTCGACAGACAGGTTATTGTATACTTCTTAAAATAGTATGAATTGGTACATACGTAAAAGACTGAAAAAAGGAGGAAATTATGTACACAGTTGTTCGCCACATACATCTATCCTATGCCACTCACAACAGAGCACGTCATTGGAGCCAGGGCGCTCTGACAATAGCAATATCCTGCGTATGGCAGTATGTAGTAAGGACAACGATGCACCAACATGTCTAATACGTGACGAGATTGACCATTCGTACATTAGATGCACCACAGAAGAGAATAAACATGCTGTATGGCTGATCTGAATGGAAGCGTCGTTAACACTTGAACCACAGATTAGATGACGCTTCTGCTGGCTTATTTTCTTTTCACGTGCACAACCACTGATTTCGGGTATCATTTGCGCTGACGCTATTCTCTCACCCCAGTGTATATTCACGCCTTTTGTATCCTATTCATTGGTACAGTTCACGAAGGAATTGATAATAATAAAAAATCCCTTCCAAAAACATGCCTAGAGTAGAAGGCAAAATCTCCAAAAATAATGAAAGTCAATGTGGTCAATTACTAGACTGAACGTTTTACTCTAAGTTAGGTAAAGCTATAACTCGCAGACTACGTTGTAATATTGTAGCCTTCGTAGTGATATACGAAAGCTGAAAAAAAAGAACTCCAAACTTCTGTTTCGAATGACAAAACGACTAATTCTAAAGGAGAAAGAATGAATCATTCCCTAAATGAAACCAGAACTCTAAGACTACGTATCTTCGATCACACGTAGATGTATGTTGCTCACACTGAACGAAGAGCCATCAACATTCCCATAGATATCACCACGTGTTTGCGCTCTTCATGTTACACGACATAAAAATTCGCTTACGTGTAATACAATTTGTGTTTCCAAACACAGACCTCACATCAGCCCCTATTCGACAACTTATCATACATGTTAAATACACATGTTGCACATTAAGTCTGCAACATCTTTGATGCCAACACAAGGAACTTAACCACAACGTAGCTTTATTTTTGTCTTTCTGTTTACATGCTTACGTGCCTGACCACAGTACAGCGGAGCACTTACACAGTAAATTTATCAAGAGCTCAGTACGATCTTATTTTCATTCATCTCAGTCGTTGGTCCTCTTGTATTTCTCCAAGAAAAATACACTGTGTCTCCTAAATTTAAATACGATCCTGAGAACTTTGATTCTTTCTTAAGTGGTAGGCATTCGGTTAGACGAAAGAAATTTGTATTTCACCAACAGATTTACTTTCGCTGAAATTTTTTATACTGTTCTTTATAAGAATAAATACGTGCATTCCTGTCGCAATTCTATAACTAGACGCTGGAAAATTTGAAGCTTCAGTAACAATGGGCGTTGAGGCACTGTGTGTCCGACTGGGTAAAAATGAAACATCTCTCATGAATGTCGTAGCAGTGATGAAAACGGGGCATCCAGATGGTTTCTAACAGCACTTCGTGGTCCAGTTACCTTCGCACAGTGAATATGGTCAAATTTTGGTGGTACTACGCTTCTTGATCTGTGACCAGGTTTGATCTTGAGAATCAGTGGTTCTGTAATAATATTTTGACAATAACGTTATGAACTGAGTTTAATCGAACCATATTCGAATCGATTTCTGTGTATGCTAGCAATTCTACCGACGAGAGCTCAGCTCCTTCACGGAACAATAATTTGACGAAATTTTGAAACTTCATTTTTCTTAAAATGTACCAATACTTAATTTTCAGTTTCATCATAATTACGAGCTGAAGGCATTTAATCTACTTAAATTTCTAGATATAGAAACAAAAACGCTATTGTTTGCAAGCAGGTTGTTGTAACAATGTTGCAATGCTTCTAACACTATCTACCCTCATGAAAATAAAATTGTCTTTCAGTTTATGAACGTAGTTTCCTCGTTCATTAAATGTTTCACTACTAACACTACACACCTGACCTGCTGTATAGTGTTTAGTATACAGAGTTTTGCATTCGTACCGTATATTTACTATGATATTCGGTGCGCTTGTCACGTAGTTTCTTTCCACAACATAATTCGGGGAGTACTTTAGGGACGTTTGCAGTAATCTTCAAATGGTTTGCTTCTGCTTTCGTAACGTCCATTTTACTTACGTCTGACTTGCACATGAAAGGAGGGATTAGGGAGAAAGAGGAGAAAGTTCTATATCGTTCGCAGCCATGCTTGTATGATGTTATGATGTGTCTGTACCCCCTTGAGAGTTAGAAGTTGCAACGAACAGATTTTTCATCACAACTCGGTAAACACTTTAAGATTTCGCTACGTTAGACTAAGGAGCAGAATTCAGCAATTAGTGGTTCGACTGATGATTTCACACGTCTTAATGAATAGCTTAGCGTCCTTGTTTAAGATCATACATACATAATTTAAGAGAATTGCGGAGCGCATTCGTCGAAAGGATTAATACCTGAATTTCTGCATAGACATGTACACATCTTCGTCGCAAGGCCACACTGGTGTTCAGGTGGAAACTAACACAGTTGGCCGTTAATTGGTAAAAGGGGTGACAATTTGAAATACTTACACACGGCAGCCCACAAATCTTTTCGATATTATTAACGCTCTTTTGGTACTAATACTATTACTGCCTTAGGCGTAATACCAGTGAAATACTATCTGTGTGCTGTGGGAATCGCAGTATGATAATATTTGAGAACCAGATGGTGGGGCTAGAAGAGACTTCCGACAACCACACTGTCAGCTTCAGAAAATTAAATTCCACTGTTTCTTACGCAGAATATATGCATAAATTTCTGATTTATCTTGCCATTGTTGGTATATTTCAGTGTTATTAGGAAAAGTAGGTGATCAGGGTTTCAGCGAATGTATTACCCACAGATATAAGGTTTGCGTAGGATTTCAGAATGTTTACTATTTCCCGTCGTTTCCTATTCCAGACGAGTTTCACGACCAATAGCTTTCCTCATTGATGTTCCCCTCCCGATGATCTCAATCACGACAGGACTAAATTTCAACCATTAAACGAACAGATCACTGTACGCAGATACTGTCATCTTACTCCCATAGCAGCACCAAGATGTATTTCAGCAAAGGATGCGAACCTTCCCTCCCATTCGTTTCGTATTCGAAGAAAAGTGAAGATACCAGTATCAGCTAAAAGTTTCACACAGTATTACTGCAGGTTGCCTACCTAAGGACTTGCAGGGCAACAAAACGTTAACTGTCAGTAGTTCACATAATTACTGACCGAACTGGTATAGTTTAAAATGCTATCATAATCTGCCCATAAAGAGGTATAATCTTAAGTTACAGGTTTAACACAATAAGTTGCTAATTACTGTTAGAAACTGTGTATGTGTGTTGAGGCCACGCAGATTACTCAGACTATATTCACGAGTACTTGTTAATAACAACACTTAGAGATTTGTAAAAAACTTTACACATAATTTTAAACATTTTAGAACGTATTTCTCACTAAAGTCCGCGCAAAAAAATTAAAGAAATACATGACTTACTAAGTGTTCGATGTTCGAGCAGTAAAACTCCAACATCGGGCTTAAAATTTTAATTCATTACTTGATTACTACTAATGTTGTTCGCAAAGTATTTTGCAAGTACTATCCAGATTTACCACCGAATGTGGCTGCAGAATCGTATCATTTCACGACACACAGTACAGGAGAACGGCGTCATAAACATTGAGATGCCTGAAAAAATAGCTTTTCTTAAAACAAGTGCAAATTACCCAGACTATACTCCAGGAATGAACAATCCGAAACTTGCAAAACCTAAATAATAAGGATTTCGCATCTTCAACCATAAAGTTTTTACTTGGTTAACGAGAAATGCTTAACACATTAACTCGTTTGTAATGTAAACAGAATTTTGGAGCTATTTTATACGTGCGAGTTCGACTGGTTAAAAAATCAGCGGTGGGGGTGATGATACAGTTTAAAAGCTGCGCAAATTTAAAGGAATATGTGGAACAGAAACTATAAAAACTGAAAAAATAGAAAAAAACAAAATTTTACGAAATGTGGCAATAGGTTTAGTTTACTAAGATAAAACCGCTTCAGTTGTAAGCGCTTTATTCATAAGCACGACCGGTTTCGCAGCACTGTAGCTGAATCATCAGGTGCGATCTGTACAAAGTAATAGACAAGAACTCATGTAAGGCGATAAAAGTGTTAAAAAATGAAAATAATTACAGGGTGAACATACTCACAAAATCATGTTCTGATGAAAAAATAGAATGGAATGATCCAGCGTTCATAGTCCATAACTTCTAGCTATGTAGCGTACGTCAATTATACAATAGCATAAAGCAGCACAGAACGGTCCCGTGGTACCTAAAAAGGTCAAAAGCTAAAATGAGAACTTTCTACTAGGAAAATAGCTGGTAGGTAAAAGACTACGAAATTCTACTCAGAAGTACTTGGTGTGCTAACGGGTCGCCATATACCGAAGATGTAGTCAAAAACCGGCCGTATATGGTCATCTATGGGATTATTTAAAATTAATCACCACTGGTCACTCAGCCACTTTTTTTTTGGTCATCAGTCTACTGACTGGTTTGATGCGGCCCGCCACGAATTTCTTTCCTGTGCTAACCTCTTCATCTCAGAGTAGCACTTGCAACCTACGTCCTCAATTATTTGCTTGACGTATTCCAACCTCTGTCTTCCTCTACAGTTTTTGCCCTCTACAGCTCCCTCTAGTACCATGGAACTCATTCCCTCATGTCTTAGCAGATGTCCTATCATCCTGTCCCTTCTCATCAGTGTTTTCCACATGTTCCTCTCTTCTCCAATCCTGCGAAGAATTTCCTCATTTCCTCATTCCTTACCTTATCAGTCCACCTAATTTTAAACATTCGTCTATAGCACCAAGTCTCAAATGCTTCGATTCTCTTCTGTTCCGGTTTTCCCACAGTCCATGTTTCACTACCATACAATGCTGTACTCCAGACGTACATCCTCAAAAATTTCTTCCTCAAATTAAGGCCGGTATTTGATATTAGTAGACTTCTCTTGGCCAGAAATGCCTTTTTTTGCCATAGCGAGTCTGCTTTTGATGTCCTCCTTGCTCCGTCCGTCATTGGTTATTTTACTGCCTAGGTAGCAGAATTCCTTAACTTCATTGACTTCGTGACCATCAAATCTGATGTTAAGTTTCTCGCTGTTCTCATTTCTACTACTTCTCATTACTTTCGTCTTTCTCCGATTTACTCTCAAACCATACTGTGTACTCATTAGACTGTTCATTCCGTTCAGCAGATCATTTAATTCTTCACTTTCACTCAGGATAACAATGTCATCAGCGAATCGTATCATTGATATCCTTTCACCTTGTATTTTAATTCCACTCCTGAACCTCTCTTTTATTTCCATCATTGCTTCCTCGATGTACAGATTGAAGAGTTGGGGCGAAAGGCTACAGCCTTGTCTTACACCCTTGTTAATAAGAGCACTTCGTTCTTGATCGTCCACTCTTATTCTTCCCTCTTGGTTGTTGTACATATTGTATATGACCCGTCTCTCCCTATAGCTTACCCCTACTTTTTTCAGAATCTCGAACAGCTTGCACCATTTTATATTGTCGAACGCTTTTTCCAGGTCGACAAATCCTATGAAAGCGTCTTGATTTTTCTTTAGCCTTGCTTCCATTATTAGCCGTAACGTCAGAATTGCCTCTCTCGTCCCTTTACTTTTCCTAAAGCCAAACTGATCGTCACCTAGCGCAATCTCAATTTTCTTTTCCATTCTTCTGTATATTATTCTTGTAAGCAGCTTCGATGCATGAGCTGTTAAGCTGATTGTGCGATAATTCTCGCACTTGTCAGCTCTTGCCGTCTTCGGAATTGTGTGGATGATGCTTTTCCGAAAATCAGATGGTATGTCGCCAGACTCATATATTCTACACACTAACGTGAATAGTCGTTTTGTTGCCACTTCCCCAAAACGGTAAACACCCACATTATTAAATCTTACATTCTGCGTCATTACCAAAGAAGTCCAATATGAAACTATTTTATTGGCACGAAACTGGCATTTAGTGAAACGAGGCAGAATATAGTGTTGTATATAAACAACTCAAACGGCGGAAAGCAACCCGCTGCAGAGCCAGATGGCAAGAGATCGTACTTCCCAGAGCACCGCGGTGATATATCCAGCCTGTGATTGCACTGAGTAAAAAGTCTTCTGAATAGCTTTAGGGTTGTCTGGCAGCGACGGGCAGTTAAATAAGAAGAAACGTGGCAGCAAAATACAAGGAGCAGAGGTGAGATTCCTGAGGAGTGAAGGGCTGCACAGGACGAGATATAATAGAGACTGAAGATATTCCAAATAAGTTGAATTTAAACGTTATTGGCGAGTAAATACTTAATACAGGGATGTATGGAAACGACGTGTGAATATAATGAGAGATGAAAGTCCTTCTGAGACAGTTCAAATGGGCCGGCAAAGGATTCACTTTTTCTTTTTTCCTTCGCAGTCGGCAAGTGCAAGTGTTTAAGTTGCACGCCAACTTCGGTGCCTCTGTCTGCTGCAGTCATCCAGTTGGGTTAAGGGGATGTGCAGCTTATCGTGGAATTAGGACCATGTGTCGTTTCTCGCGAAGCCTCACGTCGTTCGAAGTGACGGCTAAATTAAAGACGGACTGAACATTTCAGTGGTCCGTAGAAGGTTCGATCTCATGACATCTCGGATTCCAGGCAAGCACTTTACCACCAAACAAGAAGTGCCGAAGGGAGAGAAATTAATCGGCAAAACCGTTGTGACGATGGAATAGCCAAACTTCTTACCACTTTATGTAAGACGACGAAGTTCTTTGGGTGACATAGATTCCGTCAGTTGTGTTCGCTCCTACCCGATCCGCTGTAGCGCGTCGTTTGACGAATGCGTGATGTCCGACGGGGAATTAAAAAGCGCACCCGCTGTTTTATTCATCGAGGCGCAGCTACGCGTTCCGGTCCTCTTTTTCTGGCAAAAGCAACAAAAATTCTCGTTGTTCCGCAGACACCCGGAGGCAGCGGTTCCGGCGATAAACTGCGAGTCACCCCGGGAAATA
This sequence comes from Schistocerca nitens, assembly GCF_023898315.1. Lineage (NCBI taxonomy): Eukaryota > Metazoa > Arthropoda > Insecta > Orthoptera > Acrididae > Schistocerca > Schistocerca nitens. The sequence goes on along the minus strand of NC_064619.1, from coordinate 649,193,568 downwards.
AATTTCGAATTAAAATTTGTAATTGGGCCGGCCGCCTGGGCGCGTTGCGCCATGTTAATTACCGCAACTTTAACCAAACACTGCCGCCGTGGTGGGACCGTGGGCAGGCCGGCGCGGCTGGTGCTGTCTGCGTGCGTCGCCGGCCTTGGAGGGGTGTCAGGGGCAGTCAACGGGCGCAGCTACTGCGGGTGTACCGTGGCGCGGGACTGGCCACTGACGTCACTCCGCTTTTACACCTTCTTCACAAACTTGGAAGAACGAATGGGGATAAAACATGCCGCGCGGGATTAGCCGAGCGGTCTGAGGCGCTGCAGTCATGAACTGTGCGGCTGGTGCCGGCGGAGGTTAGAGTCCTCCCTAGGATAATTTAGGTTAAGTAGTGTGTAAGGTTAGGGACTGATGACCTTATCATTTAAGACCCATAAGATTTCACACACATTCGAACATTTTTGATAAAACATGCAGATACCGCACGCGGCATGGTCCATAACCCCACAGGCCGTGACCCGTACCCACAACAGCTCGTCGGTATGGTTCCAGTCGAACACCCATGTGCGCTTGCGGAGAACTAGGCACTTCCCAGCGTGGCACTTTACACTGTAACACACTCACACCCATACGACCCCGAACTGAGTAGAGAAGAGTCGTGTAGATTTAATTCAGTTGGCGTATAACGTCTAAGATTCTGTCCGGAAACACGCCCTAGCGTTGCGTTCTCCTTAGAGCTAGAAAACAACGTCGTCTGTAAACATGTCAAAAATATGTTCTTAACTTCAATCAGGGCCGGAGTTCAGCAATTATTTAGAAACAAATTAAATTTTCCTGCTCCGCAGTGAATTCTTTAAAAATAACTGACATTGCGTTTACTGTGTACAGCTTCGGAATACAGCACTTCTGGCAATTTTGGCGACATGTAAGGCGTTACAAGCATAAATTGGGTGACTGTATCTTCCACGAAAAGCTTCTTAAAATATGTGATTAAATTTTGATACAATCTATCTAGTGCCACTCACTTGTCTATAGTGCTGGTCACGGAACGGATTTTCCGGAGACGGAGATTAAGCGTTTCCTGGAGCCGCAGTTTTCGGGCCATATTGCACGGAGACCCAGACATGCTCCAGTTGGACAAGAAACTCGGGATGTTCATATTTGTGGATCGAGCTGACTGGCTTCCGTTTTGCGACAGGAATTTTTGATACATTTGGATACAAACCATTTTCAGAAACAGTCGTATGTGTTTCAGTGGTATTAAGTGAAGAAGAAAATGGTTTACTGTTTGCAACTGCCTTTTGTACTCGTGGGAATAAAAAGTCCAAATTCATAACAGCGAATTGTCTATAAAATTGGTTTTATGTTTGGTAGAGCAAAGCGGGTTTTGTGTCGAGAGAAGTTGAAACAGTTAGAAGAATATGAAAATCTTAGATCACGATTGTGTGTAATGCAAAAAGAGTATTGTTAGTTTAACTTTCAGTGGTTGGTGGGACTAACATGGCATATAAACGTATACCAAGGAGGACATCACGCCGGCCGCTGGTGGCCGAGCGGTTCTGGCGCTACAGTCTGAAACCGCGCGACCGCTACGGTCGCAGGTTCGAATCCTGCCTCGGGCATGGATGTGTGTGTTGTCCTTAGGTTAGTTAGGTTTAAGTAGTTCTAAGTTCTAGGGGACTTATGACCTCAGCAGTTGAGTCCCATAGTGCTCAGAGCCATTTGAACCATTTAGGACATCACGGATGGCCACAGATTTGTCTGACCCATGGGAGTATGGTGCTAATATATATTTTGTGGCGTCGTTGGACAACGGTTGCGGACGTGGATTCTTATTTAAAATCATTCGCCTCTACAAGTCCTAGAAATTTCCGGACACCATATATATATATATATATATATATATATATATATATATATATATATATATATATATATATATATATATATATATGCGAATGAGTATGCAATATTTTAAATAAGAATCCACGTCCGGAAGCGTTGTCCAACGACGCTACACAATGCAAAGTTAGAAACTTCGGGGGGGACCCTGGTTTGGGAAGCGGGCGAGTCGATATTTACAAGCGAATATAGTTTTCATACCTGTGACCGTGAAATAATGGCTCGGTATTATTGTTGCTAAGAATGTAGGATAGAAAACTTTGAAAGGTTGTAGTATGGACCAAAACAAGAAAAATGTACGGTAAACATGGGCTCTAAAATGCAGACCTGAGAAGCAAAGAGCCCTTGTTCATATTCGCCATTGTAAAACACATCTCTATTTAAGAAGTGCTCATAACTCCTCACGTATGATTTTAGAGTCCATGTTTGCCACACATTTTTTCTTGTTTTGGTTCTTACTACGGCCTCTGAAAATTGCTTGTCCTACAGTCTTAGCAACAACAGTACTGCTACATATATTCCATTGTCAGAGATATCGGAACAGTTTTCGCTTATAACAACAGACTCGTTGGTTTCCTAACCAGGGAGCCTTACCTCAAATTGATAGATCTATTCTCCTCCATCATCCCTGAAAGCTTGTAACAACACGGAACCACACCACATGTATATACATTTACAGGCGTAAGCGCCTATACCACTGACGCTCTGTACAATCGTTGGGTGACGTACGGTACTTTTAAGAAGGTCAAAAATCTTTTCTTAATTTTAATTAAAGCCAGTGTTACGTTGATAAACGAAATTTTAGAGTCCGGAGAAGTTTCCCCCCTTATCACTGCATATCTCTAAAACCACTACTCACTGACATAGAATCTGTGTGTACACAAAATGAAATATATATAAAGTGCAGTCCACCTTACTATGAGGTGACGGCAGCTGGCTGAACGTTGTCCTGAGTCTCAGAACAGCGAGGGAAAAATGATCAAAAGAAATTCACAAACACAAGATTTCATTTAAATTAGAGGTCATTGAGGTATACTTTACTCTAGCCAAACAGTGGGACAAAAATCGTCTAATTCAGACTGTCAGCTTGACTATCTGTACTGACAATAAAGTCTTCAAGTCTGTTTGAAATACACCTCCATTATTCTCTGCTCCCTTTATTACTCGTTTCACATGATTTGTCGTCCGGAATCACTTTTTTCAGCTGTCTCTTTTATATGGCGTTCCACTTCAATCTGCATAACTCTTGTTTGTTCTCTGTAGCAACATGCCTTTTGACCTGAACCGAAATCAATTACTGCTTTGAAATGACAAAGGTATGGGGTAGTATGATGACTTTATACCCGAATTTTCTTGTCATTCCATCCATCAGATAAAGTGGATACCTCGGCTTGTGCTGCGACGCAAGTTCTAATAATTCTGCCTCTTTGTAAAATACTGTCAACCGGTGCGTTGCATTTTCCTAGGCAGCGAAGAATATCTTCCTCTCTCGTTGCCTGTGTCCAGGGGATGATACGGAGGGCAAGCCATAACAGTAATAGTTTCTCGTTAGCTTTCGAAGCACAAAGACTTCAGACTATTTCACAAATATATAGTAGTTCATCTCTTTGTGGTAGTTGGAAGCCTTCTTCGAAATGAACAGCAGAGAATTGCGAAGTAAACCTTTTGAACTTCTGGCACATGCTACAATTATTCTCTTCCTTCTGACAATCGGCGTTGCTGTACTACCATTGATAGGTTCGTCTGTCCAGCCCTTTCTTTTGAAAGGTGCCTCTCATTCACCCATCTTTCATCAAACCAAACGATATCGTCGAAATTTTCCCCTAGTGATTTCACAAAAACGCAGCAGTCCCACGCTGTAATATCTTGGCATTCCATTAATAACCTGCGGTCAGCCAACGGATATATAGTGGAATCCTGACCTTTTCACCACTCTTAGCAGGATCGCGTTTCTACCTGGAAACAGGTCCGCTGATAAGAGTGGAATGCAGCGTTTTAAGTGTCGGATACTTTTTTCTTGAATAAAATGCGTACATTTCACGACGCACAGTATCTTCCTGAAACGAATCGAGTTTTGTGGCCCTGCTCATGAGGCGCCTCTTCTTCCCAGGCGTCACCACTTCAAATGACTCGCCTAATTCTTCTTTCTCGAACTTCTGCTTGTTAATTCTCGTTACTAATCCTCTGATTTGTAGAGTAGCTACACTTCGCTCCCCCACTTAAAATACAAAGGAACAAGCGCTGCTGCATCTGTCACATACAATGTTCTCACAAGAAGCACACGACTTCACGAGACTGTCTGCATATAAATACTCCGTGTCCGAATTTTTTTTGGGTATGTCCTCGGTGTGTGTAGCTTCGGTCTCCTACCCCTGCTTCGAGTACCCATACAAAATAGATAGATTGCAAATATCTACCGAAACACGAGAGAAAATCCACCTGATGGGCCACAGGAGAGACACCCGACGTACAGGATGAAGAAAAGTTCGCGCACTCGGACTTCGCAGTGTGATAACTCACATAGTAGCAATACAAAAATGCTTGCCACAAAATGTTGTCCTGCATATTTCTGGCAGTAAATGGAAGTTAAAGATTGGCAATCTGGAAACACTGTAATCACATGTATTAACTACCACTCTTAGCAAATGCGTGTAATGCTGTGCAGCTGGTACAGTTTTCGTTTAACTTTTATTTTTTCCTTAATGAGTCTGTGTGGTATGGTGTTTCGGTCTTAATAGTCATATCGTCATACATCGATTACAGTGGGTCTTCTCCAAAACATTTGCACTTACATATTACGAATACAGAAAGGGACGTAAGATAAGTACAATCATTTTCACTGGTTATCTTTTAAAGAAGCCTTTTGCACGTCATCACCGCGAAGTATTTCACACCACTGCATCTACTAGATTCCAAATCGATTAGTGCCAACCATAATTGTTGCCACGTTCAGGTCCATTACATTTCGTTATGGCTTTACATCAATAGGAGGGCTCGCAGTGTGCTTTGCAAATAATTTCTAAATATGTACTATTTAAATGTCGGATATATGTGGATTAAGAAATGCAGTGTACGACAGTATTATATGACAGAATGAAATTGGCAAATAAAGAGATATCCGCCTCGACACAGAATGGAACCCTCGACCTCCTTCATGCTAACCCAAAACGCTTTCCACTGTGCCAGCTGCTCAGCTCTATTGCTATTTGATAAGAGAGTTACTTACAGTGCATGTTATTACAGTGTTGCCAGATTGCCAATTTTTAAGGTCCATTTCATGCCGGAAGTAAACCCAGGACGAAATTTTGTAAGAGACTTTTTTGTATTGCTAGCACATGAGGAATTGGGCAGCGGGGTCAGAGTGCGCGAATTTTTCTTCACCTTGTATATGTACACTAAGTGATAAAAAGTTTCCGGACACCTTGCTGAAAATGACTTAAAAGTTCGTGGCGCGCTCCATCGGTAATGCTGGAGTTCAATATGTTGGCCCACCATTAGCCTTGAGGACAGCTTCCACTCCCGCAGGCTTACGTTCATTCAGGTGCTGGAAGGTTTCTTCGGGAATGGCAGCCCATTCTTCACGGAGCGCTGTACTAAGGAGAGGTATCGATGTCGGTCGGTGAGTCCTGGCACGAAGTCGGCGTTCCATAACGTCGCAAAGGTGCTTTGTAGGATTCAGGTCAGAACTCTGTGCAGACAAGTCCATTAGAGATGTTATCGTCGTGTAACCACTCCTCCACAGGCCGTGCATTATGAACAGCTGCTCGATCGTGTTGAAAGATGCAATTGCCATCCAGGAATTGCTCTTCCACAGTGGGAAGCAAGAAGGTGCTTAAAACATCAATGTAGGCCTGCCCCGTGATAGTGCCACGCAAAACAACAAGGGGTGCAAGCACCCGACGACGTTCACCGGACATTCGGCATACCCACTCCCTGCCATCGGATCGCCACATTATGTACTGTGATCCGTCACTCAACGCAACGTTTTTCCACTGTTCAATCGTCCAATGTTTACGCTCTTTACACCAAGCGCTGGGATGTCTTTCTTACGAGCAGCCACTCGACCATGTAATCCAAGTTTTAACACCTCCCGCCTAACTGTAGTAATACCTGCAGTGGATCCTGATGCAGTTTGGAATTCCAGTGTGATGGTCCGCGTATATGACTGCCTATTACACATTACGACCCTCTTCAAATGTCGGCGGTCTGTATCAGTCAACGGACGAGGTCGGCCTGTACGCTTTTGTGCTGTACGTGTCCCTCCACGTTTCTACTTCGCTATCACATCGGAAACAGTGGTCCTAGGGATGTTTGAGAGTTTTCAAATCTCGCGTGCAGACGAATGACGCAAGTGACACCCAATCACCTGACCACGTTCGATGTCCGTGAGATCCGCAGAGCGCCCCATTCTGCTCTCTCGCGAGGTCTAATGGCTACTGAGGTCGCTGATATGGAGTACCTGGCAGTAGGTGGCAGCACAATGCACCTAATATGAAAAAACTTATGTTTTTGGGGGTGTCCGGATACTTTTGATCACATAGTGTACGTCACAGGTTGCTCAGCGCGGGTTGGCACTCGGGACGGGAAGGGACAAGTCGGACGAGGACGAGCATGTCTTTACACAGCCCAATAGGTAAAATCAGTTACGAAAGACACCTAAAAGGAGGCAGGTTGCTGTGGCTAGCCGAGTCCTTAAAATGATGGGCGATCCAGCCGCTTTGCAACACACTAACGTCTGACCCTATTGTGGAGAGGAGGTCCGAGGACACACAAAATCTTAAAAGACGAACCACACTCGTCTTCGTGTCATTAGTAAGACACAGATCTGCCACGATCTTTATGTAGACTGACTTAAAAAAAAGACGACATAGTTATCTGAAGGTACTGTCTATATTCGGCAACTCCAACTTGTCCATGGAATATGAACGGGTAAGGTTGTCGTTAAAACGAGATGGCTGATTCAGAAATAATCAGCTGTTATAGGAAATGAGGTAGGTTATGCATTCTGAGATATTAGCCGAAACGAAGAACAGAGTTCGCCCACAAAATATTTCTTGCATATTAAGTTAGGCAACCCTATTTATAACAGTCTCCTAGAGTAGCTTATCTTCAGGTGCATGAAATATTTTCCGGGCCAGTTATATTTTCTCTTTCCTGTAGAAGTGCGGCAGTTTCTACTATTGTAGATCTAAAATTTTAATGCTGTCGCAGAATCTATTAAAGCGACTGTCATGACTGATGTTTTGACAACTATTGGTTTCTTTCGTCGTTCGTGACACCCCCCCCCCCCCCTTATGTAGTGTAAGAGTGAAACTAACAGTTGGAGCAGCACTAGCTATTTGCAAAATTATAACAGGTACAGAAAAAAACACTATCACTTTCAGGGCTTACACACACTGAGTGTGTCTTTATACTGTTAATATGCACACAAGAGAGACAAACACTTAGTAATCATGAACATATAAATTCCTACTATGCAATTTTCCACTTTTACTACCATGAGACATAAAATTAACATTTATTTAAGATACTAACTCACTTTCTGCGATCTACAACAGGCAGTAATGTGATCATTTACTAAGCAAAACTTTATAAGCCTCGGTCTTGAGAAATTTTAATTTGAAGTTGGCAACAACACATAAATAAGCAGTTTTACTAGGAAAATTATTTCGGCAAGCATCATTAACTTTAACTCACTCTCTTGCCATATTAACTTTAACTTTCTCTTCACTATGTTCAAGAGGCATTAATTAGCAAAACTCTATGCTTTAATTTCTTTTAGTAAGGATACTCGGATATCACTTTAGTTCAAACGGAGAGGACCCTGAGGGGTGTTATGATGAGGAGAAAATCAAGGTAGTACATAAATTCAGATATAAATTACCTTATATTTGAGCACAATAACACATCCATTAAGCTGATCCTTCACTGTACATCATTATAGTATTACGTTACAGTGATTGCGCAACGTGGTGGCAACTGCATGTTGGTAGGTGGATTCGCAGACTGAATTGCTGGACTCTGTCATTTCTTGGTGGCGACGACAGATACAAATTCCAGGATAGTTCCATCTATTTATCCATCCATCCGAGGCCTTAGAAAGTAGCAGGAAAAGCCTCTCTCGGAACCAGCACCATATGCGTCTTTTACATGGCAGTGCACGTTCTCTTAGCTCATCTCCGACTGCTGGCTCGTCCCCGACTGACTATCAGTTCCACCTTTCCTACCTAGGCCAGCCACAATTTGCGCGCGCTACACAGTTCCGTTCCCGAGGGGAACCACACTACCTCTTATACACCAAATTACTAAGATTCCTAAGTGAGGATCAGCAGTTTACATAACAGCAAACAAACGCATTGAATAACACAGAACATTTGCACATATTAACATGTCTACAAAAAATTATTCACACAAAATTACAATTATATACAGTAAGTTTTGTTCCCTCCAAATGGGACAAAGCATTTAAACGACAGATATGCTACACAGCATACAATCAAATCATGACACCAAAGTTTTAACAAAGAAAGGAGTATACAATTCTGTGTTCTCTATTCTATCAAACACACTTACAGAAGCTCAATGATGTAACATTAAATGAAACAAAAGCAAAATAAATCAGTACAGCATTAGAGCTATGGTGTTACAAGCTGGATGGATCTTTTGAACTTGTCACGACCGATTACTGCCCCAATATGCGCATCTCGATTGCCCTCACCACCGACAGCACTTTGAGGTCCAGTATTTTGTCTTCTAAGAATAATCTTCGTATACCTCACGGCCAGTTCAAAGATTCAATCTGCAAATACATTTCGCTACCGTACTAATGTCAGTTAGTAAAGTACATATCTATGTCTGTAAGAAAGACCAACTTTGGTTTAGCTTGCCAGTGACGATGAGGAGATTACAACAGTGTTGTAGTGTTATAAGCTGTCCACCCTAAGCGTCCTAAGAAAAAATACCTGGCTGGTTGGCCGCTTTAACCAGTGTGATCCGTGTCACCAACAACTTCACGAACAGGCCTTCATCACTTGGTTTGGACTTGGTAACAGCATGGACCGCTAAGGAAATGGCCTATTCCTTGCCTATAGTCATGAAATGCCAGGAAGTTTCATTTTAAAATATGTAAGCCACAGGGAAGATGGGTAATAAGCGATACGTACAAGAACGAAAAGGTAAATAGCATAACAATGGAAGACCCAGAATGGGTTGGGTTGTTTTGGGGAAGGAGACCAGACAGCGAGGTCATCGGTCTCATCGGATTAGGGAAGGACGGGGAAGGAAGTCGGCCGTGCCCTTTGGAAGGAAGCATCCCGGCATTTGCCTGGAGCGATTTTAGGGAAATCACGGAAAACCTAAATCAGGATGCCCGGACGCGGGATTGAACCGCCGTCCTCCCGAATGCGAGTCCAGTGTCTAACCACTGCGCCACCTCGCTCGGTGACCCAGAATGAAATGCTCGGTTAAAAAGGGGTATAAGGCAGAAATGTGGTGTTTCGTCCCCTACTGTTCAATCTTTGGCGGAAGTAAAATAAAGGTTCAGGTAAGGGGCTCAACGTAGAGGCGAAAGGATGTCATAAGATTCTCTGGTGATACTGTTATCCTGAGTAAAATTGGGGAAAAACTATAGAAACGTGTTCAGTAGAGAGAACAGTCTAACGAACGCAGAAATGAATTGGCAAAATAGAGAAGAAAGACGGAAGGCATCGGGAGTAGCAGAAATGAGATCTGCGATAAATCTGTCAGAACTTGGCACAACGCAATAGATGAAGAGAGAGAGAATTCTGCTCTCTTGGAAACAAAATAACACGTAATGGACGTAGGAAGTAGGACGTAAAAAATATAAGAAACAAAGCCTGTACGTATTATTACTGCATATATGATTGATAATGATGCATGAGACGAAATTGGCCAGTGGCATAACAAATAAGTGTAAAATTTCAGCCTATAGCGAACAATGTTTTCTGTTATGAAATACGTCGAGGCTGTATACCCACATACAACGTTGCCATATTTGTATCGGCACTTTCGGGAAGGTTAACAGTTAAAGAGAAACAGTATCATCCCGACGAACTCGTCTAATTTTGAAGATTTAGCCACACGTTTTACCCTTCCTCTGTTTTCTTCACGAATTTTTCGAGTATTCTACAGAGAAAATCAAGGATAAGATAGGGGTCACTTGCAAGATCACTTATATCAAATGAAACAGTAAAACGTTACACTGAATCGCTTAATTTCCCTGTAAACATTATGAAAGTACAGCACTGCCAGTTACGTACCTGCGACAGCAGGAGTAAAACCGTGCTTTCCAGCGAACTCTCATCATGGTTACACTACAAGGTGAAATGACGCGCCAGGAAGAGTGGCCATATAAATGCCCATGTGTCAGAAGTAACCGGTCATTTCTCCGAGACTTCTTTCAGCTGTGTGCTGTGGCCACTTTATAATCGTCATGCCAACTCCTGATGCTAGGTGTATGCAGACGAATTTCCTTTGTGGATTTGTTTATCGAAAGAATGAAACACTGTATTTGGGGCAAGACCGTGTACACCTGCGATCCAACAGTCGTAGCGAGTTAAAAAGAAAACAAAATGGCATTTTATTCTCCAGAGGGACGTTAGTCACGGGCGCTGGATGAGTCACATGCACACAGCCACGGATCCGCGTGCACTAACAGAATTTCTTTCCTGTTTCGGTAAATTACTTTAATAGAATTATTTAAGGCCACTTCTTCCTTGCTAAAATCCTCGTACCGCGCGAATTAACTGACTGTTGCACTTTTTTTTAAGTCTGTACCATCTTTATCGCCAACAGAGACCATTACGGTTGTCATAGCTTCCTTCTGTGTACAATCTGAAGTGTTGCTCTCTACACTACATAGGAGAATTTATATCTTAAATTTATAAAGCATTCAGTAATATTTACTTCGTAACACATTTATTCATCCTTATTTATTTACCCATAAAAGGTACACCTTCTCTCCAGGGTTTGGATTACTCGCGAAAACGCTAGTGTGTCTTTGAACAAGTCGGATATCACCAATGGATTTACTTGCTCTGGAATTCTTGGTTCTGTCCATCACGTATGGCTTTTTATAACTAGGCCGTAAATTAGGACCACACTGACGGTTGTTGCTGCCATTGCATAACCAGACGTTCACTCATTTAGCTTTGACTTTGCATGTATTTCAAGAGCCAGTAATTTGTTAGTGTGCTGCCATAACAATAACATGGTACGACAGATTCATTTCTGTGACACTCAGGTTTTAGTGAGTACTTATTTTTACTGTCAGTCTGTTGCTTGTTTGCATCAGAATATTCGATTTATTAAAATATTTCTTCTTTTCTCTTGCCAATGTGACAACTGGAATTCATAAGTATGAGTGACAATTTCGTAATTCTTTTAAGCGAATAAATTTTTGTAAAAATAAAATCATGTGACACAATGTTGTACTTAACAAAAAAAAGGTGGTGTTTGATTGAAGATTTAACCACGTGGAGCTGTAAAATCCTTTGCATGACACTTTTAATCGCTGTACAATGTAACTTTTGGTTATCTCCATTTCGCGATAATTGCATGTCAGTGTTAAATATCATTGCGTAAATACTTACGATATTATTGCGGTGATGCAACTGTTTTATATTATAGTAATTTTTTAAAATGTTCATTCTCTCATTTCTCTCGGGCTATATTCTAAGTCTGGATCACGGTATCCATCAACATGTATTCTGCGTAAATTTACTTACGACTAAACCCATCGCTCAAATACTCGCAGCTTATGTACATGACGGGATTGGACCGCATACAAAACGTTTGCTGATTTTTAGACTTGATGAATCATTCAGTTGCTTCTCGCTATCTAATTCCGGCAACTAAGCCGGCCGCGGTGGTCTAGCGGTTCTAGGCGCTCAGTCCGGAGCCGCGCGACTGCTTCGGTCGCAGGTTCGAATCCTGCCTCGAGCATGGATGTGTGTGATGTCCTTAGGTTAGTTAGGTTTAAGTAGTTCTAAGTTCTAGGGGACAGATGACCATAGATGTTAAGTCCCATAGTGCTCAGAGCCATTTGAACCATTTGAACCGGCAACTAAAAGGTCCCTGAATTTTTCCTTAATAAGTGTAAAGTGTATCTTCCACTCCATAAAATTATGCCCGCAGGATTTTTTCTAACTAACAAAATTCTATTTTTAAAACTTACAAGACACCCTTCAAAAATGTTTGCTCCCGGAAGTAAACGGTCGGAAAGCCCTCGCACTTTTCGCAGATTCCTCATTTGAACCGCCTTGCACAATGCTATTAATCATTTTGACATCCACCAAGATTGGTAATATATGATCAACAATGATACTATAATTCTAAAAATACTACCCCGATTAATGGCTCTGAGTACTATGGGACTTAACATCTGAGGTCATCTGTCGCTTAGAACTTAGAATTACTTAAACCTAACTAACCTAAGGACACCACAGACATCCATGCCCGAGGGAGGATTAGAACCTGCGACCGTAGCGGTCACGCGGTTCCAGACTGTAGCGCCTAGAACCGGTCGGCCACCCCGGCCGGCAAAAGTGAACGTGTTGATCACAATGTCATTCCTGCAATATATGACGGCTCTGCAGCAGCGCTTATCAAAAATAGTCCGTAAATTACATCGTTTTTGGCAGTCGGATGTCGCGTAGTTTTCAGGATTTTTGGTTCTGTTTCCGGAAGAAAGAAGCCTGTGCTTGATTTCTTCGGTCCAGAGCGTCTCAAAATTTTACGAGGGTTCTTGTCAGTTTAGCGGTAAGATGTTGATGTAAACAGCGTGTTCTTGTTTTGGCAAGTGCATGTTACTGCACACTGAGTTTCACTGCAGAGGGCAGTCCGTACTATGTAATGAGATACTGACGTGTTTGCGGCGTACGGTTCCGCAGTATGTATTGCTCAGGAGCGCCAGTCTGATGGGGGCGCTGCGGGCATAAGCGGAGGTGCGGCCGTATAACTGTTGATTACCGGCGCGAATCGATTGTTCTCGATATTAGCCTGGGGACAACGGGCTCCTGGCCCCCTACCACCTACCTCGGGGGCGGCTGACGGCTAGTGGCTACTGGCCGAAGGGCCGTCCAAGGCTCCGGGAGGCCGTGCTGACACCGCGCGGCGCTTGCTACGCCCTCGTAAATAGCGCCGAGACCTGAGCACCGCTGTGGGGGGGGGGGGGGGGGGGTCGGGGGTTGAGTGGAGGCGCAGTGTTGGCAAAACCGCTGGCGGCCTGCGCGCCGTATTTACCGCAGCGTCCAACCAACCGGCCGTATTCTGAGAGTCTACGCGTCACGGCTTAGGCCAATCTGGAAAGCAGACCGTGGCTAGCAAACAGCAACAAGCACGCGTAGAATTATCACCGCAGAGCCAAACAAACCTGAGCCACACGTTCTGCGGGAACTAGGGGCGCAAATTCCGTACCGCCAAGCCGACGTTTAACACTGGAAACGCTTTCCAGCAAGTGTGGCCGTTTTCAGGAGATAAAGGTAACATGTACCGAATAGTTCCAATCTTCGTCGATGCTGACGAAGTACTACTCCATACTCGGTCTACTCTATACAGTAGATAACGTTCTGCAGCACAATTCAGATCCGAGAATGCCTACATATGAGCCGTGCTTGGGTAGCTCAGATGGTAGAGCACTTGCTCGCGAAGGGCTAGGGTCCCGAGTTCGAGTCTCGGTTCGGCACACATTTTTAATCTTGGTTCAAATGGCTCTGAGCACTATGGGACTCAACATCTTAGGTCAGAAGTCCCCTAGAACTTAGAACTACTTAAACCTAACTAACCTAAGGACATCACACACACCCATGCCCGAGGCAGGATTCGAACCTGGGACCGTAGCAGTCCCGCGGTTCCGGACTGCAGCGCCAGAACCGCACACCCACCGCGGCCGGCACATTTTTAATCTGCCAGGAAGTTTCATATCAGCGCACACTCAGCTGCAGAGTGAAAAATCTCATTCTGGAAACATCCCCCAGGCTGTGGCTAAGCCAAGTCTACGCAATATCCTTTCTTCCAGGAGTGCTAGTTCTGCAAGGTTTGCAGGAGAGCTTCTGTGAAGTCTGGAAAGTAGGAGACGAGGTACCGGCGGAAGTAAAGCTCCGAGGACGGGGCGTGAGTTGTGCTTGGGTAGCTCAGCGTGTACTAGCCGGCACGGTAGCTCAGCGTGTTCGGTCAGAGAGCTGGTTGGCCTCTGTAATAAAAAAAACTGAGTGAAAGGACCAACAAACAAACTGTAACGGATGTCCTGTGACGTCCGCAACTACCAAGCACATCGATCAACAACGAAGATAATGCAAACAAAGATGGTAGAGCAGGTGCCCGCGAAAGGCAAAGGTCCCGAGTTCGAATCTCGGTCCGGCACACAGTTTTAATCTGCCAGGAAGTTTCATATCAGCGAACACTCCGCTGCAGAGTGAAAATATCATTCTGGAAATGCCTGCATACTCGTAAAATAAGATTACCGGTATTTCAAAACACCTTTTTAGCTTTCCGTACTTCAATCGGTAGAATATGTACCCTTATAGGATCAGTTTCTTATCCGTCTGTTGATACACCTTGTTCTCAAGTGCGACTGGAGGTATCAGGTTGAAATGTATGTCAAATGCATACAACTAAGGTTTACGGTCCCTTGGCGACATAAAAATTTAAGCTTCTAAGGCAACGCAGTCAATACGGCTTCTTACACAGTGATTCCCAATTCCGTTAGGACTGCAACACTATCTCGTGGCGAGATGTGGCATTACGATCCTTGAAGTTTCAACAACATCCATGTAGAAGCTCGGCGCTTCACTGCAGCAGACGTCCTGGTTGCGAATGTAACAGTACGTGTCTGACATTTGTCGGAAAATGGCGGTGGAGCAGTGAGGCAACATAAAGTTTTTTGAGTCCTTCGTCGTTTGTGGGCGAGAATTCGTCGACTGAACCCGAATACCCAGAGACAGGTTCCGGACACTCCTTCATGACTATTCAGCAGCACAAAAAGTGAAAACTGTGTGCGAGTTTTTGGCCCGCAAATTAATCACAGCCCTGGATCACCCCCCCCCCCCCCGTTTATTCACGTGATTGGCCCCAGCCGACTTCTGATTGCTCCCCCGAATTGACGTTGGCAATTAAAGGACATAACAGCGATGCAACTGAGGATATCCAAGAAAACATTTACTACCGTACTAAGAGCAATTCGAAAAAGGGACTAGTGTCTATTTCAAAACACTTGTAAAACGATTTTAAATGTTTGATTCAGATGGAGTCTTTTGAATTACTACGATGATTTTTGTAATCATATCCACGACTTTTATTTTTCATAGACGCAGTACTAAATAGAATTGGGACACGCTGTGTATGGCACATATTTTGATACTGCACATTCACTTATTAAAAACTACCTATAATCTGTGTATAAGCACAGTTAGTTTTCTACAGAAATCTCAGAGAGCGAGTTCTAAACGTACTTGTCTAGTTTGTATATACGAGTAAAATACGGAGCATCTCACATGTCACATTTAAAAACTCTCTGCATTACGTACGCTGTACTCCCCGGAAAGTGACAGCTTATTTACAAAATTACACATGAAATACACTGTATTTCGTACCACTTGCTTCCAGTTTTTTTTTTTTCGGGGAAAAATCGCACATTTATTCCGTTTGATAATATTTCTAAATGTCCAGAAATGCAAAATGTCTGTATAGCAAACGAATTTGTCCTGCGTACTCCCATGATAGATCAACGCATCCCACTGCCTCTGTATTCATGGTAATGGTTTCCTCAACCGCCTCGTCCTCGCTCTCTTCTACTGAATTATGCAATCGGTCATTAATTGTACAGGCTCCCAATTATTCAGATGGGGCTGGAGTTAACGTTTTCAAAGGTTCAAATGCGTCTAAGCACTATGGGACTTAACATCTGAGGTCATCAGTCCCCTAAACTTAGAATTACTTAAACCTAACTAACCTAAGGACATCACACACATCCATGCCCGAGGCAACCGTAGCAGCAATGCGGTTGCGGACTGAAGCGAATAGAACCACTCGGCCACAAAGGCCGGCTACAACGTTTTCCTGCGGTAAATCTGGAACTACATACGTAACAGCATGTTGGAAACGAAACTGCCTTTACATCAACATATCTATCTAAATTTAAGTGGGCAATGCTTTTCTCTGTTTTTATGTCTAGGGTAAGCTCAGCAGTTAATGTAGGAATTTCGATACGATTCTCACTGACAGACAGACCGATTCACGAGCAGGGTTTGTGTGTATAATTTGTAATTGCAATATCTGAATTGGAACTTCTTCCATATTTAACTGGCGTTTGTAGTGACATTTCATGGCAATGGTGGGAGCCACGAGCTGCTCAGATACAGAGGTGGCGGGAACAGGTGGTAAATCAGTAAAGCAGACAGCCACCGCAACTCCATAGAGCAGCGAAGCTTCAACTGAACCGGTACGTATAAGGGACAGCCAAATGAAAACGAACAAGACTGAAAAAAGGAAACTAAAAATGTACAAGTATGGAAAAGAGATAAAAAGTAAAAGTATGCATCCCCTCCTGCCCCCCCCCTCTCTCTCTCTCTCTCTCTCTCTCTCTCTGCCCCATTCCACCAGCCCCCCCTTCCCTTTCTCTCTTTTCATCTCCTCCTGTCTCTGTTCATCCCATCTCCTGTCCATCTCAAACTTTCTCGAGCTGTGATCATCTAAAAATATAACCCCGAAAAACAGGTCGATAAAGTTGAAATGTGGGCTGATTCTGCTCCCACGCACGTTTCTCGTGCAGAGCAGTCTGTACATAAGAGGCTTGAAAACCGTTTTTGCCACTGGCGTATAGGCTGCCACGCAGAGATGTCGATAAAGCATGCCTGTACAACTCCAACACATGTCTGTCGTGCAAGGCCTTCTACATGTCGGGGGCTGGGAAACCATTTCTTGCCCATGGCGTGTAGGCTGCCCTGAGACTGAGACAGGCTGACACTATTTCGGCGCAACTCGCCTGTCGTTCATGGCAGTCTACATGACGTGGCTGGAAAACCATTTTTTCCCCTGACGTGTACGTTGTTCTCCAGAATAGGTCGATAAGGCATGTCGGTACTACTCCTTTGCTACTCGAATTGCTCATGGTGGAAGGAAGGAATTAATATCTGTGAGTCCCCTTATGATCTCTATTTTCTGCATTTCGCTAGATGAGCGTACCAGGAAGTATCAGGTTGCCTGCCAGCCCTAGGAGCGTACTCTCCCTCCATGTTAGTAGTAAACTGCTCCGTGACACACAATGTCTCTATTATTGCACCCTCCTATTTAGTTTGATGATAACCTTAGGTGCTCTCCCGCTCTCTAAACGAACGCCTGACAATATACGACGCTTTGCTTTGTATTTTATCCATCTCCACTGTTAGTCGTACATTGCGAAATCTCACAGACCGACAGAGCAGTACGCTCGTTTAGAGTGCTACCTCTTTCATATTTGAGTCGCACTCGTTTAGGATCCTTCTAACGTATCTGTTTGGCACTTAATCGCCCGCAATTATTTTTGGAGGTCGTTCTACTTTCTTCCGTTCGTCACGCCCAGTCATTTTACTATTGTTACAAATCCCATATATTCAACACCAGTCGTGTAACTGAAGAGCAATATGTTTTCGCCCAGTACAGCCCAATACAGGGTGATTTAAAAAGGTGGGTACAAATTCAGATGGCTATACTTCATGAAATGTGTGTTGCATTTTAATTCTGTCTGTTAAATTTTATTATACGTACATGGGAGTTTACAGATGTTCAGTATGCCCTCTCCCGGCTGCGTGAATAACATATAGACTGTAGCTTAATTCATCCTGCACTCGATGACTAATGTCTTGCAATACTGTATTTTCTGAAGCTATGATACGTTTCCTTAGGTAATCCAAAGCTGTGGGAAGAGATGGTGCATAAACTGCAACTTTCACGAGCCCTCACAGGAAAAATCGATGAGTGCGAGGTCAGGAGACCTCGACTGCCAGAAGTAGAATGTTAACTCTTCATTCCTCCTGCGACTTATTCGTCGTTATTTTAGAGATTCATTCATGAAACGTCGAACATTCAGATGTCAGTGGGGTGAATTTTATTTCAGTTTAAGAGCAAGCCAGTTTCGTACGAATTTGTGATACGTTACTCTAGCAACCGTACTATCATCAAAACAGAAAGGTATTAAAATCTTTATCAACGATGTGACCCAAAAAACATTAAGTTTGGGGCTGTTCCTTTCGGTGTTAAATGGGGATTTTATAGCCCCCCATATTCCAACGTTCTGCATGTTGACTTTCCCATTTATGTGAAACGTGGCTTCATCAACAAAAATTACACAAGCCAGAAACAGTTCATCTTCCTCCATATTACAGAGCATAGTCATAAAATTCGGCACACTTTACCTTATCGTTCGTGCGAAGAGCCTGTACCAGTGTTAGATGCTATGGCTTTTACCCTAACCGCACCTCAATGCGCGCCACACATTTGTTTCAGGTGGTCCAATTCGCCTCTTCGCCCGACGAGTTGATTTCATTGTGTTTCGTGCAAAGCACACTCGAATGCGCTCCACGTGTTACTCCGATACAAGCTTTTTACCTTTACACAGAGAGCCAGTTTCGTAAAATTGTTTGTTCCAGCGATCAATGCTCTTTCTCGTTGCATTCGCAGATTCGCTTTTACTGAACACAAGAAAGCGGAACTCCAGCCTCAGTCTACTTCAATCATTTACCTCTTTCATGGGACCTGTTACACCTGCTCTTGCTGATGTTTCGATCTTGTTGCTCACGCTCCTACAAAAACTTAAGACTATAATAACCTTCCTTGAAGGTCTTCAGGCTTTTGTTATGCCTTAACTGGGCCGCTTGCCCGATCTCCCATTCACCTTCCTTTTCTTTATGTTTCCCTTGTAATGTTAATCTTCTGTTAAACGCAGACCGACCTCTTTGACCGAGCGGTTCTAGGCGCTTCAGTCTGGAACCGCGCTGCAGCTACGGTCACAGGTTAGAATCCTGCCTCGGGCATGGATGTGTGTGATGTCCTTAGGTTTTTTAGGTTTCAGTAGTTCAGAGTATAGGGGACTGACGACCTCAGATAGTGCTTAGAGCCATTTGATTTTTGTTAATCACACTTACGAATCGAGAGGTGGACAGTACCTTGTAAAAGTGCTAATATAAAGAGAAAATGACCTTCTACCTGTCACCTTTGAAGCTGAGAGGGCTTATGGCAGCAAGCCTTAAATCACACCTCACACACACACACACACACACACATTTTTTATTTTTTATTTATTTTTTATTTTTTATTTTTTTTGTTGCATAGCAGCTATCTCGCATACAACTGACGCGGCATACGAAACAAGTAATGGGGTGCTGGAACTCTCTAGCGTAAGTATTCTAAATTTACAATATCTTTTTTCGAATATGCTGGACATAATTCAACTACAGTGTATACTGCAGGAAATATAGCCAACTGAAATTGTGTCCATCTTTTTGAATCAAGGATTGTTAGAATCTTTTTTTATTCTCACCTTGAAAAATAGTTTTTTTTTGCAATTGGATGCTTGCAGGAGACGTACACAGTACACGTCGCTAGAGGAGTTAAAACAAAATAGCGCAACCCAGTGTTGATGAGGAATGTCGGGCGGTAATCGGTTTACTACGCTCGAAAGATGACAACGGGGCAACAATCACGCTTTATGGTAGTATACAGCAACAAGGTACCGCCTCACGGCACAACGTCTAGACGGCGCTGACACTAAAATTGTGCAAAACAAGACTGAATGACGAAGAACGAAGTGACGGACCATATCTTTTTTGGATCGCAAGGAAAGTGGAAGCCTTGGAGCACGTAGGCCGGTATATAACAATAGAAGGGACAGTCTAAGCGTGAACAGCAGTTACGGATCAGTGTTCTACATCTTTCACGACACCATGAACGTGACGAAGATCGCCGCGTGCTGCTTCCTGCGACTGGTCACATCCATTGAAAAAGTCCTCTAAACCTAAGCACCCGAAGAATTGTAACTGTGTCAGGCCAATGCAGATTTCTTTAGCCGCCTAATCAGCATGGACTCGCAAAGAAAGAAGCAAACATTGCAATGGAAATGTATGGATTCACTAGCGCTGACAATAGTGAAACCCAAACCGACATCGAGGAAGGTGACGTTGAGTGTTCTGAACACTATCGTTGTGTGATGCTAGCATATTATGACCGTATGGAGGAAACCGTCACATGATCATACTACTGGGCACTCCCAGAGACCTCACGAGAAGCTGTCAAAGAACGGGATGCTTTGCTTCACGACAACGTGGCATTTACTGCTCCCTGCGCACAGTCACATACCCTGCTTCTTTTGGTAGTTAATACTGTTGCAGTTTACACGACCAGGCCCGGAGAACCGCGCTACATAACAGTTGAGGCTCTTCATCTGCTTGCGATACCGGTCTCCAGTTCTCAAAGACTACCAGCTGTAGCAAATCTTGCCTTACCACACCCATTCACCTCTTCCCAGGTCTTTCATCGATTCTCACCACATGGCCAGTCCATTGCAGTGGTTTGCTCTTCATCATTACAGAGATATTCGGCTCTTTGTATATCACCTCTAGATGTGCGTTTCCAGTAGTCGGATGCCCACCGGTCAATGGATGCTGTCCGGCCACACTAATGTGGCTAGCTGTGAAAATCTGTCTGCGGGCCGCTGCGCGAAGTGCAGGAAGTGTGTCCGTGAGATTCAGGAAGCTCCCGACAGGGATGTGAAGCTAGGAGACTACAGCGCCGTGGCCAGCTGCTCTGTGTTTAGGTTTAAGTAGTTCTAAGTTCTAGGGGACTGATGACCTCAGATGTTAAGTCCCATAGTGCTCAGAGCGATTTGAACCATTTTTTGATCCATGCAGCGAACAAACTGGCCCGATCAAAATGGTTCAAATGGCTCTGAGCACTATGGGTCTTAACATCTGAGGTCATCAGTTCCCTAGAACTTAGAACTACTTAAACCGAACTAACCTAAGGACATCACACACATCCATGCCCGAGGCAGGATTCGAACCTGCGACCCTAGCGGTCTTGTGGTTCCAGACTGAAGCGCTTAAAACCACTCGGCCACTTCGGCTGGCCTGGCCCGGCCCGATCGAGGTGGTCACAGAGCTTATGGATTGGCTTTAATTCCGATGAGTTTGGTGGCCAGGAGTGTACGGTAAACTCATCTTGGTGCCCTGCGAACCACGCACGTACACTGCGAGCTGTGTGAGATGTTTCATTGTCCTGCTGGAAGACGCCATCGTGTCGGGGAAAAGCAAACCACCCTGGACCCTCAGGACGATTGTTGCAGGGTTGGTGTTTGACTTCAAAAGTTTCACGCAGTTGGTTCATAAGATTTGATTCATCTGGAAAGAAGATCCATCTCGACTCATTCGACATCTAGTTGCGGTACTGGCGGTCATATTCCAGCCTTCACTCCGGAAGAACTGCAGTCAGCATGGGTTCATGAACACTAGGCGTCTCCTGTGGAGACCAATACACAGCAGCGTTCACTGAACAGTCGGCGAGGAGACGCTGTTGGTATCCCCTCGATTCATCTGGGCGGCCGGTGACTCAACAGCTGTAAGTCATATCGCCCGTAGGCTTCTCCACAGCCATCGTTCACACCTGTTTCCTGCGGTCTGCGGTGCACCGCAATTGCCTCGACGACGTTTTTGGACAGCGCCATTTCGCTATGCACAGTATACTTTAACCACAGCAGCACGCGAATAGTGTAAAACTTCGTAGTTTCGGGAGTGCTGCCGTACATGGCCGCAATCCCAACGATTATCCCCTTTGGGTATCAGATAAAAAGCTGCGTTTCCGCATTACGACGACGACTGCCTCTTCTCCCAGACGCTGTCTACATACCCTCAACTCCTAGTGATGCTACCTGCCATGTGTGAATGGTTATTGCACGCAGACGTCGATCATAGGCGGCGATCGCATTAATGTGACTAGACCGCTTATTTTACCGAGGATCTTTCTCTTAAATGTAAGAGGGCGGTTGAGGTATAGTTTTCCAGATTTGACGGACATGTAACACCACTGGTATTATTAGTATTAGCTGAGATAAATTATATTCTAGATTTTAATACAGGGTTCAGCGAGTAACACTTGCTTCCCGCTTGCAGCCTTGTCTTAATTGCTGTTAGTTGAGGACTGTGAAATTACGGCTCACCCCCGTATCCTCCTGGCGTGGCACCCAGATAGTGTTTTCTCTTTCCTTCAATGAAGAAATTGTTGTGTGACAGCTGTTTCCAGAAACACGAAGAGGTGATTTTCGGGGTGCCACGTTTCTTGAATAGGCAAAATACAGATTTCATCCAACATTTCCTCCACAGTCGTTGATAATGAGTTGAAGGGTAAAAAAGTGGAAGGTGACTAACACCATCATCTACTGTCATAGTCACAGCGCTATTTTTTCGATGCAATGATGGAAAGTGCTTATGATATTTACAAGGTGTACAACTTTGCTTCCGCCGTTTTTTTCCCAACATTGACCCTCTAATTAAACAAATTGGTTTCACATATATCATTCAAAGTAGTTTCCATCGCTGGCCACTACTTTTTCCCATCTTTTGGGCAGTGTACGAATCCCGCGTCGAAAAAATTGTTCATCTTTTGAAGCGATCCACGAATCGATCCAATTCTTGACCTCTTTATGAGATCGGCAGTGTTGGTCAGCCAGACCATGGGCCACTGATCTAAACAGGTGATAGAGGGAGCAATGTCTGGAGAATACGGTGGGTGGAGTAGGACTTTCAACGTTTCCAAGTATGTTTTGACCTCTTTTGCAACGTGGGGTTGAGCGTTGTCGTGCTGCAAAATCACTTTATCGTGCCTCTCGCTGTACTGCGGCCTTTTTGTCTTTTTTTGGTGCTCTGCTCAAACGCATTAATTGCTTTCGTCAACGAACACCTGGAATTGTTTCACTTGGTTTTAACACCTCATAGTACGCGACGCCGAGCTGGTCCCACCAAATGCAGAGCATCAACTTGGACCCGTGAATATTCGGTTTGGCCGTCGACGTGGAAGCATGGTCGGGATACCCCCTTGATTTTTTGCGTTTAGGGTTATCGTAATGAACCCATTTTTGTCCCCGGTCACAATGCGATGCAAAAATCCCTTCCGTTTTTACCTCTGAAGCAACTGTTCACAAACACACAAACGCCGTTCAACGTCTCTTGGTTGCAGCTCACACGGGACCCAAGTTCCTTATTTCTGAACGTTTTGAAATGGCTTTCTGTGTCACTTCCACTAATCGTGCCAATTCTTCTTGAGTTTGACGGGATTCTTCAGTCAGCAATGTCTCTAATTCTGCATCTTAGAAAAAATTCTCTCTTCCACTATGCCGGTCTACGACGTTAAAATCACTGTTCTTGAAGCGTTGAAACCACTCACGACGCGTTATTTCACAAATAGCGTCCTTATCATACGTACTTGTTTTCTTCATATTGAAAGAAAACAGTAACACCTCCCGCAAATAACGAGAATTAGGCTCGTAAACTGACATTTTCAATCAAGAACAACTTTATGATGCAGACACAAATCGACTAATGTTTGACTGAGGTTATATTGACCGAGGTCCAAGCTAATTGCCCGACGTCTGTGTTCAGTTTCTTTCGACCGCTGCTTACCGTTGCCGCCATCAATCGGCAAACGGTGCAGGCAAAGTTGTACACCTTGTATCTTGAGGGTCAACTGCCTTTCCCTACATAAAGTTTCGACCTGTCTCAGGAATCCCTGCGTTTGGTTAGGATTTCCTGGCACGACAACGCTGTCGTTAATTGCCTCAAGAGGCTCCCTACGTGATCCACCAGGCCATTTACATACGGCACTTCTCGCGTGCTAGCCGGTGCTCCACAGTGCGTGCAGTGTGACGACCGCTGGGGGAGGCGTCGCTTCCTCCTGCGGCGTCCACGCACACACGCACGCACGTACGCACACACCTGGATTTCTCGACGCTCCGCTCTAAATTGCGACATAGTTGGCGCAACTTGGCTAATGAGTCACACTCGCCGGCTTGCGTGTCCAAAAAGACGCCGCCTCGCCCACGCGCAACTTCCGACGCACTGCGGCGGCTGGAATTCGCGAACAGCCAGTTACATCAAATCAGTGTCTGCTGCCCCTGGTTCATATCCCTATTGCGCCATTGCTGAGTTCTCTTAACGCAGGCAGGCGAACCGCGGCGTAATCATAAGCGTAGTACGGAAATCTTCTTCCAAAATTTAGGGCGGAATGTTACTAAATAATTAGTAAACTCCCAGTACAAATCTATCAACAATTGTCTGTTAGGTTCAAATGTCCACAACAATTCCAAAACAAGTTCTCCAGCAGATGTAGATGTTCTGTTACCATAAAGAAGCAAAGACACTTGAATAATTGATTCTTCAAGTCTTTCGTTGGGGTTCACGGAGCGAGAACCAGATGGGATCAGGTAAGTCATCAACAAGTAGATAATTTCCAGAATGAGATTTTCACTCTGCAGCGGAGTGTGCGCTGATATGGAACTTCCTGGCACATTAAAACTGTGTGCCCGACCGAGACTCGAACTCGGGACCTTTGCCTTTCGCGGGCAAGTGCTCTACCATCTGAGCTACCGAAGCACGACTCACGCCCGGTCTCACAGCTTTACTTCTGCCAGTAGGAGATGAGATACTGGCAGAAGTAAAGCTGTGAGACCGGGCGTGAGTCGTGCTTCGGTAGCTCAGATGGTAGAGCACTTGCCCGCGAAAGGCAAAGGTCCCGAGTTCGAGTCTGGGTCGGGCTCACAGTTTTAACCTGCCAGGAAGTTTCACGTAGATAATTTCTTTCAAAATAATTAAAGCAGTCATTTATTTCTGGAATATAAAAAAAACAATCATTCTACACAACCATCTCTATTATTTCTGGAACAACAAGTAACTTCATACATTACATGTACTTTAAATGATATATATCATTAGCTGACGGCTCAAAATTATGAAGACTAAGACCTAATATAAAATCCTGACATCTATTATTATACAGAAATGCATGATAATGGCCATTGTCCTCTACTTTAGCCAAACTTTCTAATTCACCAACACAGTCCTTCACTTCAGTCTTCAACAACTGTGTCCAATCTAATGCATTGGCAGGTTTGAAATAATGATAAAACTTATATATCAGTTTAAAGTTACATTTTCGCCAGCGTACATTACTTGCTGCATACGAGTACAATGAAGGAATAGCTTCACCACTTTTCAAATGCTTTATACTAACAAAAATTTATGCATTACAACTGCTCTAACGATTACTGATCCCATCTGGTCCTCGCTCCGTGAAGCCAACCGAAGACTTGAAGAATCAATTATTTAAGTGTATTTGCTATTTTATGGTAGCAGAATATCTACATCTGCAGGAGAACTTGTTTTGGAATTGTTGTGGACATTTGAACCTAACAGACAATTGCTGACAGATTTGTACTGAGAGTTTACGAGTTATTTAGATCATCTTCAAAATCACGAAAGGTGTCACTTCCCACAGTTTCATGTGTAACCAGCTTTTTAATCCAAGTCGTATATATTTCGTGTCCGCGGCTCGTGTTCTTGCGGTAGCGTTCTCGCTGCCCGCGCGCGGGCTCCCGGGTTCGATTCCCGGCCGGGCCAGGGATTTTCTCTGCCTTGATATGACTGGGTGTTGTGTGTCTTTCGTCATTTCATCCTCATTCACTCGCAAGTCGCCGTAGTGTCGTTAAAGAACCTGTGGAGCGGCGGCCGAACCGCCCCGCGAGGCGTCTCCCGGCCGCCAATGCCATACGCTCATTATTATTATCATTATATTTTCTTATTTCATGTTTAAATAATGGCATTCACGCTCTTTGTGCTGGAGCTCTTTTCTGAAATTACAAGAATTAAGCCAGAATACTGACAGCTTTCAAAGCGTAAAAACCTAGGAGTAATTAATCTACTGCTATTTAAAAGCGTTTTAGTCTGGTAAGTTTTGTCAATGTATTCAGTCGTCTGTCTGTTACGTTACTACTCTATTATGGAACAATATTCAGTGAGCGAAATCAAATTTAGTAGGAGGATTATCAAAAACTATTTCCAAGTTAAGCACATTTTGAAATTGAAACTATTGGAAACTAATAAACAGAAAAGAGGTAAAATTGTTAAGACTTTCATGAAACTCACTTTATCTGCACATCTCACATGTTCTGTGTTGAAACATCATCTTCTGTTTCAAGGTATAGGATGGGGCACGACCATCGAAGTTTGGCTTTACTGTCCGCAAGTTAAACAAGCGCTACTTCTTTTTTTCGCCAAGCTCCGATCGCTCGCCAGATTGAAACTACAGTGAAAATCCGATGAAAATTTGCACAGTGGCTCTGGTGCGACCGTCGATCGCGAAATGTCGCACTTTTAAGTACTGGGCGCATACCGAACACGTAAAGATGTATAGAACAACAGAGGCTGCCACCAAGTGTGGAATGCGCCTAGCCATCCAGTTCCTTTGTGCTGAGTGGTTTCGCCTGATTTCCTGCATCCCACATAACATAGCCGTTAAGCGTGACAGCAAAGTGCAGCAAAGCTGCAGTAACCATAAAGCGGGTCCCACAGACGTCCTTGATGCAGGCGATTGGGGAAAGAAACGAATGTCAGCAGATGATCTTGTTCAGTTAGTTTGTCAGCTGATTCGAGAAAATCGTCTGGAGAATGACAATTCGGAACAAACGAAGGGGAACGTTGGCTTAAGTAGCTGTAAAAGAAAAGACGCTCCTGCAGCGTTTTCGATGGGAAGTGTCTCATCACCAACCATACTGCTTGGACTTGACTCCCTTGCGTTGCCGACATGAACCTCTGGTTATGAGGGATGTCTTTTGGCGCAGAGACAGAGCTGCAGACCCGTGTAGGGAATTGGGAGAAAGCACAGGCGACTATCATCTATGATAAGAGTATTAAAGAGTTGTTACACAGCTACGATGAATGTCAAAGTCGGAGCTGCGACTATGTACAGAAGTAGATGGAAGATGTGGCTAAATGCTGCAAATAAAATAATTTTTAATTTTCACAATTGTTGCCATTTCGCGAGTGATCAAAACGTGAAAAACGAAAAGGCTTCTTATAACAGTTTGAAAAATATATGAAATTTTAGTTGTCATAAAATTCTGTAATATACTATACAGATCTCGAAATATTAACAAATTCTGCTCAAAACACAACCTCATCTGTAGTAGCAACAAAAGCTGTAGAAAAGGGGGGAAACTGCTGCTTTCAGTGGTCTCCTTCTAAAAATTAGTCACTGGACTGAAGAGGCAACCAAAAATGTCTTGTGTTGCTAGGTACACTGTATTCTGCGTACAACATTCTTCCCTACTGGGCGAGCGACCTCATTTACGGATCCGTTTGAGATTTCCAAATTCTATCAGGCAGTTTGAACATGAATAATTTAATACCGAATCCCATGAATAATATTACAAAAGATGTCACTAGAATTCTGCCTGGTCACGTTTTTTTCGCACCTATGGCTCTGAGCACTATGGGACTCAACTGCTGAGGTCATTAGTCCCCTAGAACTTAGAACTAGTTAAACCTAACTAACCTAAGGACATCACAAACATCCATGCCCGAGGCAGGATTCGAACCTGCGACCGTAGCGGTCCTGCGGTTCCAGACTGCAGCGCCTTTAACCGCACGGCCACTTCGGCCGGCTTCGCACCTAGCTGCATCATATTAGGAAAGACGCCTCCGGTTGTCCCATAAAACGTATCACATATCTACAAAAGAATGAAATTTTCTTTCTGCTTCGGTCCATGTATTCTTTAGCTATTATTAGTTTCTCCATATTTTGCAAGCGCTGATGCTTCGCAACTGTGAATAGGATTGATGAATAAACGCTTCAGTTGCTAAAACGATCTATTCTGCCCGGGAGGTTCATATTTTTATATCGAAGTCGTTTCCAGATCCCACTAAGAAATTGCTTCAATATAAAACTTGAAACCGGACATAGAATAAAACAACGAAATACAGAGGGCGCTAGGCATATAAGTGCAGATATTGTGATCACTGGCCTCTTAATATGTACCTACTTCGATGTGTTAGGGTTTTCTTTGCGTGTAACAGTCTCCCTACACACGCACGCACACACGCGCGCACACACAATCAGCACTTCAACACTTGAACTGCTGTCCAGGGGAAAATAAACATTAATATTTCACAAGCTGCGACATCGTCGCGAAAAAACAGTGAACCGTATTTGTAATGTTTCCTTTAATTTACATCTATGGTCACAAACGTTTTGTTAAAAGATTACCGGACTTTGTTTTTATGTAACAGATCTGATGGTGGTCATTAAAGACCGAAACCGGTTGTCTGTTAACAAAAAGTCTGTGACCATATACGTAAATTAAAGGAAACTTATTAGCATTAATATTCTTGCCACATGTACCTGGAGGTACTAAACAACCTAAAAACGTACTACTGTTATTAGCTATAATTACTAGTCGACAAATGGGATAGTGATGTAGTGTTACTCAGTACACTGTCCTTAGTCAGCCGGCCGCGGTGGTCTAGCGGTTCTAGGCGCTCAGTCCGGAACCGCGCGACTGCTACGGTCGCAGGTTCGAATCCTGCCTCGGGCATGGGTGTGTGTGTGTGATGTCCTTAGGTTAGTTAGGTATAAGTAGTTCTAAATTCTAGGGGACTGATGACCACAGATGTTAAGTCACATAGTGCTCGGAGCCATTTTTTTTGTCCTTAGTCATCAACAAAAATATCTGTACTTATGGCCCCAATACTCTGTATAACGACTGGAGCGGTTATTCATCAGTGCTTGGTTTTTGTGTGGTTACAGGATTGCCGGACAAGCACTAGAAACAGTGAAAGTCATCAGACATCTGAATACACACGTATGGAGTAACGTTGATTCGGACGACCAGATAAAAGAGATCGCAGGAAAAGTAGAAGCCAGAATGAGATTCATTGAAAAAATCCTTAGCAAGCGTAGTCCACCCGCGAAGGAGACTGCCTCACCATCGTTCTACCGATACTTGGATACTGCTGTTAGTCTCGGACCCACATCAGACAGGACTGTTAATGAGAGTAGAGAAGATCCAAAGGAGAGCCGCGCGTTCCGTCTCATGATCGAGAAAGGGAGAAAGCATCACGGAGATGCTTAGCGAAACCCAGCGGCAGACGCTACAACAGGGGTGTTCTGTGTCAAGGTTTCGTTTACCGCCAAAATTTCGAAAGCGTAAATTTCTAGAAGATTCTGTAAACACACCTCATACGTGTATATCGCGAAAGGCCATTCGTGGGGATATTAGAAAAATTCGAGCGGACACTAATTCTTAACACTCATTGTTCTCGAACAGTGTTTGCAACTGGAACAGGTAATTGTCCTGGTGGTGGTGGTGGTGGTGGTGGTGGTGGTGGTGGTGGGAGTGACAATGGAGCCCACTACCACATACAGTAAAGACTAGGTGCGAAAAAAAAAGAAGTTTAGTGTATAAAATTCCGTCGATAACGAAGTCATCAGAAACTGAATCCAAGCTCGGATTAAGGAAGGAACTCGGCCGCGCTCTTTCAAAGGAACCATCCCGCTATTTACCTTAAGCGATTTAAGGAAACCACCCAAACCTAAATGTGGATGCTCTGACTGGTGTCTGAACCGTCGTCCTCCCGCATGCGAGTCCAGTGTGCTAACCACTGCGCCATTTCGCTCGGTCGCACAGTTTAAAACTGCGTCCGTAGACCATTAGCAAGATACTGTCAGTACTCTTTTACTCCAAAAATTATACATATGTACTGTACACTGTCTTTAGTTATGTCAAAAGCAGTGATTAAACTGAACATTAATTACGCTCAGTGGCAAGTATCGCCATACCTGTCTGTTGTACGCGTTATACAGGCAGTAGCGGATATAACTGAAGATATTTTGATCGGTGACTGAGGACAGGTTGGTTCAAATGGCTCTAATCGCTATGGGACTTAACTTCTGAGGTCATCAGTCGCCTAGAACTTAGAACTAATTAAACCTAACTAACCTAAGGACGTCACACACATCCATGCCCGCTGCAGGATTCGAACCTGTGACCGTAGCGGTCGCTCGGCTCCAGACTGCAGCGTCTTGAACCGCACGGCCACTCCGGCCGGCGCACCTCACATACAACACGAATAACAAACTGTTGTGGCAGTACTTACCACTACAGATTTTGATGACCAAATAGCGAACGATTGTATTTAGTACGTTACTGCATATAATGTACTTTTATTTCTCGTTTAGAAACGGCTTTTAACGTAATTAAAACGATGTAGCCATCGTTCCTGTAAAAAAGATTTCTTGTCACGACTGTCTTTGAAAAGAGTCTAAGGTCTAAATTGCGTAATAGAAGGATAATAAACCAAAAATTAACAGTCGCAGGCTAAATGGGATCTATGTTGTGGATAATTGCTTTGGATTCGTGAATATTTCAATTTCAAACAATCTAGAGAACTTCAAAATGTAAGAGCCGTGAAATGTCTTCTGTTAGAAATTCATAGTCGCATATATTGAGTTTTCACAAATTTGTGCAGATTCAAAGTTCGAGGTATGGTAACGCGGTTAGGGACGAAACACCCACGTATTAATCAGCGGAGGTGAGACGTTTACCTTTTTTATTTTTTAGCGAGGGAATGTCGTCGTTAAATAAATATCGCCGACGTCGGCTTTATCGGAACACCTGGTAGCGACGGAAGCAGTGGTAATCAGAGCTGCTTTTAAGCTTTAAATTTGTCGATTAACTACGGAAATTTCAAATTATCATGATGTTCAATACATCACGAAAAGCAATCACGCACAAACATTTATACGCATTTATTATAGCAAAACTGAAATTTTACGCGTGTATATAATACGCTGCAGGCGCTAGGTGATTAAAAGGAATAAACGTACGCAGCATTTTTGTGTGATTATAACGCTTTATTTTCGTGTACGTCAGTTTTGTTTTAATTTGCTCTCGATAGAACAAAATGACGCGTCGGGAATTGGAACCACTTTACTATTATTGCCGACGAAAATATTCCACGCTTAACTGACGGCAGTGACTGCTATTGTCCCTCAGAAAATTTCCTTTGCTTATATTATAAAGGCTCGGTTGCCCCGAGAATAAGTGCTTCACTGATAAACAAGCGGTTCGGAATTCGACCGCTGTAGGCGATACGACTTTTTTTCGGTCGATTATCGCTTCTTTTACCAGAATATTAAAAATGGCAAGTTAGTACCAGTAAACGCAGATTCCCTATAAGTGGGTAGACAGAGCTAGCTGGTAAAATACTGGCCTGTATTCTGCGTAACAGTGGTTCAGATCTCCATTAGGCAACTCAGCGTTAGTTTCTAATGATTTCCCTAAAAACTCCGTGTAATGAACTCTGAAATGGTTTCTTTGAAAGGGCAGAACTGCACATTAGTCTGCATGTACGTGTACACGAGTACTCTACAAATCGAACGCATGCTGGCGCGAGTCCTAAGCCGGGGAAGGACAAGCACTTGCCTTCCAGTTATCGACCCATCTCGCTTACCAGCTGTGTCTGTAAAGTGATGGAGCGGATGGTTAACTCTCGTTTGGTTTGGCTGCTAGAGTCTCGACGCCTACTTACCAATGTAGAATGTGGATCTCGTAGGCGCCGCTCTGCTGTTGACCATCTGGTTACCTTGTCGACCTTCATTATGAATAACTTCTTGCGGAAGCGCCCGACCGCGGCTGTGTTCTTTGATTTGGAGAAAACTTACGACACCTGTTGGAGGGCGGGCATTCTCCGCACCATGCATACATGAGGCCTTCGCGGTCGCCTCCCTCATTTTATTCGTTCCTTTTTAATGGATCGACAGTTCAGGGTACGTGTGGGTTCTGTCCTGTCAGACACCTTTCGCCAGGAGAATGGGGTGCCACAGGGCTCAGTTTTGAGCGTCGCTCTCTTCGCCATAGCGATCAATCCAATAATGGATTGCCCCCCGCTGATTTATCAGGCTCCCTTTTCGTGAACGATTTTACCATCTTTTGCAGCGCGCAGCGTACATGTTTCCTGGAGCGCTGTCTTCAGCGTTCTCTTGTGACCGTCTTTACTCCTGGAGTGTCGCCAATGGCTTCCGTTTTTCTGCCGATAAGACGGTCTGTATTAACTTCTGGCGCTACAAAGAGTTTCTCCCACCGTCCTTACGACTCGGCCCCGTTGCTCTCCCATTCGTGGAGACAACAAAATTTTTAGGTCTTACATTTGACAGGAAACTTAGCTGGTCTCCACATGTCATATTTGGCTGCCCGTTGTATTCCTAACGTAGTCTGGGCGCTAATGACCATTGAAGTTGTGCGCCCTAAAACCACAAAAAAAAAAAAAATCGAACGCAAGTTTTTGGCAGAGTGTTTATAGAAACATTATAGACCAAGGGTAGTCAACTGGGGCCCTACCAACCATTAGTATGAGTGGTAGGGTTCAAATGGCTCTGAGCACTATGGGACTCAACTGCTGTGGTCATCAGTCCCCTAGAACTTAGAACTACTTAAACCTAACTAACCTAAGGACATCACACACATCCATGCCCGAGGCAGGATTCGAACCTGCGACCGTAGCAGTCGCACAGTTCCGGACTGCGCGCCTAGAACCGCGAGACCACCGAGGCCGGCTGAGTGGTAGGGATCTAAAAATATTTTCATTAGGATTTCCCAAAAAATTGTGACATAAGGAACTTGGTAAGCACTTGATTTTCTTCGTCCACTGCCAGGATGACGACTTCTAATGAAAATTTTCGAATTTCAGAAAATGCTCAGCCTATTACGTTTTGTTGCCATTACTGATGACAGTGATGTTAACTGTAATTATATTGAACAACATGTACAGCTTTTCCGGATTTTTGAAGGTCTGTGATTGACTACCATGCTCTTATCGAGGGATTTTAACTTTCGAGAAGTAATTTCGATGTCCCGAGGACGGACTTAGACTTACGTGACATGACCTCCATGTAAACCTTGTCTCACTAACCGGACAAGGGCGCATCGATAACCAGGGATTACAGGGATGTAACAGTTTTTATCTGTTGTAGAGAAATTAGGGATTGTTCAAATATATGTAGTCACTGGTTGGGGGTCTTTCGATTATAGGCGGTAGGTTGGTGGGCCTCGCAGTAGTAGGCACTGGACTTTCTATGATTTAACTTGTTGTAACTCTGCTGTATAAATTTTATAAAATTACTTCCCCATTTTATAAACCACGAATACTGTGGATCCCGCGGCCAGTTAGACAAATTTTATACTAACAGATATACAGAAGTGGGCGATTATTGAAAAACGTCGGCTACCTCTGTTTAAAATTATTCCTCGACTGTTGCACTCTTAGATAGTATGTGGGAGACATAAACATCGAGATTATGCCGTATGAGCTCTGGTTTCTCTTTTTTGTTGCTATGAGTATTTCTGCCTATGTAGATGCGAGTCAACAAAATATTTTGGTTTACGATGGAGAAGGATGAAATTTTCAGAAAATATCTAACCGCAACAGAAATTTCTTTGTTTTGATGATTGCCTCCGTAACTCGCTATCATGTTGGTGACACTCTCTCCATTGTTTCGCTATAACACAAAACGAGCTGCCCTTCTTTGAACTTACTCGATGTCGCCCGTCAATCCTATCCCTTACCGCGCAGCAGTAGTCCGGAAGAGGTCCGACTTCGCTGTTGTTATGGAAATAAACGACTACATTTTATGCAAACAATCAAAGAGGGCTTCCCAGATTGTCTCTTAAATCCTTATACATTAAGAACTGCGGACCGTCCTTGGCGAATACCCAGGTATAACTTCACTTTCGCTAGATGACTTAGCGTCATTTGCTACGACTTGTAACCCTGCAGACGGAAAATGGAGCCAATCGCACAACAGGGACGATATTCTATAGGCACGTAACTTGGTTAGAAACTGCTTGTGAGAAACAGTGTCAAACGCCTTGTAGAAGTCTTAAAAATATGGAATCAAATTGAGATATTACATACTAATCGAGAGAGGAAAGGTTGAGAAACAGTATTAGCACAGTTCTAAGAACCGTCTGCCAAACACTTTAAGTTTGGTTTGCAGAATAAAGACGTAGATATAGATGTATACTCAGATACGGTCATGGGGCTGGATATTACAGAGAAGAAATTCTGGAACGTAGAGAAACAAAAACTGATTTTTGCGAATTAAATGAAGAACTTGCCTTAAAGTAAGTCAGTTCTATAAGTTACGTTGTCTTCGATTCGAAGTTTGATTCTTCTATTGACAACACTCATTACCTCGCCTGAATCAAAAGTCAATTGCACCACTCGAGAGAGATATTTTCTGAATCCGTGATGACTGAGCCGTTTTCTTTGAGGAATTTCATGAAGTGGGAACACTATACTTGTTCCAAAACTGTGCAATAAATCTATGTCAGTGATGCGGGCCTGTTACTTAGCGGATTTCTTCTATTTACTCTTTTGTGTAAGCTTAGCAACTTTACAGTCGTTAGGTAAAACTTCTACCGACATTGTTGAGAATTCACGTCTGTTTTTTGTGCTCAGAGTTAAATAAACTTGATTTTACCCAGTTACTGTCGGACTGTGTTCCCCCGTAACCGTCTCAGGAAGGGTGTGTAGGTCCATTGTTTCGTTTTAATTCACGCGTCAATTACTGTTCAATTCCCACAGCCGGAATAATCTGGCCTAAGATGCAGTAACTAGAGTGGATTGCGTTTCCGGGGAAAGGGGATTGGAGGCTTAACCGGCAAGCAGTAAATGCAGGAAGGGGTTTGCGGCTGATAACTGCTGTGCCAACAGAATGTGTAAATTTGCTCGACGGAACGGTTGCATTTAAATCTGTACATTTGTTCATAAACCGCTAAACCTCGTCGAATTACACGTTTCATAAAGCTTGACACATCGGTGGATATTGTGGAAATAACTGGGGTGCATCAGTAATTAGAATATGTGATCGACAAGTAGCGGTATTTCGTCACCTAATGTAATTGCTTCTTGATATTCCCACTACGTTAGATTGTTTCCATAGGGTTCCCTAAATAGTCATTTCTTCAATACTCCACTGGTGGCAATAAAATATCATAAATTATAAAATGCGACGCGTTACTTGCTGTGCTCCGTTGTTTCATTTATAGCCCAAATGAAGAAAATCGTTCGTAATAATCAACTGACAATACTGTATCGCTAAAAAGGTTCAGTAAAACTTACTTGCTTTTCTACGTTCTCATTGCACCGAAATATGGGAACATCTGTGTACCATCACTAGATTAAATTTGTACGAGTAGATCACACTGATCAAAATCTTGCCGTCACATGGGTACTGGAATCTTCCACGCCATTTACGGACAAAATATTATACAACATAGTTTTTAAATTCCTTACAGCCAGCATATGCAAACGGTGATTTTTTTCTGTCGAATGAAAAGATAAGTATTTTCCTTAACGTTCTTAATCTTTGCCGCGCATGGTAGCTGCGCGGTCTCGGTACTTTGCCACGGTTCGCGCAGTTCCATCGTCGGAGGTATGAGTCCTCCGTCAGACGTGGGTGTTCGCGTGTAAGTTAGTTTAAGTTAGATTAAGCAGTGTGTAAGGCTAGGGACCGACGACCTCAGTAGTTTGGTCCCATCAGAACTTACAGCATTTTTTTTTAATCTTTTGCTTTCTGGCTCATTGTTATTTCCGCCAACCACAATGTTAACTCATAACGTAACATTAGTTGTTCACCCCCCCCCCCCCCCCCCCCCGCCTGATAACTTATTTGCAGACACTGGGTCGAAACATATTTCAGCAATGCCTTGGCTCTTTAGAATCTGTCATGGAATAAAAACTTAGAGCCATTATGTGATGTGCGTACTGTAAGACGTTCCATACAGACATCAGATTATTTGACTTGTCGCTCTAATGAAGTAGGTGAGTGTCAGCAATATGTCTCGTGGTCTTATTGTGGCGTGTTTATCTTCTGCCGTTACGTCAGACGATATAAATATAAATGCCACTTGCACGCTTAGAGTAGCAGATTAACGGTGACCAACTTTAAACAGAACTTGATTAATTTTCACACACATTTATTAAAATAATAAAAGGGCATTGATATTACGTAACTTGATTCTGGATGCTGTTTACAATCTACAATCTAAAATTCCTTTGGTCTTGGTACGTTAATCTTATTCTCACATATCTCTTATACGTGACAGTGTCTATTCATTTATCTTCATGGCTATGTACAAGAATATGATAATCTTATTAGGCGCAGACTGAATTTGAATATCGACTGGTACAGACAAATGCAGACTAATGCAGACTTGTACAGACTAATCGGAGGTCTGTACACTCGTTACAATACCTCGAGCGTTCAGGTATCACTGCGCGAGTGTGATTCGCGAGGAGAAAACGTTCTACGTTAGCAGCAATCTCATTGGCTGCGTTACATATTAATACGCGGATCGGCAGAAGCAGAATTTGGTCCGTGTCTAAGACGGCGCCATCTCGTAGTGCGGAGACGGACGAGCGCTGCGCCTGCGCTGTTCTGCTTAGCGGGGCGCGCTCTAGTGGGAAAGTTGTGTACGCGCTGACTACGAGGAACTATGTACACAACTTGTTACTAACAAGGAAACGCAATAATATTTGCTGTCACAAATCTCTGCGTCCACTTAGTAAGCAGGAGACAGGTTGTAATTACGTGTGTCGACGTCTGCCGCAGGTAAACGAAGTGGACAGTACACAAAAGAATATTTACGCTTCATACAAGTCCGTAAAGAACATAGTTAATCAGTTCCAAGTTATGATGTTATTCTACTAGATCGTCTTTCGTTTGTGCAAATAAAAAAAAAATAATCCGCCTCAGAATGCAAAAATTGCGAATTACGCAGACGTTCAAGCCACTAATTTCAAGTGGCAATTGGTACAGTACTGTATTGCCTATGACCTTATATCGTTGCGCTACTGAGTCCTAAAATAACGCAGTACGCTCGATGTCGAAATAATCGGATTCTATTCTCACTAAAAAAAAATCTCATGTTAACTTGAAAGGAGAAATCTAGGGGTCTGCCTAGATAATGTGTTAATTCTCTTGCTTGAGTTTTCTTATTTGAGCTATTTTCCTGTTTTTCATCTGAGACAGAATTGATGAATGAGCCATATATTACCCTGAATAAATACAGAAGAAGCCAAAAAGCCCAGTCGGTAAATGGGGGTGCATAGTGTTCACTTTTTATGCTGGTTCCTTATTCGGATCGCACCATCCACACTCCTCAAAAATGTGCACGGGTTTTCTGTGTGTTATCCTAACCGTTGGTTCATACAGGGTGTTACAAAAAGGTACGGCCAAACGTTCAGGAAACATTCCTCACACAAAAATTAAGAAAAGATGTTATGTGGACATGTGTCCGGAAACGCTTAATTTCCATGTTAGAGCTCATTCTAGTTTCATCAGTATGTACTGTACTTCCTCCATTCACCGCCAGTTGGCCCAATTTAAGGAAGGTAATGTTGACTTCGGTGCTTGTGTTGACATGGTTCAAATGGCTCTGAGCACTATGGGACTCAACTGCTGAGGTCATTAGTCCCCTAGAACTTAGAACTAGTTAAACCTAACTAACCTAAGGACATCACAAACATCCATGCCCGAGGCAGGATTCGAACCTGCGACCGTAGCGGTCTTGCGGTTCCAGACTGCAGCGCCTTTAACCGCACGGCCACTTCGGCCGGCTGTTGACATGCGACTAATTGCTCTACAGTACTAGCATCAAGCACATCAGTACGTTGCATCAACAGGTTAGTGTTCATCACGAACGTGGTTTTGCAGTCGGTGCAATGTTTAGAAATGCGGAGTTGGCAGATGCCCATTTGATGTATGGATTAGCACGGGGCAATTTGCCGTGGTGCGGTACGTTTGTATCGAGACACATTTCCAGAACGAAGGTGTCCCGACAAGAAGACGTTCGAAGCAATTCATCGGCGTCTTAGGGAGCACGGAACATTCCAGCCTATGACTCGCGACTGGGGAAGACCTAGAAAGACGAGGACACCTGCAGTGGATGAGGCAATTCTACGTGCAGTTGGCGATAACCCTAATGTCAGCGTCAGAGACGTTGCTGCTGTACAAGGTAACGTTGACCACGTCACTGTATGGAGAGTGCTACGGGAGAACCAGTTGTTTCCGTACCATGTACAGCGTGTGCAGGCACTATCAGCAGCTGATTGGCCTCCACGGGTACACTTCTGCGAATGGTTCATCCAACAATGTGTCAATCCTCATTTCAGTGCAAATGTTCTCTTTACGGATGAGGCTTCATTCCAACGTGATCAAATTGTAAATGTTCATAATCAACATGTGTGGGCTGACGAGAATCCGCACGCAATTGCGCAATCGCGTCATCAACACAGATTTTCTGTGAACGTTTGGGCAGGCATTGTTGGTGATGTCTTGATTGGGCCCCATGTTCTTCCACCTACGCTCAATGGAGCACGTTTTCATACGGGATACTCTACCTATTCTGCTAGAACATGTGCCTTTACAAGTACGACACAACACGTGGTTCATGCACGATGGAGCTCCTGCAACAACAGATTCGGTGACCGATGGATTGGTAGAGGCGGAGCAATTCCATGGCCTCCACGCTCTCCTGACCTCAACCCTCTTTCATTTATGGGGGAATTTGAAAGCTCTTGTCTACGCAACCCGGTACCAAATGTAGAGACTCTTCGTGCTCGTATTATGGACAGGCTGTGATACAATGCGCCATTCTCCAGGGCTGCATCACCGCATCAAGGATTCCATGCGACGGAGGGTGGATGCAAATCCTCGCGAACGGAGGACATTTTGAACATGTCCTGTAACAAAGTGTTTGAAGTCACGCTGGTACGTTCTGTTGCTGTGTGTTTCCATTCCACGATTAATGTGATTTGAAGAGAAGTAATAAAATGAGCTCTAACATGGAAAGTAAGCGTTTCTGGACACATGTCCACATAACATATTTTCTTTCTGTGTGTGAGGAATGTTTCCTGAAAGTTTGGCCGTACCTTTTTGTAACACCCTGTATATAGTGCCATATGAGGACGTTGTGTGATATTTAATTATTGTCGCCCCGTCAAATGAAAGAGGGAAGTTAATTGTAGCTCCACAAACGCGAGCGACTCTTTCCGTTACGTGCAAACTCGTTCGCGTGTGACCGATTGTGACTCAAACTGATCGGCGTAAGTGCGCTTGTTCTCCCACGCAATAATGCAATCTTACACGTCAGTCAACTAAACGTGGGCGAGGCAACTTTGGTGTAGGACACGTTTGTAAGAAACACACAGAAAATACCACCATCCCACCGATATTTTTCTTTTATGTAGTGCTATTTACTACAAGTTCTTAGATTACTTTCATTTTGTCCTTTGACTTCGTATCAACCATTCCGGTTGATACAGCACTGCCGATCCGCTATATTTTACATTATCAATAACGTGCGTTACGTATTGTGACGGCGTTACGATTTCAAGAAGTGTCTCTGATTACTGTCCATTCTAAAAAAATGAATTTTCGCCATATATAATTAATGAAGGGTGATTTGAAGATGAAAATACTTGTCTGTATTGCTGAACCTCTGTATTATAACGCAATACGTCACAAATTTTTGTTGCAATTTGTAATATTTACCGATTTTAGCCAGAAATTTGTCGGCGGTATTTCTAATTGCCATCTCCATCTCTTGCACCTCTGAACAGCAGCTTGTAAGGCAGCACGAAGTCACAAAGGAATGAGCAGATCTGCCACAGTGAAGGTCCCTTCATGTAGCACCGAGGCGGAGAGAACTTTCACGCTTTCGCAAGGAGCGGAAAGCGGCGTTTGACGGGACCACTGAGTGGATTCTCGTGTCGCACACACCTACGGCTGACGACTTACTGTTCCGTCCCGGCGAGGTCCCCGTTGGAAGCGATCTGCGGAGGTATAGTGCTCCCGTCTACAAGATTCGCTCACCTCGAGTTCAGAGAGTCAGCAGCGATTTAACGGGAAACAAAATGCAGTACATTCTTCCTTGAAAATAGATACCAGAACTGTTGTGCTTTTGTGATCCCAGAAACGGCACAAAGCCGGTTAATACTAATTAAGCCTTGTCAATACATACAGGTACGCAAGAAACAAATATTTACTCGATACCTCTTTACGTTATTTTTAATTTAATTTTCTCTCTCTCTTATCAACTTCTAGTGACATTGTACAAATCTTCAACTATTCAGAGTGAGAGTCGCTTACGCTATTCACTAACTTAAAAAAAATATTGTAGTTAACACGAGTGCTGTTGTGTGTACCACAGAACCGTTAATGTAGTTAAGTCATGTTAGTGAAATACTAACAAGATATACAACACAAAAATGAAACGATTGGTAGCAACCGACCACAAGAAAGATAAGTTTGGATTCTAGGAAAATGTAGGGAAACGCGAGGCATTACTTATCTTGCGATTTATGTCGAAAGTTAGATTGAAGAATTAATTATTTTTGTTTGTATGCGGACATAAAAGCAGGGATTTTCAAGCATGATTCGCTCATCATCAGACTTTATGCGAGCAGAAAAGCGTTCAAAAAACATTCAGATGTGTGTGAAATGTTATGGGAGTTAACTGCTATCATTAGTCCCTAAGCATACGCACTACTTAACCTAAATTATCCTAAGGACAAACACACACAACCAAGCCCAAGGGAGGACGCGAACCTCTGTCGGGACCAGCCGCACAGTCCATGACCGCACCGCCTTAAACAGAAAAGCGTTACTTGATGACAAACTGCGTTACGCTAAATTAATACATGACTGTGTTATTCATTGTTCCGCTGCTTAAGTGGATGTAGGGGTATTTGGGGATGGGAGGGGGAGCGTATCTGGTGGGCAGAAATCGGTGTTCAGTGATCTTTTTCTACTGACTTGGACCTGTGACTCGTTTGCCGTGACTGACAGGACGGCCTGTGTGGTATACTTTTGCATCAGTTGTTATGGCCCGATAATCCTGTGATACCCCCCAGGGGGGATCCACAACTCTTTTGTGGATACGTGCGTAGTGAGCATGGGACCCCGAGCTAATGTGGCCTTCCTTCCTTTCCGGGCTGCATACCTTCCCTTTCCGCATCCTTCCCCATCCCCCATCTTCGCCCCCCCCCCTCACCTCTGGCTCTTTCCTTCCCTTTCTCCCCCTCTGGGAGTGTGGTTTGTGCCTACGTCCGGAGACGGACACTCGAAACTGTTACCAATTCCTTGCTTTCTACGCTTGCAAGTCTTCGTCCTTCGTCTGTCCTTCTCTTTTCCTTACTTCTTCTCTTTTCCTTACTTCTTCTCTTTTCCTTACTTCTTCTCTTTTCCTTACTTCTTCTCTTTTCCTTACTTCTTCTCTTTTCCTTACTTCTTCTCTTTTCCTTACTTCTTCTCTTTTCCTTACTTCTTCTCTTTTCCTTACTTCTTCTCTTTTCCTTACTTCTTCTCTTTTCCTTACTTCTTCTCTTTTCCTTACTTCTTCTCTTTTCCTTACTTCTTCTCTTTTCCTTACTTCTTCTCTTTGCCCTTTTCTCCGCTGTGGCGTTTGAGACCCCTCTTCTTTCCTTTCCCTTTCTCTTTTTTCCTTCCTGTGCGTGTCTGAAGGCCGACACACGCATTTCCATGCGTAGCTGGTGACGGGGTAACGCGTAATTCCCCGCCCTGGGGAGACAGGTAGGAAACGTACGTACCCCCTGGTAACGGCCAGGCCCAGGGAGGGGTGATTACCCGAGCTGATACCTTCCGAAAGTGCCGATTGGTCCTTCCGTCCGTTTGCCGGGAGGTGTGACCTGATGTGTGAACAATCACCTAAGGCGGGAGTGCCCTCAGAGAGGGCCCCCACAAGGGAGGAGCGCGCCATCGGAGACGCCGGTAATCATGGGGGATTCTTCCGCAATGGTTTCCTCACCTTCCACTATGTCTGCTCACAAGCGTAAGTTCACTGAGACTCAGCCACGGACAGTTCTTCCATAGTTGCCACAGTTCCTTGTTGTTTCTCGGTCTGACGAAGGTCACGACTTCTCCACGGTCAACCCTTTCATTATTCAGAAAGGTGTCGACGCAATTGCAGGTCCTGTAAAGTCTTGTTCCACATTACGGAATGGCACCTTGTTGTTAGAAAGTCAGTGCCCTCCAAGCACAAAAATTGCTGCGTACTTCACTGCTCCACACCTTCCCTGTCCGGGTTGAACCGCACCGCACTTTAAATTCCTCGCGTGGAGTCGTTTATACACGCTCCCTCGATGGATTGTCTGACGAAGAAATTCAGCACTACCTGTCTGATCAGGGCGTAACGGCTGTTCATAGAGTCATGAAAATGGTTGACACGAACATCATTCCAACCCGCACTGTCTTCTTGACATTTGACAAAGTTCAACTCCCATCGAATATCAAAGCAGGCTATGAGATAATTTCCGTTCGCCCTTACGTCCCAAACCCTACGCGTTGCTATCGGTGTCAGCGGTTCAATCACACCAGCCAGTCCTGTTCCAATCCGGCCAAATGTGTTACGTGTGGCAAGGATGCCCATGAGGGTGCTTGTCCATCTCCATCCCCTCGCTGCATCAACTGTACGGGTGACCACGCTGCTTCCTCTCGAGATTGCCCTATTTTTAAAGACGAAAAGCTCATCCAGGAAATCAGAGTGAAGGAAAAGGTGTCGACCTTTGCTGCTCGAAAATTATTCGCCAGTCGACAGCCCACCGTGCCTCAGACAGGAAAATATAGCACTGTCCTTGCTTCTCCTCGGCCAACAAAGGAGGCGGCCACGCAGACTTGCGACATCACCTTTAGTACCACAGTCGTCAGATCGGCCAGCGCTAAGATCGCCCGTTCAACCTCACCACTTTCGCCTGCCCACTCTATGGCTCACCCTTCATCGGGTTCTGCTAAATCTCGAGCCCAAAAGTCAGACACCAAGACTTCGAAAAAAGAGCATACTCGTGAAGATTTTTTACGTACCTTAACTTCACAACCATCGGTTCCTCCGTCATCTAAACATCATATTTCCAAGAAGGCTAATAAGAAACCCAGTTCCTCTCCTTCTCCGCCAAGGCGTGTCCCATCTACAGCACCACCTGGCGGAAATCGCCCTCGGCCGTCTTCTGTGTCGCCGAGGCGCACTGCTGGCGGCCGATCAACCGGCCGATCTCTGGTGGCAGGAGCTGCTCCTGAACAACCTATGGATCAGGATCTTCTGCCTTCGGCTGAATGCCATTCCATGCTGTCGGTCGCAAGCTCTGAGCAGTCGTTGACGGCAACCTTGGTCACATTCCTCCATTTTCTGTTCCCCCTATGTCCATTATCCACTGGAATATCCGCGGCATTCGAGCCAATCGGGATGAATTGTCGATCCTCTAACGATCATACTCGCCGGTCATCTTCTGTCTTCAGGAAACAAAGCTGCGTTCCCATGACCGCTTTATTCTCCCCCATTTTCAGTCCATCCGATTTGATCTCCCCTCTGTTGAAGGCACTCCAGCCCATGGAGGACTCATGATTCTTCTCCATGATACTCTCCATTATCACCCAATCCCCTTAAACACTTCCTTCCAAGCTGTCGCTGTCCGTCTTTCCCTTTCGGGATATACCTTTTCTCTTTGTACTGTATACATTCCATCGTCCACACCAATGGCACGAGCTGATCTCCTTAATCTTCTTGGTCAGCTTCCACCCCCCTATTTGCTGGTTGGGGACTTCAATGCCCACCACCCGCTTTGGGGATCTCCACATCCTTGTCCACGTGGCTCACTATTGCTAGACGTCTTCCGCTAAGCGGATCTAGTTTGCCTCAACACTGGGGTCCCTACATTTTTG
This sequence comes from Schistocerca nitens, assembly GCF_023898315.1. NCBI lineage: Eukaryota > Metazoa > Arthropoda > Insecta > Orthoptera > Acrididae > Schistocerca > Schistocerca nitens. The sequence continues at coordinate 649,149,849 of NC_064619.1, read as the reverse complement.
TCTGCCTCCACGACAAATTTCTCTCATTTGGACCTTGCGGTCGGTACTGTTCCGCTAGCTCGGCGCTTCGAATGGTTCGCCCTTGATGATACACACTCGAGTGACCACTTTCCATGTGTCCTTCGACTGCAGCCTCTACTGCCATATATGCGCCCGCGACGCTGGAAGTTTGCCCAAACCGATTGGACACTTTTTTCGTCTCTAGCGACATTCGATGACCGTCATTTTCCTAGCGTCGACGATGACGTCACACATTTTACCGACGTTATTCTTACAGCTGCGGAACGTTCAATACCACGCACCTCCGAATTGCCCCGGCGCCCCCCAGTTCCTTCGTGGAACGGGGCATGCCGTGATGCAATACGTGAGCGGCGACGTGCTCTCCGCGTTTTCCGCCACCATCCTACTTTGGCCAACTGTATCCGCTATAAGCAGTTCCGAGCGCGATGCCGTCGTGTCGTCCGCGATAGCAAGAATGCAAGCTGGCAATTCTTTATTAGCTCATTTAACACCTTCACTCCCTCCTCGGAAGTTTGGAGTCGGCTTCGACGGTTCTCAGGCGCGCCTAGTTTCTCCCCAGTCTCTGGGCTCACTGTCGCGCATGACACATTAGTGGACCCCGTCGCAATTTTTAACTCGTTGGGTCAGCACTTTGCTGAGATTTCGAGCTCTTCAAATTACCCGCCAGCGTTTCTCCCGAAGAAATGTGCAGCGGAAGTGCGACCTCTTGCTGTCTCCTCTCAAAATCGCGACAGCTACAATACTGTTTCCTCCATGCGGGAACTCCAACATGCACTCTTCTTCTCGCTCCTCCGCCCCAGGACCGGATGGTATCCACGTCCAAATGTTGCTGCATTTATCAACCCATAGTCAGCGTTACCTCCTTCGCCTTTATAATCGAATTTGGACCGACAGTACTTTTCCCAGACGATGGCGGGATGCTATCGTCGTTCCTGTTCCGAAACCTGGAAAGTACAAACATCTCCCCTCTAGCTATCGCCCCCTTTCTCTCACGAGTAGTGTCTGTAAGGTTTTGGAGCGTATGGTGAATTACCGTTTAGCGTGGTGGCTGGAATCCCGCAGTCTTTTAACACCTGCCCAATGCGGTTTCCGAAAGCATCGTTCTGCAGTTGACCATCTTGTTGCTCTCTCCACTTATATCATGAACAATTTTCTCCGGAAACGCCAAACGGTAGCAATATTTTTTGATCTGGAGAGAGCATACGATACCTGTTGGAGGACAGGCATCCTCCGCACACTGTTCTCTTGGGGCTTTCGAGGCCGGCTGCCCCTTTTTCTTCGCGAATTTATGGCAGAGCGCACATTTAGGGTGCGGGTGAACACTCCCGTACTTTCTCCCAAGAAAACGGGGTACCCCAGGGCTCCGTGCTGAGTGTTGTACTGTTTGCCATTGCCATCAATCCAGTTATGGATTGTCTCCTTCCTGATGTCTCGGGCTCCCTCTTTGTGGACGATTTTGCGATCTACTACAGCTCTCAACGGACCAGCCTTCTTGAACGACGTCTTCAAGGATGTCTCGATCGCCTCCACTCTTGGAGCATCGAAACCGGCTTCCGTTTTTCTCCCAGTAAGACCGTTTGTGTTAATTTTTGGCGACGTAAGGAGTTTCTTCCACCCTCCTTACATCTAGGTCCCGTCAACCTTCCGTTTTCAAACGTCGCTAAATTCTTGGGTCTTATGTTTGACAGAAAACTGTGCTGGTCCTCCCACGTTTCCTATCTTTCGGCTCGCTGTTTGCGATCCCTCAACACCCTCCGTGTCCTGAATGGTACCTCCTGGGGAGCGGACCGAGTGGTCCTTCTCCGCCTCTATCGCGCCTTAGTGCGCTCGAAATTGGACTATGGAAGCATAGTCTACTCCTCTGCTCGGCCGTCTATTGTTCGGCGTCTCGACTCTATCCACCACCGTGGATTACGTTTAGTGTCTGGAGCTTTTTACACCAGCCCTGTGGAAAGCCTTTATGCTGAGACTGCTGAACCTCCGCTGTCCAATCGGCGAGCAGTCCTTCTGAGTCGTTATGCTAGCCGTCTGTCTTCAATGCCTGCTAATCCAGCCCATGACTCTTTTTTCGACGCCTCCCTTGATGTAGGGTATGCAGGCCGCCCCTCCTCCCTACTACCACCGGGAGTCAGCTTCCGTCAACTACTCCATTCTCTTTCCTTCCGCTTTCCTAAAACCTTCTTGACAACTTGGGGTACAGCACCGCCTTGGCTTCGTCCCCGGATCTGCCTGCTCCGTGACCTTTGTCGATTTCCCAAGGATGGTACCCCTTCACTTGTTTATTGTCGGGCATTTGCTGCTCTATGTGCACAAATGACGGACGCCACATTTATTTACACCGACGGCTCGAAAACATCGTTAGGTGTAGGGAGTGCCTATATTGTTGGCGACACCCCAAATCAATTTCGGCTTCCCGACCAGTGTTCTGTGTATACTGCGGAGCTTTACGCTGTTCTCCAGGCTGTCCACTACATCCGCCGCCATCGGCGGATACAGTACGTTATCTGCTCAGATTCTCTCAGCTCTCTCCTCAGTCTCCAAGCTCTTTACCCTGTGCACCCTCTGGTCCACCGGATTCAGGACTGTCTGCGCTTGCTCCACCTGGGGGGCGTCTCGGTGGCGTTCCTCTGGCTCCCGGGACACGTTGGTATCTGTGGAAATGAGGCGGCCGATATTGCAGCCAAGGCTGCAGTCTCTCTTCCTCGACCAGCTATTCAATCGATTCCCTTCGCCGATCTACGGAGCGTTTTTTGTCGACGTGTTGTTCATTTATGGCACACGCATTGGTCGACACTTACCCATAATAAATTGCGGGACGTGAAAGCTCTTCCTTGTGCTTGGACCTCTTCCTCCCGAACGCGTCGTCGGGAGGAGGTAATTTTAACTAGACTCCGGATAGGGCACTGTCTTTTTAGCCATCGACACCTTTTAAGCGGCGATCCGCCTCCACTCTGTCACCACTGCTCTCAGCTGTGGACGGTAAGACACCTTTTAATTGAGTGCCCCTATTTTAATCCGTTACGCTCCCGTCTACAACTATCGCCTGATATATCGTCCATTTTAGCAGATGACACGCGCTCGGCCGATCGCTTTCTTGAGTTTATTAGTGCCAGTGAAATGACGTCAGTCATTTGAAGCTTTTTTTGGGGACAACCAACCCCTTTCTGTAGTGGATTTTTAAGCCTTCCTTCTGCTTTTAGTTTCTCCAATTTTTTGAGTTTCGCTCCCATTTCTGCTGGTTTCCATTTTCGGTTTTTACTGTTTCCTAAGTCACGGACCGAGCGCTAATGACCATAGCAGTTTTGCGCCCTAAAACCAAAACAAACAAACAAAAATCCTGTGATACACTTTTTACATGTCTCCTTCCGAACAGGCTATGAAGGCCCAACGGTACCGACTGGTCGCCGTGTCATCCTGAGCCCACAGGCGTCACTGGATGCGGATATGGAGGGGCATGTGGTCAGCACACCGCTCTCCCGGCGGTATGTCAGTTTCCGATACCGGAGCCGCGACTTCTCAATCAAGTAGCTCCTCAGTTTGCCTCACAAGGGCTGAGTGCACCCCGCTTGCCAACAGCGCTCGGCAGACCGGATGGTCACCCATCTAAGTGCTAGCCCAGCCCGACAGCACTTAACTTCGGTGAACTGACGGGAACCGGTGTTACCACTGCGGCAAGGCCTTTGGCCTTTTTGTGTGTCAGTTATAGATTTAACAATTTTGGAGTATCAAAACTTCATTCATCTCGTTCGTATACTGGCGGAGCTTTGCATAATATTTCACTACAACACTGCTTAATTAGACACTGATTTGAGCGTAAGTTCACCGGACAAAATATTAGTCACGCGTAAATGAATCGCTAAGCTTTGACAGCGACCTAGTCACATGCTGAACCGAGCGCCCACTCCCTCTACGTGAGGGTAAGAAGGTGGTGATCAGCGAGCCATTTATGTTTCAGGTGGACATTGTACGTAAAAATGGGTAAATTGAAGGAGATGACAAAGTGTCAGAAAGGAGAATTCGTGTTTCGCCGTGCCCATGGCCATACGGGGTATGAAGCAGCGACCTATACATCATATGTACGAACGGTGGTGTAACACACGCGATCACAAAACACATCAGAATTGTGGTCGGCAAAAGATCCTGGCCCAAAGGAACCGGAGATGCCTTTCATGGGCTGTGAACCAAAATCTCTTCAAATCAGAGAGCAATTGCTACACGCAGTAAAGGAAGGTACATCCCAACTTGCGGTGAGAGAGGGTTGCACGTGAACTGCATGCAATGAACATTTGGAATCGGTCACCTCGCAAGGTGCCATTGTTCAGACAGGCTCATGAACTTACGCGTCTTCAGTAGGCTACAAATCATAGAACGTGGACAGTAATTGACTGGTGGAACGTAATTTTGTCTGACGAATCACGTTTTTGTCTATATGCAAATGATGCACGTCGTAGAGTGTACCGAAGCATTTCATGCTGAATCTGTGCAAGGTCAGTTTGAAGCAGGAGGCGGGCCTGTGACGTTTTGGGGATGTTTTTCTTATCCCGAATTGGACCTGCTCGCTGAGATGAACCAGCATGTTTGTTTAAACATTCCGAACCATCAGATCTTGCCTTTCAGTCAACATCTGCACGATAGTAACCTATTGATTCCCCTATTTTTTTTAGACAACAGCAAATTTCATCGAACTATAAGAATGTGTGACTGTTTCCCCACCCTATTAGATCTCGAGTGGCCTGCAAAATCATCTGATTTTATAACGTATAAATTTTGTGGTACGTATTGGAACAACGGGTAAAACTCCGCCACCATCCCCGCAGTTTGTTAGAACTGCGCTCTCAAATCATGAGGGAGTGATTTATCTTGCATGCGACCTACCGTACTTGCACAACATTGTGGACTCACTTCATAACAGGATGCAGGTCGGTATTAAATCCAGGGGCCGAGGTACACTGTATTAAATGATGACTGTAATGATTTCTCTAGGGGTGACTAATTTGTTACCGGTGAGCTCATTTCACTGCACAAATGTTTCTACGTAAATGTAAACAGTATACGCTTAATGGAATATGGAGGCTTTGTATTGTGTGGATGAGTATCGGCTATTGCTTCTTCAGAGATTTTCGGGATGCTGACAGTCTGGTAGTCGTTTCTTTCACGCTGGCGTATCTTAAATCTATTGCATTAAGTTCAGATTTTAGTATTTGTAGTTACTGTTTTGCTTTTAGCCTGTTGACTGTAATACATTATTTGAAACTCTGATGTTATCAGTGGTGAAATACAGGAAGCGAAAGACGCCCTGCTAATTGTACGGGAAACAGACTACAGATGACTAGAAGTACCTGCAAATGACGTAGAATTTGAGAAAGGAGTGAGACAATGCTGCGTTCTATGTACCATGCTTTTCACACAGCAGCACAGCATCCTTGAAGAAGGAAAAAAAAGTGGGAATTTATAACGGAAATTGTTAGGTAGAAGAAATAACAGATTCGAAGATTCGAGGCAGATTCTGTACTTCTTTCAGAGACGGAGAAGGATTTTTGCAAATCACATTTGCAGAACAGGTAGTGTCCAGCAAAGAGGTTAAAGACGAACTTAGGAAAGGTAGTAGTAGGGTAAAGGAACGCAGTAAAATGGTAGGGAGCTGGAAACTAAGACACTAAAAGTAAGAGACGAGCTTCACTATTTGTGAAGAAAAGTAACTGACGATGGTCAAAACGAAAAGCATACAAAATGTAGACTCAGAAGAGGAGAAATATATTAACACATACTGTAATAGCCACTCCTGCTGTAAAGTAGTTAAAAGGGCGTATTTAGATTAATTTAGATTGAAACATTTTTGTTAACATCGTCATCTTCCGCAGCAGCTGTAAAAATCAAATACTATTGGTTTCTGAGTCTTAAGCTTACTCCAACTAATTAAAGAGAAATTTACACCAGACGAGTTTCGCTTTTATTTACAACTTCAGTTGTCATTCCTCAAATATTGATACACAGTTTCATACGTTTTCGTTTAGTTTAGATTAAAAACAGCATCTATTTATAAAGTTGGCGTGCAGTTTACTTACGGTGTTCCTCTCTCGTTCACATATTATGCTATATTGGCGAGAAAATGCAAATAGGCAAACACTGCCAAGTGTATTTGTGTAACGAAGTTTCTTTCGACATCAGCCTCCGCTAACGAAGAGGGAAGAAGGATTGGTTTGCACATTATGTGAACAAGAGATTGGTTGGGTTGTTTTGGAGAAGGAGACCAGACAGCGTGGTCATCGGTCTCATCGGATTGGGGAAGGAAGTCGGCCGTGCTCTTTCAAAGGAACCATCCCGGCATTTGCCTGGAGCGATTTAGGGAAATCACGGAAAACCTAAATCAGGATGGGAACAAGAGACAGCAACCGCTTAAGTAAACTGCACGCCAATTTCATAAATAAAGACTGTTTTTAATCGAAAACAATCAACAACGTATAAACGTATGCATCCACATTTAAAGAATGACAACATACGATGCTTTGTAAATAAAAGCGAAACGCATCTGGTGTAAAATTTTCTTTAAGTAGTTGCAGCAAACTTAAGATGTAGAAACCAGTAACAGTTTTTAAAGACATTTTATCGTTAAGTAACATCTATATGCACAAGTGCCTGAACAGAGAAAGGCTTGAAACTCATTTCAGTATGTTAAATCAAACATAAAATCAATGTGTCTGGTAGTAGAAAAACACAAATAAGTATTCCATACAGTCACAGTCCTAGCAAGCGTAATCGCAATTATACGGTAACACCTAGTGCATGTTTAAATGTTTGGAAGTCCTTCCTAAAAGTATTTATTTAGGAATATTCCCCTAAATGCAAGTGAAACGTGAAGGATCAACAGTATAGACAATATGATACAAGGGGAATGAGAACGATGTATTAGCTTGAAAAAATTAAGATAGGTAATTTTTTGTTTGCTTACAGGTGTCTGTAGTCCTGATACGTTATTGTACATCTCCATCCATATACATGCTTCGGAAGTTACCATGCAGTGTGTGGAGTAGTGTGCCTTGTACCTTTGCTATTCGTTCCCCGTTCTCCTCTGGCCGCAAATGGAACGATGGAAAAATGGCTATCTTTGTTTGCGTACGAGCAGTAATTTCTCTTAGTTTGTCTTCGCGGTCCTTACGCGATATGTACGTTGATAGCAGTAGAATAGTCCTGCTCTCTGTCGCAAATGCCAGTTCTGTAAACGTTCTCAATGGCGTTTCACGAAAAGAACGTCGTATTTCCTCCAGGGATTCCCATTTAAATACCGAGCGAGGTGGCGCAGTGGTTAGCACACTGGACTCGCATTCTGGAGGACGACGGTTCAATCCCGTCTCCGGCCATCCTGATTTAGGTTTTCCGTGATTTCCCTAAATCGCTTCAGGCAAATGCCGGGATGGTTCCTTTGGAAGGGCACGGCCGATTTCCTTCCCCATCATTCCCTCACCCGAGCTTGCGCTCCGTCTCTAATGACCTCGTTGTCGACGGGACGTTAAACACTAATCTCCTCCTCCTCCTCCCATTTAAATTCAGGGGGAATTTCCATAATACCCGCATGTCTATTGTACCCACCGTAACAAATCTAGCAGCACACCTCTGAATTGCTTCGGTGTCTGCCTTTACTCCAACCTGTTGGGGATGCAAAACACTCGAGCAACTATCAAGAATTTGTTTCACAAGTTTCCTGTCGCGCTCTCCTTTATAGACAACCTAGATTTTCCCATAGTACTCCCAACATACTAAGTCGACTCTTCACCTTCCATGTAGCCGACCTTATGTGCTCGTTCCATTTCGTATCTCTTCGCAACGTTTAAGCCTCGATGTTTAATCGACATGATTAAGTCGAGCAGCACACCACTAGTGTTTAATTGGTAAATTACTAGATTGTTTTTGTAACTCATTTGCATTATCTTACATTTTTCTACATTTAGAACAGGTTGCCCTTATTACGCCAATTAGAAATTCCAAGTCATGCTGTACCTTCCAACAGTCACATAACTGCCGCTCACCCCGTCCTTCAGCTCGTTTATGCGTATAGAGAAAAAGAACGGATCTGTCACAGTCCCCTGCGGCCCTTCTGACTACACCCTGTCTCTGATGATTACTCGTCGTCCACGACAATGCACCAGCTTTTACTACTAAAGAAATCTACGAGCTACTTGTGAGAACCTATTTCGTAAAATCGGACCTTCGTTACCAGTCTGCAGTGGAATATTTAATCAAACGCTTTCCGGGAAAACTAGGAATATGGGATCTGCCTGTTGCGCTTCATTCATGGTTCCCAGGATATCTTTTGAGGAAAAGGCAAGAGGAGTTTCGTTCGTCAGATGCTTTCAAACTCCGTGATGGTTCGTGACCAGAAGCTTTTCTGGCGCAAGCAAATATATAATATTCGAAGCTAGAATGTGTTCAAGAATTCTGCAACAAATCAGTGATAAGGATATTGGCCTGTACGGCGAGTCCGTTCCTTTAACCCTTTTTATGTACAAGAGTTACTTGCACTTGTTTCCAGTCATCTGCTGCTTATCTTTGGGCGAGAGTTTCGCGATAAATGCTGACTTAGAGAGGGATCAGTCTCGGAGAGTACTATCTGTAGAACCGAGTGGCTATTATATACTGACTTGGCAGCTTGACTGAATTCCAATCCTTGAGTTGCTTTTCAATGCCTACGTCAATGAAGGATATACAGTTCGACGCCACGGTACCGTAACACGCTGCTATAACTGCAAAAATAAAATAAAATAGCCCATCCTGCTGATAAATTGAAGAGTTTTTGAAAGGTGGATTTACAGAATAATGCTGAACATCAAATGAATAGATAGGGTAACTAATTAACAGATATTAAACATAATCGAAGAGAAAAGAATTTTGTGACACAAGTTGACTAAAATAAGCGAGAGAGTGATAAGACACATATAGAGGCATCAAGAAATAGGTGCTGTTTAAATAAATCTACTAAAGAAGTGAAGTGGAGGTGGAGTACATACGGTGAGACCGATGGGTGACTGCAATAAGCAGACTTAACTGGATGTAGGTTGCAGAGATGGAGACACTAACAAAAGACAGAGTGGCATGTAGAATTGCACTAAACTAGGGTGCAGAAAAAAGACCAGGGAGCGGGTGAAAGCTTCAAATAGTGTTTTGCATGTTTACTCAATTAGAAAAACTTCGCCGTCCGGAGTGGCCGAGCGGTTCTGTGTGCTACAGTCTGCAGCCGCGCGACCGCTACGGTCGCAGGTCCGAATCCTGCCTCGGGCATGGGTGTGTGTGATGTCCTTAGGTTAGTTAGGTTTAACTAGTTCTAAGTTCTAGGGGACTGATGACCTCAGAAGTTAAGTCCCATAGTGCTCAGAGCCATTTGACCCATTTGAACAAAAACTTCAGTATATTTAAAATAATTATACTATATGATACATGAATGCATCATTAAATTCGTCCAAGTCAGTGCCATGTCATTATCTGGGTACGTTTCGCGTTTTCTTTCGTATGGGTCGTAAACTGTGGATGGATATCAAATAGCACCATAAGTCAATATTTCTTACTAAAAATATAATAGCATAATTAGATGTAATCACTTTTACATATTTCCTTCGGAAAATACGTCATAATTGAAAAGTGCACGTGATATTGTGATTTGTTTTTGCATTTATCATTATACGTAAATACTGCATGGAGAGATAAACCATTTGCCACGCCACCGTGTGTAATATGAAACTAAAAGAATAACATATTGAATTTTGACGTAATGGTGTGGTGTACAAGGAGTTTAAAAAAAACTCTCTGACAAACTCTGATGGTAGATGACAGCCACGAAACTATTCACGTATCTCGTGCAAACTTCTCGTTTACGAGGTATGTCGTACGATTACCTATCTAGAATTATGAAAATAAAGAACTGTGCATGTATACCAAATACATTTAATGAAACGCGTGAATAAATTTTCAAGAGGGCTCAATCTGTTCTGAGCCTCACAGCGTGTAAGACATCTTCGCACCAGTGGCCCTCAAGCTCTGTCGACCAGGACATGCTACGCATCCTGAGCGCTCACCAGCCTTAACGTGCTTTTATTCGTTTCTTGCATTTCCTGTTTGTGTTGTAGGCTCCAGTAACTTGTAAGCCAGTTTACACTCTCTATCATTGTCCGGCCATTCAGTCTAGGCATAAAGTATGGTGGGATAATTTGAAAAGGACACACTTGTGCTTCTTCTCTAATTAAGTCTTTTTCGACGAGGCTTTGAAGCCGTATCTTCTTCGCAAAGGCTTCTAGCATCTTCTGGTGTTTCATAGGTATGCAGGGTTTGGAGAAGTACTTAAGAACTCCCTCTGAACAGTGCTAGACATAAATTCAATACAGTCTGAAATTCGACATATTCTGCACGTCAGGGAGAACAAAGTTTCACGTTGCTAAAAGTTCGACCTACACGTTCGACTACATTTTTCTCTCTCTATGTGGTAGTGTGGCAAGAGAGTAATGTAATAGAGGAGAACCGTAGTTAAGAAAATACATTAGAACATAAAGAGAAACTGAAGACGTGGTGGACGAAATTCAATGTGGCATCGAGAATAAAAGAGATACCACAGCATCAAATTTGATATTTCGGTTAGTAGTAGAAGGCAAATGCAAGCAAGTTTAGAAAAGCCTTGGAGAATGTAAGATGAAATAACGAGTTCACAATCCTCACAGAATCGTAACTAAAATACAGAGAAACGTCAATTATCCACAACAGTTTCAAAACTCTAGTATTAGTAATAAAAAGTGAAGGGAAGGAAGGTAAGTTCGTGGTAAGATTGATTTAAGGTGGTGTTGCAATTCTAATTCCAACTTTGGGGAAGCAGTTATGGAACTCAGAGTATTTTTTGAAAACTGAATAAAAAGGCAAGGGAGACAGGTGGAAAGTAATTTCATTCTTCACAGATGACGTAATACGTCTGGATAGGTGTGACACAGATTTAGATATGTTCAAAGAAATAAGCAGCATATGTAGTATTGAATATATCTACATGATGAACTAAGCTAAGGTGAGGAAGGACGTAGCAGTGGAAGAAGTGAATGAATTCTCCACTCTAGAAAGTAAAATTTTACACTCTGACTTCAGCAAAGAAAGAAAAAATGTGATAAATATTTAATATTTCCCAGGTAATCGTCATAACCTTTAATTCATTTCCTGTACTGTGAGACAAGGCGGTCAATGCCTTCATGGAAAAATGTTTTTGGTCACCTACTGAACCATGATTGTAATCAGGCGTGCATCTGGACCCGTCCACATGGTGACAATGTTGTTTCAAAGCAGAAGCTTTGCTGGAAGCCCTTAGTCCTTCTACATACAACCCAGATATCTCCCGGTGTGAAATGTCTTATTCATGGCCGTCTATTTGCATCAGACGAAAAGGTGAACGCCTTTGTACAACCTTGGATCCGTAGGCAGCGGCAAACATTTATACATGATGGCATTTGTCGCCGTGTTCCACATTGGGATAAGTATATTTATAGTTATTGCGTTTATTCTTTAAACAGCTTCCTTACATTTTTCCATGTGTCATTTTAAACTGACTGCCCCTTGGAGATTGGCACAGGAGAAAAGACCTTCTGTTCATAAAAGAACTCTGTTGGTATATAATTTGATATGGAAATGAGGAAAAAGTTATGAGGAAGAAGTCCCATAAAATGTGCATATGCAGCATAGCATTGTATGTGGCACATGGATCATTGGAAATTAGAAGAAGAAACTGGAAGTATTTAAATGAGGCGCTATCGAAAAAGGTTAAAATTATGTAGACATATAAGGTACAGAATGAGAAAATACATAAAAAATGAACGTCTGTGTGAGAGAAAAAGAAGAGAAAATTTGGTTAAACGTCTGCTAAAGGATAGTTCGTTAGTTTCGTGGGCGATTTTGCACAGTCAATGTTAATGACATGGAACAAGTCATTTTGCATTCACATTACAAATTAACTTGTATATATGACTACATGCTGAACATTTAAAAGTCTATTTCATTTTTTAAATATATAGATATGAGTTCATAATACATAGCCACCATGTTTTACACATTGTCTACAGAATAGAAAGAGTTGTCAAGGTGAAATGTTTCCAGTTTGTTTTCAAATTTTTCTTTGGTGCCTGCCAGTCAAAAATTTTTGTTGCAGCGTTGTACACTCCTTTCCGTGCTAAAGACAATCTTAACATGGGGTAATGAATGTAATTTTTCCTTCTGATATTTCAGTTATGTACATCTTTGATCCTTTTGAACTGTATTGTTGTGTAGTTAAAGGGAAAATTGGCGCCGGAAGGAGGAGGAGAGTGGACTAATCCTAGGGCTGATGAAGAGTAGTATTTGCATAACATATTACAGATGATGTCTGGTGTAAGAGCCATGCAGAGATAAAAAGATTATCATAAAGTAGAAAAATATGAAGGACAGCATCTGACCACCATGAAGAATAATTACGTAAAAATCATCTTAAGGTTACCCCTGCTGAGTGTGCTGGACAGTGTGTGGAATGTGACGCCTGGCACGGTCGCCAGATTAGCTGCCTCTCCGTGGCTCAGGTGTCGCGTCGCAGCGGCGCTAAGAGCTTCCGAAGCGACCGTCCCGAGGCGCTGTTGGTCGTCGCGTTATCCGGCCATCTACACGGCTCCAGCACACGCCACCCCAAGGAGGGCCACGACGTTATCGGCGAAATACGGCGGCGCCGATAGCCCGGCCTCGCAACGGCGCGTCCTCCTCGACTCTCCATCATCGGCACCTCTCAACCCAAGACCACGAGCCGATCTCTCTCCTCTGCAAATTAGCGAAAGACTAAACCAAAGAAAGCCTAGCGCTTGTGAGGTGCTCATAGCATTGTTTCTTAATACGGTGAGTTTAGAACAAATATCAGAAACTTGAATTAACTACACAAGGCTATGTGGCCTTTGTCTTTGATGGTAAAACCTTGAGTCGTTACGCTGAGTGTTATTCGTATTCAAATTTCTTCAGTACTCGATATTTCGATCCCTTGTCTGGAAACTTCGTCAGCATATAGCAGCGAGACTAGGAGGTTATAAAAGAACTATTAAAGAGCGTAAGCGTCACACTAAGACAAAATGGAAACTCAGCTGTAGGGATGCTCCAAGAATAATGTGCCATATGATGGATTTCAAGAACATGACAGTGCTAGCCACTGTAAGTAGTATTTATAGAAGGAAAGGACGTAAAGCAGACGAAGTACCGAAGAAAGAGTACTATTCCACTAGAAATAGCGGCTACAGCCTTCCAATGAGCGAGCAAGGAACATAAACTATCAGGAAAAACCAAGGCAGCACAACAACAATAATAACGTTTAGAATTCCGCCTCATTTTCAATATCTGCTTTCAGTGTTTGCCCAACGACGACGGTGCACCGATACCAGCCACAAGACTTTCACGTAGTACCCACAATTTTCCAGAAAATCGTGACAAAATAGCCTTTTATAATTGAAGGCCACATTATTTTTCGACAGTTTCAGCCCTCTGGGGACGTCAGTTGGTTCCTGAAAAAGATGCCAGCAGAGGGAGTGAAATGTTTAGTATAGAAGGTATTTGAAGAAGAGTATGAAAGGGCCTAACAACTAAGACGTTTTTACTATAAATAATTTTTCTATTAAAGGGTGGTATGTGTATAAGGATTTGATGAATGTATTGGGGCACTTTGAGGTCTTGCTATTGACAAACTGAACTTAAAAAATGGTTCAAATGGCTCTTAGCACTATGGGACTTAAATCTGAGGTCATCAGTCCCCTAGAACTTAGAACTACTTGAACCTAACTAACCTACGGACATTACACACATCCATGCCCGAGGTAGGATTCGAACCTGCGAATGTAGCGGTCGCGCGGTTCCAGACTGAAGCGCCTAGAGCCGCTCGGCCACAACGGCCGGCAACTGAACTTCCACATGCAGTAATGGGACTCCAACACTAACAGCCATGTGCTAGATGTAATTAAGTTAATCTATGAGTGTGAAAGTCAACATAAACATGTCCAGTTATTATGGATTAAGGAAACGCTGATATATCATGTAATGAGATGGCGAACCACCGGACGAAATGAAGTGTGATTCATGGGCACACATAGAACACTTTACTTCCACATAGAGATTTTGTTGCTGCCCTACAGAGAGAGGTCCACAGAGAATGGTCAGATGTGTGAGATCTCCCAATAGCCCAAACGAAAACATTATTCCGCAATACAGCCGAGTATTCCCCAAGAAACCTGATCCTCCCAAATCGAGTTAACCAGACGTCATATCACTACCATAACGCGCATCCGGCTGGGTCAAGGCTGTTATCCTTGTCATCTTAATGGGATAAAAGTTCTGCCATGCCCATACTGCGAAGTCCACCCACCAGAGATCAGATCTCAACCATGTGATACAGGAGTGCTGACGCCGATAGTTTATTAAGTAAGGCCTTGATCAGGGCAGCAATTCCCCAACCTACATCTTGACGGACCTGTTTCGACAGCCGTGCACAACGGTCTTCGTCAGTATTGCCTCATCTCTGCAAGAAACGGATGTACAGTTTTAAGTCAGACACGAAAGTTCCAGAGTAAGAAGTTACATATATGGACTGTATCGAGTGTCTGAATTTGTAAAGTGTACCATGACGTTTACCTGGAATTAATGTAATTTCTGTTGCCTTTGCTGTATCTGATGGTGTATACCAAATTTGCAGTTAATTACTTCTTTGGCTAAATGGTCAATACCAATAAATTAAATTAAAAAGTAACTTTCACATGGATACGCTTGGTGGCATCGGGCATATTTATCGGAATGATGCTATCAAAAACCTATCTGACTGGTCGCAGTGTATGTTGTTCGTAGGAGGTCATAACTAAGTTTGTGACCAGTGGGACTTGCTGCTGGACAAGCGACTTTCTGATTTCTGATCGCAAGCTGGTCAGCAATTTGACTCACCCGTGGCTTCTCACGTGTACTAACCATTTCCTGATAAGTTACGTGGTTGGTAAGGTAAAGCTGTCCTAAATCGTAAAATTGGATAGAAGGTCCAGCTACTTTAATGGATTTCATCATATTGGAGATGTTACGACCTTGCCTCCCCTTAAGCTTTGAACTGAGTTACTATACCAGTAATAGGGTCGGACTGTCAGTTTGACGTAAACTCTCTATCATGGTGAAACTTGGGATATGTACTTTAATAAATCATTACTATAGGTGAAAAAAGCGACAAGTGACAGAAAAAATCATAGTACCGACTTGGGATCGAGTCACAGATATTTTCATTTGTAGTTTGGCATCTAGTCGCTGAGCTTGAAATATGGCTCTTAAATTCAGTTCTGGCACTTCAGAGCCATCTGGCATGACATTTAAAGTTACTATTTGTGAAAATCAAAACTGCATTTTCTCTTGGTAGCAAGAGTATTTTGAAACTTGCAATAAGATGTGAGAAATGTGTGCAAAGAAATGGAGATTATGTTAAGAAGTGGCAGAAAGTATGTAGATTAAGATGATGCAATTGGTTTGTCTAGAAAGTAAAGATTAAAAATTATTGCTCGTTACTTTTAGTACTTTTGGAAACTGTGTTTTTAATCTTGATAAACAGTTTTAATTTTGTTACAAATCATCTCGCGTACATAACGTTACATTGAAAACATAGTACTGACCTCAGAAATTAAGTCAGACATGTCGCCCCACAATAAGACCATTGAGCAACAAAAGAGACGCATCTCAGAAGCCAGACCGAGCGAGGTGGCGCAGTGGTTAGACACTGGACTCGCATTCGGGAGGACGACGGTTCAATCCCGCGTCCGGCCATCCTGATTTAGGTTTTCCGTGATTTCCCTAAATCGCTCCAGGCAAATGCCGGGATGGTTCCTTTCAAAGGGCACGGCCGACTTCCTTCCCCGTCCTTCCCTAATCCGATGAGACCGATGACCTCGCTGTCTGGTCTCCTTCCCCAAACCAACCAACCAATCTCAGAAGCCAGCACATGTTCCCGTTTCCCTGGAGACGCAGTTTTTCTGCGGGACGGATAACGAGTGCGAGAGAAATGGCGCGACAGCTGTAAACTAATTCCAAAGATGGAGAAAAGGGACACCATAGTTATTGTGTATGAAACATTTAAAATTCACACAAATTCTCTGCAAAATTCTAGCGGTATGTAGACCGAATGCAATGTCGCATCTAGCCGTAGAAAAATGGTGCCAACAATTTGTCCAAGGCCGCACAGACATTGACCATGACGGTCGGAAAGTCCAGATCTTGCACCAGGGGATTCCCGTCTTTTCGGCAAGCTAAATAAGCTCAGGGAAACCACATTTTCGAACCACGATAACATTCACACCGTACCTATAGAATGGCCCCGTCAGCAAGTATTTAATTCTGTTGAAAGGATAATCGATCGGTAGAACATTTCGACCGCTTTTACGGAGACTTTCTGTCAATGTTGATAAATAGTGTCATGTATCTGTCTCACTCTGAATGTAGTGCAGTATTTAAAAAAAAAAGTTACTTAGCCTGTCTTGGGAACCTGTAACTAATTTTTTAAGTCAACTCTTACTATACACGGTGATCTTGTCCAAAGTGTACAAACTCCAGGGGCTGATCGATGAGAAGATATGGAACAAAAAAAGGCGTAATGAACTTATGCTCGGAAATGCATGGTTTCCATACTAGAGTATCCAATCACACTTTGTTACAGAGATTATGGTCTAACACGCGCTGTACCGTCCAGCCACAGATACAGTACTCATGGTTTCCTCCTAGAGGGTGGTACTGTTGTGTGAAATCTTATCGGACTTAACTGCTAAGGTCATCAGTCCCTAAGCTTACAAACTGCTTAACCTAAATTTTCCTAAGGACAAACACAGACACCCATGCCCGAGGGAGGACTCGAACTTCCGCCGGGACCAGCCGCACAGTCCATGACTGCAGCGCCTTAGACCGCTCGGCTAATCCCGCGCGGCGGTGGTACTGTTCCTCATACGTCATGCCCTAATGCCCTCTCGTGTCATAGTAATTGGTAATATTGTGTCAAATTCACTTCTCATGCTGACTCACCTTGTAGTGGATGTGATACAGCGTTGTACACAATGGTTCCGTATTCGAATCGAGAGCTTGCCAACATGGCAAATAGCATCGGGCGGCGGGCAGCAAGGTTGTATGATGGGACCTATCCTCGCCATCATCAACAGCAGCAGCATTCACTATTTGCAACAGTGTTTCGCCGTTCGTCTGAGACAGGGTCGTTTCAGGAGCAGGATTTCATGAAGTATCCGAAACGTTCGGACACCAGACTTGCAGGGAAACGTGATCAACGATATGGAAGGCGACTGCCGTGTCAGTACCAGGCAGTTGGCTCAACAGTACAGAGTAAGCGAGACAACCTTGTGAAACATTCTCCATTACAATTGTTACTACCCTTATCACTTACAGCGTATGCTGTGCTTAATAACGACAAGCTTTCCATATTGGGAGCAGTTTTGAAACCGGTTTCGTCACCAGGCAATCACGATTCTGGGATTTGTGTCATCCATCCTATTCACAGATGAGGCCACCTTTACTCGGAGTCTTATCTTGAACTTTCATAACATTCATCTGTGGGATAGTATGCAGAATCCCCATGGTATAGTGACAGCGAATCATCATCAGTGAAGCCGGAATGTGTGTGCTGAGATAATTGGCGACCGCAATTTGGGACCGTCTTCTTTCTACGTCGCCCGCATCTCGTGGTCATGCGGTAGCGTTCTCGCTTCCCACGCCCGGGTTCCCGGGTTCGATTGCCAGCGGGGTCAGGGATTTTCTCTGCCTCGTGATGGCTGGGTGTTGTGTGCTGTCCTTAGGTTACTTAGGTTTAAGTAGTTCTAAGTTCTAGCGGACTTATGACCACAGCAGTTGAGTCCCATAGTGCTCAGAGCCATTTGAACCTTTCTACGTCGCCCAGCAGACCTGAACTATCGGCGTTTGTTGCGAGTGACTTTGCCTGCTCTGCTGGAAGAAGTCCCGTTCATGGTTTGAACGGTTATGTGGCTGCTACATGATGGTGCTCCAGTCCACTTCGCCGTTAACGTTCGGATGCATCTCAATCGTGCCTTCCCTGGTCGGTGGATCGAACGAGGGGGTCCAGTTGCATGGCCTGCTCGTTCACCGGATCTCTACCCGTGCGATTTCTGATTATGGGGCCACCTCAAAAATTATTGTGTATGTAGAGCCTATTCCAGATGTGGAGACACTACAGCAGCAAATTCATGTTGCCTTTGACACTGCTCGGTTGCAGCCTGGGAAATGTGAATGTGTGAGACAGAACACGCTACGGCGCGTACACGCATTCGTTGCGGCTCATGGGAACGATTTTCAACTCATAACTGTAGATGCACGATACAGTGCGTGTTAGATCGCAGTCTGCAACAATGTATGGTTCAATAAATGGCCTCTATCATGGGAACCATGCATTTCCCGACGTAAGTTCATTAGACCTTTTCTGTTCTGTATCCTTTCGTCGATCAGTCCCTAGAGTTCGTACATCGGGAAAAAATCATCCTGTACAAGCAAACCAGCGGTTCAACGATAAAAGTGGCCATTAAAATGTTTCAGCTATCGAAAGTATTCAGATACACAGATTTAGATTGTTTCCCGAATCACTCTAGAAACTGACCGTTTGCGGATGCATCCTTTGGATTCCGCTACCGACAAACTTGATACAGTGTTGTCACGTGTGACAGAGGGGAATACTTACGAAAATTAATGTGGTCTGTGGTAATATAGATGCGGTTGCCGACTTGTCTTTTACAAGAACTGCTGTTCCCACTAAGGATTCTACTGGTCGACGTAAAAGAGAGAAAAAGTGAAGCGGAGAATGGGGATTAAAGCCATTCCGTTAGAAGCGTCATTAGTCTGCTCAAGGAACGGGCGGGACGGCGGGACAGTGCGAATCTTGGCCGTAAATCAGGTCGGAGAGTCGACTAATTTATGTGCTTGGGCCGCGCCGAGTGCAGCGGCGGGGGCGGCGGCGGCGGCAGCGGTGGCGGTGGCGGCGCATTGCGGCGCTGTCGTGATGGATCGCCGGGGGCGGCGGGGGCGGAGGGCATTGATCAGCCGCTCCTCCAGCCGCCGGAAGGTACCACCTCCCCCTCCCCCCGCCGATATTCACGCCAATGGTATCCGCCCTGGAAGAGTCTGCTGATGTCGCGGAGCAAAGGATACAGGATACAATTCGCAGTAATACCTGTTTCAATTGCGGAGGTCGCTATCGGCCGCGCCCTCGGTTTACTCTCGAGTCGCGGGTAATTGATTTGTATTCTGGTAATGGAAAAAGTTGTTTACTAGTTAGTGATGGAAAGCCGCAAACGTTCAGTTCTTAACAAGCAGACTGTGCCGATGTTGCGACTTGAGTACCAAAACTCTGCCCAGTATCTCATAGAGTGGAACTGATGAAGACCCTTTGACGACTAGGAGCTTTGGTCAAGGTATTCGACAATAAGCTACGCAAAATAGTCAAACGGGAAGACATTTCGGATGATCCACCTCAGAGATTCACACATCACGCGACTGATTACGGATCCTGTGACTGCCGCGGAAAAACGGTTTGCAACCTCGTCGGCTGAGGATGTTCGATGACACCCCTCACTAGCTGTTCGCTGACACCCCTCACGTATGGTAAGTGCACTAGAGGAGGCTTCTCTTCCATGTCTTATTATCTTGTTTTATTTCGTCTTCTCATAACTTTGCTATCATAAATGTTCGTGCGAAACGTTTGATGTAGCTCCGTAAATTCTTCTTTGTTGTTAGTGTTCAAATGCTTCAAATGGCTCTAAGCACTATGGGCTTAACATCTGAGGTCATCTGTCACCTAGGCTTAGAACAACTTAAACCTAAGTAACCTAAGGACATCACACACATACAGCCCAAGGCAGGATTCGAACGTGCAACCGTAAAAGCAGAGCGGTTCCGGACTAGCTGGCTGTGGTAGCCGAGCGGTTCTAGGCACTACAGTCTGGAACAGCGCGACCGCTACGGTCGCAGGTTCATCTACATCTACATTTATACTCCGCAAGCCACCCAACGGTGTGTGGCGGAGGGCACTTTACGTGCCACTGTCATTACCTCCCTTTCGTGTTGAACTCGCGTATGGTTCGCGGGAAGAACGACTGCCGGAAAGCCTCCGTGCGCGCTCGAATCTCTCTA
The DNA here is from genome assembly GCF_023898315.1 of Schistocerca nitens. NCBI lineage: Eukaryota > Metazoa > Arthropoda > Insecta > Orthoptera > Acrididae > Schistocerca > Schistocerca nitens. Next base: position 649,129,653 of record NC_064619.1, on the reverse strand, counting down.
ATTTTACATTCGTGATCTCCTCGGGAGTATAAGTAGGGGGAAGCAATATATTCGATACCTCATCCAGAAACGCACACTCTCGAAACCTGGACAGCAAGCTACACCTCTCTTGAGTTTGCTAAACATCTCCGTAACGCTACCACGCTTACCAAATAACCCTGTGACGAAACGCCCCGCTCTTCTTTGGATCTTCTCTATCTCCTCTGTCAACCCGACCTGGTACGGATCCCACACTGATGAGCAATACTCAAGTATAGGCCGAACGAGTGTTTTGTAAGCCACATCCTTTGTTGATGGACTACAATTTTTAAGGACTCTCCCAATGAATCTCAACCTGGTACCCGCCTTACCACCAATTAATTTTATATGATCATTCCACTTCTAGTAGTTCCGCACGCATACTCCCAGATATTTTACAGAGTAACTTCAAAAATGGTTCAAATGGCTCTGAGCACTATGGGACTTAGGCACTACGGGACTTTTTTTATTTTCTTTATTTTTATTTTATTTTTTAACTGTGGGCTTAAACTTTATTCAAATGCAATATCCATTATCACTATACATTTGGATTCACTGGTGCACAAGTGTATCATAACTTCTAACAAAAATACTACACAGTTCTATGACTAAGGCAATGTGTGCATGGATTAAGGGTTCCAAAATCCTGCCTCGGGCATGGATGTGTGTGATGTCCTTAGGTTAGTTAGGTTTAAGTAGTTCTAAGTTGTAGGGGACTGACGACCTCAGATGTTAAGTCCCATAGTGCTCAGAGCAATTTTTGGTTCCGGACAGAAGCGCCTAGAACCGCTAGGTCACAGAGGCCGTCTGTTGCTAGTGTCACTTATCCTACAAACACGTGCAGTCAGCGTGTGCATAACTTAATACTTCCGATGTGGATGATGTTGTCTCTTTGTAGACAGTTGCCATTCACTGACAAGCCTTCTAGCCCACGAATAGCTTCTTTTTTTGCCATCTCCCCACTCCTCATAACTAGCTTACTATATTCTAGTCACAATTAAGTTCAACAAATACGAATTATTGACACCAATAGTCTTAAAAAAATAGAGACACCTTTCCTCAAGCAACACCAGTCTTTCCCTGGCCGTCTTCGTACGGTCGAAACGTAGGTTCTACATTTTATAACGAAAGTGGCTACTTTATAAAATGACGCAGTGCCACACCCAGAAGAATTTTAATCATGACCCCAGCAGTGGAAGGCTACGTAGTTACATCAACAACACTTACTTTCGTAGTGAGCTTTTCGGTGCACGAACTTAACTTCGCACTGTTGTTATGGTTCTAAATAAGTAATATTATCTTTTATTGTATACTTATATACAGATGATATTATTCTGTATACTCCAGGCTGTGACAATGTCTAGCCGAAGTAAACTATCTCAGCGATAGTTCAGGTTGTGTCAAAGCAATTTCGGGCATTGCGGACAAAACATGTAACGTAAGAACTTGAATTTTTACGGCTTCCTTCATGCACTTTTTTTAATTTTTTTTTTACTGTGGATCTCTGTGTAAATGTTCTACAAAACTCGGTACTTTATGTAACGGTCATTCCTATAAAGCATAATAGATGGCTCTCAGTTGTACTTCATTTGACAACGTCTGTACTTTCAAAAATTCGTAAAGGTCACATCATTAGTAGTTTTGTTTTTAAAATAAATATTGTTTATTTCGATTATTTTTGTTGTAAAGTTTAACTGGCACTTGTCACTTTCTCCGTACGATAGGCGGCACAACTTGTGCTGTTTCCGTTGCAGCAATGTAAACCACTGGGCCGATCAGTCTGATGTTAATTGCGAGGTATACGTACCAAACTGGAGTATTTTTAATTTTTGAGTTCAGCATGTCTGCTCGTAATTCTGACTGTCGCATGCTCGCAATGTAACTTCAGGTAAGTAACCTTTGTTGCCACATTTTCATCTTTGTTAATGTTCCTATCAAACTTATTTTTTGCGTATTTTTATGGGGTTGGTACAAGAAAGAAAATACAGATATACAAGGCTCACATTTATCTAATTCCGGTAACACAGGTCGAATTAATGACAGAAAATTGTTGCTGAAATTTCATTCTGATGAAGAAATCCTTACCGCTGTCGAAACATAGGTCAATGATTAAAAAATTATTTGCAACAGGTTGGCTGTGTTATTTCTCCGTTGAAAAAAATCTAACAGATTTACTTGATTTTCTAAGTTTTGGTCAGTTCATTTTTTTCATAATGATCGCATCGTGCACTGTCTGACCATTTATGAATGCGCCATTCGATTCTCTAAATTTCATTACATACATATTCAATGTCTTCATTGAGATTATGTGGAAAAATATAAGTACGACAGTACAGTGAAATTACTTGCCGTGTGATTAAAAGGTTTGCGGTAGTAAATCACATTACACACTTCATTAGCGAGGAATTCTGCAGTAGCTTGTGCATTTTTAAAAAAGCAAATGACGTACTGCGCAGCCTGTGCGCCTTACACACTACTAAATTTTGCCTGTGTTCGATATTCGGTAAGCCGTAGCTCCTAGAAAGCTCTCACAGTAATGACATGAATTATTTGGAAGTTTCGTATAAACAGCGGGCAAATGAATATTAAATGACGCGGTAAGGTCATTTATAAATGAACATTTTTAATAATTCCAAAACGCTTCTAATATTTGCACCGACTCCAGGAAACTGTATTTCCCCGTCCTTTCATTGAAACATAACTACCTGCCATTGTATTTTTTGGAATCAGCATATTTCCGGTTTTATTTTGAAACTCTAGAGCATTTTAGAAAGAGAGCTACTGTTTTCCGTCGTTATTGTCTGTACGTCAACCATAGAAACTGTTCTTCTCTTTCACATAGACTGGCTGCACATGATGCGGCCACTAGAAACCAGAAAGCTCTTGTAAAATAAACAGCCACATTCAGAAGTAGGTTTTTTGTCACGACTCTGATTTCCAACAGGCGAGATCCTGCGTCACATTGACAGCTACTGTAGAAGCTAATCTCTTAGTATTTAGTACTCTGAAAAATCTCAGAGCGAATAATGTTGTTAAAGGCGCTGCAGTCTGGAACCGCAAGACCGCTACGGTTCGAATCCTGCCTCGGGCGTGGATGTTTGTGATGTCCTTAGGTTAGTTAGGTTTAACTAGTTCTAAGTTCTAGGGGACTAATGACCTCAGCAGTTGAGTCCCATAGTGCTCAGAGCCATTTGAACCATTTTGAATAATGTTGTTAGTACACCACTCTGGATAATTGTTATTTAATGTTCCGATGACAGTGTGAGCAGTCCTAGTAACGCAGTCAGTATCACATAATCAGTAAGGGAGCAGCTATTATACCGACAAATTGCACCTAGTGAGGTGGCGCAGTAGTTAGCACACTCGTCTCGCATTCGGGAGGACGAAGGTTCAGTCCCGCGTCCTGCCATCCTGATTCTGGTTTTCCGTGAATGCCCTAAATCACTTCAGGCAAATTCCGGGGTAGTTTTTTGAAAGGGCACCGCTGACTCCTTTCCCCATCCTTCCCTCCTCCGATGAGACCGAAGATCTCGCTGTTTCATCTCTTCCCCCACATAAACCAACCAACAGACAAATTGCTTATAAATACTGTCATGGAATCTGTACATGCGGACCTGCTGAAAAGTAATGCCTCCGAAATTTTTATGTGAAAACTGATATTTCTAAGTAAAACAAATGGTATTGACGTTCTACTTCATTATTCTTCACGTCAACATATTTATTTCTCAACATAGTTTACCCTGGCGACGAACACATTCCTCCTAACGGAAGTTCAGTCCGTTGAAACCGTCAGTGTAGAATGTCTTTGTTGACGGAGCCAAAGTCTCTCGTATGCTTGGACCGATTCATCACTATCAGAGTGATAGTTCTCTAAGTTTCGGGAACAGATGAAAATCGAATTGGGCCAAGACCTGACGATGATAACTGTACAAAAGGCGTAGGATTGTTGCAGATATCGCATCGCTCGTGTCTAGCCTGGTATTGTCATGGTGAAGGAGAAGGTGCTCCATGTCTGGCCGAACTCTCCTGATTCGAAACTCTGATAGTTCACTGTTCCTCACGTCCCGACATACGAGGGTTGTTTTTTAGGTAAGGGCCGTTTTTATTTTTAAAAAAGATACAAATACTTTTGTAAAAATACTTTTATTTTCTGATTCTACACACTTTTACCTATTTTTCTACATAGTTGCCTTGTTTATTTAAGCACTTGTCATACCGTACAACTAAGTTTTTAATTCCCTCTTCAAAGAATTCGGCCGCCTGCTCCGACAGCCAAGAGTTCACGGCCGCTTTCACTTCATCGTCGTCATTGAAGCGCTGCCCGCCAAGATGGTGTTTCAGGCACCGGAAAAGGTGAAAATCGCTAGGAGCATGGTCGGGGCTGTATGGTGCATGGTCCAAAACTTCCCAGCCAAAAGAATCAATCAAATCCCGAGTCTTTTGAGAGGTGAGAGGTGTGAGGCCTAGCGTTATCGTGCAGGAGCAAAACTCCTTTTGTCAGCATGCCGCGCCTTTTGTTTTGAATTGCTCTGCGGAGCTTCTTTAGAGTTGCACAGTAGGCATCTGAGTTGATTGTCGTTCCTTGTGGCATAAAGTCCACTAGCAAAACACCGCGCCGGTCTCAGAACACACTTGCCATAATCTTGCGCTTTGACAACGTCTGTTTGGCTTTGACCTTGACGGGTGAGGTTGTGTGTCGCCATTCCATCGATTGTCGCTTGCTTTCCGGAGTGATATGAGATACCCATGTTTCATCTCCAGTGACAATTTGACTCAACATGTCATCCCCCTTCTTCCTCGCAACGAATCAAACAGTCCAATGAAGTGGCAAATCTCTTCCCTTTGTGGTCCTCTGTGAGGCGTCTGGGTACCCACCGGGAACACAGTTTCTTAAAGTTTAGGTTTTCAGACAAAATTTTGTATAAAACCGGTCTTGAAACTTATGGAAATTCCAAAGGAAGAGTGGAAATTGTGAATCTTCTGTCCTCACGAATCTTTGTTTCGACTGCAGCCACCAAATCATCAGTGATCACAGAGGGCCGGCCTGAGCGTTCTTCGTCATGGACGTTTTGACGGCCATTTTTAAACTCTCTAATCCATTGACGCACTTTACCTTCACTCATTGCATTCAAGCCATAAACTTCTGTTAACTGACGATGAATTTCTGCAGCTGATAGGCTTCTCGCGGTCAAAAAACGTATCACTGACCGTATCTCACACGCGACGGGCGATTCAATAATCGTAAACATTATAAAGTAGCACAGCGATGCGTACACGTCAGCTACAGAGCTGCAACTTGCATCAGTGTGAACGGGAAGGATGCCGGCAAGTGGCGCGGTGGATTGTTGCGGCGTCCGCTCGAAATACGGGACTATACGCGCGAACGGCCCTTACTTAAAAAACAACCCTCGTAGCTAAGTTACGCATAGCCACGTTACACACAACTGAGAGCCGTCTAGCGGCAGAGGGCTGAAGAACAGATGTATAATATTAATAATGTTTGTTTTATTTAAAGAGCTTTGATAGTTTTCACACAAATTCAGAGTCATTACTTTCCAGCACGCCTCCTATCTATGACCATAGTACGAATTTTGCGGTGGATAATTACTACATCCAGGAAATAAATATTTACTCTTAGGATGTAAAACATGTCTGCACCCTAAATTAACATTTCGCTTTATAATAAATGAAAAGCACCAGTTGGCTTTTGTTCTACAATATTACTTTTATTGTTAACCGGTTTTCGGCTTACAAGGCCATCTTCAGACATTTACTGAGTTTTATCACGAAATAAGTTAAAAGTTGGTGATAATACAAAGTAAATGTCAGAAGATGGCATGGTAACCGAAAACCGGTAAACAATAAAAGTAATATTGTAGAGGAAAAGAAAACTGGTGCTTTTCATTTATTACAATGTTGTTCTGCCAAGAACCGACGGAAGATTCTGTTAACATTTCGCTTTATCTCTATTGCGTTAATTTCCAAGCACCTTCCACAACTGTCACGGGTTGCGTGTATTTCTCTAGTGCTTACTCTAGTGGACCCTTACGTTGAGACACTGAATGTGTATTCTGACGACCAGACTCTTATTCTGTAGAACAATAATGTTAGCATCTTTAGTCGATGACAATAACGACGTTACTTATGGACAATACGTAACATTAAGTAGCAGTGCTGTGCGGAAGCATTTGTCTATGACCGAAACATTTTTCATGCTTCGATTTCCGATATTATACGTGAAGGGACATCGTCAGATATCGAAACGTGTATTGGTTAAGATGCGACTAGGAGTCTACGGAATATAGAAACATTATCGCTGAAACCGTATACTATTTTTGGCAAAAAATAAATAAATCATTCTTGAGTATTGGGACATTTTCAGTGAAAGCGTTCAAGACAGAAAGTTAGAGCAGGTTTAGCTCCTAAGACTTGCGTATATCGAACTAATAATTAGCACATTGCCAGAAAGGTTGCTGCTCTTCGATCTGTAGAGGCAGTAATTTTTCCAGCATGTACACGTAAACATTTCCCTTTTGTTTCTCTGCGAAGAAATATGGTCCTATCAACCTATTTTGCTTCAGGCCACGCCTTTAGACTATCACGAACGTGTTGTTGAGTGTTGCGTCGGTTTCCGGGGAGCCGAATTCTAATGCTGTGACTATCCATAAGTGCAGAAATAAAGTAAGTCGCTTCATCTGAAAACACACTAGTTCAGAGAGTTACTGACAGCATCTAGCGAGGCCAGCATTATATACGTGAATGCAGACGGCAGAGGACTATCTTTTGGCTGCAAAACGTAGACCATTTAGACGTTGTACGCAAAAAGAGGTAACCGCTTACGTAACACTGAACAGTTGATCTTGATCCCTACTACGCGCGTGATGCACAGCGAACTGCCTTCTGGGAGCTGTATTGAAATGCAGCTTGCACTTCAACACGTGTTTCTCACACAGAGGGACGTTAACTTCGAGGAACGTCTTTGACGCAGCCTATCTTTTACAACCTTTTGATCTACCTTGTTTTGCTTGTTTTTACCAGCGGTGTGCTCGCACTAGCGTTGATAACTCCACCTTCTCCTTGTCACAGATTCGCATTCTATATATCAGATGACACATTGCTGCTTCTCTTGGTCTGTCACCATCTGTATTCACTTAAAGAAAAAACTGCAATAAAGGGCAAAGAAACAGTCTTTTAAAGCTGATAAACGTTTTGAAACACTGGTATCCAAGTTAGGATTTTTTAAAATGATAACTTGACTTAATGAATACCTGTAGAACAGCGCCAAGGATTTTCCTTTATCTCTTTCTCAGTCGAGCTGTTCAGCAAAAACAACTATCTGTGTTATACTGAATAACATTTGAAAAATAGTGTTTTTTCAGCAGCAGATCATAATGCGCTTCATACATGCGTAAAAAGTTTCACGCTCTGAACTAATTTTACGTCACAGTCATGAAGCAAGTAGATCACGCAACAATCCGGTGCAGATGCAGCCGCTGCAGCCGGTTTCCCATGGCAGTGGAGATGCACCATACTCATTATTTCTTCCTTACGCTAGCTGCGTTGCTGTATTTCATTCGACGCGCTATTAACTTACATTAAGAAAAGCAGTATGGAAATTAACGAGGGCTCTTCAGCCGAGGCGCTAGTTTCCTTGTTCATTATGCTGTAGTGGAGACAACAGACACCAGAAACTCGGTTACGTTTAATGAAACGCACTTTCCGAAACTGGAAACGTCTATTACGTTACCTTAGATGCTTCGTAATGTGGAGAACTCCAGTAACAAGTCGCTTGCGCGCATTAGCTTAGTAAAAATCTGATGCAGCTGAAACTCTCGGAAAAAATACATAGATGTGTTATCGTACTGGAGATGAGTTATCCGCCAACGTAGCAGATTACTGGGATTGAGAGTCACTTACACATTGCCACAGGGCGAATTGTCAATGACTACAGCACGGAATTGTCTCTGTAGGGGATTAGAAGCAGTGTGGTCTAATCTTTAATTAATAAAAGACCATCAGCGTCATTTACTCCGTGGATCAGGTCTGTAGTCTTCACTAGTTCATCAGTTCAATTCTTCCTCTGTCTTTCCTAATATATTATGCTTTCGGTCGATGAAACTGTCTTTTTGGTATTGGCTCATCAAACATTTTGAGGACATGGCTAAGTCATTTTTTCCTGTAGCCGATTTTCTTTACTACAGATAACATCTACAATTTACTTATGTCCCCAATGAAGATATTACCTGCCACGGAATCAGTCACTGAACTACACTCCTGGAAATTGAAATAAGAACACCGTGAATTCATTGTCCCAGGAAGGGGAAACTTTATTGACACATTCCTGGGGTCAGATACATCACATGATCACACTGACAGAACCACAGGCACATACACAGGCAACAGAGCATGCACAGTGTCGGCACTAGTACAGTGTATATCCACCTTTCGCAGCAATGCAGGCTGCTATTCTCCCATGGAGACGATCGTAGAGATGCTGGATGTAGTCCTGTGGAACGGCTTGCCATGCCATTTCCACCTGGCGCCTCAGTTGGACCAGCGTTCGTGCTGGACGTGCAGACCGCGTGAGACGACGCTTCATCCAGTCCCAAACATGCTCAATGGGGGACAGATTCGGAGATCTTGCTGGCCAGGGTAGTTGACTTACACCTTCTAGAGCACGTTGGGTGGCACGGGATACATGCGGACGTGCATTGTCCTGTTGGAACAGCAAGTTCCCTTGCCGGTCTAGGAATGGTAGAACGATGGGTTCGATGACGGTTTGGATGCACCGTGCACTATTCAGTGTCCCCTCGACGATCACCAGTGGTGTACGGCCAGTGTAGGAGATCGCTCCCCACACCATGATGCCGGGTGTTGGCCCTGTGTGCCTCGGTCGTATGCAGTCCTGATTGTGGCGCTCACCTGCACGGCGCCAAACACGCATACGACCATCATTGGCACCAAGGCAGAAGCGACTCTCATCACTGAAGACGACACGTCTCCATTCGTCCCTCCATTCACGCCTGTCGCGACACCACTGGAGGCGGGCTGCACGATGTTGGGGCGTGAGCGGAAGACGGCCTAACGGTGTGAGGGACCGTAGCCCAGCTTCATGGAGACGGTTGCGAATGGTCCTCGCCGATACCCCAGGAGCAACAGTGTCCCTAATTTGCTGGGAAGTGGCGGTGCGGTCCCCTACGGCACTGCGTAGGATCCTACGGTCTTGGCGTGCATCCGTGCGTCGCTGCGGTCCGGTCCCAGGTCGACGGGCACGTGCACCTTCCGCCGACCACTGGCGACAACATCGATGTACTGTGGAGACCTTACGCCCCACGTGTTGAGCAATTCGGCGGTACGTCCACCCGGCCTCCCGCATGCCCACTATACGCCCTCGCTCAAAGTCCGTCAACTGCACATACGGTTCACGTCCACGCTGTCGCGGCATGCTACCAGTGTTAAAGACTGCGATGGAGCTCCGTATGCCACGGCAAACTGTGCAGCGCCGCCGTCAGTGTCAGCCAAATGCTGCGCAGCTAGCGCCATTCGACGGCCAACACCGCGGTTCCTGGTGTGTCCGCTGTGCCGTGCGTGTGATCATTGCTTGTACAGCCCTCTCGCAGTGTCAGGAGCAAGTATGGTTGGTCTGACACACCGGTGTCAATGTGTTCTTTTTTCCATTTCCAGGAGTGTATATCAAAGTGTCATTAGCCTTTCGGACCAATAGTTCGCTTATAAAATTATCGGTTTTATGCTTTATATTGATTTTACTTCCTTACTAATTTTCTGTCTATTCTTACCTGCACGTCGGACTCACATCTGGGAGGACGACGGTTCAAATCTCCGTGCAACCATCCGGATTTAGGTGTTCCGTGACTTCCTGTGAAAAGGGCCGATTTACTTCTCCACGCTTTCGAAATCCGAGCTTGTACTCCGTCTCTAATGACCACGTTCTTGACGGGACCTTAAACTCTGATATTTTTCTAATCTTCTCTTATTGTTACGTCGGTGTAAAACTGCATTCACAACTCACATGTTAATTTTCCTGTAAATACACAACACCGATACGATATAATTTTTATAACTTTTAACAGTTGCTGTCGATATAATTGATATCATATTCATCATATATGAGTCTCATACCGACTGCAAAATGTTTGACGGACAGCCATCTACCAAATTCTTAGTTTTTTGTAAAATATGGATGGTCACTTTTCAAACGCATGCACTACAGCACCACTACGTAAATATAACAACTTCTCCAGTAATTTCGCTTGAATAATGCTTCTAAAATGATTTGTTTCACTAAATATGAAAGCCTTCGTGTATTGGTTCTCGCTACCTGGGCGTGACACTTTCGCCGTCAGTGTTTCTTTCGGTGCTCAAAGATGTACACAAAAAACTCTCTCTTGCCTCTTGACATATGAAGACGCGCTTAACACTGCAGTATCTGCCCTAGCTCATTCTAACATGGCGTGACGCTTTCTTTAATTTCGTGATAGTATACACTAAAACAATTTCTAAACTTCTTGTGCAACAAATTGGGTTGAACCAACAAACTCGGAGATGTATTCGAATGAAGGTCCATGTGGGGATAATACGTAATTTCAATTCATCCACAATCGCCGATTTTCAGTTTCATTTGAAAGCAGTGCCGAATGTGTAATAGTATGGGCGGGATCATTTATTAACCAAAAAAGGCAGGTAAATTAGGTGTAGTACGCTTTCACAAAAATGTTATTAAGTAGTCAATCATTTCTCACCGTAATTCAATAAACAACACATTCTTTCGTCAGTTATAGCTCATAAATCGATTTTAAGTTCTCAGCGACTTTAATCAATTCGCGAAGCATATTCTTTACTAAACTTTTGTACGTATTTTTCACTAACTGTTATTTCCTGGGCCGCAGAAATCTTTTTCTCGTATTTGGTGCTCGAACTTCATTTGCTTCCACTTGTAATATAATGTGTAACAATCCTGGTACCGACGAATAACATGGCCGAAATCTCCATATTCGCGTCCTCCGTAACAACAGTTTGTAATAATATAGCACATTTTAGGCTGCCCATCGTTCATTAAACTTTGCTCTTCTATTTATTTTAAATTCATGTGCCGGATAACGTTGATAAGCCAGAGTGAAACAGGCTTAGACATGCAAATGACTAACATATCTGCAAAAACGCACGAAATACATAGGATTAACTCCATCTCCAATCTAAACAAAAGCAAAGATTACACCGCGGGTTTTCCAATCATAAATTTCATTTGAATGTCGATGGCTTGCGAGTAGATCGTTCCGTACCGAATTGCGGTTTATCGTTCCGTGGTTCTCGCTGGTCGGAATCGCCCAACTCTCGTGCGAATATGGAACGACAAGTTGAGGAGGGCCGTCCTCGACGTCACGCAAAATACCAAGGATCTAACACAAGTAGCCGAGAGGAGAGACGTATTGTTCCCTGGCAGTGCAAATAACAGCCGCTTCAGATACCCTGTGACAGGAAGTGGACTCGTTCGTAGTAATACAAGTATTCACACGGGCAGTACGTCGATATGGAGAACAATTGATTATGTTTCACTACGGCCTGTGTTTCGCTTGGCTGGTAATACGAACAGCGAGCCTTGCTTGCTTGCCTGGTGTGTTAGGTCCGGTGACTGTGGCCTATCGTAGAGATCTCTGTGACGTTATGTTTCAACAATATAACGCAAGACCGTACGTTGCCCATGCTGTCCTCACTTACCTCAATACAGAGTGTTAGAGTGCTGCCACAACAGCACGTTCTCCAGATCTTTGTCTCACTGAAAACATCTGTTCATGGACTGCCAAGAGACTGGAAAGTTACCAAGTAGCCAACCGACAGGTGATGTATTTTCACACAGTGTCGAAGCACCATTAAATAACTTAATCGACACGCATATGAAGCACAGTTAGACGTGATGCCGGGCTAAAACCATTGTTGCTGCCGGAGGTGGCAACAATGTGTGTTAAATTTCGCGCCCTGTATACTCTCCGTTCAGCTACATATTTATAATTGCGTATTGTTTCTACTACACCGTATATGGGCAATAAGGAAAGAGACTATGCGCTTATGTCACATTTGTCGAGTTACTCTCTGCAGCGAGGTTTCTATGATCTGAAAATGATTTCCTGATAAATGGAAACCGCTCATCCTCAGAAACTTCCGATTAAGACTAATACGTTTTGTATTGAAAATTAAGACTGCAGCATCACAAGGTTTAACATGTCAGGCTTCATGTTAAAGTACAAGGGCGTGCATAATCTATAAACGCGAACAACCTCTATGCGTACCCATAGGGGGTGCAGGGATGTTCCGTCGGCTAGAGGCGCGGTGAGCTTTATATTGTGCAATATGCAACGATAGTAACAATACATTTTTCTTTCCGCTGACCCAACGGTATCAAAAAGACACTGGGTGTATCAAGTGAAAATGTGAATAGTGTTCGCGTCCATGCGCTCTGAGTGGACTTTAGATCTATGTAGGGGCTTTCTCATGAACTCAAGACACATGGTGATCAAACGGTTCAAATGGTTCTGAGCACTATGGGACTTAACATCTGAGGTCATCAGTCCCTTAGAACTTAGAAATACTTAAACCTAACTAACCTAAGGACATCACACACATCCATGCCCGAGGCAGGATTCGAACCTGCGACCGTAGCGGTGGCGCAGTTCTAGACTGAAGCGCCTAGAACCGCTCGGCCATATCGGCCGGCACACATGGTGATCCCGTGATGTTACAAACTGATGACTGAGGAGAGTAAATGTGTTAGTCTGAGGTTAGGGAACCTGGTTAAGAAACGACTTAATCGAACGGTACAAGAAAAAATCGGTCTCATACCTCTGACAGTGGACCTCTTCCACAGCAAGCTCTTTGCTATCTGTATTTTGGGAGGAGGTATTATAGACCAAAAAAAGAAAAAAAAACGCCCTTTAAGCTATGCACTTGGGAGCCCATGTTTAAGAGGTGTGATAACTTGCTCGTCATCGCTGTTGTGAAAAACGTCTCTTCCACTGGACAAGTGCTCACTGCTCTTCAGGTATGCATTGTAGAGCCCAAGTTAAACAATGTTCTTCTTGTTTTGGTCCACAGTACTTCCTCCCAAAACATGGAAAGCAAAGAGTTTTCGGTAGAAGAGGTCTACTGTGAGAGGTATCAGTTCGATTTTCACTTAAAACTTTTGTCTCTGTTCTTTCCGCACCAGGACCTCATGACTCAAACTGATACATTTATCTTTCTTCATCACCTGTAAATGGTTGTAACATTATAACGAAATCGCCCCGTATAATAAACCCAGTGCTAGGCGTAAACTGTTTAGTTGCAAGCCCCCTTATTCATCGAAGTACGTCCAATGAATCACGAGAAGAACAAGACAAGTACCATAATCTGATTTCTCAAAAACTTTTCTCAGTGAAAGAGGAGTCAAAGTAAGCCAACACCTGTGTCGACTTACCAGTAGATACTCGATCGTTTCTGAAAAAACGACGTTCAAAGTTTTAAACGCATTTTAGATATCTCTTAGCGCGGGAAAATGTCAGCCTAAGTGGTAGCGCATTGGCCACCGTTGTGTGTCTCACTTTTGCCCCTCGTTTCCGAAACCCGGTTGTTATTTTTATTTCTTTCTTTTATTTATCTGCCCATCTCTGTAGATGCTTACTACGCGAATGTTCCTTACCAAGTTAGATGATAAAAGGGCTCAAGAACGCCCTTATGATTGTTCATTGGTTGGGGAAGATATGAAGTATTATTAATATTTTGGAAGACGAATGGCGAATTGTAAGTAGCCATAAAGAAGTCCTAGTTCCGACCCTGTAAGGAACCTGCGTAACATCGAATTTTAAATCATTTTCCTGAAAGAACATCATCTGACTACGCAATATTTTTTTCCTTTCCCTGAGAACTAGGGGCGGGCCGCAACTCCCCATTGCCCCTAGGTATGGGTGCCCTTGCAGGTGCGTTACTTAATTGTGACATTACTACTATGTTTGACAATAAGTGTCACACATTTGGCGTATGTTTGTACGGTATTTTCGAGAGTAACAATCTCACTAAACTCTATTATTCTCGAAATTCATTCTCATATCAATTTTGCGTTAATTCTTATATTTTAGTTCTACACTTAACTCTTCAGGACGATTTGGTGCATTCCCATGGATTATACAGATCGTAGATACAGTCGAGACATAAAAGTTCCGAATACCATGAGCGTAGCGTGAAGGCAGGTTAGCCGCAATGAGTTTTCTTCATATGAATTTCACTCGCGAAAGAAACAGCGTTGAAAATGCTGAAGATTACGCGCACTGGCAATAATTTCGCGGCAAACCGCGCGTAACTGATCACTGTACCGAAAAGATTATGAATGAAGGTACACTACAGGAACTTCACCGGAAACCATTTCAAATAACTTTCTCGTTCATTTAGTGCTTTCTCGTTTCTTTTTCTTTCGTTTAAATTTATTCTCCAAACATACAATTTATAGACGAATAAGGACGCCTTATTTCAGTATACACTGAATAACATTCGTGTAGTAATCTTCTTGGACATGAGTAGATAAATGAAAAACTAGAATAAAAATAGCAATATAGTTTAGAACAAAGGGAGCAAAACTGTGAAACCGTGACGCTATCGAATGTGCCAGCACTTCGACTGAAGTATTTGCTCGCTATAAGCCACATTAAGTACCTCGAAAGCTTTGACCGTCGTTTTCCCAGAAACGGTCGACTTTCCACAGCTAACCCGAGGCACGTGTTCACTTATTTTGATTCCTCTTCCGCTGAGCGGACATTCTGGCAAATCGGGTTATGGCACTCGCCGTGTTCTCCTCGTCGGTCGTGTTTCAAGAGTAGCACTTTGTGAGGACTCACGTTACACAAGCATACGGTTATAGGAATTACTGCAGTAACACCTGTATCGTGGAAGTAAGCTGTAGGTTGTTGAATCAGTATTACAGTAAAAAACAAGTCAGAAGTCTCACTCACCCAGTTAACTGTTTAATAAAATGGTGAAGCCTGGGTAGCTGGATATACCAAGATGCATGGTGTTTTAATATTTTTTGTTGGACCTGAAATTTAAAAACCTCCCTCACACTGGCCTGATTTAGCTTCACTGACCAGGATAGTAAAAAACATGCGTATATTAAGGGAATTTTCATTCACAAAGCAGGCTTATCACATTCACACAGTTCAGTACTGATCTATCCTGATGAAATTGAGCTTACCTTAAATTCCATAAGGCAGTGAAGCAATTTCGAAGTCTCGATGCGATGAAAATTGTCAGTCGATTTCCTGGAAACATTTGTAATAATTATTAACTTTCGGTGATCACATGAGGAAGACCGGAGATCTGCTGCTAAGACCGTGTTAGCCCACTTATTGAAAGTAATAAACTGGATATCTTGAGCGTACAAAACGGCAGGTTCGTCCAGTGTAAATCAGACGTTCCCCACTGATCCCGTGCAACACAGCGTAGTAAGCAGACACTGTCAATAATAATCAGTTAAATAATACGCGAACACACTTACTTCAGTTTAGTTCATGTATTAAATTCCTTCTCATACAGAATATCATCAATATGGCGACTAGCTCAACAATACATACATATACAACTTCGTTCTTTCACGGCTAATCGGCAAGATCTGATTCATTCTTTTCATAAGAGAAAACATAGATAACAGAGAAGCTAATCCATGGAGTATATGAACGCTCCAACGAATAATAGGGCTTGAAACTACTTTGCATTGATAATCATCGTATATTAAAGTTTAGGAATCGGTAAGTTAAGAAGAGATATTTCGAGATATGTACTGAGTTATATAATTTAGAAAATTTCTGAAAATATCGCGGAGAGACCGCTGCAAGAGACATTGTAGTGTGCTCTCACTGAATTGATGCTACTGCTCCACTTATCCTTCTTTCCCACAGTAGAGAAAATGGGCTGTACAGAAGCTGTGAGAGACTGGTTACTGGTGTAGATCGAGAGCTACAACTTTTTTCCCTTCACCCTTCAAGGCCGGAGACACGAGTTCGATTTCCGGGCCAGCGCGCAGACGAGCTAGTGCCGCGCCGCGTAACGTCCTTAAGCGATTCGGTTCACGTTTCACGAGAAGATTACATAAGCAGACCTCAAGGAGATCCCATCTCCGGCGGCGCGGACCGGCCCCGGCGCGGAAACGCTTTTCCAGTTCAATTTCTACGGCGCGAATTGAGCGGATTCTGGCCGCGGGCGCTCCGCGTCGGCCCGGGAGATTACGGCGCAACCGACGCCAGACGCCCTGGTCGCACCCTGCGCGGATCCAGTGTCACACACCAGCTGACAGATTCCCCGCCCCTCCACCGCAAGCGCGCCGACGCTGCAGCAACCGAGGGGTGTCGCGTTGCACTTGCCTTTGCCCATTCCGCTTTCACTCGCAACCTTCGGAAGCGACTCCCAGAAGGTTGCCTGTCTTTATTTTCCCTGCTCCCGTTACAACAGCACTTCGCTTCCCTTTCTATTTCTAGTACACGATGTTTCACCTTTGACGCTTCCGCATTGCCGCTGTTCACGTGGGATGCGAACCGGCTAGTTCCCTCGGCAGCTGCCGTATTACGTATGGGGGCGCATCGTTGTCCGGCTGAGAAAATACACACTGCCTGGCAAAAAAAAGTGACGCCCCCACACGATATGTCAGCAACTCGATGTAACGAAATAAATGTCGGTATGAGTCTGCATAGGACACAATATTTCGGGAATCGAGCACGTTGCCATCACCAGGTGTGCTGATGTACTGACCGACGGTGGGCCGGCGCCTTGTATATACAGGGTGTTACAAAAAGGCACGGCCAAACGTTCAGGAAACATTCCTCACACACAAACAAAGAAAATATGTTATGTGGACATGTGTCCGGAAACGCTTACTTTCCATGTCAGAGCTCATTTTATTACTTCTCTTCAAATCACATTAATCATAGAATGGAAACACACAGCAACAGAACGTACCAGCGTGACTTCAAACACTTTGTTACAGGAAATGTTCAAAATGTCCTCCGTTAGCGAGGATACATGCATCCACCCTCCGTCGCATGGAATCCCTCATGCGCTGATGCAGCCCTGGATGGCTCTATGCACTATGGGACTCAACAGCTGTGGTCATAAGTCCCCTAGAACTTACACCTACTTCAACCTAACTAACCTAAGGACATCACACACATCCATGCCCGAGGCAGGATTCGAACCTGCGACCGTAGCAGTCGCGCGGTTGCAGCCCTGGAGAATGGCGTATTGTGTCCCCCCCCCTTTCTCTCTCTCGCTCTCGTTGCCACGCGGGATTATCCGAGCGGTCTGAGGCGCTGCAGTCTTAGACTGAGCGGCTGGTCTCGACGGAGGTTCGAGTCCTCCCTCGGGCATGTGGGCGTGTGTGTGTGGGGGGGGGGGGGTGTGGGGGGGGGTGTGGGGGTGTGTGGGTTTTGTGTGGGTTTTGTGTGGGGGGTGTTGTGTGGGGGGGTGTTGGGTGGGGGGGTGTGGGTGGGGGGGTGTGGGGGTGTGGGTGGGGGGGTGTGGGGGTGTGGGTGGGGGTGTGTGGGGGTGGGGGTGGGGGTGGGGGTGTGTGGGGGTGGGGGTGGGGGTGG
Source organism: Schistocerca nitens (assembly GCF_023898315.1). Lineage (NCBI taxonomy): Eukaryota > Metazoa > Arthropoda > Insecta > Orthoptera > Acrididae > Schistocerca > Schistocerca nitens. The sequence goes on along the minus strand of NC_064619.1, from coordinate 649,112,017 downwards.
GGGTGTGTGGGGGTGGGGGGTGGGTGGGGGTGTGTGGGGGGGGGGGGTGTTGGGGTGTGGGGGGGTGTGGGTGGGCGTGGGGGTGTGTGTTTGTTCTTAGGATAATGTAGGTTAAATAGTGTGTAAGCTTAGGGACTGATGACCTTAGCAATTAAGCCCCATAATATATCACACACATTTGAACATTCTCTCTTGTTTTACACAGATATTAATCTTTCTCGGCACAGCGTCCGTATGACAGAATATGCATAGGTAAGGGAGGACCAAAAAGTTTCCGTTTGAAGGTTATACATCCAGAATCACTACGCCAGTCAGGCGTGATCATTGTGAACAATGAGGTGATGATCCCACAGGCGTAACAAGTTGGAGATATCTGTTGGCCAAAACACTGTGTCCTGTTACTTGTAGAAGTTCGTAAACCGTCTGCCGCACATACTCGTCTGACAAGAATATCATTCAATGCCTTTTTAAGGGACCGAAGGTGCTTTAATCGCGTGGGGAGAGACTAGGACCCATTTGTCCGTAATGGGCGAGGTCTCCCAGGTCGACCGGTTCTGGTGCCGCCTCGCGTGCAGCACTGAACCTGGAGCAACATTCCACAACGATAATTTTCGACAGACGTGCTGCCCCACATACATCTTCATTCTCCGATGGGTGTAATCGGTGTTTGTCCTGCGGCATCGAAACAAAGAATACCTGCACGCTTGTCCTGTTTGGGCGCATTTGGTAATAATGCCGCCAAGTCCACGTTTCCACAATTAACGCACAAACGCCACACTAATCCCTTGCCTACGCGTCAGTGCTTACACACCCGCATCGGAGTTGCACTAAGTTGCATATACTCGCCTGCATAAAGAGTCTTTTTGATCGTCCCTTATACTAATGTCTGCAGTCCCTGGGAGGTGAAGAAATTTGAAGCTTGAAGTCAATGCATTCAAAGGAAACGGCCGTTTTCGTCACATACTTTGATGTAAACTCACTCACCAGAATCTACAGATGATCCATCCATCCATACATTTAAGTTTGTACACAATCCTCAGAGCTAAAGCTCGAGTCCAGGTTTATTTTTTTAATAATGATGGTTTGAATAGGTTTGAGTGCGACCAGAAAGAGTAATGGACAGGACGATTACTGGTAAATGGCAGAAATTTCAGGTTCCAGTTCCTGTCTGGTGCGAATTTTCATTTATCACGAGATATTCGGAACGAGATGTCTCGTGAAATCGATGATATGGAAAAACGACTCATCTCTGGTATGCCCATGCGTTTCTAAATGTGACACCTATGCGTGAGTGCTGTCATGTAGCATGTTATCAAGCATCGGACAGTCTGTTGACCGAGCGAGGTGGCGCAGTGGTTAGACACTGGACTCGCATTCGGGAGGACGACGGTTCAATCCCGCGTCCGGCCATCCTGATTTAGGTTTTCCGTGATTTCCCTAAATCACTCCAGGCAAATGCCGAGATGGTTCCTCTGAAAGGGCACGGCCTACTTCCTTCCCCATCCTTCCCTAATTCGATGAGACCGATGACCACGCTGTCTGGTCTCCTTCCCCAAACAACCAACCAACAGTCTGTTGATCTCGGCGTCTCAGAATACCATTCAGCAAAATCACACACACTTATGTTCTCACTAACTATCCTTATACACGAAGGACGCAGTATAAGGATAACGGCAGACATCGTCTTGCGTCAGATAAGGGTTAAGCTGTATTTACTCGAACATTTCAGAAGTGCCTTATACTACATCGGCTCACTGCACTTCTACGGAGGAAGCTACTGGATGTAATATTGTAACGGAAATCTGCGAATATAAAATCCCCTCCGGGTCTGTTTCCCGAGTTAATCGGCGCCGTCTGAGATAATTAATTCTCAGAGCTTTAGCAGCGCGCATGCCTGGCATTCCCAAAGGTGTGAGCGCAAACTGCCGGAGATTCTCCAGGAATTAATTATACAAGAACTGCAAGCGGACCCGCCGGGAGCTGTTCAGCCGACGCCTTGGAACAGTAAATCATCCTTTGCACGCTAACGTTTGTACAGTCGGCAACCGCTCGAAAAAGAGTCGGGGCATTGTGTGGTTAGAGAACGACCCGAATACATCCGGGACTGGTACTGCGTTTGCAAGGAAAGAGGAGCGGCTATCGAATTCTACAACAAGAGAGACGAACGCATGACGTTGCACAAACCAACAGGGTTGCAAATGACCGGCCAGTGTTGTCATATTGGCCGCACATTTGCCCTGAGCAGCTCAAAGCTGATCGTGACGCTGTTCTACAGTCTACAGGTTAGTGTCAACATTGGTCCGTGCTAAACGACTAACAGTTAAGTCAACAGTTGTCGGCATAAACACTTTCGTGGAACCAGTGTCTGCCGCTATACGAGCGTGCTGTAGCGACCTCGGCAACTGAGGCGAGTACTGCTGGTAATAAAAATTCGTTAACTGGAAACCACTGACGCACACATGTGTCAGCTATTTACAGGGTATTTTAGAGCAGTATTTCTGTGATTGTTCCTGAAACTGTGAAATATGAAATGGTTCATAAACAACACGTGATTTTTTTTGGTATCACATGACATTGTTTTACGTTGAATGCATGTTTTAAAGAATAAAAATATTTCCAGATGTTCTAAAGCGAAAACAGAATAACGGTATGTATTATTTGCTATTGGGAATCGTTCTAAAATTGTAATAGATATGAATATGGTTCATAACTTACTTCGCAAAAAAGAAAGCAAAAAAATGGTTCAAATGGCTCTGAGCACTATGGGACTCAACATCTTAGGTCATAAGTCCCCTAGAACTTAGAACTACTTAAACCTAACTAACCTAAGGACATCACACACACCCATGCCCGAGGAACGATTCGAACCTGCGACCGTAGCAGTCCCGCGGTTCCGGACTGCAGCCCCAGAACAAAAGAAAGCAATATGGCTTCTAATTGACTATCGGTTTCTATGAATTGAGGCGTTCTTTCTTTTTTGTCAGCAAGTTACATCGTGGACAGAAAAACATATCAAAATGCAGTTTAATCGGACGTGGAATTTCATAAGACAACTGATGAGGTGTGTGCTTGTTCTATATAAATTGCAACGTGCCTTTTTAATTGCGATAATGTAACACCGTAGATCATAAATATACAACAAAATGCACACTAACCTAAATAAGTGCAACACACATCCTTTGCTTGCGGAGTCGAAAGCTTCCGATTCAGGAACGAAGTTGAACTGGAAAAATTCAACGTGCTCGCGTAACGAGGCTGACCTTCCTAAAAATAGCAGTTTACAGCATCATTTTGTAATAAACATTTTGTAGTGTGTTCGTTATAATATTAGGTGACTGTCAGGAATCAGGCCAATTTCCTTCGTTTTTTTAAATGTTGTGCCTTTTGAAATTTAAGGAAGTAAAGTCCTCTAGCTTCACTTCTATTGCTCCTGTTCTCTTCTGGAACGATGTGCCTTGCACTCTACTCACAATTCGATTTCCAATATTACTTAAGCTAACGCTAAATCACTTCATTTTGCCGTCTATAATTTTACCGCCAAAATTCGGAAGTCATCGTATCTCCATTTATCTCTAACGGGAAGTGAAGTCAACTATCACTTCTTCCACGTACGATTTTCCCCCTAGCGTCTTCATGTTTCTTCGTTAATTATCTTCAGGTTTCTCTCCTTCCTTTTTCCTTATCTTAATTGCTTCTACTGCTAGACATAAGCCCCTGTTAAACGCTGCACCTAAGGTGTACTCTTCTGCAGCATCGCGCCAGATGCAGAATGGTTCGCTTCATCCGACTACAAGATGCACACACGGCACGGGACATTCATGGCATGAGAACTCGAACGCGAACGTCTGATATTTGTGTGAATTCGTTGTTCATGCACATCAGAAGTTTCTGAGGGATCAAAATTACTACTTACTTCGTAACTGCTCTTCTCTTATATCTACCGCGGAACTATATTATCACTGTAATGAACTGTGTGTTCAGCTGCTCGCTTTATATCATTGAATTATAGGCTCATTTAGTCGTTTTATATCACGGCACTTCTTTGCACGGACAAGCTCTATAGCGTCCAACAATTGTCTGTCCCATAGTGTTTTATGTTCTGGACATTCGCAGCTGTTGAAAGGCATGATGTTTCGCTGACTGCTGGTATAATTGTTGTTTTATTGATCTACAACCGGTTTCGCGGCCTACAGCTGCATCGTCAGGGGCAACCCTCATGGTAAAGAGTGATATACAGAGTCTCAGTTTTGTGGGTATTAAGAGTAATAAAGGTAATATTTAAAAGACACTATGTTAGGTCATAGGTGCATCCATCACTCTTCTGTGAATATTGTCCACATTACATTGGCGAAGTATGGATGACAGAGACGTGATCCATTAATTTCGTAAAAACTGCTGGAGAGTGGATAACTGTTTATTATTTTGAAGTTTCTCTGCATCTGAAGAAGAAAAGAAATATTTTATGAGACGAAGCAAATTTTTTTAATATTCCGGACTTACAATAAAAAAAATTGTCGCTACTAAAGTAAGTGGTCGGGACACATCATCACAAGCCCGTCAGAAAATTCAAAAATACTTAATAAAAAAAGAAAGAAAAGCCGTATTTTGAAAATATTAGAGGAAGCAAAAATTTTCAGTTATAGAGACAGATGCACTGTTCATTCTGAATTGTCAATTAGAACTTAAGCACCATCGCATTCTGGTTAATTATTATTTAGTACATAATAAAATTTAGTATTATTTTGGCTTGTAAAGGGATCTGCTCAGCGCTCCTAGGCATGAGTACGTGACGTCAGACGGTTCACAAGATAACTTCCCACTCGCCAGCCTCTTAGTGCGTCTTATCGCTTGTGCCAGACACTTTTGCTGTCCCTGACCCCCTGCCACCACAACTGTAACAAAGTGTCACCCAACACACTAATTTACTCTGTGCCCCAATTGCCACGACTAATCACGTTAGTTGTGATTTATTTTTCACTGACACTCCGGCTTCCTAATAAAATCTTAGTGTTCTCTCCCTGTGAAATACTTTTTCTTGTTTTAGATCAAGACAAACTGCAAAACAAGGGTCTGTTACATCGTCTTCCACCCACCAGTATTTCGGGTTTCAGAAATGCTGTTCCACTGAAACAACAATATACAAATTCACTGGCTACATAATAGTCTTTAAATAGCAAAATGTCTCCAATAGGAACTTTCTGTGACTTACCAAAGTATTTGACTGTGTGAACCATGACATTATTACAGAAATTAAAATTCTGTGGTATAAATGGAACAGCATATGAGCAGTTTAAGTAGTATCTACACAATAGGTAGCAAAAAATTTGTTTATATGGTTTAAGTAATTTAAAGAAGTTTGCCATTTCATCTAACTGGGGTGAAATTACATTGGGTGTTCCACAGGGTTCGATTATCGGTCCTCTCCTGTTCTTGATGCATGTGAATGACATCCCTTCTTATCTGAAACAAGAAGCTAAACTGTAAACTGACACTGTTTGCTGATCATATAAGCATCATTATTAATCCATTAAAAGAAACTCCAATAGAAAATGATACAAATAATGTTATTTGAAAAGTTATTAATCGGTTTGAAGCGAATGGGTTTGCTCTGAACTTCGTAAAAACGTTGTGGCTACAATTTTCTGCTGCAAGGAGTACAGTTCATTCAATAAATATAGCACATCAACAGAAGTCAGTAGCTAGGGTAGAGTTTTTTTGGGGTACATACGGATGAGAATCTTAATTGGAAAATATATATTTTGGATCTTAAAAATCGACTAGGTTCACCAACTTTTGCAATAAAAATTATTGCCAATTTTGAGGATACAGAAATTAGTAAGCTGACATACTATGCATACTTTCGCTCTCTGATGCCATACGGAATAATATTTTGGGGCAACTCAACACTTTGGTAAAAAGTATTCACTGCTCAAAAGAAAGTAGTTACAATAATGTGTGGGGCTCATAGTCTAACATCTTGGAGGCCTCTCTTCACTCAGTAATGACATTTTATCTCTATAACATGGACCAGTTTAAAAAAACAGTGACATCCATGATTATAACACCAGAAGAAAGAATGACTTACACTCTCCTGTACGTCACCTGTCTTTGTAACAGATAGAGGTAAAATATGCAGCAGCAAGACTTTTTGATAAGTTACCAGATGAAATAAAATGTCTGACAGCAGTAATAGTTTCAAAAGTGAATTAAAATTATATCTCCTTGACAACTCCTCCTATACCATAGATAAATTCTTGAATAAGAGTAAATAAATCTATAGGTATAATATACACACTGTGTGCCATTTAAGGCGATAGGGTAGGTAAAAATATTAAGATAAAAAAAGCCTCGATTTATGTGTGCATTTCTTATGCAGTTGACACGCTGCACATCATAACGGTTAACGTGAGATTGATCAAAGGAATACGTAAGTAACTAACTTACGAAATTAATGAATAACATCTCTGCCAGCCTTCTTTCGCCAATTCAGTGTAGACAGTGTTCACTGAATACTATATCACGACTTGGTGCAATGTGCGCATGTATGACATTTTAACATTGTGAGTGTATTTTAGATATTGTCTATTAATTTTGATACCCATAAAGTTCAGACACTGTACATTACTCTTTACCAGGTACGTTGCCCCTGACGATGGGACTGTAGGCCGCGAAACCGGTTGTGTATTAATAAAACAACTACTTCAACAGCTGTCAGTGAAATTGTCCTTGACATCAGTTTTAAATCCATACATTTATCCATCCGTTGATATAAATTTACGTTAATTCAGCATAGCTCACATGGAGGACAGTTATTTTTGCGGATTTAGCTGCTACAGTGGCCGTAATCGTTAGGAGGGGAGCAGAAGAGGAAATTCATCAGAATGGATGTGGTTTGTCTTGACAAGCTGCTGTCGATGATACAGGAAGGAATTCGTTTAACGCGAGGTTACTAAACGCTTCTAAGATTTGCGATTGCAGTTAATTATGAAACAGTTGCATTTTGTACTTAATTTGGTATACAACAGGCCATTAGATATATAATAATTGTAGTTAACTAGTCAATAACCTATAAATTATGACTTGCTTTGAATAAATTTGAAGTAATACAATTTACGATAAATTAGTAGCATTGTAACATTACCCTCTCCCCCCCCCCCCCCCCTCTTCAGTTTTCTAGGGTTAAATGACTCTGTAATCTGGGACGCATTTCATAAAGTCAGAAGTGGGAAAAATTTTGTTCATACATTTTGTAATCAGAGTGTGTCGCCGACAATGGCAGTTCCTCCTTCCTGGCATGCTGAAATAAAGTAAGAGACGGAATCAAATAGAACCTGAATGTTTGTCGGTTACGCTACTTAAACAAATCAGCAATCACACTTGTAAAGATGTATGCATATTTACTGAGCAAGAGACTGCTGACGTACCTTATGATACAGCAGCTCGTGAGGATCATGGAGACAGCTTTTGTGGCTATGCGCTTGGATTATGACGCTCCAGCCTTATTCATTGCATTACATTTTTAGAAAGCAAACCAATCGCCACAAAGAATGCTTTTCGCAATAGGAATGAACTGAAGAATCTGCGGACTAAAAATATTACATTCGTTTAATTATTGCATTTATGAAGACGTACGCACGGAAAAAAGTGCAAAATATGCAATACGAGAGCCTGAAGTCTGCCGCTGGTCGCATATGTCAACCATAACAGTAAACAATGACAAATAACAAGGCAAATGTACACTCTGAGTAGACCCATCTGCCCATGCGTGCGTTACTGCCGTCTAGTGAGTATGCCCTCATTCATAGCATTTTAAAACAGCTGTCAGTTTCCGCGCACCGATAATGTGAGCTAATTCTCTTAGTTCCACCCGTTCTACCGCCAGATGACAGCCGCGCTAGATGTTTCGTTTGTGGTCGAAAGTCGAAATGCTGTTATACTATTTTCCTTAAATAAATATAAAATGTGACTTCCTTTTTGCTACGCCTATTATCCATGTTAATTTCTTTCATCAAGACTTTTAAGTATTAATTCCTGATGCAACACGGGGGCAATGATAATAAAATGGAAAAAAATGTGAAGATCGCTTCGTTCATTGTAAGAGGGGGTAATATAGGCTTGATACTGCCTGGTTAAACAAGTGAAACATTTCACTGACTCTAGTTTCAGAGTGAAATGATGAAATTTTGATTAAGGATGCTGTTTCGCATCAAAACACAATTTCGAAATGTGAAATTGACATGTATATATAAACATGTGGTCTCCTCTTAAGCTCATAAAAGAGACAACATGCAAACCGTGTTTATCGCAGTTAATTACAAATTATAGCTTGTTTGAAGAACCGTGTACACAAAATACGACCTGTATGATACAAAATGGAGAACATTGCTCACTGTTTCTAGATTTTAGGGTATTTACCCATCGTTACAAATTAATGTTGGTCTAATGATTTTATACGCGTAATTAACTCTCTAAAGCAAAGCAGTGAGTTTTCGTGTCACAGGGTACGATACGAACATGGAATTCTCACAGAAAAAAATTAAAATGCTGACTCATAGATATCCCATTTTCGTAGTGGAGTATTCACTCGATCTTGTAGCGGTGCCAGTTTATAGTAACAAGGCCATCTACAGAAACAATCACCATAAAGATTATGTCTTCTCTACACAAAGCTTGAATGGGATTTAGGAAGGCTGTCAACATTTGCTCGTAGATAGTTGCAGTACGATCTGTTTGGTAAAGCAACGTTTCTGGCTGTTTCTTGTGCAATTCCGTCGCCTTGACCAACATATTTTTCTCAATATTATGTGCTGACTTCAGGTGCCCATTATAAACCTATTGGTGTCATTGATTATAAAGTCAATCTATTGTGTTATCTCTAGTATCTGTATTTATACTGATAATAAATCTTTAAAACCGCCGTGTCTGTCGGTCGTTGAACACGCTTTAGCTCATCAAAATCGGATCACGAAAAACAAAAAAAGATAATGCAATGTCAAATTTTAGTAAAACTTTCATGTCTGTCTGTCTGCCTGAACACGCTACTCTCCAAAATTGACGGATTTTTATGGGAGTCTCCCTGGTAACTTCGAGGTAACGAGGGGCATCGTATAGGTTACACGTCATCAAAATCGGATTACAAAAGAAGCATATACATATCTACTATAAAAATGGATGCATGTATGTACGTGTGTACGTATTACATCTCTTCTGAAACCACTGGACCGATTTCTGACAACCTTGGTACACGCATGACTTATTGCCTGGAAAGAATCGACGTGGGGTTAAGAACCACCTAGTTATTAAATGGGGAATGATGGGAGTGAAAAAGATGTGTAGGCCACGACGCGCGAGTATCCGGCATTAATTCATTCAATATTTGGGAACAGGAGCCTTTACTGACTTGTAACAAACGTTACACGTAATTCCAAACCTTTATGAAAATTTTCTCGTTAACTGACCCCACAGGATGATGAGAGGGAAAACGTTGAGGGCTTACTACGGTGTTTTCGCTGTTCGTGCAGTAAAACTGTCGCATAGGGCGTGATATTTTGCTTTATTCTTTCTTTACTAGTAACTGTATTAACGAAACACTTTGCAGATAGGCTTCACAGATAGTGCTGAATTTTCATGCAAAATTGTATCATCGTACAGGTCCTAGTTCACGAGGTATGTCTTCATAAACATTGTGATGCGTGAAAATCTGTCGCATTGTCCACGACGTTTGAATTTATTACTTCTTTGCTGCTAATTATATTCGCACCACATTTAGCAGACTGTGCCAATATATGCCACTGAATTTGTCTACAAAATTTTTACGTTGCACGGCACCTGACGGTGTGGGGCAGAGGGTACCCTGAGTACCTCTATCGGTTCTCCCTTCTATTCCAGTCTCGTATTGTTCGTGGAAAGAAATATTGTCGGTATGTCCCTGTGTGGGCTCTAATCTCTCTGATTTTATCCTCATGGTCTTTTCGCGTGATATATGTAGGAGGGAGCAATATACTGCTTGACTCCTCGGTGAAGGTATGTTCTCGAAACTTCAGCAAAAGCCCCTACCGACCTACTGAGCGTCTCTCTTGCAGAGTCTGCTTAACGCTTTCGCGTTTACCATATGATCCTGTAACGAAGCGCGCTGCTCTCAGTTGGATCTTCTCCATCTCTTCTATCAACCGTACCTTGTACGGATCCTACACAGGTGAGCAGTGTTCAAGCAGTGGGCGAACATGTGTACTGTAACCTACTTCCTTTGTTTTCGGACTGCATTTCCTCAGGATTCTTCCAATGAATTTGTCTGGCATCTGCTTTACCAACGATTAATTTTATATGGTCATTCCATCTTCAATCACCCCTAATGCCTACTCCCAGATAAGTTATGGAATTAACAGCTTCCAGCTGCTGATTTGCTATATTATAGCTAAATGACAAAGCATTTTTCTTTCTATGTATTCGCAGCACATTGCACTTGTCTACATTGAGATTCAATTGCCATTCCCTGCACCATGCGTCAATTCGTTGCAGATCCTCCTGTATTTCAGTACAATTTTCCACTGTTATCTTTTGATATACGAGTACTACAGCATCATCCGCAAATAGCCTCAGTGAACTTCCGATGTTATCATCAAGGACATTTATATATATTGTAAATAGCAACGGTCCTACGACACTCCCCTGCGGCACACCTGAAAACTCTTACTTCCGAAGACTTCTCTCCAGTGAGAATGACTTGCAGTGTTCTGTTATGTAGGAACTCTTCAATCCAATCACACAATTGGTCTGATAGTCCATATGCTCTTACTTTGTTCATTAAACGACTGTGGGGAACTGTATCAAACGCCTTGCGGAAGTCAAGAAACACGGCATCTACCTGGGAACCCGTGTCTATGGTCCTCTGAGTCTCGTGGACGAAAAGCGCGAGCTGGGTTTCACACGATCGTCTTTTTCGAAACCCATGCTGATTCCTACAAATTAGATTTCTAGTATCTAGAAAAGTCATTATACTCGAACATAATACGCGTTTCAAATTTCTACAACTGATCCACGTTAGAGATATAGGTCTATAGTTCAGCACATCTGTTCGACGTCCCTTCTTGAAAACAGGGATGACCCGTGCCCTTTTCCAACCTTTTGGAACGCTACGCTCTTCTAGAGACCTACGGTACACCGCTGCAAGAAGGGGGGCAAGTTCCTTCGCGTACTCTGTGTAAAATCGAACTGGTATCCCATCAGGTCCAGTGGTCTTTCCTCTTTTGAGCGATTTTAATTATTTTTCTATCCCTCTGTCATCTATTTCGGTAACTACCATTTTGTCATCTGTGCGACAATCTAGAGAAGGAACTACAGTGCAGTCTTCCTCTGTGAAACAGCTTTGGAAAAAGACATTTAGTAGGATGACGTCACTTGAAACTCGTTCGTGCTTGTAAGCTACTGACACTGATGTCTACGTATTTCAGCTCCTCACTGAATTTAACAGGTGATTCAAACAAAGTAGCATGTCCCAGGACTTCCCAGGCAATGCTCAATCTTTCTACCAACTGTCGTTTTGAATGTTGCAGGAGAAATTTTCACCGAATCAGTATTTCGAAATTCGGAACAGTTGAACAAGATGAGTGTACGGGACCCGTGTCAGTGCACGCCAGCCGGCTGTGAATGGCGGGACGCGGGCGGCCTGCCGTGGCCCGCCGCGGCTCCTTTCACACGCGGCCTCGCCTAGTCGCCTCCGCCCGCCCTGCGCTCCACGCCATTTAATTCCGTCAATCCACTTTGGCTCGGCGCGGCGCGGCGCAGCGCCGGCAACTTGCGCCTACTCCGCGGCGGTAGTGTTCGTAAACAGAAATTCGTCGCCGGTCTCAACTTTTAATCAAATTGCGAGCGCCGCTCTCCTTCGCTTGCTCAGTACCCACCCACTGGGCCCACGTTTTCAGCCGCAGAATGTCCTCCGGGGCAGAAGTAAACTGTTCTTGCTCCGGCGCCTTTGTTTGCATACATTTAATCGGGTGTGTGTCTCCGTCCACCAACTGACGCACCCAGAGACAGAGGTAACGCTTCTGCGACGTGAATGTTATCCCGCAGTCGGGCAGCGCTCCCTGCCACATGAATGCTCAAGTAACTTCGTGTATCTCCCAGGGCACTGTGTTGGAACTCTTCTTGTTCGATGTTACAGCTTTGGAAGGACATTTTAATAGCATCTCAGACTTTCCAACGGTGACGCAGTTGTCCAAAAGAAGTACTATGCGAAAACACATTCAATTAAAACTTGATAAGAGTTCAAAGTAATGAAGAAATAGGCAACTTGTTTTAGATGTATAGAAATGTCAGCTATAATTACGCACTTCGCAAACGAAAAAACTTAAACATTCTGTGACTGAAATACACTAGCGCCAGAGAAACTGATATAATCATATTTATTCATATGCAGACATATGTAAAGAGACGGAATACGGAGATGCGGACGCTAACGCCTATATAAGACAAGTGTCCGGCGCGGTACTTAGATCTGTTTTTGCTGCTACAATGGCAGGTTATCAAGATTTAAGTGAGTTTGATCGTGGTGTTATAATCGGTGCACGAGCGATGGCTCAGAGCATCTCCGAGGTAGTGATGAAGTGGCAATTTTCCCGTACGACAATTTCACGAGTGTATCGTGGATATTAAGAATCCGGTGAAACATAAAATCTCAGACATCGTTGCGGCCGGAAAAAGATCCTACGAGAACGGGACTAACAATGACTGAAGAGAATGGTTCAAAGTACAACCCTCCCGCAGATCGCTGCAGATTTCAGTGCTGGGCCATCAACAAGTGTCTGCGTGCAAACCTTTCTACGAAACATCATCGATATGGGCTGTCTGAGTCGAAGTCCCACTCGTGTACCTTCGATAACTGCACGATACAAAGCTTTACGCTCGGCCTGGGCCCGTCAACCACAGACATTGGACTGTTGATGACTGGAAACAAGCTGCCTGATCGGACGAGTCTAGTTTGAAATTGTATCGAGCAGATGGACGTGTACGGGTATGACGATAACCTCATGAATCCATGGATCCTGCATGTCAGCAGGGGAATTTTCAAGCTGGTGGAGCCTCTGTAATGGTGTGGGGCGTGTGCAGCGGCAGGCGTCCCATATCACTCCAACTGCAGTCATGTACTGTGCAGCTGGTCCCGGTGGAGGTTCGAGTCCTCCTTCGGGCATGAATGTGTGTGTGTTTGTCCTTAGGATAATTTACGTTGAGTAGTGTGTAAGCTTAGGGACTGATGACCCTAGTAGTTAAGTCCCATAAGATTTCACACACATTTGAACATTTTTTTGGGACGCCTGATATTTCTACATACGACTGACAGGTGACACGTACATACGCATCCTGTCTGATCACCTGCATCCATTCATGTCCACTGTGCATTCCGACGGACTTGGACACTTCCAGCAGGACGCTGCGACACCTCACACGTCAAGAATTGCTACATAATGGCTTCAGGAACACTCTTATGAGTTTAAACACTTCCGCTGGCCACCAAATTCCCCAGACATGACTATTATTGGGCGTATCTGGTGTGCCTTGCAAAGTGATGTTCAGAAGAGATCTCCACCCCCTCACAGTTTTATAGATTCATGGAGAACCCTGCAGGATTCATGGTGTCAGTTCCCTCCAGCACTACTTCAGACACCAGTCGAGTCCATGCCAGGTCGTGTTGCGACACTTGGACGTGCTCACGGGGGCCCTACACGATATTAGGCAGGTGTACCAGTTGCTTTGGCTCTTCAGAGTATTTGTCATATAACGTCCACAAAGGTAATAAATTTCTTACATTCAGATATAACGGACGAATAAAAAGTTTTTGTTCGAAGGTCGTACAATCCAGAATCGGTATCCAAATCAGGGAAAATAGCATTGAGCATTCAGGCAATCATCCCATCTACGCACCAGATTGAAGATAACCGTTTGGTGAAACACCGTGTCCCGCTGCGTAAAGAAGTCCGTAACTGCGAACTGCACATCCACGTCCGGCAGGAATCGTCGTCCCTTAAACGCCTCCTTTAACTCACCGATAATCGCATAGGTAAAGTTAGAACAATAGGGCGGGTGCTAGAGTGTCTCCCATTTAACTTGGCGTAGCCCGCCCGGTTGGCGGTGCGGTCTAACACACGGCTTTCCGGGCGGGAAGGAGCGCCGGCGGACTTGTGTCGAGGTCCGGTGAACCGCCCAGTCTGTGGATGGTTTTTAAGCGGTTTTCCATCAGCCTCGGAAAATGCGGGCTGGTTCCCCTTAGTCCGCCTCAGCTACACTATGTCGGCGATTGCTGCGCAAACAAGTTCTCCACGTACGCGTACACCACCATTACTCTACCACGCAAGCATAGGGGTTACACTCGTCTCGTGTGAGATGTTCCCTGGGAGAGTACACCGGTGGCCGAACCGCACAATAACCCCGGGTTCGGTGTGGGGTGACGGAGGGGTGAAGTGGACTGCGGTAGTTTGTGTGGGGTTGCGGACCACTGCGGCTGCGGCGGGGACGGAGCCTCTTCATCGTTTCTAGGTCCCCAGTTAACATAACATAACTTGGCGTAACTCATGCGTTGCGCCATTTGCGGTGTGGGACGTGCGTTATAGTGAAGCAGCAGCAGCACTTTGCACACCATTACATAGCCGTGTTTTTCGACAGAGATGCTGCCCCCATACACATTCTCCGATGGATGTCTACCGGGTTAATCCTTCGGCAGCCAAGAAAAGAACAGCAGCACGTTGGTCCTGTTTGGGTGCATTTGGTAGTAACGTCCACATACTTCACATTCCCGGATTTACCGCACGCACGTTTGAAAGACACGAATGCCTCACTAATCGTTTGCCTACAGGTCGATGCTTACATACCCGCATCGGAGTGGCGCTTCACTGCATATACGCTTCAGCAATGCCCTCAAATGGAGAATCTTTGAACGTCTCTTACATAAATCACTCACTCGTGAATAACTTCTCATGGCCAGTGTTCACAGACACGTAGAATGTTTTAAGGGACATTATATACGCCGTTGATTGTAAATATTAGTTAATACAATGTTGCAGTTTCGGCCTTTGGGTCATTTTCGTGTGATGCTATAAACGATTTTGGTTCAGCACATGTCAGATTCTAAAATCCTCTGACATACACACATTTCACCAATGATATGCATACAGGTATACATGCCGAAACAAAATCTTTTGCAGTATCACTTGCAAATGTCCCAAAGGACGAAGTTGCAATAGTGAAATAACTTCTACAGTCAACGGTGAATATGATGTCCTTAAAAAAAACCTATACCCCTATACTAAGAATTATCCAACACTGCCAAAACAAGCGATGTATTATAAATAAAATATAAAGGTACAGAATATCTAATGGCGATTACAGGATGCAAACATTAATGAAAATCTAATTACTATATAGTATTTCATTTTTCAGTCTACATCTGCTGCAAAACGGTGTCCAATGAGTACAGCCAGTCAGTTACTTCAGTTACTGCTGCTAGGAGGTCGTCACATGCCTCTTAGAATTTCCTCCGTGGACAAAAGAATGGCTCTGAGCACTATGGGACTTAACTGCTGAGGTAATCAGTCCCGTAAAACTTACAACTATTTAAACCTAACTAACCTAAGGACATCACACACATCCATGCCCGCGGCAGGATTCGAACCTGCGACCGTAGCAGCCGCGCGGTTCCAGACTGTAGCGCCTAGAACCGCTCGGCCACACCGGCCGGCTCCGCAGACACTCTGTCGCTGTGATCTGTACTGTTTGTGTAGTATCCTCATCGCCACTCTAATGTTTTGTACCCCAAGGAAGGAAGGGAGATGATGATAGGGACTCGGGCATGGATGTTTGTGATGTCCTTAGGTTAGTTAGGTTTAACTGGTTCTAAGTTCTAGGGGACTAATAACCTCAGCAGTTGAGTCCCATAGTGCTCAGAGCCATTTGAACCATGATGATAGGGATGGCCAGTATACTCTTGCTACAACAAAAATGCACGCGTGGATTAAAACAGTTCTTTATCTACAAGAACTGGCAATTTTACTCACGTTGAATAGAGTCCATGTCTTGTGCACAAGTTCAATAGTAATATTCCTCTTGCAGACAGTATCGGTAATTTTTCTACAACAAACTTTTGGCTCACTGCTGGTCCTGCTATAGGCACTACTCCGGTCTTTATGTACTGTCGTAGCCTGACTGAGTTAGTCAGGCCCTCCGGTGAGCGGCCTAAATACCTGCTGTCGAGAGGGCATTGCTGGCTCGTTACTTGTGCGTGTGTGTCTGGCCTCTCTCGAAAGCTTACTACAGTACTGTTTGTTCTCGAGCACTGCACTGGCATTGCTTTCTAGCCATACTCACTTAAGCAGAATAGCTTTCGTTCTGTCATGGGCTGTTCTGATTCTGTTCAGGGGCTCCGCCGGCCGAAGTGGCCGTGCGGTTAAAGGCGCTGCAGTCTGGAACCGCAAGACCGCTACGGTCGCAGGTTCGAATCCTGCCTCGGGCATGGATGTTTGTGATGTCCTTAGGTTAGTTAGGTTTAACTAGTTCTGAGTTCTAGGGGACTAATGACCTCAGCAGTTGAGTCCCATAGTGCTCGGAGTCAGGGGCTCCAAGAATTTCGAGGCAAATTCATCCGTGGAGTTTGTTTGGTTGCATCTATGAAGGCTGTGTAGTTGTGGGTCATAAATGATTCCCATTATGATCTTCACTGTTCTTTCAAGTTGTAGGTACATGTAATGTTGTTACACATCGCCGTTTATGGGATAAGTAGCTCATTGTATTATATATTGACAGATATTTGGAGACCGAAATGTGGTTGATTTTGTTCCTGTGTTGAAGTGTATGTGGTTGTCGCCTAATGTCAGGAGGGACTATTTTCAAGCTAACAGGTAGCCGTGGAAGAGGTGCAGATTTCAGTATTCTGGACATTGTAGCTTCACTTATCGTTAAGGTTTACATATATATTTGTAACATACAGCTTCAGTATCAATGATGCACATCTACAACCAGTCATCCATACAAGTAGCTGGTTGTAACTGTTTGTAGGGATAAGAAATCGAGTTGTAACGTAGGCTTACTCGTGAATAAGGCAGGTGGTAGCCTATGGTTCACTGGCGGGATACTGGGAAAATATAACGAGTCTACGACAAACACAAATCAGTTGTGCGCCCCTCTTAGGACACTGCTCAGTTGTATGGGACACATACGAATTAGGACATGACAGAGGGCAAAGCTGGAAGAAGCGTGCAGCAACTGTATTAAATGCGTCTGTTGTAGATAATGAAAAAGCAGGATTTTTTCGGTTTTGAGGTCACGATACTGTACCGACCCGCAGCAGGAGAGGTTGCGATCGTCAATTTGGATATTGGCAATCGGAAATCTCCTTGTGGTTCTGAACATAATGCTGTGACATTTTACAGGATAGATTTACTTAGTCCACTTTGCGGCCGAGTATACCCCATTTTCGTAATTCCCCAGAAATCCATCATATGGGGTAGTCGCCGCCGCTTGTGGAACAGCCACAAAGCCTGCAGTCTCCGTGCTCGCTGCTATCTATACGTCTTTGTCCATCGATGCTAAAGATACGAGAAAACTCAGTGTCCCCAATTATTTTTTGAATATGTTCCAATACCTGTCTTACTTTGTAGTATTTGCCAACGGCCTTGCAGCAGTGGTAAAACCGGCTCCCGTACGAGGCTTGGCTAGTACTTGGTTAGGTGACCGTCCGGATCTGTTAGAGCTATTGGCAAACTGGGTGCACTCAGCACTTGCGGGGGCAGTTGAGGAGCTACTTGAGTGAGAAGTAGCGGCTCCGGTCACGAAAACTGACAACGACCAAGGAGCGCTGTGCTGACCAGTTGCCCCGCCATGTCCGCATCTGGTGACGCCTGTCGGATAAGGATGACACGGTGGTCGGTCGGTACCTTTATGCCTTCCGAGGCCAGTTCTGACGTAGTTTAATACAGTATTAGCCGTCTACAGCTTCTTGTACTAACGTGAAAGCTATTTCCTAATGTTCCACAGTATTTCGGGAGAACTGCCGGATGTCTGTAAAGTAACTTACTGGCACAAAATTACATCACTCTCCCTCCTTCTTCTGTAACATCCTTAGCCGATTCTGTGCAAAGCCACGCCTTTTGTCAAGTTTTGTCATGTTACGGTCAGGACAGCGTCATAGCCTCGCAGATGATCAGCGTTCGTGTCCTGCTTGCGGCATAATCGTTGATTTCATATGTGCTGGTATTTGCGAATGCTCAATGTTGAAGAAATACAAGATGTAAATACTTACACTTATGTGTCTTACATCTTACTGTAGTTTAAGTGTAGAAATACGAATTTTTCCGGAATTATATGGAGGGACAGAACGCAACGAAAAATACGGATAGCGTTAAAGTTAACCGACTACATCGTAGTTCCATCAAAGACGTTATACGATTTGGAAGAGCATTTCAGGGTAACTGATAATGTCCAGAAAAGATGTTACAAGAGGAATATCCAACAAAGTAAAAAAAGGATAATGGAATGCAGTCGATTTAAATCAGGCGATACAGAGGGAAGTAAATTACGAAATCAGACACCAAAAGTAGAATAGTTCCACTACTCGGGCAGTAAAATAAGCGAAGCAGAGTGGATATAAAAATGCACACTGTCTGTAGCAAGAAAAGAATTTGTGGAAAATAGCAAGTGTTAACATCTAGTACAAATATAGGTCTTAGGAAGTCTTATCTGAAGATAATTTGTCTGACTTATAGCCTTGTACTGAAGTGAAACTTGGACGATACGTAATTCATACAAGAAGAGAACAGAAGCTTTTTGATACGCGATGCTACGGAAGTATGATGAAGATCGGATGGGTATATCCAGCACGTAATGCACAAATACTGAATCGTATTGGGATGAGAAGACATTTGTGACACTATTTGACTAAAAAGGGGACAGTAGACAAAAAATGTCAATTCGATAATGTAGGAAAGCGTGGCGTGTAAGAACTGTAGTAGTGGACCAAAGCATGAGTACAGTAATCATATTCAAATAGATGTAGGTTACGGTAGTAATTCGGAAATGAAGAGTTTTGAACAGAATAGAATAGTGTGGAGAGCTACATCAATCTAGCCTTCGTACGGAATGCCACAACAACAAAAACCGCATCAGCCTAAACTTAGTACACAAGCCATGCTCATAAAATGTTACAGAGCAGGAAGAGAGCCTTTGCAAGCAGGAATTTTAAGTGCGGCGTGTGTTGACGTGGAGAACCGTGTTCGGTCGCCGCTGGCCTAATTAACGAGTGAGACGCAGCTCGCCTCGCCTCTCCGTTACGTTAATTAGGACAGGCTCTGCCGGCTGAGGCGCCGGCCGCAGCAAAAAGGCGACCTGCCCGCCACCCTGTGATCCCCCTGTCCTCCCGTGTCCTGTCCTGTCCCCTAGAACGTACTTCTTTCATCGCACCTCCACGCCTTGCTCTCCTTGTTCGCGGTTCAGACAAAAACGGACAGGAGAAACGTTGGCGCATAGCATCACAGCACAACTGCTGTGTCGTACCTCTGTTATAATGACAAGGACGAGTCCTCAGGGGTAGCATCCACTTTGTGAAAACATCTGTACAACTATGTAGGATAGGGTTCGAGGTACTACACCCTAGAGGCATTCGCCCTGTTGGGCTATCGTCTGTGACTAACCAACAAGAAACTACTACAGAAATTTCTGTCATTCTCTACCGCCTTTCGAGGCAACTCTGGTCTCAAAATCGATTCGTAAATTTAAAAATAAAGGTTTTTCGGTTCTAATTCTACATTTTCCCCACTTTCACCGAAACGACCACGACGCCAGGGTAGCCGAGCGCGCTAACGCGCTGCTTCCTGGACTCGGGTACGCGCGCCGGCCCCGGATCGAATCCGCCAGGTGGATTAACGACGAGGGCCGGTGTGCCAGCCAGCCTGGATGTGGTTTTTAGGCGGTTTTCCTCATCCCGCTAGGTGAATACCAGGCTGGTCCCCACGTTCCGCCTCAGTTACACGCGTCGCAGACATTTGAAACACGTCCGCGCTCTTTCACGATTGAAACTAGACTCAGACAGTGGGAGTACACTGATTCCGTCCTTGGGTAGGGGGGAGGGGGTACGGGATAGTGGCAGGAAGGTCATCCGGCCATCCCTAACACTAACACTGCCACATCCGTTTTAACCACGCCGACCTTGCGATCTCTGCGGGACTATGATGCAAGCGATATATATATATATATATATATATAATTTCAAATCTGACAGTACTGCTGCTATCAGTGAATGCAGGGGTATCTCAACAACATCGTAGCGAATAAGACGTACGGAATTGCATTCGGCCGGCCGTAGTGCCCTAGCAGTTCCAGGCGCAGTCTGGAACCACGTGACCGCTGCTCGAATCCTGCCTCGGGAATGGATGTACGTTATGTCCTTAGGTTCGTTAAGTTTAAGTTGTTCTAAGTTCTAGGGGACTGATGACCTCAGACGTTGAGTCCCACAGTGTTCACAGCCATTTGAACCATTTGAATTGCAATCGATTGGCATTTTGAGTAGCGCACCTCGTGAAAGGTCATTGATCTCAGCGGCACGGTAAGTTGCACTCCTTCAGTGGGCCAAACTATGAAACAGGAAGTGGATACTAGATGACTGGGTGTGTATACTTTGGTCTGAGTAATCGCCATTTTCTCTGTTCGGAAATCAAATCCAGCAACGCCCCAATGAGGGGTTTAGTCCGAATTGTGTGCTAAGTGGCGTCTAATATTTTTCCTGGTGGCCACCTCTTTCGGTTGCCAGTATGACTGATGCATGCACTGATTCGGTTTTGAAGGGCGTCATAAGGCCATAGTACCCTCTTCTGAGGCAGGCTGCCCCACAGTTGTAAGTGGTCCTTCAGTATCGTGGATCGTGACACAGAGATGAAGTCGGTGCCACACATGTTCTACCGGAGACAGATCGGTGGAGCTTGCTGCCTATGGGAATACCTCAACATCACGCAGACATTTCATAGAAAGACACGTCATGTGAGGACGAGCATTGTCTTGTTGGAAAAGGCTCAAAGATTGTGTTACATGAGAGGGAACACAAGAGGATGCAGGATATCCATGACGTACCATTGTGCCGCCATTTCTACCCCCAAGCATGACCTAATGCCATAATCGATACCGGGTGTAACAACGCTACTCCTCTCCAAACACTGGAAAAACGACGCCTCTCCCCAGACAGTCGCCATAGTCGCCGCCCATGTTGATACGGGGTCGTGCTGAATCGCGAGTCATAGCGGAACACATTTATAAGCAATCCATGCTTCCCAGTCGCGGCACAACTAAAAAAACCGAGCCGTTTGTGTTACGGTTACAACGTCAACCTGTGCATTGGGTGGTGATTCCGTAGTCCAGCTGCTGCTAGTCTCCGACCATTGATGCGGGAGGACACAGAAGGTTGCAGGGGTACCATTAGTTGTTCTCTGACGGCAGACGGACAGGTGAAGGGGCCGCGATGTGCATGGTGCACCATAAGGCGAGTGTCTCTTGTGGTGCTCAGACGTGTTCGAATAGAGCGTTGACGAGTCTGCTAATCCTCACATTCCCATGCAGTCCAACAGAGGGCTACTGTCCCATCTCAAGGCACCAAAAGTCGGGATATTTCACGTTTCGACGAGCCGGTCAAGGGAGAGTACACAAAGAGAGCCCTTTAAAACGCTCTCAACTGCTGAGAACGCTATCCCACACGAGTGCACAGCATCTCCCAGCCCTTCATATTGGTCAGTAAACATTTGCCACTTTTCATGCTGAGAACGCTATCCCACACGAGTGCACAGCATCTCCCAGCCCTTCATATTGGTCAGTAAACATTAACCACTTTTCACGCACCTTCTATACCCTTGAACCAACACTGAACACGAAGAACACAAATGCACTCCAGTGGCCATTCCGCCTGTGAGAGAGAATTACGTCTCAAATACTTACGCGCTAGTGGTGTGTAACGTACGACGTTACACTGACGTTCGATCATGTCTTTTGGGTGCTTCATTTTGTTTTGTCTGGCAGCGCAATCCCAAGTCCATGCTACTCGTTTTAAATCATAATTAATGTCGCATCATCATGGGACATCAGAAGCAAAATTTTGTTAATACAGCCGTCCTTCTTGTACCTCGGGTTCTTTCATGGTATGCTGAGGCACACAAGACGAGTTTGCGACAGTTGGTACCAGAAGTACCGTGGACGTCCGTCCGCAGCAGGAATATCGCTGCGCGCGAACCAATGACTGCCCGAGAGAGAATCACGTCCCCCTGAAGCGGCAGAGCCACCAGGTAGAGAGACGCGCGCTTAAGAAATAACTGTACATGAACAGAAGTTGCAGGTGCAAGTTGTATGACAGGCAGACTTGCTAGGGAGTTCCTGCAGAATTTTCACCGTGTCTTCAAGTCGTCGCGTGAGACACAGTGGCCGATAGGTAGACAATGGTCTTCAACAGAAACAGAACAGTGAATAGAATATTCGTATACGAAGAAAGACCGCCTGTCTAGAGATTTAACATACTACTGTTATTTTGGAACTGTTTTTCGAACAGTACATGAAGACAGAAAATTAGTTTTCTTCCGACTTCAGTTGAAACAAACACAGTAAACATACATAAACACAAACCATTTTAGACGAGAATAGCTCGAGGTTCTAGCGAGACCTTCTCACCTGAAATAGGTAGAATCACGCTATTATCAACCAACAAGCTACTTAGACTGTATTACACATCAGTATATCGCTTCCCTCTAGATACTGCTACTTCTCTTCACCATATTTATTGTATTATTTTTTTTATCTTTTCTTTGACCCTTGCCTTTTATAAATTGTATTCTCCTCAACTAGGCAGAGAGAAATTGTATAGAAGCAATTTAACATTTGTTAAACCTTCAATTCTCTGTAACTTTGGAGAATTTGTTTGTATATTATGTTCTTTACATTATTTAAAAAAGCATTAACAACTATGTACCAATAAGATTGCAATAATAAGTCTTTGCTGTTGGATTTAGAAGCATCCGACCCACCTGACATCTCTAGGTGGTGGGCTATGCTGTACTGTTAATGCAATAATTAAATGAATAAATAATGAAATTTAGTTGACAGAACATTATTTAGTTCGTGCTCGTGGAACTGTAGTCAACGCAGGACGGATGGGCTAAGCCTAGGTTCTCCGACTGCTGCAACCAGCGTTACCAAAGATGAGTAACATAAATTACTATTCACACTTCTGTTTTAGCTTCATTGTGTGTGTAGTTCCCTAGAACCCACTCATCCGTCCTATCAGGAAACCATTAATAGTCTTGAAACTTCCTGGAAGATTAAAACTGTGTGCCGGACCGAGACTCGAATTCGGGACCTTTGCCTTTCGCGGGCAAGTGCTCTACCAACTCAGCTACCCAAGCACGACTCAAGCCCCGTCCTCACAGCTTTAATTCCGCCAGTACCTCGTCTCCTACCTTCTTTTCAGTCGTTTTCAGCGGCAGCGAGAATTTCATAAAAGTGGAAGCTTCCAGTCTACATCTTTGCCTTTTGACGGTAGTTACTTCGATTCATTCCGCTGTTGGCACTTCGTAGTATGGTTGTTCTCGAACTATCACTTGAATTTTTCCAAGATTTTTCCTCAAAAGATGTTTCTCATGAAGCTGTTGTGTCCAATTAATTTAACTTTCTGCAATGCCCCTCTCGCTTAACTTTTTTACTATTTGTTTAATAGATGTTCTTTCAGTCCAGGGTGTTGTCGTGGTTGTTCATATCCACATCTGTAGCGTTTCTAATTTCTTTCTCTTTGTTCCCACAGAGTTCACCCTCCACAACCACAGCTCATGCTCCAAATAGACGTCTCGATGCGTTTATTTGTTGTTTCTCATTTCTGAATTACTGTCGGCAAAGTGTTAAAGGTAGTGACAGGAAGAACAAACGTTACTATGCTCATATTGTGCTCCTGATGTTACTGTGCACGAAGGCGGACAGAACTTCTATCTTGCGCGCTGCAAGAGAAATGTGAGACGTTTGTTCCCATCCTGTGTCGCCACCCTCGCTCCCTATCGTGCACACAGAGACACGGACGGGAGTAAGCCGTGTAAAAAGCGCAGACGCCGGTCCGCAGCAGGTGGTCCACGGTGCGTCGGCGGCCGCGCGCTGTTTGCCGGCCGTATTTACCTGTCGGCAGCCCCCACCTGCGCCTCCGGCAGCGGCCGTGTTTACGAGCGCGGCGCCGCCTCCCTGGAGAAAATAATCCCGCTGAGAGGGCGCACAGCCAGAGGCTGCGGCGAGATTCCGCCAGCCACTCAGCCCCTGTGTAGTAGGCCGCACGCACGGCGCATCACACAGTAATCTGGCCACTCCAGCCAACAGCTCGTTCACAAATTAACCCGGCCCTCTGCCGCCGGCGCCAAAGTTGTCTCGGCGCCTGGCGCTACTCAATGCTCTTAGGGGTCATGCCGCCTTCCTATGTTACGAGGGAGAACCTTCCGCTTACTTTCACGTGAATAACACTACACACACACTGTTGGGTTCCTTTCCAAAGTGTGACGGGGTGGTGACAGGAAGTGCATCTGGCCACGCCTTAGACTGGCCATGTCAAAGCCGTTCATGACCATGCAGACCATGCGCCGATGCGGGCTGAAGGCAGAAGAAGAAGAACACGATGTTTCCCGGTGACAAGATTCTTCAAAAATGGTTCAAATGGCTCTGAGCACTATGGGACTTAACATCTTAGGTCATCAGTACCCTAGAACTTGAACTACTGAAACCTAACTAACCTAAGGACATGACACACATCCATGCCCGAGGCAGTATTCCAACCTGTGACCGTAGCAGCGCCGCGGTTCCGGACTGCAGCGCTAGACCCGCACGGCCATCGCGGCCGGCCCAAGATTCTTCACTTCTTAGTATGGCGCAAGTGACAACGGTTGATGTACACTATCGGATCAAAAATATCCGGACAACGTTAGTGGACATTAATATGGGGTGACTTCACCCTTGGACTTCGGGCTGCTTGAAATCTGTTACGAACACATTAATGAGGTCTCTGAATGTCTGGCCAGGAAAGGTAGCTAATATTTTTTTTTTCCAAGAGTCAAAAACAGGAAAGGTGATTGTGTACACTAGGGTGTGGAACGAAGCCGACATTCTAACTCTTCCGAAATACGTTCCACTGGGCTTAGGCCGGAGCTCTGGGCAGGTTAGTCCATTTATTGTCCGTAAGCCATGGTCGTGTCCCGTGAGGGAGGTAGGACACCTTACAGAAGACAGAGGGTCATACCTTAGTCGACACAATAGACAAGAGACAGCCGGCCGCTGAAACCGAGCGGTTCTAGGCGCTTCAGTTCGGAACCACGCTGCTGCTGCGGTAGCAGGTTCGAATCCTGCCTCGGGCAAGCATGTGTGTGATGTCCTTAGGTAAGTTAGATTTAAGTAGTTCTAAGTATGGGGAATGATGACCTCAGATGTTGAGTCCCAGGTCAGAGCCATTTTTGAAGACAAGAGAAACTATCATGGGTTGCTTGCTGTACTCCGGCACCAGCTTCGCTACAAGCTGAAAGTTATTCAAACTACGAAACTTGGTGTAAATCTCAAGGAACGGCATAGAAATCAAACACAGAATGGATTCATGATGATGGAACTGTATTCCAGGCACTACTCTAAGACCTCAATTAATTCTGTGTCTGAACTCGCGCCGATGTAAGTTGGCTGAATATTCCTCAGAATCTATCTCGTTAGCAGCGGTAGCATGTGGAGAGTAACTACTACTGTCAGAAACCGGGCGACGACCAACACTGGGGTAGTGTCTCCTTACTACAGCAGACCTGTTCTCCTACGGGTCGCGGATAGACGCGTGTTTATAACGTTCACAAAGGTCGCTATCTTGGACCATACCACATTAGGAAGTAATCTAAAACAACTCCTCTGACGTCTCTGCCTGGCACTGCTGTAGTCACGTATGTAGTAAGGCCTCCTTTCATTTGTGTACAAGCTGTTTGTCGTTCGTCGCCGGGATGTCGGCAGCCTGGACACGCTTCTTCACACGTTGTCGCAACGCTTCAGCTGCTTCTAGCTGTCATCTCCTAGCTCCGGTTTCGGTTCTGATTTTGATTTTTTTTTCTCCTATGTGAGTAGGGTTTGCGACGCCATTGCCTCACAAATGCTCCACAGATAGTGCACTGTCTTGCTAATATAATCAGTCATCGTATCTGAACTGTCCCTCTACTGCACACGATGCTGCTAATTGTTTTCATATCCTTGCGCATTTAGAGTTTTTTAATTTTTTTTACCCGCAATATACTCCCATACTGCAACACTACTTCCGCGCTTCACTGTTGGCACTACGCGTGATAGCAGGTAACATTCTCCAGGCCTTCATCAAACCCAAACCCCTCCGTGCCACAAGGTACAGCGTGCTTCATCACTCCAAATCCCTCGTTCCCCGTCATTTACTGTCCAGTGGAGTCTCTCTTCACACCACCTCAATCGCCGCTTACGGTTGTCTACAGAAATGTGTGCCTTATGAGCAGCTGGCAGACCATTACCCCCTATTCTTTATACTCCATATCCGCATGCATTGTGCTATCTGGACTACTAGTAACACTTTGAAATCGTATAAAATTCGCCAAAGGAATCACTCGTCAGTTCCATACAATCACCCTCTGCAACTCTCGACAGTCCCTGTTGGTTAGGACATGAGGTTCGCCTGGTCTTGGTTAAGTTGTGGTTACCCCTCCGCGTTTACACTGCACAGTCCTGTCACAAACAGTCAACTTGGCAGTCATAGTAGGGTATTTCTTACTCTGACTTCCAAAGACTATTCCACGTCCGAGGTCCGAAGGCACTAAGCTCTCACGACCAACCCATTCTGCTATTGGTGCATCTCTACTGACGAAGTAATACACGACTTACTTAGGTAGAAGTCAATTCCGCATTACATAGGCGTGTCTAGATACTTTTCATCAGAATATGTACATGGGTCGTAACTGAACACATACCGTATAACATGTGCCATGATGTAAATTTGCTTGTATAAAGATATTACGTAGCTATTCTTAGTTGTACGAATTATCACAGCAGTTGAAGCATGTAGGAGTTGAACAATCTTTGGCATATAAACAACTGAGCGAGAAACTGTTGTATAACACAGCAAACAGAATAGTGCGCTTTGACGTAAATTACTCTATAAGGTGTAGAAAAATTTCCGCCACCTGTCACAATAAAAGGTTATTTATTTGTCACACGACCGGTTTCGGGCTTGTGCCCATTCTCAGGTGTTTACACATTCATGAACATGTATATATTGCTGGACATCACGGTATATATACAAAAGAATTATTTGCTGGTGACTAAACATAAAGTGGGACAAATGAAGTGGCAAGGCATCATGTGTCGAAAATATCTGTACTTACATAAAGATGAAGTATCATTATTATAATTACGCTGTGGTGACAGTTTTTTCACTTAGTTGCACACTTGCCATCTTTTTCACGTCCATATTTCAGTTTTATAAAGTTTAGCTGCATGTTTCACTATTACCACGTGCACTCGTGAAGTACACTGTGTTTACATACAAACATGTGCGTTATGGTGTAAGAACTTAGAAGTAGCAAGTGCAAAGATGTTGCTCATACAGAAACTTAAAAAGTTATTATAGACTGCGAAGTTTTTTTGATGCACATTATGAAATTTTTTTTGGTCCACATTTTCGTCGAAGAACTTAGATCTAGGAAGTATAATAACGTTATACACATGAAATATTGAAAGCTATTACAAATTATGAAAATGACAGTTACAGCTTGTGTTTACAATATGACTTTCAGAAATTACGATACTGACACTTGAACTGTTGTATGACTGCTACATCGAATTTCCATAGCATATTACTTTGTTATTATATCAGAGGGTAATGAGTGTGTAAACACCTGAGGATGGGCACAAGCCCGAAACCTATAAAGGAACAGTCACGGAGTTCAGCAGCATCCACTATGGATAAAATTCAGTAAATTACTCAGCTTAGACAACGGCAACAATATTTCGTAACATACATATTCCTCACATTGTCAGTCTGGGGGCGATCTGCAATGTACGATAACTGAAGAAAACTTCACAAGCCAAGAATTAACTTCACAAGCCAAGAATTTTATTCGATGACTGGTTCCGACAGAGGTATGTTGTTCGGAACATCTAGTACGACAAAGCTTTCCTCAGTTCACAGAAATGCTTAGTATAACAGTTAATGTATAAGTAGCAGTTAGGCACCTGATGATGACAGTATCCTGCCGAAACCTGACGTCAATAAATATTCGATAGTAAAAGTGCCTGAAAATGAGGAAGTGTCTGTTTCTAACTTTGACAGTAGTCACAGATCTCCATGAAGTCCGTGTGAAACGGACAAATTTAGGAGAAGCTGTCTACAATTATTATTGTTTAATATTTTTTCGTAAGTAGAAATGTTACTTGTGAACACACAACGGGAGTTAAAAAAGTTAAAGGTTTCTCAAAGTTGTGACGAGAATTTAATAATCCGCAAATGGTGCGACTTCGTGTAGTAGAACAGCCGCGACACGGAAACAACCCCCATTGATAATTGAGAATTTTATTACGAAGCGCACAATGTGATGAGTCACCGGAAAGCTCCTTGATTTTCTACATCATTTTACCTTACAGAAATCCACCGTCGTGTAATTTATTTGTGGATCTGTGGTGTGTTAGGCCACTGAGTAGGCTGGCAGACGTCATTGCTCGTGAATGGAACCTGATGAAATCCACACAGTTTTAACTGCAAAACTTTGCATATAGCCGAGAAATGATCGGAATAAATATCTCAAGAACTGGGGCGGGGGAGGGGGGCGATCAGGACACTTAAATGAAAAGTAATTAACGAATGGACACTAATTATGTCAGATGGTTTGTGTCTGAACAATCCGCTGCCAACATCGCCTACATCATGCTGTAAAATGTGGAAATCACAACATAATGGCTTAAATCAATGACGGAGCCGACACAACAGATAGATTTAAATAACCTTTATCGTCCAAATATTGTTACAATTCAACAAATCTGCTCAGTCTGAGCTCCAAACGACAAAAGGCGATAAGACAGGAAGAAGATAAAAGAGCAGCGCTACTTCGTTTATTTCCAGTGTCTTTGCATGTACCACTTTTAAAACTTCTGGAAGTTGTGCTATGTTAAATGTAATCTTTCTACATATAGCTAATACGTTTCTCACAAACGTGTGTCTCTCTTTACAAATGATACACGGTTTTGCTACTACACGTCATTTCATTACAAATTAAGAGAATAAAAAATAGAGCAAAAAAGAAAAAAACAGATAACACGAAACACTTTAATATTACTGTGTAGGCAACGCACTTGCAATATCTAATGAATTGCTCGGTACAGTGATCTACTGCTTGAACAGCTGGTTGATGAACTACATGATCAATTGTTTCTCTTCAGTACAGCTAGCGTAAATACAATACTCCATATGTATCGTACCTTACTTGCGTAAGACAAAAGCCTCTGCGTTTGGGAATGTGGTATTCTTCTAGACAATGGTTCACAGGCACTTCGGCAGCCAATATTAATAATAAGGCAGGATTGTTCTTACATGTACCTTGAATGTGTAGAGGCTATTCTCTAGTTTAAACTAATCCGCAGACATCATCGCCTTTGGTGCAATCTGATTATTAATGAGTGAGATAGGCCTACACACCATACTTACCTTCGGCACGTTAAACAGCTTTCACGGTGGCACAGAGACGTGACAGGTAGCGCTGGTCGGCCGCCTGACGTACGCCGTGACGCAGGAAGCCGATCCTGCTTTCGCGGCCACTGCCATCTCTGCTCCCGTGGGATTCTCAGCCGCTAATGAGCAGTAATTGAGTTTCTTCGGTTGTAATTAAACGAATACAAAGGAAGATGCCGCCGCAAGCGAAATATGTATCCAATTTCAGAGGCACTAATTACATTTAACGGCATTCGTTCAAAGGACCATGCAGTCCTGTTTCCTCTTCGCGTGTACTTCCCATCTTTCGCGTTTCTCTGGAAACTTCGAATGAATACTATGTCAATGGAGACGCAGAAATGTATCGGCTTACGCCCTTCCGCGATTTCCGAATTGTTTCATATGAACGTATTACAGGAATTGCATATACGAGGGCAGCTCAATAAGTAATGCAACACACCTTTTTTTCTCGGCCAATTTTGGTTGAAAAAACCGGAAATTTCTTGTGGAATATTGTCAAACATTCCCGCTTCGTCTCGTATAGTTTCATTGACTTCCGACAGGTGGCAGCGCTGTACGGAGCTGTTAAAATGGCGTCTGTAACGGATGTGCGTTGCAAACAACGGGCAGTGATCGAGTTTCTTTTGGCGGAAAACCAGGGCATCTCAGATATTCATAGGCGTTTGCAGAATGTCTACGGTGATCTGGCAGTGGACAAAAGCACGGTGAGTCGTTGGGCAAAGCGTGTGTCATCATCGCCGCAAGTTCAAGCAAGACTGTCTGATCTCCCGCGTGCGGGCCGGCCGTGCACAGCTGTGACTCCTGCAATGGCGGAGCGTGCGAACACACTCGTTCGATATGATCGACGGATCACCATCAAACAACTCAGTGCTCAACTTGACATCTCTGTTGGTAGTGCTGTCACAATTGTTCACCAGTTGGGATATTCAAAGGTTTGTTCCCGCTGGGTCCCTCGTTGTCTAACCGAACACCATAAAGAGCAAAGGAGAACCATCTGTGCGGAATTGCTTGCTCGCCATGTGGCTGAGGGTGACAATTTCTTGTCAAAGATTGTTACAGGCGATGAAACATGGGTTCATCACTTCGAACTTGAAACAAAACGGCAATCAATGGAGTGGCGCCACACCCACTCCCCTACCAAGAAAAAGTTTAAAGCCATACCCTCAGCCGGTAAAGTCATGGTTACAGTCTTCTGGGACGCTGAAGGGGTTATTCTGTTCGATGTCCTTCCCCATGGTCAAACGATCAACTCTGAAATGTATTGTGCTACTCTTCAGAAATTGAAGAAACGACTTCAGCGTGTTCGTAGGCACAAAAATCTGAACGAACTTCTCCTTCTTCATGACAAAGCAAGACCTCACAAGTCTTCGCACCCGAGAGGAGCTCACAAAACTTCAGTGGACTGTTCTTCCTCATGCACCCTACAGCCCCGATCTCGCACCGTCGGATTTCCATATGTTTGGCCCAATGAAGGACGCAATCCGTGGGAGGCACTACGCGGATGATGAAGTAGTTATTGATGCAGTACGACGTTGGCTCCGACATCGACCAGTGGAATGGTACCGTGCAGGCATACAGGCCCTCATTTCAAGGTGGCGTAAGGCCATAGCATTGAATGGAGATTACGTTGAAAAATAGTGTTGTGTAGCTAAAAGATTGAGGAATAACCTGGTGTATTTCAATGCTGAATAAAACAACCCCTGTTTCAGAAAAAAAATGTGTTGCATTACTTATTGAACTGCCCTCGTATATCATCAAAAGCAAGAATTCTGGATACTTCCTGATTACGAACAACATCCTGCCAGGCAAATTACAAAACAGAGGAGCTGAAGTTATTGGGTTCCCGCAAAATGATTTTATGCGACGATATTCATCTTTCAGTACCTTTGTTTTGTTGCGAGATAATCATTTCTTGTTCGTAGTGATACTTTCGCTCTAGGCACCTCGATAGCCGTGACTGTTAAAAGTCCCTCTTCCAGGGCGGGTGGATGTGTTGGACCCGGATCGAAACCGACTAGCTGATTGACAACGAGCGTCGGTGTGCCGACAACCCTAGATGTGTTTTAGGCGGTTTCCCGCATCGCACTAGGCAATTATTGGTCTGACACCCAAATAAAACCTCAGTTATGCAATTTCCAAATATTTAAAAAACTTTCGCTATCTTTCACAGATGGATACGCACACACTTAGGGTACACTTACTAGTTCCCGCGGTCCTGGCTTCGACGAGAGAGAGTCAGCCAGAACGTAGACTCACCTACACGCTTAGCTGCAGGTGCTTCGAACACGGGACACACATACCCCTTCATGGCAGTGTTTGCTACGAAGTATACGCGACACCAGGTACTCAGAGGCTAAATACACCGAGCAGATGTTAGTCGGCAGCGGCAAAGTGTTACTATTCTGTTACGGGTAACAGTTGTGGTTCCCAGACGATAGCTATACCGAGAAATTGTTCCGGAAGGACAAAGCAAGGCAGCGGGCAGAAGGGAGCCAAGTGACCAATGTGAGCACATTCAATGGATATATATAAGACAATGAATAAAAAAAAGCACAGAGACCAAGAATGTGTATCGGAGCTTGAAAACAGCAGTCTGTCAGTATTAGGCTGGTGCTGGCAGTCCGGTAAAAAATGGCGAGTGTGGAATGCGACGAGACATGAAGGCAGCAGTGGGTACGATGCAAGAAGGGACAGGCTGAGAACTCTACCTGAAGTAGCGGAAAGCGGAGAGACACGGTCTGTGTAACTCAAGACACGGTGCAGAAGGAAACACATTCTAGTTAGTTTGTCGGTGCGAGGTAAAGGGCTGGAGGATCAGTAATTTTCCGTTACTGTGACAAGTTTCGAGCAGAACTTAGGGGTGTTACTCAGACTTAATTCAAGTACTTGATAGAACTTTGTTAAGACACGAAACCTATAGCGTAAATATACTTGCGTAACTTTGAACAAAAGAGCTTCATTCTTTATATGACGTGTACTTGTAAGTAGTTAGTCTCACCTCTCTTCAAAGTTTTTCTGGGTATTTTGCGTCGACGGTGCATTATGTTGTATTTTTTAATATTTGTGTGCAGCAAATGTAAGTGAACGAAAGACTGAATTCGATTTATTATTACGATTTTCCGTTGTCGATATCCTTTTGAACGGATTGTGTCCCTGGAAAATCCGCAGTCATAAGGACCTGATGAATCACAGTTTCCCTCGTATACTGCGGCCATCATTTCATAGCGAGGCTGGCAGCCTAACAAGTAACAGTTATTGGTGTCGGGAGGATTAGTATTACAGGCAGCCGAATACGATGCGTTAGTGTTAGCTACCAGGGTAAACCAACTCTGGTGTGTAGGGCGGGCGCTGCAGCTATCCACGGCAGTCGGACTCGCCGCTACCTGCCGCGTCTATTGTTGATGGCGCGCTGAGTGACTGGTGACCGGTGGCCCCGGGCCGCACCGAATTCAAAGCCGGAAATTATGTCGGATTGGCCGCTGCGCCGAAGGCAGGCAACCCGAAGCACGGCTGAGTGCTTCGGTCGGCCGTAGCGATCGACCAGCGGGGAAGGCGCAGACCGGCTGGTAATTACGAACCCAGTTTCAAGATTTTATTTCATATTGCCCAAAGCGTAGTGCATCGCGTTACTTTAAAAAAAAACTGTCAGTGATGCGATGAAATAGTATTTACATACAGACTAAGCAGTACAATTTTTTTTCCCGTACACCCTTATTACCAGAGTTTGCCCCGTTTCTTCTGGTTTGCATCAGACTCCAGACGTAGTTGAGTTCAGCACTCGCTTCATCGTTACAGCTTCCCCGAAACTGTTGCCAGTTTTCTGCTATGTCAGCAGGTCCTTCACGTCTCAATTGCTGTAGGTCCATGAATGCAGCTGTATATAATGCCATCCAGAATATAATTTAGAATATGAAATCTCTCTCTCCCTCCATCGGCTCCTCTTCCGTTCCATGCTTCCTTCAGACTTGTTGTAAATCCTGACTACCAGTTTCTTTTCCTTTCTTGTTATTCCATTCAGTACTTCTCTTCCCTCACTAACTCTCCTCAATACCGCCACACTTGACTTTCCCCCCACCTCCGCAAAGTTCATATCTGT
Source organism: Schistocerca nitens (assembly GCF_023898315.1). NCBI lineage: Eukaryota > Metazoa > Arthropoda > Insecta > Orthoptera > Acrididae > Schistocerca > Schistocerca nitens. The sequence continues at coordinate 649,078,178 of NC_064619.1, read as the reverse complement.
AAACCCTCCAACATTGTTCCCCTTTTTTGCTACCTAAACGCTACTTGTCCCGAAAGACACCAAAACTAAACTCCGTCCGAACAGGCCATGAAGGCCCAACGGTACCGACCGGCCGCCGTGCCATCTTCACCCCACAGGCTTCACTGGATGCGGACATGGAAGGCAGGTGGTCAGCACACCGCTCTCCCAGCCGTATGTCGGTTTACGAGACCGGAGCCGCTACTTCTCACACAAGTAGCTCCTCAGTGTGCCTCACAAGGGCCGAGTGCACCCCGCTTGCTAACACACCGGATGGCCACCCATCCATGTGCTGCCCCACCCAGCCCGACAGCGCTTAACTTCGGTGATCCGACGGGAACTGGTGTGACCACAGCGGCAAGGCCGTTGATCCCGGAAGATACTGCTTGACAAAAAAAATCAAGCACGCAGAATAGCTGTGTCCGATGGTAACGTAACGTCCTAGATGTACACGCCATAGACAGGTATGTAAAAGAGTATATTTGTATCTGTGACACGAAGAATGGTCACCAGAGCGCTTTAGTATCGTCTGTTTAATGTTATCTGGCCTGGTAGGGTTGATAAGAAACTTGAACAATGTTAGAAGTTGGGTGGCGGTGCCGCGTACTCGTTTGAGATAGCATTATGAGCAGCTCATAAAGTTTGAAAGGGGCATCATTCTGGCTCCCCATTTGGTCAACTGGCCGAATCGTGGAAAATAGTTTTATGTGGCATTCAAATGTGGCAGTGGCCTGGTGTTGGTCTGAAGGGAAGCTGTACAAGTCGTCAGGGTTCCGGTCGACCACGTCTGACCACCATAATGGAGGATCGCCGCATTGTACACCAAGTACATCATAACCCCTCAACATCGGCCCCTGCCGTCCGTGAGCCAGTAATCGACTCGCTGCAATATTCTGTGTCATGCCACACCACTGGTTGGAGACCGGCAGCAGCCCCACATGTAGGCTGCCGTCCACAGCACAACAAAACGGCTGCGTTAGGTGTGGTGCGCTGACCGAGAAGCCTGGCCTGCTTCCGAATGGCGTCGCATTGTTGTCAGCGATGAACCGTGGTTCTACAGTACCTCGGATGACCGTAGTCGGCTAGTATAGCGGAGACCTAGGGAGAGGCTACATACTTCCATTGTTTTGGAGAAGCACGGTGACATAAACTGTTAGAGTAATCTTGTGGGGAGCCATCGGATATGACTTCAGGACACGGCTGGTAGTGATTTGGAGAAATCTGACGACACAATGGTAGGTAAAGGTCACCCTATGTTCTCGTACGTGTCCTCTCATGCGATGGTGTTGTGGAGCCATTTTTCAACACGACAATGTTCGTCCGCATGGCACGTACGTCTGAGATGTCTGCATGATATTTAGGTGCTCCTGTGTCCATCATTATCCACAGATTTGTTCCCGATATAACATTGGTGGCACCAGCTCGTGCGTCAACTCCGCCTGAATGCCAATATCGGAGGATATTAAGGACCAGTTGCAATAGTTGTGGTCCAGCTTGCCTCAGTGGAATACACAACGCCTTTGACACCCTTGCATTCGGAAGGACGGTGGTTCAAACACGCATCCGACCATCGTTCAAACACTCATACGACCATCCTGAGTAAGGTTTTCGTGATTTACCTAAATCACTTCAGACAAATGCCGGGATGGTTCCTTTGCAAGGGCACAGCCGACTTTCTTCACCATCCTTTCCTCATCCGAGTGGACCGATGACCTCGCTGTTTGGTCCCCTCACCCGAATCAACCAACTAACCCAGCCGAATAAGCACTTGCATTCAGGCCAGAGCGGATGCAATGTGATATTGGTTGGTTGGTACTTATGGGGATGGGTCCAACCAGCGAGGTCGTCGGTCACATAGGATTAGGGAAGGATGGGGAAGAAAGTCGGCTTGCCCTTTAACCGTCCTGCCATGTGCCTGAAGCGATTAAGGGAAATCATGGAAAACCTAAATCACGATGACCGGACGCGGGTTTTAATAGTCGTCCTCCCGAATGCGAGTCCAGAGTGCTAAACACTGCCCCACCTTGCTCGGTACGTCATATTGATAACCGGCCCTATGCTGTAAATTTGTCTCTATTTTGAAATGTCTGAAATAACACCACATACCGTCTCTGCGTCTCTACGTCTGAAGTTTCTACTCGTTTCCTCCTGTCCTCTTGGGTGTTTCCCTTTTTTTCCCCCAGGCACGGCATTTGGGACGTACCGCTTTGGAGGAAAATAGCAGATGCGGTGAATATGGCGCACCCTTTAAGTTATCCTCCTCAGTCCTGAGAAAATATATCATTTTTTTATATTTTCCTTCATATTTTGTTTATTAGCAATACTAGAAACACAAATGTATAAAAAATCATTCATTGCTCCTTGTCCTACAAAGGTACGTCCCCCGCAGGGGACGTTAGGTCTCACGGTGTAAAGAAGTTCCAGAAATCATATTTCATTAAGAACATTATTTTTAGTTACTGAACAAAAGAAAAGTAGGTTGCAAAAAATTTGGAATACAGTAGGTTCATCAGAAACATTTATTTCTGGTGACAAATTTAATTAATTTAGTCTTCACAGCTCGCGGTAAAGCTTGAAGCAGTTGTATGTATCTTGCAGGCAGAGGAAAACTTTGCAGGTGGAACATCTTGTGTGCCTTATTAGCTGAACAAAAAAAATGGCTCTGAGCACTATGGGACTCAACTGCTGAGGTCATTAGTCCCCTAGAACTTAGAACTAGTTAAACCTAACTAACCTAAAGACATCACACACATCCATGCCCGAGGCAGGATTCGAACCTGCGACCGTAGCGGTCTCGCGGTTCCAGACTGCAGCGCCAGAACCGCGCGGCCACTTCGGCCGGCTATTAGCTGAACACCTTAGAAATCAACAGCGAATTTTGGTAACCAGTTGAGGAAATTCTGGTAGTTGTAGAAAATTTTTGTTTCGAAGGGCATCAGGAGGGTGATCAACTCGAGACTTTGAACGCTTTGGTGCTGGATTTTCAGATTCAGGATTGTCATCAGATATCACTTCAGGTTCATGTGCATGCTACAGATATTCCTCAATCTTTTTTCTGAACTGGAGGCAGTCTAGAAAGTCATCCTTCAATGTACCCAATACAGCTTGATCATGTCTGTATTCTAGCCATGAAGCACAAATAGCGAAATCAATGAAGTGCATAATCACTGTTACAGTTCACTTCTTTGTTGTGGCATTTATTCTATAATAGCTGTCGAGAAAGTCAACACCTCCCATATTTGAATTTCAGGTGCTTACATTAGCGGGACGGGCACTTGAATGTACATTTTTTTTCTTTCCTGAACCGGTGCCGACATTTATCAATTGGATTTACTCCTCCTCTACTGGATATGAAGATAACAGGGCGATTGCGGATCCACTTCACTATACAAATTTTGCCATCACTTCTCACCGACTGATCAATGGATCCCCTACCATTTTTCTTCATATCCTTGTCCAATGACAGTTTGGAAGCTTTCGGAATTCTGCAATTCTGTAATGTTCTAGTTGCTTGACACTCAGCTTCACTGTGAAATTTGTCTAAAAGCGACTCCGATGTAAAATGATGGTCCATGTATACGCTCACTCCAGGAGGAAGAGTGGTTGTCAGTTTTGTAACAGCTTTTCCATCAACATCCAAATTTTCATACTGAGTGTCAGTCACTGTAGGATCTCCTTTCACTTGGTAAAAGAAGAAATCTAAAGAAAGGCCATCAGTTGCAGCCAGTACAAAATTCTTTAGTCCACAAGGGATGGGTTTCGATTTTATGACTTGTCTTGCTGGTCTGTGACCTCAAACTGGAATCACCTGTTCACCAACAGAAACGTTAGTGGGCCTGGGGTTCAATCTGCAGCCATTCCGTACACTTTGAAGAATAGGTTGCATTTTCCAAAATTTATTATTTTGTTTCACTTCGAGGGAAACTTCATCATAACCAAGTTTCAGATGTTTTCTAATTGTAAAATATCTGTCGAGGCAAATTTTTTAATCAATACCTTCCACACTAGTCTTTTTGGCCCTATACATCCTAATCCTAGGATAGCACAAGTATGACATCACTGTTGCAGAGATAAACCTTTTCATTTCATCTACAGTACATTTCAGCTCCATCCCAGTATTTTTAATGTACCTCCTGTCTGTACATTCGGTAAGGGTGCTAAAGATATTTTCTGACAGGCATTTACACACATAATCATGAGGTGGTAAGTTCACACCGACTGCCACTACTTCCTCACGTTCAGGTGCCGGTGATAAGAGGGAAAAATCCAAAATCTTCTTCCGAAACATCCAGTCGGTGGTAGATTGACTAGAGCAGAATCTTTCAGATCTGCTATTGTTCCTGTCTTCAACTTCGTTTTCATCTCCATTAGCTATACCTATGTCCTGTTCATTACTAACATGGTAATTTGGATCTGTACAGGTATCATCATATAATCATCATCATCATATAATCATCATCATATAATCATCATCATCATATAATCATCATATCATCATCATCAGAGAGCTCAAATTCACTAACATCTCCATCAAATAATTCATTTACAAAGTCTTCAAAAGCCTTTGAATCTGAAAAAAATCTGAAAAATTAGGCCTAGAAACTGTAAAATTCTTCTCCTGTAGATTACAGTTTGATGTAACATAATTAATGTTAAACTAATATTCACCACAGAATATAAAATGAACAATTAAATTATTATTTCTGTAAAAAAAAAGGCCAAATGTATTTTGTTGACAGTCATGTTAAACATTACACTGATGTCCTCTACTGGGGTACCCTCGAATTTTAATAAATTTTTGAAAGGCAATTGTAAAATTATTACAATTATAATTTTTAATAATTATACTCTGACTATTCATTTGCATTAACCCATATAAATTATACTGATTAAAATAGAATAAAGTATCAATACAGTATCTGCAAAGAGCCTCTCTGGAAACAAGCATTCTTCTGTCAGCCATTTTCTTTTCTCCCTGCCAACAATGTGATTCAACACAATGATGATGAACTGCTGTTGCATGAGGTTCTGCTATCTGTGAACTTCCTTCAAAAACACTTCAGTGTTGCCAACATGATACGAGCTTCCGGAAAAATTTTCAAATAATGGTATGTGTTACGTCTCCCATAGGGAACACCAGGATTGAGAAGGATATACACTACTGGCCAATAAAATTCCTGCACAAAGAGGAAATCCAGATGATAAACTGGTATTCATTGGACAAATATATTATACTAGAACTGACATGTGGTTACATTTTCACGCAATTTGGGTGCATAGATCCTGAGAAATCAGTACGCAGAACAACCATCTCTGGCCGTAATAACGACCTTGATACGCCTGGGCATTGAGTCAAACAGAGCTTGGATGGCGTGTACAGGTGCAGCTGCCCATACAGCAACACGATACCACAGTTCATCACGAGTAGTGACTGGTGTGTTGTGACCAGCCAGTTGGTCGGCCACCACTGACCAGAGGTTTTCAGTTGGTGAGAGATCTGGAGAATATGCTGGCCAGGGCAGAAGTCGAACATTTTCTGTATCCAGAAAGGCCCGTACAGGACCTGCAACATCCGGTCGTGTATTATGCTGCTGAAATGTAGGGTTTCCCTGGGATCGAATGAAGGGTAGAGCCACGGGTCGTAACACATCTGAAATGTAACGTCCACTCTTCAAAGTCCCGTCAATGCGAACATGAGGTGACCGAGACGTGTAACCAATGGCAACCCATACCATCACGCCGGGTGATACGCCAGTATGGCGATGATGAATACCAGCTTCCAATGTGCGTTCACCGCGATGTCGCCAAACACTGATGCGACCATCATGATGCTGTAAATGGAACCTGGATTCATCCGAAAAAATGACGTTTTGCGATTCGTGCACCCAGGTTCGTCGTTGAGTACACCATCGCTGGCGCTCCTGTCTGTGATGCAGCGTCAAGGGTAACCGCAGCCATGGTCTCCGATCTGATAATCAATGCTGCTGCAAACGTCGTCGAACTGTTCGTGCAGATGGTTGTCGTCTTTCAAACGTCTCCATCTGTTGACTCAGGGATCGAGATGCGGCTGCACCATCAGTTACCACCAAACGGATAAGATGCCTGTCGTCTCGACTGCTAGTGATACGAGGCTGTTGGGATCCAGCACGGCGTTCCGTATTACCCTCCTGAACCCACCGATTCCACATTCTGCTAACAGTCATTGGATCTCGACCAACGCGAACAGCAATGTCGCGATACGATAAACCGCAATCGCGATAGGCTACAATCCGACCTTTCTCAAAGTCGGAAACGTGATGGTACGCATTTCTCCTCCTTATACGAGGCATCACAACAACGTTTCACCAGGCAACGCCGCTCAACTGCTGTTTGTGTATGAGAAATCGGTTGGAAACTTTCCTCATGTCAGCACGTTGTAGGCGTCGCCATCGGCGCCAACCTTGTGTGAATGCTCTGAAAAGCTAATCATTTGCATATCACATTATCTTCTTCCTGTCAGTAAATTTCGCATCTGTAGCACGTCCTCTTCGTGGTGTAGCAATTTTAATGGCCAGTAGTGCATTAAAGTGTTCTTTTTGTAGGTTTTAGCCGGTGACGAATTTTCCTATTTCGTTCTTATACTGAAGCAGTTTAAGTGAAAATTCTTACCTTCCGCGAACTCCACGCGTACCTTGAGATAACTGAGTGGGGAAAATGCATTTCCCGTTTATGGAGGAAGGCCCTCGAGTCTCGCGCGCGTACACGCACGCACGCAGAACGAGGAGGAGAGTGGCGTTTGGGAAGCTGTTCGGCCTTTGCCTGGGCCGCCTTCCACATCAAAGCGAGAGGCACAATGTCGAGCTAACAGCGCTATAATTGCCTGGAGCGCGCGGGCGCCTGCCTGCCTGCCTAGTGCGCCACGGAAGAAAGTGCGCGGCTGGCGGGGGCGGCGGCGGCGGCTGGCACTTTGAGGCGGCGCGTCTTGATGTGGGTGCCGGCGCCAGCCGCTCCTTGGTTTGCGCCATTGTTCCCCTAATGCGCGGGTTAATGCAATAACGCATGCGGGCGCCACCTCGCCGTGTCCGCCGCTCTGCCGCCGACAACTACCCGCCGTCACCGGCGCCAAGTGACGTTTCTGTCGCGGAGTGAAAGCATCCATTTCAACTTCTGACTTTTACTGACTAGATCTGGTGACCTGTTTTGCTCTAGTTCCATCTTTTAACTTGCTGTCCTATGCCCCTTTTTTGGGTTTGTTTTGGAATACTAAAACTGGTGATTTCTCAATCAATCAAAAATGGGGTGCCGCAAGGTTCCGTCTTTGGTCCTCTGCTGTTCTTAATACACTCCTGGAAATTGAAATAAGAACACCGTGAATTCATTGTCCCAGGAAGGGGAAACTTTATTGACACATTCCTGGGGTCAGATACATCACATGATCACACTGACAGAACCACAGGCACATAGACACAGGCAACAGAGCATGCACAATGTCGGCACTAGTACAGTGTATATCCACCTTTCGCAGCAATGCAGGCTGCTATTCTCCCATGGAGACGAGCGTAGAGATGCTGGATGTAGTCCTGTGGAACGGCTTGCCATGCCATTTCCACCTGGCGCCTCAGTTGGACCAGCGTTCGTGCTGGACGTGCAGACCGCGTGAGACGACGCTTCATCCAGTCCTAAACATGCTCAATGGGGGACAGATCCGGAGATCTTGCTGGCCAGGGTAGTTGACTTACACCTTCTAGAGCACGTTGGGTGGCACGGGATACATGCGTACGTGCATTGTCCTGTTGGAACAGCAAGTTCCCTTGCCGGTCTAGGAATGGTAGAACGATGGGTTCGATGACGGTTTGGATGTACCGTGCACTATTCAGTGCCCCCTCGACGATCACCAGTGGTGTACGGCCAGTGTAGGAGATCGCTCCCCACACCATGATGCCGGGTGTTGGCCCTGTGTGCCTCGGTCGTATGCAGTCCTGATTGTGGCGCTCACCTGCACGGCGCCAAACACGCATACGACCATCATTGGCACCAAGGCAGAAGCGACTCTCATCGCTGAAGACGACACGTCTCCATTCGTCCCTCCATTCACGCCTGTCGCGACACCACTGGAGGCGGGCTGCACGATGTTGGGGCGTGAGCGGAAGACGGCCTAACGGTGTGCGGGACCGTAGCCCAGCTTCATGGAGACGGTTGCGAATGGTCCTCGCCGATACCCCAGGAGCAACAGTGTCCCTAATTTGCTGGGAAGTGGCGGTGCGGTCCCCTACGGCACTGCGTAGGATCCTACGGTCTTGGCGTGCATCCGTGCGTCGCTGCGGTCCGGTCCCAGGTCGACGGGCACGTGCACCTTCCGCCGACCACTGGCGACAACATCGATGTACTGTGGAGACCTCACGCCCCACGTGTTGAGCAACTCGGCGGTACGTCCACCCGGCCTCCCGCATGCCCACTATACGCCCTCGCTCAAAGTCCGTCAACTGCACATACGGTTCACGTCTACGCTGTCGCGGCATGCTACCAGTGTTAAAGACTGCGATGGAGCTCCGTATGCCACGGCAAACTGGCTGACACTGACGGCGGCGGTGCACAAATGCTGCGCAGCTAGCGCCATTCGACGGCCAACACCGCGGTTCCTGGTGTGTCCGCTGTGCCGTGCGTGTGATCATTGCTTGTACAGCCCTCTCGCAGTGTCCGGAGCAAGTATGGTGGGTCTGACACACCGGTGTCAATGTGTTCTTTTTTCCATTTCCAGGAGTGTATATATTAATGACTTGCCATTCTATGTTCACGAAGATGCAAAGCTAGTACTTTTTGCCGATGATACAAGTACAGCTGTCACACCCAACGGACATGAATTACCTGGTGCAATTGTAAATGACGTTTTTCAGATAATCATTAAGCTGTTCTCTGCAAATGGGCTCTCATTAAACTTTGACAAATAACAGTACATACAGTTCCACACAGTAAATGGGATGACACCATTAATAAATATAGACTTTGATCATAAATCGGTAGCTAAGGTGGAATACTCAAAATCTCTAGGTTTATGCATTTATGAGGGATTGAACTGGAAAAAACACACTGAAGATCTGCTGAAACGTTTGAGTTCAGCTACTTATGCTATTAGGGTCATTGCAAATTTTGGCGATATACATCTCAGTAAATTAGCTTACCACGCCTATTTTCATTCTCTGCTTTCGTATGGCATCATATTCCCGGGTAACTCATCATTGAGTAAAAGAGTGTTGCCGGCCGGAGTGGCCGTACGGCTCTAGGCGCTACAGTCTGGAGCCGAGTGACTGCTACGGTCTCAGGTTCGAATCCTGCCTCAGGCATGGATGTGTGTGATGTCCTTAGGTTAGTTAGGTTTAATTAGTTCCAAGTTCTAGGCGACTGATGACCTCAGAAGTTAAGTTGCATAGTGCTCAGAGCCATAAAAGAGTGTTCATTGCACAAAAGCGTGTAATCAGGATAATTGCTGTAGACACTTATTTAAAGACCTAGAGATGTTCACTGTAGCCTCACTATATATATATATATATATATATATATATATATATATATATATATAATTTCACTTATGAAATGTGTTATTAACAATCCGAATGAATTCAAAAGTAGTAGCAGTGTACATGGCTACAACACTAGGAGACTGGATGATCTTCACTACTCAAGGTTAAATCTAACTTTGGCTCAGAAGGGGGTAAATTATGCTGGCACAAAAGTCTTCGGTCACTTACCTAATAGCATCAAAAGTCTGACAGATAGCCATATAGCATTTAAAAGGAAATTAAAAGCATTTCTTAAAGGCAACTCCTCCTACTCATTAGATGAATTTTTGGATATAGTAAGAGGGTAATTTCTCCAACACACACCCAAAAAAAAATTAAGTGTCGTAATATTTTGTGTAATGTAATATCTTGTACAGACACCTTTTATTAACTTGACACGTTCCACATATTACGAAGTGTCGTATTCATGATCTATGGAACAAATACTAATCAAATCTAATCTCTAATCTGGAGTCATTGTTCTTCCATTCATTGTAGATGTTCCTTCGAGTTTTGATTACATGCTACTATTTTATCATTTATTGCAAAAATTTTCAGTTTTTTCTAAAGTTTTTATTAGCCTACGCATCTCGTTATATCATGTGAGGTTTCTGTTCCGTAATGAAAAAGCCCCTTTTGACACTTTCATGGTTATAATTTATCTCAACATATAAACGGCAATGTCCCGACTGACTGATTCACTCACTCACTCACTCACTCACTCACTCACTCACTCACAGTTCAATGAATCATTACTGCTCAGTCCAACCCACTAAGGACAAAAACCTTCAAATTTGCAGAGCGTTTTGACCTAACACTAAACGCATCGCTTAAGAAGGGATTTTTTTAAATTCCACCCCCAAGGGGTGAAATAGGGGATGAAAGGATGTTTGATAATATATCGCTATTAAGGTAATTTGAAGCTAGATCTACGAAAATTGGTATTTGATTTCTCTGTCAGAAATAAAGAAGCACATGTTTCAGCATTTTTCGAAATTCAAAAACTAAGAGGGTAAAATAGTGGGTGAAAGCTTTTTGAAAATAAATCATTATTAAAGAACCACTGAAGTATTTTCAAAGCTACGTCTATGAAAACTGGTATTTGACGTCTGTTATAAATAAAAAAGTATATTTTTTAGTGTTCTTGGAAATTCATCCCTTTAAAGGAGTGAAATAGGGGATGAACGGTTTTATGAAATTATTCATTGTGAAGGCCATTTCAAAGTTAAATCTACGAAAAATTGTATTGGCATCTCTGTCAGAAATTAAAGAAAATACTTGTTTTACTGTTTTTGGAAATTCAAAACCCCAGTGGGTGAAATAGAAGTTCAAAATTTTTTAGAAATTATTTCGTTACATTAAAAAAATAATAATGTGAAAACCTGTATTTCACTTCCTATGTCAGATATAAAGGAATTTGTGTTAGAGCATGAAAGTTTCTGTTGAAATACCAACACAAGAATACAAAATGCATGATTAACAAAAACCTTGGATTACAGCTACCTGAATCGCTTTTTGGTCAGTAGTTGATTTGAAAAAAAGACGATGCTTTAGAATCCTTAATTAACGTAAAAATTTTAGAAGGTGTTGGTATTTAGAATCTGTCAGAAATAAAGAAGTTTCAGCATTTTTAGAAATTCAACCACTAGAACAAGAAAGCTATTTAACAGTCACCACAAAAAATAGTTTGTCAGGATTGCATGGAAAAATAAACGGATCATTAATACATTAATTTTTCAGTAAACCAAGTGTCTATAAAATTATTTTTGATACAGTTACAACACAAATGCTAGCGAGGCCGCACACGCTAAGCTAGTTTAGCATATATTTGGGAAATAAAAGGCCAAAAACTGTCTTCTTTTGTGGTAAATGGTACATTTTCACTACCAAAACATATTTACTCTGCTCACAGTGAATAATATGAAACATTTAAAATAGGTGTCCAACATTGCATTTGAATACTGCTTTGGCACGCAACACACCGATGTTTTCTACATTCAATGATATTTTCTGCGCCATATACACGATGTGATCAAAAGAATCCGGACACCCCCAAAGACATACGTTTTTCATATTAGGTACATGGTCCTGTCACCTGCTTCTAGGTTCTCAATGTCAGCGACCTCAGGAGTCATTAGACATAGTGAGAGAGCAGAATGGGGCGCTCCGCGAAATTCACGGACTTCGAACGTGGTCAGGTGATTGGGTGTCACTTGCGTCATACATCTGTACGCAACGTTTCCACACTCCTAAACACCCCTAGGTCCACTGTTTCCGATGCGATAGTGAAGTGGAAACGTGTAGGGACACGTACAGCACAAAATCGTACAGGCCGACCTCGTCTGTTCACTGCAGAGACCGCCGACAGTTGAAGGGTGTCGTAAGGTATAATAACAGGCAGACATCTATCCAGACCATCACTCAGGAATACCAAACTGCATCGGGATCTACTGCAGGTACTATGTATGATAGTTAGGCGGGAGGTGAGGGATCTTGGATTTATTGGTTGAGCGGCTGCTCTTAAGCCACACATCACACCGGTAAATGCCAAAGGACTCCTCGCTTGGTGTAAGGAGCGTAAACATTGAACAGTGGGAAAACGTTGTGTGGAGTGACGAATCATGATACACAATGTGGCGATCCGATGGCAGGGTGTGAGTATGACGAATGCCCGGTGAAAACTTTCATCTGCCAGCGGGTGTAGTGCCAACAGTAAAATTCGGAGGCGATAATGTTATGGTGTGGTCGTGTTTTTCATGAGGGGCTTGCACCACTTGTTCTTTTGCGTGGCACTGTCAAAGCACCTTCTTACTTCCCGCTGTTAAAGAGCAATTCGGGAAAGGCGATCGCATCATTTAACAGGATAGTTTCCTGTTCATAGTGCACGGCCCAAGGCAAAGTGGTTACAGGACAATAACATACCTCTAATGGACTGGCCTGCATAGAGTCCTGATCTGAATCCTATAAACCACCTTTGGGATGTTCTGGAACGCCGACGTCGTGCCAGGCCTCACAGACGGACATCGATACCTCTCCTCAGTGCAGCACTGCGTGAAGAATGGACTGCCATTCCCCAAGAAACCTACCAGCACCTAACTGAACGTATGCATGCGAAGGTGGAAGCTGTCATCAAGGCTAAGGGTGAAGCAACACCCTATTGAATTCGAGCATTACCGATGGAAGGCGCCACCAACTTCGATACTTTTGATAACGTAGTGTACGTCATACTAAATACAAATTATCTATAAGGCATCAGAATTACTAAGTTGTGTAGTGATGTTTCAAAACAATGTCTGCGATGTATAAGAAAATACACTTCGTTACTTCAGACATTTTTGGAACAGAGACGGTGAAGATATGATTTTCGGGATAGAGACGCAATATATTACCTTTTAAAATACGCCGCCCCATTTGGTAACTCACTGCCTATTATTATCTAACCTATGGTCGACAACATTCTTCTCCAATTTCTGATATCACCTCGATACATGAGAGCATGCCAGCATGGCTTGGCTAAGAACGTTGTCCCAACGATGAGCATTCGTGTGATCACCAGTGCCCAGCACTCTTTCCAATACGGTGCCGCCTGCGTTAAACAGAGCTCGTTGTACGCGATGAAGGGGTATTGCGTTTGCAATGCTTCCCAATTGTTGCTTCGAAGCAGTGAGTACCCGTCTGATATGCCATTGGGTGCTAAGGGTATCAGTATGGCCCAAACGGCGGAGTATTGATTCATAAGAAATCAGTCGCCTGGTAGTCTGTTGTAAGACTGTTTCTTCCTCTTTTAAAACTGTCAGATTTAAGTCGGCCACTACGGACACGTAATGCGGCGTTTACAACAAACTGTATATTTGAGCATTATGCCTTACGAGGATGGATGGTTTTGAAAGGGGTGGAGCACCCGTAGGTCTAATTAGTAGTGCAAATACAGTACAGCACCTCATGGTTAAGAGGTTGCAGTGATATGAGTGTCTCACTGCAAACGCGGTGCTCACGGTTCGTTTGAGCCGACAGCGGTTTTGGCTTGATAGTAAAATACCTGAAGTTCGTAGCCGGCCGTGGTGGCCGAGCGGTTCTAGGCGCTACATTCTTGAACCGCGCGACCGCTACGGTAGCATGTTCGCGTCCTGCCTCGGGCATGGATTGTGTGATGTCCATAGGTTAGTTATGTTTAAGTAGTTCTGAGTTCTAGGGAACTGATGACCTCCGAAGTTAAGTCCCATAGTGCTCAGAGCCATTTGAACCATTTGAAGTTCGTAATTGCTCTCGTAAGTATGCACGAATCAGCTTAGTCAAAAAGAGAACGAAGGGACATTCTTTTGTACCGAGTACGTGCTGATCACAAGGTCTGCATGGAGGCGGATGTAACCCAACACCTGAAGATGTTTGCTGGAACGGTATTGCTCCGCCAGCAAACCTATTGTGCGTCGATCGGTTCAATTCCACGGCGACGTCGAAACAAAATGAAGAATGAATGGTGGGCTCCATGTGGTTACCAACTCGTGCAGTGACCGTAAACCATAAAATTACCAAATATGCACCAACCAGTCGAAAAATCATGTTTTATTTATTCACTTTTGCAAATCCATTTCAACTGATTAACAGCCATCATCGGTGCTTTCAAACAATATGTGCCCTGAGTAGTAATACTGTTTTAAGCAGAGGTCAAACATAGTCACTTTGGTTTTAAGCAGAGGTCAAACATAGTCACTTTGGTTTTAAGCAGAGGTCAAACATAGTCACTTTGGTTTTAAGCAGAGGTCAAACATAGTCACTTTGGTTTTAAGCAGAGGTCAAACATAGTCACTTTGGTTTTAAGCAGAGGTCAAACATAGTCACTTTGGTTTTAAGCAGAGGTCAAACATAGTCACTTTGGTTTTAAGCAGAGGTCAAACATAGTCACTTTGGTTTTAAGCAGAGGTCAAACATAGTCACTTTGGTTTTAAGCAGAGGTCAAACATAGTCACTTTGGTTTTAAGCAGAGGTCAAACATAGTCACTTTGGTTTTAAGCAGAGGTCAAACATAGTCACTTTGGTTTTAAGCAGAGGTCAAACATAGTCACTTTATGTTTGACTTACGCTGAAAACAGTATTACACACATTGGTTGAAAGCACCGATGATGGCTGTTAATCAGTTGAAATCGATTTGCAAGAGTGAATAAATAAAACATGACTTTGCGACTGGTTGCTGCATATTTGGTAGTCAAATGAAGAATATTTCGTAGATAATTCTTAGGAATGTTGCATCAATGTCGACATGTTTAGATCGATAGAATGAGGGTATAAGTGTGTAATACTGCTACAGAAAATGTAGGAGTGGCAGGATGCTGGGCAAACTGTAATAGTTATTGTTACGATAAAATTGTATTTGTGTACATGTGATTTCGCAATGCGCTATGTATGCTGTAGTATAAAATGCTTCGATAAGACACAGAGACCAAGCATGTGTTCGTTGTAACCTTATCTAGAGTGTCTGCCTATTCAGGTCTTAGAATCCCGAATGAACAGTTTATCATTACTGACGTAATCTACCACTGGCGTCACCAGTGTATGGGGTACGCGTCTAGTTGGCTAGTTCGGTGAAAAGATCGGCGAGTATTTGGCGTCATCGGCAATACCTTGAAACGGTTTCACCAGAGAGAAGAAAGAGTTTCGCCCCTACCGAAGTTATTTGGATAACTGTGGTAGTTCTAGGGCCGCAGAGGTGGAGCCCAAAAAATAATTACCAACTACTAACAAAGAAATCATATAGAAGGGTTCACTGACTTTCCGTCAGAATAAAGCTAGGAAAGACGTACTTTAGGCTGTGTACTTTCTTGGCATGTTTTCACATTGTACCTCCTTAGTTTAAAGGGAATTAGTAATTTTTAGCCTGTGTAGAGTGGTATTGACTTAGTAAACCACGGTTTTACATAATTTTGATTGGTGATGAGCGAGGTAACATCACCATCTTTAGACAAAGGTGTGAGGCTGGCCTTCCTCCGGCAGAAGCGAGCCGGTGTGTGGTGATTGGAAATCATAAGTACGGGGTCAGTCTGGTAAGGGAATGCGCTGTCTGTCTAAGGCTGCAACGTCCGAAACAAATGGAAGTGTTTCCGCACTACTTGTGAGCACTTGTTTACGCAGCAATCCCAAGAGCAGCGTTCGCAGGTCAGCAGCGAATAGCGGTTTGAGGGCAGCACTCAGAGTGGTTGTGATCTTCTTATTCTGCCCCGTCCTCTTTTAGCAGGTTTATTTCAATGAACAATGATCTGGAACAATTATAAGAAATGATAATTAAATGGACACCCTAGCTGCAAAGAGGCGTTGATATACTTCATTGGGGACATGTTGAAAATGTGTGCCCCGACCGGGACTCGAACCCGGCATCTCCTGCTTACATGGCAGACGCTCTATCCATCTGAGCCACCGAGGGTAGAGAGGATAGTGCACCGGCAGTAACTTACCCCTTGCACGCTCCCGCGAGACCCACATTCCCAACATGTCCACACAACTACATTCGTAGTGCGCCTAATAAATGTTTGCCCATCATACTCATTACACGTGGCAGATGGTGGGCAAATATATATTAGGCGCACTACGAATGTAGTAGTGTGGACATGTTGGGAATGTGGGTCTCACGGGGAGCGTGCAAGGGATAAGTCCCTGCAGGCGCACTATCCTCTGTGCCCTCCGTGACTCAGATGGATAGAGCGGCGCGGTGACTTGGCACTCGCAGGAGATCCCAGGTTCGGGTCCCGGTCGGGGCACACATTTTCAACATGTCCCCAATGAAATATATCAACGCATCTTTGCAGCTATTGTGTCCATTTAATTATCATTTCATTCTATCAAAGGTGCATGGTCATCAACGGTAACTGTTCTTTCGGGAACAGATACTACTGTCATATGCAGTTATAAGAACTGGGCATGAAAAGAAATTTATCGTGCAGATACTTGAAATGCCTCCGATGAGGATAACGGAGTTCCTCCTTTCTAACGCACTTCGCAGTTCCCCTTCTATCAGGGAACTTTCTTTATTTTGCTTCCTTGCGGGTCCGAAACCCCTCATATCTTCCAGTATGTCATTAAAGTCGACTGGAAAGAATTTTCGAAAGCCGTAACACTACTGGAGGTCTCGACCCCTGAGTTGGGCAGGCTTATTTCCAGCGAGTGCGCCGCCGTTCTCCCACTCCGCTGGCACTGGTGCTGGAGTGAGCCCTCCAGACCAATCCTTTCTCCAAGCTGGCAGAGCGCAGCACGTAAGCGGACGATGTTTATGTGGCACGTGCTCCGGATCTGCGCGACGCAGGGGGGAAGGCGGCAAGGGGGACGGCCACCGGCTACCGCTGCAAAGTGTCCAACCCTGGCGGCCGCGCGGCTTCCTCGAGAACTGCTCGCAGATAAAACGGCTGCAGCCGCGGCGCGGTGACTTGGCACTCGCAGCGGCGCCCCTCATTATGCAACTGTTAATGCTAATAGATTAGGAGCGCTGCCAGCGGGGCTATTTTGCGCGCTCCAGCGCTCGCCGGCCGTTTCCTCCAGACCGGGCCTCGCCCAAAATTTGCTGCCTCGTCCCTTTCAGGCACAGAAGGGGACGGCGCGCACGATTCCGCGGCACTTACGACGATTGCTTCCCCTCCCCAACTTTGTTGATGATTTAGATAAGCGCCTTCTTTCTTCGTCTTATTTATATTTTCGCCGGCGCCAGCTATTCCGGACAAAGAGGCGGCCGCGGCGGAGTTGTGCAAATAGAATGACGAACCCGATAAGCAGTGGACAAAGATGACGCGGAGTGTAATAGTTTTTGTTGGAGTCATTTGTTACTGGAGGCGAAAATAAGTCATAAAAAATGAAACGCCTCTACCCTTTTCCCATTTAATTTGATTGTATCGCAAACTTGCGTCCATTTATTCCTGAATTAGGTAATGTCTGCCGGGAACTACAGGTAGCGACGCAAAGTGGATTTTACGGCCTCAGTCACGCAACTGTGAAACAGGCCAGCTTACAACGACGTAAAAGCCGCACTCCATGTCGGCTGGGCCCGTCCATAGGCAGCAGTCTTGCCAGAGAGGCTTATCGGAAAACTTTAATGAGATGCCATTAAACGATTACGCCTGCCGCTTCTAATACCTTTATGTACTCGCTTCAGATGCCCCGCGGAATAAGACGAAATTGTCTTTGCTATTACTGCCCAATGCGATTATTCACAGTACCTTAATACAGCATAATTTTCCATAATTCTGTATTTTTCAAAATCTGAATCATATGTCAAGTAAATACACTAAAGCCAAAAAACGACACACCACGATGCACTTAACCGAGTGGGACGAAAACCAGTAGTTGTGATGAAGATGTATATCCAACGTTTACAATTTCAGAAAAATTGTATGAAGATAGACAGCTTCACGAATTAAGCAGTTCTGTAACGCATTGTTCGAACTCTAGCCCTTATGCCGCGCGTGATTAGCCGAGCGGTCTGGAGCGCTGCAGTAATAGACTGTGCGGCTGGTTCCGGCGGAGGTTCGAGTCCTCCTTCGGGCATGGCTGTGTGTGTTTGTCCTTAGGATAATTTAGGTTAAGTAGTGTGCAAGTTTAGGGACTGATGACCGTAGCAGTTAGGTCTCATAAGATTTCACACACATTTGATTTTTTTCTAGCCATTTTGCAAGCAGTTACTCTGCTTCACATTTATCGATAAAACTCTCAGATGTCCTCCGGAGGGATACCGTGTCGGGTAAGAGCGTCAAAATTTCGAGGTATTTTGGCCTACCTGTTACGCTCCAAACGTTCTCAGTTGGGGAATGATCCAGTGACCTTTCTGGCCAATGTAGGGTTTCACTAACTTGAAGACAAGCATCTCTGTGTGCAGACGGGACTTGCTGAAATGTAAGTAGGCTGGCTTGGTATGAAGGCCAACAAAACGGGGCGTAGAATATCGTCCACGTACCGCTGTACTGCAGGGATTCCGCGGATCACAACGAAATGGGTCCTGCTAAGAAAACAAATGGCATCCAAGACCACCACTCTTGGTTTACCGCGCCACATGGCAGGTGACATTCAAGATGGTATTCCACCGCCGCGATGACCAGCGAAGCCGTGTCTGGAGACAACTCTACTCCAGTCAATGAGATTCCAGGCCGAATGCGTCCGACTCCATTGTAAATCAGTTTGTTTTCCAGATATCAACGTTAGTTTGCGCACTGGGCGCCGTAGCCTCAGTCCCCTTTCCGTGAGCCCCCTATTAAAGATTCTTGGGGTCTCTCTGACTGCATCTCTGCTGATCGTAAGGTCCTCACACTCTGTCGTCTCTCTTTTGTAGCCTCTATAGGTGGACAGCTTCCGTCTTGAGGCTGTGTGCGGCTATGGTTCACCCATTCCTGCCATCATCGTAGAATAATGGCACCTATTCGAACATCGAGCGATTCGCCGATTACCCAACCGGCTTCTTTGCGCCCAACTTCACGTTGTCTCCCAAATGCTGACATCTACGTAAATTGTTCACGCGTTTTTCTGCGAGGTATAGTTACTGTGCAAACGAGTACACGGAATGAAATTCGCAGAGACCTTACGCCCAGGTATCGACTTGTCTCCTGTTCACTATCGTGAAATTGCGCAGCAGCATTACACATTCATCCAGCGGCCGCTACGCAGGTGTACAGTCGTATTCCTGTTTTTAGTGTCTCTAACAATTCGACGAAGGACAACGTCACCATAATTACATGCGCTGATGAACTTCCTCACCGTTACTCAACCTTTCAGGGTTTCCATATTTATCTCTTCGGGTCATTCAACCAGAAATGGCATTGAAACGTTGATTTCTATACATGAGTCCTTAGGCTGTGATCTTGGTTTATTGCGATGCTTAATTATTCTCGGCGGAGAGATGAGGTACCGATGCAAGCGTTGTACCGTGCACGAGGCTACCACCACCAACGGAAAGGACTGTAGCTGTGGCGATCTGTACTGTCGCAGTCTGAGTCAGTCCAGGTCGCGGATGTTGACAATGGCGGAACGCTCGCTCTTGTGTAAAATAAGGTGCAGAATCTTTAAAGGCGACCAGTAGCAGATGTACACCTGAGGGCGTGTAGTTGGTGATGTGGGTAGTCCCATGTAAGAAAGTGGGCCAATGAAAGGGCCATGTTGTGCGAACGGGTGCACAATGTATCTCTCTCCCCCTCCCTCCCTCCCACTCCCCTTTCTTCTTCACAATCGCTATTTGTTGCTGCTCCGTTCTCGGTTCACATCCAGGTCACTATTTGATGGTGTCAAACACGGATTATGTGAGTGCTATGTGTGTCAAATCCAGTTGATCCGGCATATGAGGGTTGGAACACTTGGGTGGAGTGACGCTTCTGAGAAAGATATTGCTGCAGAGCTTGGGCCTCTTGCTGGGATAAACAACTTCTGCAGGTGGTCTTTTTCCGAGTTACGGAAGCCAGAAACTGTGAAGTAAAAGTCCTAGCTGTGGTGACTGACTAATCTGTAGCTTAGCCCGTGGTCTAAGTTTGGTTTGAAGGTGATAGTTTCGATGTGTGTGGGTGAACTCAAGGAATGTTGATGCAAAAAACTATCTGAAGTGTCTTGGCTGCGCAAAAAAACAACCGTCCACCTCCTCACAAGTGTTACTCCACACAAGTGTAAATAGGATAAACAAAGGAGAGCTAGTGCGTACTATCGGGGATGGAGTATCGCCTCAGTTGTGCGACTGGATCCGTGATTTCCTGTCAGAAATGTCACAGATCGTAGTAATAGACGGAAAGTCATCGAGTAAAACAGAAGTAATATCCGGCGTTCCCCAAGGAAGTGTTATAGGCCCTCGATTGTTCCTGATCTATATTAACGACATAGGAGACAATCTGAGTAGCGGTCTTACATTGTTCGCAGATGATGCTGTCATTTACCGTCTTGTAAAGTCATCAGACGATCAAAACGACTTGCAAAATGATTTATATAAGATATCTGTATGATGCGAAAAGTGGCAGTTGACTCTGAATAAAGACAAGTGTGAAGTTATCCACATGAATACTAAAAGAAATCAGCAAAATTTCGATTACGCGATAAGTCACACAAATCTGAGGGCTGTAAATTCAGCTAAATACTTAGGGATTACAATTACAAATAACCTAAACTGGAACGATCACATAGATAATATTGTGGGTAGAGCAACCCAAAGACTGCAATTCATTGGAAGAACACTTAGAAGATGCGACAGGTCTACCAGAGACTACTTACACTACGCTTGTCCGTCCTATTCTGGAGTATTGCTGTGCGGTGTGGGATCCGCATCAGGTGGGACTGACGGATGACATCGGAAAAGTACAAAGGGCAGCTCGTTTCGTATTATCGCGAAATAAGGGAGATAGTGTCACAGACATGATACGTGAATTGGAGTGGCAATCATTAAAACATACGCTTTTTTCGTTGGGACGGGGTCTTCTCATGAAATTTCAATCACCAGTTTTCTCCTCCTATTGCAAAAACATTCTGTTGGCACCCACCTACATAGGGAGAAATGATCATCACGATAAAATAAGAGAATCAGGAATCGCACAGAAACATTTAAGTGCTCGTTTCTCCCTCGTGCCTTTCGAGAGTGGAACGGTAGAGAGACAGCTTGAAGGTGGTTCATTGAACCCTCTGCCAGGCACTTTATTGTGAGTAGCAGAGTAATCACGTAGATGTAGATGGCTGCGGTGAACACCAACGGCAATCCCAGTGAGTGGGCGGTCTCACATCACTGTCTTTCCGGTATTACGCGGCATTGCACCGATTATTTAGTTCTGCGATGTAGATTTTGCAATTAATGTATAACCTCATTCTCTAGCATAAATGACGAAGATCCTTTAAAATATTTGTTAATTATGGTAAACAGTGAGCTAATAAACAGAAAGTTAAGCCTCAAAAAAGTGTCAAATTTTTCAACCCAAATGGTAATATTTAACAAAGTATATAACCGTAGTGAAATTGAGACCATCGATTTTTGACCTTTTGTCTACGTGCTACGACAGCTCGTCTTACGTTTAATAATTCAGTTTAATTCAATTTTAGTTCAGTTTATATGATTCTGTCCAGCAAGGTGGGGTTGCTACCTGGCTGCTGATATTTTATGCCTTAGTAAAGTACAAATATGTGTCTTATTGCTATGCGATCTGTTTCATATGTTTATAATGTACTTATAATTCAGTAACACATACTATAACATATTGCCAGCCGCTGTGGCCGAGCAGGTCTAGGCGCTTCAGTCCGGAACGCGCTGCTACTTCGGTCGCAGCTTCGAATCATGCCTCGGGCATGGACGTGTGTGTGATGTCCTTAGGTTAGTTAGGTTTAAGTAGTTGTAAGTCTAGGGGACTGATGACCTCAGATGTTAAGTCCCATAGTGCTCGGAGCCATTTGAACTATAACGTATTGTTCCATGAAGTTACCATCTTTATCAGACAGTTCTTGTCCATCAGATAAGTTGTGTTGTGAAGGTATGGAGATCTACATCTTGCACTCAGTTTGTGTCCCAACTCATGTGACATGGGCCATGTGTCCACCCATTGCAGCCAAAGCATACTGTACTGTTTCAGTGAACTATTAGGCGATCAGTTGAGGGTGTGTATATGTGGCACCGAGCCGTCAATCTCAATCTCCGTTTTCTCCCTTCGCAACGCTCCACTACATTGCCAGTTCGCCACAAACTACCTGCCCTCGTGAACGTGTTCGCCGTCTCCTTAAACCTAGGTGACTGAATCTCCAAAATCATTCTTCGGCAGACTTCCACGACCAGCACCGGACTATACAGTCCAGAGAGAGCGTATCTTTTTTAGGGCATGCGGAATCTCTGTAGACTAACATGCTTGATTCCCATTAGACCACAAGTAGAGCTGAGATATCACGACAAATATACGTTCCCATTTCGTACCACATTCTTGTTTACATGCATTTAATTACTTCACGAGAACTCAAAAGCATACGCAGGCTTTGTAACCTTTTTTCTTGGGGGGGGGGGGAGGGGGAGGGGGAGGGGGAGGGGGAGGGGGGGGGGAGTGTGAGAGACCGCATTTTGGTATTGCGGTGAATTACTGTATAGTTTTGGGATACCACACAAATGCCTCTCGATTTTCTCACTACTGGTAATATCCATTACCTCGTTTTGGTTGTTATCAGTTGGATACTGAACTAGCACATTTTGCGCCGGGGATACAACGTTGAAGAAAATCTAAACCAGGCCTATTACAATAATAAAGCGACACGTTCATCGCACATCTCATCTCGTAGGACGACTACTGCAGAAACACACACACACACACACACACACACACACACACACACACACACATTCTTTCACTCACTGATTCGACAAGCTTCGCCGTTGCCTGCAGACATGGGGAGAGGCCACGGGTCCCCACGTTTACACTTCATTTAATTCGTGACGACTGGCTCTTCGCTCTTTCCGCGTCACTGCAGCGGCGCATACACAAGTACCCAGTATCTATTTCTGATGCACCCTCGGTGCATACATCTGTTATCAGAGTACGACCCCGAGTGACAGATGTTCAGAAAGCGTTTTGTGTGCCTGGTCGTATGCGCGAGGGGGACTACTTGCCTCCCAGCGTGTTTCTGTGTTCTGCATTGTCAAGAGCATATTCAGTCACACAGGGTTTATCGGAGCACTCATGCAATCACTTTCGAAAAATTTGGTTTGCAAAGGAGTGGCCACTGCAAGTAGTATGTTGTGTTGACCCCAGGGCTTGCTGTGAGCGCCGCGGAACCATTTGAGACGACTTGTTCACATATGTAATTCGCAACAGTCATTGTCCCTCCATCGATAAGACACGTCCAAAAACACACTGACGATAACACGTTACTAGTATTTGTTACCGCTATTCAGAATCTCGTCTTTGTTGCTGTGGGAAAGGCAGGAAAGGTACAAGAACCCGAGCACAAGAAGTTACCGAGTTGGCTTTTCTAGAATATACGTGCAACTGTGTGCATTGACAACTACAAATCCCTTACAAGATCGCACTAAGTCTTCTGGAAGCATACGTTCTCCAAAGGTCAGAGAGGTGAAGTCTTGACTGAGTTCAAAAGTATGAGAGCCCTAGACCCAGACAAAGTCAAACCATCAGCGCCCACGGTGGCGTTACTTTAGAACAACTGCTCCATATAAGGTTGTAGCCGAAAAAGCTGTACAAGGCAGGCGCTGAATCACAATACTCTCCTCGAAACCACAAAGAAAACAACTATGACATCTCACTACATATACGGAAAAGGGAAACTTCTGCATGTTTTACTATACACAGAGTTCCCCAAGAAATTACGAAATATCCTCCCCACGAAGGAGAGGAAAAAGGGGAGACTCACGAACGATAAATTATTCATTGGGCTTTTTAGGTGCAGATTGGTTGGTTATTCGACATCTTGCACGACATTTTCATTATAACAACGGCCGTTGCCCGTTGGCAACGGCTACTCCTTGCGTATATTCGAAAAGCCCAACCGTTAATGATCCAGCTGCGTGACGCCAATCAATATGCCACATGACTATTATTAGTTATTTAATACAAACTCTCTCCTCTTGCTAATAAGAAATTTATTATTTCGACGACTGGTTTTGGCCTTTACATCAGACCATTTCTGAAAATTGTGCTGTGGATAATCAATGTCAATCAGTCATTCTAAACGTGGAACACAATTTTCAGATCAGCTTTTTAAAATTGCTACATTTAAAGGCCAAAACTGGTCGTTGAAATTGTTGAATTTTTGGAGGGGCTTTTTTTTCATTAACTGAGCATTCAGTTGCGCAATCAGCATCTTCAAAACATGCAGAAACAAATAGTTCTTTAGGCGCCTAATCACAGCGGACGAGTGATGGGTGTAACGCTATGGCTGTCCTTAAAAAAGCAAGGCAAGCAGTTGAAAGATGGATTCGTCGCCGTCGAAATAGGCGGAGACCCAAATGTCAATGGACAATTTGATGCTTAGTGATTTTTGGGACTGAAATGGTGTAGGTTTAACACTTTAACCTCGAAAGGGGCAAACTGTCACAGGGGCATACACCAGAAATCTGTAGACGAGGTTACGACGGACTCCAAGACGATGTGGCGCACAATTTGTGTGTATATTGATAATACTATAATCTAATCTCCATGTTTGAGCCAACCAGGGTGGCCGAGCGGTTCTAGACTCTACAGTCTGAAACCGCGCGATCGCTACGGTCGCAGGTTCGAATACTGCCTTGGGCATGGATGTGTGTGGCGTCCTTAGGTTAGTTAGGTTTAAGTAGTTCTAAGTTCTAGGGGACTGGTGACCTCAGAAGTTAAGTCCCATAGTGCTCAGAGCCATTTTTTTCCAAGGTGTGCAACAATAGTATACAGTAAAGTTTATCCTAAGATACAGGTATACCTTATATACATAAAACAATATTGTTTGTGCTCGGAAATGACTTTGCAAGAGGGCACCAAACTAAAACAGAAGCAAGCAGAGTGGCTCATTAAAAAAATCTA
Source organism: Schistocerca nitens (assembly GCF_023898315.1). Taxonomy (NCBI): domain Eukaryota; kingdom Metazoa; phylum Arthropoda; class Insecta; order Orthoptera; family Acrididae; genus Schistocerca; species Schistocerca nitens. Next base: position 649,053,151 of record NC_064619.1, on the reverse strand, counting down.
CAATCTACTACTACCGTCACCTCCACCGTATCCCACACAGGCAACTGACGGGACAACACAATATACCCAAATATACACTCTACTGTAGAACTTACAAGAAAAATGCACAAATAAAGAAAAGGCACAATGAGTTATCGCTAACACAGTTACCTCATAACGGTCTCGACGTATTTTCAAATTAAAAAGAATAATTTGTCACTGAGATAGTACCACGACCATGCCATGCAAATACACTAAACACAGTCCTGGAAGAAGTTACTGCCTCACAATGCTTCTAAACAGCAACAAATACGATTTCTTCCCCTATGTTCGTATGAAGAAACCATTGCGTGGCAGGTATTTTCAGAATGAAAGTGAGGTGATCTGAGATGCGGAAGTTTCTTGCACAGCAAAATGCAGAACTGATGTCTCTACCAAGTCACTGGGCAAAATATGTCGTACTGAAGGGTGAAAATATAAAGTGGGAGTACAATTAGCTTGAAGTTCATGATGGCAGATTGAATGTTTTGACGTGATAATTAAATCTTTACGACTGGTCCTCGTACTATGACCACGATGGCTGCCCAAACAGGAGGAGTGTACAAACTTCATCTCACCGATTTCATTCATACTGACAATGCATGTAGGATACGGATAGGACTTCAGTTTATGTAAACAGAGTGATGCAGCTGCCAATTGCTTTTTCAGAAGATCGAGTTTGAAAGTTTTAGGCATGCTCATATAGAGTGTAACGAGTAAAACTGAAGATACTTTTATATACGATACTTTAATATCTACACATAGGCGATGGTTATTTTTCCCTTCATCGAACAGTCTTCCAGCAAATCACATAATTTACTGCTGATGCTTTCTGTATGGTCGTAACTGCACGACTATGTGGACTATCAGTGTCAATATAGACTATCCATTACACATTTGTATGTCCAACATCAACACCTGACCTGCTGACCAGGAGGAAAATAACTACAAAAAGCTTGCTCTTGCAATATGTTCTTAGAATTATACCCAACCTAAAAACATACGACTTGTAATAGCTGTAATTATAGGTCTGCGAATGACGTAAATACTCACGTAATGTTTTTCAATACACCATCCTCAGTCACCAGCTGAAATATCTGCACTAGTGCGGACTACACCCTGCATAATTAGTATGGTCAGTAATAAACCAGGGGCTGCAGTATAGTATGTAAGCGCTCGGTTCCGTAAGGACGACATCTCTGTATCGTATCTCGCTGCTCGTAGTCTTCTCTTTCCCACGTTATTGCAGCAACAAATTTGTTATGTCTATGCTAACTGTCAATGTTCATAATCTGTATGCTGTTAAAATGAGTGATAATTTTTTCTTAAGGATATTTGCAATAAAAAGAGCTAAATGAGAAATTTCTACCACACTGGTAGTATCATTTTATTTACGTTATTGTATCTAGATACAAGTATAATGTGGGACCTATGGAGCACTGAAGGAATAAGGATGATACTCAAAGTAGAAACATCGTAAATAATAATTATTGTGACACACGGAATATGTAATGAACTCTGCTTGTTTTTTTTGCACATTCATGGTTTTTTCAACGTGTTCGTTGAAAAACCATCTTGGTTTACGTTCGTAAACGGTTTGCGGTTGTCACACCATTTCGCAACACATCACGCATATCGAAGGATATCACCGAATGTAGGTGCAGACAATTGATAGTACGATTGATTGAATTTTTATGAATTCTTCTCTGGAAGCTCACTCCCTACTCTTTTCGGCAATGTACGCGTTAAGCTTGTATTCTTTTTATAAAGTTCTTCACTTGCCTGTTAAAAGGCACCGGCAGAGAGATTCGAGCCAAAGACTTTGCGCTTATCCAGCTAAGCGCTTACTCTCTCGGCTGCGGGCTCTCTCTTCGAATACTAACAACTTAAGTACTTAAGCTCGGCTAAACTCTTCTGTAGTCAAGACTAGATGAACTGCTCGAGATTGACTGGATTCTACCGCACTCGCACACAATATTAGGTCACTTTATTATTATTTGAACAATATAAGGTATTTAACTTGGGAACAATACATGTGCACATCTATGACCATCTGCTTTGTTAGTGTCGGTTCATTATGACTATTACTACCTGACAAAATACAGAATGATAATCACATCTCAAGGTACTATTAACTTAAACGTTAGTTTAATGGTTCTGTAACACCACAACTGCTTCAGATGATCTAATGCGATGATTACGACTGGAAATGAGCGGCGCTGGAATGGCGGCATATGTAACTTATGAGGGCGTTTCTATGGCGACGTCTCCCATTCGTCACTGTGTTGGGCAGCGAGTTACCTTGCCCTTGGTTCTGTCGTGAAGTACCAACTTTAACATGGGACCACGTTCTTTGGGCGACGCTGTCAGCTGTCAGTGTTGGCAACGGAAGTTTCCGCCAGACACCTTTAGCGGTCGAGGCGGTCCGGTGGACCCAGTGGTGTGTGCCTGCTGAACCACACCTCCAGCGGCTCTGTACTACGAGCGCGCTCTGCCGCCACAATATAGGACGGCCAGTGGCAGCCACAAAGCGAACTTCGAGCCTCTTAGCTACGACACCATCGTGTCCTTAGTACAGTGACCCTCTTCCTTGTTGACGTTCAGAGCTAGACTTTGTTTATTGATGCATTATTTGAAATGAGTCTTTGTATGCTTGGAGACATACAAGTTGAAGAAATATTCTGTTTACTGTTTTAACTTACTCGCTAACCATTTATGCCCCTGTGCAGCTCTCCTACTACGACAGCTGCTGCAGCAGACTGTAGCCCACCTCTACTAACCGATACGTGAAGTCCGCAGTTTGTGGTCGTGCGGTAGCGTTCTCGCTTCCCGCGCTCAGGTTCCCGGGTTCCATTCCCGGCGGGGTCAGGTATTTTTTCTGCCTCGTGATGACTGGGTGTTGTGTGATGTCCTTATGTTAGTTGGGTTTAAGTAGTTCTAAGTTCTAGGGGACTGATGACCATAGATGTTTAGTCCCATAGTGCTCAGAGCCATTTGAACCATTTGAAAGTCGTAAACAACAAACACCACATTTTCAGACTCGATTTTCTTGTAAACGGTTGACAGTTATGTCTTCCTGTTAACAAAAGTTGAAGTTCTACTCGTGCCCTGTGTATATGAATCATAAGGGGAAATCCTTACAGTCCTCTTGATGGTAGAAGTAAAACCATTGTCGAATAAAAATCTGGATACTCGCATAGCGAGCGACTGCTGCAGAAGATGTTAGAGGCTCTGCAGTCTGTTGTTATGGCAGGGTTGCAGGTGTGGTTGCAGAAGCGGTGGCCAGGGGCAGTGCCCAGAGCCAGATGAAGCAGGAGCGGAGTCCTTGCCCCCCCCCCCCTACCAGAGCGGCGGCGGCTGGCCGGATTTACGGGCCGGAACTGCGCCCGCCGCCGGAGACACTCGCTGCAGACGCGGCGTAATGGGCTATATAATGAAGAACAGGCCCCCAGCGGCACCGCGGCCAGAGTGCCAACCCGGCAGGGCCCGGGGGGCGTCTGGGATGGATGTCCAGCACACCTGCCCCCACAGGTGGGCAGGCGCAGTGGTGGCTCAAGCGGCCAACCGCGACGGACGCGAGTCAGCGAATTAGTGTTCGCCTGCGTCATTGCTGTCGGGGTGGCTTTAAACCCTATTCAGCTGCCCACTGCTCATTTCCGAACTAAGACTATAAGCTCACCCGACAAAGTAATTGTTTGATCCTGCAAAGCTGTCGAATATATGAGGTGTCTAAGAAATCTGCTTATCTGATCGTTAGACAACAATTCAAGCAAATCGTATTAAAGAGTTTTATTACGAAATGAATCAATAACAATATCTAACTTTGACAATAACACAGAAATGTCGCAAGAAAAGGGTGCAAATAAGAATTCGATTCAGTGTATACAGTTTGTAAGTCGCTGGTCTTTTACTTTTCTTTATTATATTTCGATCCCCCCCCCCCCCCCAGAGAGGGGGGGGCGGGCTAGCAATAGTGTAATACACCGCTCTGCAGCCTTCAGATAAAGTTAATAAACATAATGAGGAGATATAACACTAAATAGAGGTAATAAAATGGTGACTGTTTAAAGCTGGTACATGGCGAAAAACGTTTGAAGAAAAAAAAAAAGTGGTCAGTGATGCTGGTTAAAAACACTTAGGAAATTGACGGGCACAATTAAGACACAGCGACAGTCTGGTTTCTGTTCGCAACACTTTAAAGAGGGGACACACAACACTGAACAGCCAAGGAAAACACTGCAGAGTACGAAGGCATATGGTCAAGGGGGGGGGGGGGGGGCGGGAGAAAGACCAGGATAGATGACGGGGAAAAAGGGGGGGGGGCAATGAAGGGAGGGAGCACAGAAAAGGAGGGAGCAGGGCAGACGCGAGAAAAGGAGTGACGAAGACAGTTGAGTCAAGGAGTGGGTAGGTGGAGAAAAAACAGGATGGAAAGGGGGGGGAGAGCCCAGGAAAGTCAGAGGGAGGGGGAGGTGATGATCATAGTTGATAGGAGGGGAGGGATAAATGTAGGGAGGGAGGGCACCATCTGGGAGGGGCAGTTGATGGAAGACACCTCAGGAAAGGAGATGAAGGGTGTAGAGATGGAGGGTAGGGGGGACACACTAGTGAAGGTGTGGCAGAGGGCGGGGGTTGGAGAGGAGAGGAGCAACCATGGGATCAGGGGGGGGGGATCAAGTCGGTGAAATGTGTATAGGATGCGGACATGTTTGAGGAAAAGGAGCAGATGGGGTAAAGGAATAAGGTCATAGACGATCCACGTGGGGGATGGGAGGTGTATACGGAAGGTGAGGCGAAGTGCATGGCACTCAAGGACCTGCAGGAACTTACAGAATTTTGGGGGGGGGGGGGGCATATCCAGCGGGACTGGCATAAGAGGATGGGATGGATTAAGGATTTGTGGGTGTGGAGGACGGTAGAGGGGTTCAACCCCCATGCCCAGCCAGAGAGGGGTATAAGGAGATGGGGGAGGTTGTGGGCTTCAGATTGGATAGAGCGGAGAGGAGGGATCCAGGTCAGGTGACTGTCAATGGTGAGTCATAGGTAGGTGAGGGTGGGAGAGAGGCAGACAGGTCGAATGCAGGTAGTAAGGGAAAAGTTAAGGAGCCGGAAGGAGAAAATGGTACGGCCTATGATGATGGCCTGGGTATTGGAAGGATTGATTTTGTGGAGCCACTGGTTATACCATGTGGCAAAAAGGTCAAGGTGAATCTGGAGAAGGCGTTGGGACTGTTGAAGAGTAGTAGTGAGGGCAAGGATGGTGGTGTCATCGGCATATTGCAGGAGATGGACTAGAGGGGGGGGGGGGCGGCGCTTGGGGCATACCTGCCACGTACAGGTGGTGTCGCTGGTCTCCAAGTGTCTGATGCTGCTGTAGGAATGGGCTGCGACCAGTCGGCGCGGCGCTTATGTCCGCATAGAAGGCGCTGCTGTCGCGTTGTCGTCCTGGAGGGGTAGGTCAGTGTGCAATTGGCTGACGTCTTCTTCACAGCCCTACCTGCTCTCTCGTTTCGGACTGGAGTCCTGGGGCTTGACTGTACGCCTCAAAAATGATGGATACCCAACTAAAAGAAAACACAGACCTCTTTTGAGCGCTGTGCGTAGTGTACTTACGGTACCAAGTGATCATGTGACACCCCTCCCCACCTTCCTCCATTCTTCCGACGCTTCTGGTACGGTTAGTGGATTGTTTGGAATTTGTGTAAGTCGTGTGGAGTGACACTAGCGCGGCTCCTGAGGCACTTCAGGTTGTGTTTTGATTTAACATTTGTTGGCTTCGCCAAATCGCAACCAAACTGTCACATTCCAGTCCAAACTAGACCGTAGGGTAAGATACATATCAGTCTGTCACCACGGCCAGAATTTTTTGTTTTCACATTCCTTGTCTTCGCCAACTCATAACCAAGTTGTCAAATTGTAATCTCTGGTTACGCTACAGCTGTCTGTCACCCGAAACAGATTATCTGCTCTTACATTCGATGTTTTGGCCAAGTTACCCTCCTACCCGTGATAGACCTCTTCTTAAACTACAGATGAGTCTGTCACCACATCTAGAATATTTCTTCGATATGCCTTGGTCTCGCCAACTCTTAACCAAATTGTCACGTTCCGACCTAACGCACACCTTGTACGGACATAGACAAACCAGCCTAAAACAGGTGAACGTTACACAAATAAAAAATTGACTGGTCGCAATTTTTCGAACTCCCGACGTAAACTGCAACTAATCCCCAGTATCTCGTACACGTCTACAGGGCAAAACAAATTCTTAGTGCATTAAATGTATTCTCAATTGCGAATACGGGCAACCATCAACTGTAGAATGGAATGACAATGAAAACTTGTGCCGGACAGGGACTCGAACCCAGATTTCCTGCTTATCGCGAGTGGTCGCCTTACCATTTGGCTATCCGTGCACGACTCACAGCCGTACTGAAAGTTCCATAAGTCGTCAACCATGCGTCTACAACCCATACTCGTGCATCCATTATGTATATTCCGTTATTAGAAAGCTGCATGCCCGGTGTCGGCGGATAAGTAAGACACTACAGTGCCTCTGTTCTTCTGAATTACGGTGGAAAGTTCCTTTGAATGTGCATGCCTGTCCAAAGCCACTTGTCTCAGCAAGATACCCATAATCTACAAAACTGTCTCTCCACTGAAGTGTCACTTAGCAGAAGTTTTCCGAACCCTTGTGTTTGTTCCATTACGTCGTGTGCAGTTAGCACAGTAAGATGGGAAGGTGAGACAACGTGCCGGAACAGAAGGAAAGAACTGTCGTGTTCGGTCATGCCCGTGACCATACCGCCCTCAAGTTGTACGATGTGCTGGTGTATCACAGCGGCCTGGGAAACGTGTCTACAAGGAATGGTAACAACTCGTAGCCATGTAATAAGGCGAAGAACACTGGTCGAATATAGACCTTACCGACAGGGACCAGGGACGAAGACTACGCCATGAATGACATTCATCCGTTTTCCGAGCGAAAATTTCGAAAGTAACTGAGCCGTTCCCACCGATATACATAAAGCTGCACGTCTTCAGTACAGCAGAGAACACACAGTATCTGCCCGTAGACCTTTAGTGGCAGTCCACAGTATTCTATATTTGCAAATGATGCAAGTTTTCGGGTATAGAGCGTGTGGCTCTATCAGACCAGCTGTGTGGCTGGATTGAAGAGCTTTTAGCAAACAGAACACAGCATGTTGTTATCAATGGAGAGACGTCTACAGACGTTAAAGTAACCTCTGGCGTGCCACAGGGGAGTGTTATGGGACCATTGCTTTTCACAATATATATAAATGACCTAGTAGATAGTGTCGGAAGTTCCATGCGGCTTTTCGCGGATGATGCTGTAGTATACAGAGAAGTTGCAGCATTAGAAAATTGTAGCGAAATGTAGGAAGATCTCCAGCGGATAGGCACTTGGTGCAGGGAGTGGCAACTGTCCCTTAACATAGACAAATGTAATGTATTGCGAATACATAGAAAGAAGGATCCTTTATTGTATGATTATATGATAGCGGAACAAACACTGGTAGCAGTTACTTCTGTAAAATATCTGGGAGTATGCGTGCGGAACGATTTAAAGTGGAATGATCATATAAAATTAATTGTTGGTAAGGTGGGTACCAGGTTGAGATTCATTGGGAGAGTGCTTAGAAAATGTAGTCCATCAACAAAGGAGGTGGCTTACAAAACACTCGTTCGACCTATACTTGAGTATTGCTCATCAGTGTGGGATCCGTACCAGACCGGGTTGACGGAGGAGATGGAGAAGATCCAAAGAAGAGCGGCGCGTTTCGTCACAGGGTTATTTGGTAACCGTGATAGCGTTACGGAGATGTTGAATAAACTCAAGTGGCAGACTCTGCAAGAGAGGCGCTCTGCATCGCAGTGTAGCTTGCTCGCCAGGTTTCGAGAGGGTGCGTTTCTGGATGAGGTATCGAATATATTGCTTCCCCCTACTTATACCTCCCGAGGAGATCACGAATGTAAAATTAGAGAGATTCGAGCGCGCACGGAGGCTTTCCGGCAGTCGTTCTTCCCGCGAACCATACACGACTGGAACAGGAAAGGGAGGTAATGACAGTGGCACGTAAAGTGCCCTCCGCCACACACCGTTGGGTGGCTTGTGGAGTATAAATGTAGATGTAGATGGCTAAGGCCGGAGGTGCTTCTGTGATGTGTCCCGTACCGTAACCTGGGGTCTTCCATTTAGTTTACCCTGAAAATGAATCAGGATGTGTAACCGACAATGTTAGCTTGTGTTGCCTTTCCTTGTACATCTTCATGACGAGTGTATTGTGGGAATCGCCATCTTCCAAGATAGCAGCTGTGTACCCATAACTGCAATCATACGTATCGTGTTTGAACAACACTTAGCCGTCCTATCGTACCTCGATTGACCCGCTTAATCACGCAATTATAAACTCGTAGAAAATCTCTGGGACTATCTGGAACAAAAGGTGAAACACGTCATCTCCGCATTCCCGTACTTCTATGGCATCTAATTATCAATGTGTTTCAATTATACAGCTAAACTATGTGATAAAAAGTATTCGGTCACCTGGCTGAAAATGACTTCAAAGTTCGTGGAGCCCTCCATCAGTATTGCTGGAATTATTTATGGTGTTGGCCCACCCTTAGCCTTGTTGACAGCTTCCACACTCGTAAGCATACGTTCAAACACGTGCTGGAAGGTTTCTTGGGGAAGACACCCCATTCTTCACGAAGGAAAGGTATCGATGTCGGTCGGTGAGGCCTGGCTCTAAGACGGCTTTCCAAAACATCCCAAAGGTATTCCATAGGATTGTGAGGACTCAGTGCAGGCCAGTCCATTACAGGGATGTTACTGTCGTGTAACCACTCCGCCACAGGGCATGCATTACGAACAGGTGCTCTATCGTGTTGAAAGGTGCAATCACCATCCCCGAACTGCTCTTCAACAGTGGGAAGCAAAAAGGTGCTTAAAACATCAATGTAGGCCGGTGCTGTTATAGTGTCACGCAAAACAACGAGGGGTGCAAGCGCCCTTCATTAAAAACAAGACCACACCATAACACCATCGCCTCCGAATTTTACTGTTGTCACTACACACGCTGGCAGTTGACGTTCACCGGCCATTCGCCATACCCACACACTGCCATCGGATCACCACATTGTGTACCGTGATTCCTCATTCCACACAACGTTTTTCCGCTGTTGAATCGAGCAATGTTTACGCTCCCTACACCAAGCGAGGCATTGTTTGGCATTCACCGGCTTCATGTGTGGCTTATGAGCAACCGCTCGGCCATGAAATCCAAGTTTTCTCACCTCCCGCCTTACTTTCATAGTACTTACAGTGAATCCTGATGGAGTTTGGAATTCCTGTATGACGGTCTGGATAGATGTCTGCCTATTACACATTACGTCCCTCTTCAAGTGTCGGCGGTCTTGTCTGTCAACAGACGAAGTCGGCCTGTACGCTTGTTTGCTGTAAGTGTCCCTTCACATTTCCACTACACTATCACATCGGAATCAGTATACCTAGTGATGTTAGGAGTGTGGAAATCTCGCGTACAGGCATATGACACAAATGTCACCCAATCATCTGACCACGTTAGAATTCTGTGAGTTCCACGGAGCGCCCCATTCAGCTCTCTCACGATATCCAATGACCACTGAGGTCGCTGATACGGGGTACCTGGCAGTAGGTGGCAGCACAATGCACCTAATATGAAAAAAGTATGTTTTTGGGGATATCCGGCTACTTTTGATCACTTAGTGAATGTACAATGAGATGCGAGACAGAATTGATTAGAATGTTCGAGGACTGAGGGAACTAAAGACTAATGTTTCAACAAGACTATGCATCTCAGAATGTTTCCGCTACAACCAGAAGTGTTTTGAAGATAAAGATATCAATGTCTTGGCCTGGGCTGCACATAACCAGGATATGAAACCAACCTAAAACCTTTGAGAATGCAAGGCGTGTTTTTCGCAATGGAGGGCAAGCTCAGGCCATACGTAAGATGAAAAGTGCTATACGAGAAGACTTGGCGCAAATTTCACTGCACCAGTTACAAACCCTAACAAAATCATTGCTGAGGAGAATTTTTGAGGTATTTAGGTTAGAATGGAGGTTGGACGAAGTACTGAAAACGCAATATCAAAGAGCACAGTGAATGTCCTTAACCCAACTTCCACCCAGCAAATGCAAACGCCTTATTTCGTTACACGTGTCATGAAAGAAACCACTTTATATAATCCCGTCATGATTGTTCGTGTCACCTTCATAATAAGTTCGACACAGTATACTACAGACATTATACTATTATTTTCGTAGGATCCTTGCCTTTATACTAATTTCCACTATTGTACCCGCCATACCCTCTACGTGGCATACCTAACGAAACTTGTGTGTGAATTCCCTCACTCGGCGTTTTGAGGACGTTATCACGGCTGTAGGCGTGATTGTACGATATTATCTAGATGTTTCGTGGGGATGCTGGGAAAGTATTGCTTTCTAATTGTGTTTTTAAACGATATCTGAAATTAACAAGCTGTAGTCCAAAGAATTTTATGTAAATAAAACAATTATAAATTGCTCTGTTTACATCCCTACACCTAATCCCTTCATTTATGGTTAATGCAACTGTTGCATTATATTGCAGTTAATATCTTTAATTAATAACTGTAATCAAACTGCATTACCTATCCAAATTGGGGCTTAAATAATTACACCCTACGTGACCCTTCCTTATCAAATGAATAACTGCCTCCGCCGCAAATCGATGCGTTTTCAGTCATTCGGTTCTGACCTAAAAACGCACTACTTTACGTTTTCCGACAATTAGTCGCAGGCTGACGCACTCCAGGTTTTATTATTACAGGCACTTGATGACCACCATTTAGGCTGAAGTCCTTCCTGTTTGTTTGTCATCTTCGATTGAGGGACTACACTTCTGCACCGACAGAACCGCCCGTCACTTTGTATTCCACCCTTCCTCCTACGTAACCCTTAAAAGTTCGAATGTTTCCGAAAATATGTCCTAAATTTCCAAGCAAAATTTCACATAAAATCCTTGCTCTTGCGAATGGGACACTTCGAAACTCTTCACGATCACTGCAACAACTTTCAATCAAATAGCAATAGCTCAGGGTCTAAAGGGAATATCAGCAACGTGAAACTAAGTGATTAATCGGGTTTTTGTGACGTACGCTTTTCTGCGTACTTCTCGTCGCTAGAACTGTTCTTTGGCTCGAATGAAACGATATTTTGCCAGCACCTGTAGATGCACACCCTCCTGCGAGCTCGCAGTCGGCTCAATGAAGGGTCGTTCTCGTGCATCTGGAACGGTGTAAGTGCAATCCATGTTTTCTTTTATTTTACTTTATATGGAATGTTTTTGTGCAGTATCCCATACGACCGACTTCGAAATTCAGAAATATGAGACAAAATTGCAGTAACTTCACAAGTAGAACATGAATACGCTGGCTCTCCTCCCGGGACTGGATGTGTGTGTTATACCCATCATTATTAACATATAGAAGTCGAAACATGAAGTTTTTCAAAAGCAGAAGTGATGAACAATTTGGGAGATAATGTAAGGGTAGAGTGGGATAGTTAATCCTTGTAATGAGACGTAGTAATGTTGATGCATTAATTTGTTCTGAACGCGGTGCTGATATTCAAGACAACAAAAGCGGGTTAAAAGCTGTGAGCTATCTGGGGAAGTTAACCTTGCATTACTGAGCAACTGTTACACCAGGTATCCAGTCTAGCTTACCAAATTACCAACCTAACTAACATTAATTATAATCTTGTAATAGTCATCTTACGACAACCGGTGATTATATATATATATATATATATATATAAAGACAATGTAAATAAAAAGAAATAAATCAGTTTATATTTGGACAATTATTTTAACATTGATCATTGTTCCGTTAAAATTTCAGCATATTAAACTTGATTCATAACTAAACTGGTGCCTTATTTAAGATTGTGAAAATGTGAGTTTGTAATCTTACGGAACACATCAAATATGGAGCCAAGATTGGGAAACTGCATTCATAAAATAACACACGAAGAACGTTGAAACATATGCAAGAGGAAATTAACTACAACCAACAGATTCAATTGTCACCCAAAGAAGTTACGTTCGTAGCGCAATCCTGTCCGTGATGAAATTACCACACGCTAACTCTCTGTGAAATCTTCCCGAAAAGAATAGCTGAGGGCTACTTTGATTACACCACACACTTCACGTGGTCAACTTGGTTTACACAAAGAGTGTAACTCCACAATAATTTTGATCATTAAAATAAATTACATCGAAACGCAGTTCACAAAAAAAAAAAAAAAAAAAAAAAAAAAAAAAAAAAAAAAAAAACTCGAACTGGTTACTATCGTCTTACTACGAGGGCCGTTCAGAAAGTAACCTCCGGTTGATTTAAAAAAATACACAAAGTTAAATAAAAATATTTTAATATATACATCTTACAACTACATCTTTGCACTATTCGTCTACATAGTCTCCATAGCGATTGAGGCACTTATCGTATCTCTTCACAAGCTTTGAAATTCCTTCTGCATAAAAATCACCCGCTTGTGCCTGGAGCCAGCCTGTGACCGCATCTTTGAGCTCTTCGTCGTCATCAAACCGCTGTGACCCGAGCCATTTCTTCAAATGCATGAAGAGGTGATAATCACTTGGCGCCAGGTCTGGGCTGTAAGGTGGATGGTTGATAACGTCCCACTTGAAGGACTCAAGAAGGGCCGTTGTTCTGCGAGCAGAGTGAGGACGGGCGTTATCGTGCAAAAAAACGATACCGGAAGTCAGCATACCACGGCGTTTGTTCTGTATAGCCCGTCGTAACTTTTTTATTGTTTCACAGTACACGTCTTGATTAATGGTCGTACCACGTTCCATGAATTCAACCAACAACACGCCTTTGGCATCCCAAAACACCGTTGCCATTAGTTTTCTGGCAGAAAAATCTTGCAAGGCTTTTCTTGGTTTGGTAGGCGAATTTGAATGTGCCCACATCTTTGATTGTTCTTTTGTCTCAGGGTTCACGTACTTAATCCAGGTTTCGTCACCGGTCACGATTCTGTTTAACAATGGTTCTCCTTCGTCCTCATAACGTGACAGAAAGTCTAATGCAGAGGCCATTCTTTGAGTTTTGTGGTGGTCGGTAAGAATTTTGGGCACCCATCGTGCACAGAACTTACGGTAACCCAATCTTGCTGTCACTATCTCGTACAAGAGAGTCTTAGAAATCTGTGGAAAACCAGTAGACAACTCCGACTTTGAGAAACGTCGATTTTCACGAACTTTTGCATCAACCGTCTGAACGAGTTCGTCAGTCACCAATGATGGTCTACCACTCCTCTCTTCATCATGAACGTTTTCTCGTCCACTTTTAAATAAACGTACCCATTCACGGACAACTCCTTCACTCATAACTCTTGGTCCGTACACGGCACAAAGCTCACGATGAATAGCTGCTGCAGAATATCCTTTGGCTGTAAAAAACCTTATGACAGCACACACTTCACATTTGGCGGGGTTTTCTATTGCAGCACACATTTCAAACTGCCACAAAAACTAAACTAGCGCAGGTACGACGTTCACTCGACCACGGCTTGATGCCGACTGACCTGTTGAGTGCGTGAACGCACAGATGGCGTCGCTACTCCCCCCACAACCCGCACTGTGACCAATCGGAGGTTACTTTCTGAACCGCCCTCGTATTAACCTGATGGGTCAAACAATTGTATAAGGACGTGGTACTGGTCTCACAAAGTACACCCAACGTGGGTTGAACATAAAGAAAAGTTGCCTTATTGAAAAATGTCAAGACGAAACGTTATAATCTCACGCACATTCGCATATAAGATTGATGATCTTAGTGGTTCCACTTTACTCACAAAGTAGTGACAAAGCAACTCTCGGAAGATATTCTGAACTTCACACTCGAATTACACTGTGTTGCAATTTAAGATAACATTAGATATTTTAGATCAAAACCTGAAATAAGGGTGATTAAATTTTCAGTTAAGCTGAACTTAAGAAATCCATTGTCCTACCGACTTGGCAGAGACAATCTTAGCCGGAGATCTTACCACTTCAGACGCTCGCCGCAGACAGACTGGCGTGGGCCCCTACCGAGGGTGCTTCACAGATACAAACGCAAGTGAGCAGAGAGGCAGCTTCCTATACCAACATGACAAGGGATGGACAGAACCATACTAAGAATAGAAACCTCTTTGCTTTTAGAAACCATAGCTACCTGTTCCGATGTTGGTCCTTCTGTTCTCTAGCCGACAGCCTTGTCTGCTACCATCAAGCAAGCAACTAGAAAGACATTTTCTCATTCATCCTTTCACACAGAAGGGAAGGGGGATGACAGTATCTTATCATATACAGTATATAAAAGAAAGCAGATGAAGGTTCCGTATGAGACAGTGTGACATGAATTACATATAAACTGTGTTTTGAAGTGTAGTAGTGCGACAGATCGTTGTTGTTTATGTGTAAAACTAACACGTTCCACTGCTCATGCTCAGTCTCCTCCCAGATAGAAACACCACAGTAAATTTAGAAGTGGAATGTATGCCGTAAATGACAATATATTTGAGAAATTAACATGAAAGGAATCCAACAGAGACCTTTCAACGTACGAAACAAGAGAATGACTAGAAGATAATCCAACAAAAATAATTAAACCAACTGTGAAATTGGAGACCAGCATAAAGTATGAAGAACGTAAGAATATCAGTTTAACTCCTCGTGCATCCGCCGGCCGCGGTGGTCTAGCGGTTCTGCCGCTGCAGTCCGGAACCGCGGGACTGCTACGGTCGCAGGTTCGAAGCCTGCCTCGGGCGTGGGTGTGTGTGATGTCCTTAGGTTAGTTAGGTTTAAGTAGTTCTAAGTTCTAGGGGACTTATGACCTAAGATGTTGAGTCCCATAGTGCTCAGAGCCATTTGAACCATTTTTGAACCTCGTGCATCCAAAATGTTATTAACAGTTCTGAACAGATGATTATATGGAAGGTTGCGATGGAATATATAAGGGAAATTTGGATTTAGAAGTGGCAAAGGAACAAGAGATGCTGTTGGAAAACTAAGGAGCACAGAGATGTCTTTAGAGATGGAGAGATATGTTAATACTGTATTTGTTGACTTAGAAACAGACGGTGCGAACATATCGATTTGTGTAGATGTTTAGATCACGTGAGATACCTTACGATATCGTAGACTAGATTGTATGGCATTTTGTCCTGCAGTTTTCTGACAGATTTGTCTCGAATTGGCGCCTAAGTAACAGAGCCCACTTGGTTTTCTGTTGATTCGTGTAGTTTGTGACATGGACACCGTTTGCTGACGCTTTCTGTTCTAGCAGCTGTAATTATAAGAGATGGGTAGAAATAAAACTGTCCCGGAAAATATTTCATACACCTAAAGACAGACAATCCAACATATTCCCTGCATGCAGATGACGTGAGTTGAGTTGCCTAAATCAGGGTACATGAAATATTTTCCAGGCTGTTTTATTTTGCTCACTTTGTTCATTTGTATCTCCCTGAAGCTGAAAAACACTCGTAACTGCAATCGCGGTAAACAAAAATGAAATAATGTTTGGCACGATAATGGGAATGACTATGTTTAGTGACTTCACAAGTTTTTGACCCATCCCACACTTGACTATTATTTGACAGATTACTTGTTTCGCTCATCAGACGCGAGAGTCTTTAGATGCTTATTACCCTGAAGGCTTCACGTTACAGGCTTAAAGCTGCGCTCGGAATCACTGTGTGTTGAAGATCATCCTGGACAGAGCTTCAAACATTTAATGTCTTGCCATTAGAGCAATCAAAGTCTAAAGATGCTCGCGTCTGATGAGCGAAACAAGTAATAAATCAAATGTTACGCGAAGCGTGACGGTTCATCTGTGTAAAGCTCGCATGCGATGCTTGCATTTGCCAACATCAGTATACGTCAGCGCATGCGCAGGCTCAGCGCCGTCCTGGAGTGACAGGTGCGAGGCAGGTTCCCCGCGGGACCGCAGCGCGGCGCCACGGGCGGCCGCCAGGATCAGCGGCGGCGCGAGCCGAGCCGAGCTGCCGGCCGTCGGCCCTGGGGACGCGGACGTGGACGCCGCGACAGGCCCTGAATCCTGATGTGGCGCCATGATTTATCTCGGCGCGCCACGCGGCGTGCTTAGGACCGTAACGTATGTGCGGCGAGCGTTCGCGACTGGGACAAATGTACCACGTCGTGGCGCCTTCCTCTGCAAACACCTGCCGGGGCCTCCTCGGCCGCCGCTTGCGCAACTTACTGGTGCTTAGCGCACGCCTGTCCGGCTCACACCCACACACAACGGCGCGGCACTGTCTTTCGCTATATCTCAACGCTGTATCTCCCACGCACTTAAACTGCGTGAGTCTGAGATAGACACCTACATGTACCAGCTGGGAAGAAGGTACCCAAGAACACCGTCTTCTTTTGCGGGCGATATGCGAACAATAGAATACGCTACATTTAGACTACACAGAAACGGAAAGGCATACACTAACAAGAAAACAGGCAACACCAAAAAGTAATTACGAGGAATGATGAAATTCCGGGAATTCATATGTGTAATCAACATATTTAAATGATTAACATTGCAAGATTAAAGGTAAACGTTAGCGTAATATAAGCCATTACAAATGTGAAACGTGATACATAAGAAACCGCCAGAATGTTAAATGCAAACATGCAAACGTGTATCCGTTGTGCCCTACAGGTGCCATATACACTACTAGCCATTAAAATTGCTACACTAAGAAGAAATTCAGATGATAAACGGGTATTCATTGGACAAACATATTATACTAGAACTGACATGTGATTACATTTTCACACAAATGGCTCTGAGCACTATGGGACTCAACTGCTGTGGTCAGAAGTCCCCTAGAACTTAGAACTACTTAAACCTAACTAACCTAAGGACAGCACACAACACCCAGCCATCACGAGGCAGAGAAAATCCCTGACCCCGCCGGGAATCGAACCCGGGAACCCGGGCGTGGGAAGCGAGAACGCTACCGCACGACCACGAGATGCTTTTCACACAATTTGGGTGCATAGCTCCTGAGAAATCAGTACCCAGAACAACCACCTCTGGACGTAATAACGGCCTTGATACGCCTGGACATTGAGTCAAACAGAGCTTGGATGGCGTGTACAGGTACAGCTGCCCACGCGGTTTGAACATGATACCACAGTTCATCAAGAGTAGTGACTGGAGTATGGTGACGAGACAGTTGCTCGGCCACCATTGACCAGACGTTTTCGATTGGTGAGAGATCTGGAGAATATGTTGGAGAGGGCAGCAGTCGAACATTTTCTGTATCCAGAAAGGCCTGTACAGGACCTGCAATTTGCGGTCGTGCATTATCCTGCTGAAATGTGGGGTTTCGTAGGGATCGAATGAAGGGTAGAGCCACGGGTCGTAACACATCTGAAATGTAACGTCCACTGTTCAAAGTGCCGTCATTCTGAACAAGAGGAGACCGAGACGTGTAACCAATGGCACCCCATACCATCACGCCGGGCGATAAGCCAGTATGGCGATGACTAATACACGCTTCCAATGTGCGTTCACCGCGATGTCGCCAAACACGGATGCGACCATCATGATGCTGTTAACAGAACCTGGATTCATCCGAAAAAATGACGCTGACGTTTTGCCATTCGTGCACCGAGGCTCGTCGTTGAGTACACCATCGCAGGCGATCCTGTCTGTGATGCAGCGTCAAGGGTAACCGCAACCATGGTCCTCGAGCTGATAGTCCGTGCTGCTGCAAACGTCGTCGAACTGTTCGTGCAGATGGTTGTTGTCTTGCAAACGTCCCCAACTGTTGACTCAGGGATCGAGACGTGGCTGCACGATCCGTTACAACCATGCGGATAAGATGCCTGTCATCTCGACTGCTAGTGATACGAGGCTGTTGGGATCCAGCACGGCGTTCCGTGTTACCCTCCTGAACCCACCGATTCCATATTCTAAAAAAATGTTGAAATGTGTGTGAAATCTTATGAGACTTAACTGCTAAGGTCAACAGTCCCTAAGCTTAGACTCTACTGAACCTAAATTACCCTACGGAGAAACACACACACACACACACACACACACACACACACACATATGCCCGAGGGAGGACACGAACCTACGCCGGGACCCGCCGCACAGTCCATGACTGCAGCGCCTCAGACCGCTCGGCTAATCCCGCGCGGTGATTCCATATTCTGCTAACAGTCATCGGATCTCGACCAACCCGAGAAGCAATGTCGCGATACGATAAACCCTTATCAAAGTCGGAAACGTGATGGTAAGCATTTCTCCTCCTTACAAGAGGCATCACAACAACGTTTCACCAGGCAACGTTGGTCAATTGCTGTTTGTGTATGAGAAATCGGTTGGAAACTTTCCTCCTGTCAGCACATTGTAGGTGTCGCCACCGGCGCCAACCTTGTGCGAATGGTCTGAAAAGCTAATCATTTGCATATCAAATAATCTTCTTCCTGTCGGTTAAATTTCGCGTCTGTAGCACGTCATCTTCGTGGTGTAGCAATTTTAATGGCCGGTAGTGTAGAAACAGAAATACATGCACTGACGGGAAAAAAATCGCTACACCTAAAAGTAATTACGTGGAATGACGAAATCCCAGTAATACATGTGTCTAGTCAACATATTTAAGTGATTTACATTGCAAGATTACAGCTTAATGTAACCGTAAGATACGCCATTGCAAATGTGAAATGTGGTACATACGTAACCGGTGTAACCGCCAAAATGTTTAATGCAAGCATGCAGACGTGTTTCCGTTGTGCCCTTACAGGTGCCATTTATGTTTGTGGGACGGTGTTCCGTGTCTGTCACGCTTGGTCGGTCAACAAAGGGACGGTTAATGGTGGTTGCAGATGACGTCAGAGTTGTCCCATATATGCTCGATTGGAGACGGATCTGTTGATCGAGCAGCCCAAGGCAACATGTCGACACTCTGTAGAGTCTACTGGGCTAAAAGCGCGGTATGCGGGCTAGCGTTATCCTGTTGGACAGCACCCCGGGGAATGCTGTTCATGAACGGCAGCGCAACTGGTCGAATCACCAGAGTGACAAATTTGCTGTCACGGCGTGTGGGATAACGGCTACTGTCAGTTGGTTACGTCACTGTGGTGCCAGCTGCTGTTGAAATTACTGCTGCGGATGCAGCACGATGCGACAGAGCCACACGCCTAACACGATGGTCTTCCCTCTCAGCAAAGCCACGTGTCTGTCCGAAGCATGGTCTTCTTGCCATCGTACATTCTCGTGCAATCATGTGCAATGTCTACATTCGTGATACTCTTTCTGGATTATCACAGAAGGAACATCCAACGGCTCTTATCCCTGTTAAACAACATCGTTCGAAGGTCATAATGGCTTCTTTGTCACCTTGAAGGATTCTTGACTAACACCAACTCACTACGTCTAATCTCTAAGGTAACTAATATCTCAGAGGTAACCAAAAATTTAAAGGAAACTTTATTTGCTTCTCCATAGTGGCGGTACTAGAGCCACTCTCATGCTGCTGGTACCAAGTTTGACTGGAGATGATCTTTCAGGTGTAGAAACGCGCCTACCAACCTTCGGTAATGCAATTTTTTTTCGTCAGTTATTATGCACTGCAATAAGATCAAGAACAACCGTCACAATTAAATGCGTCAACAGACAGTATTTCAAACAAAACATACGAAGAGTACCTGCGAACACGACATAACAGAAATGCAATTATGCAACGTAACAACCACCTCCAGAGGATGGACTGCGACAGTATAACAGTGACACTGAAGAGATTGAGGAGGAAGAGGAAGATATGTAACAGTAACTAAGACAACTAGAATTATGAATCAGACACAGCGTGCCAAAACTCACTTTCAAATTGGTTCAAAAAATGGTTCAAATGGCTCTGAGAACTATGGGACTCAACTGCTGTGGTCATAAGTCCCCTAGAACTTAGAACTACTTAAACCTAATTAACCTAAGGACAGCACACAACACCCAGCCATCACGAGGCAGAGAAAATCCCTGACCCCGCCGGGAATCGAACCCGGGAACCCGGGCGTGGGAAGCGAGAACGTTACCGCACGACCACGAGATGCGGGCCCACTTTCAAATTGTCCATATCAGTCAAATAATAGTTAAGAATAGGAAATACTAGAGCACATGTAGTGTAAGATGCTGGTAATGTAGCCAAGAAAACACGGAATGTTGTACATGGATAAAAGCCAATGTCAATGCTTACGATTAGGAAAAACTATTTCTCTTCTCCTGCTGACTACACCTATAAATTTAAAGCGGACAGTTTATGTCACATGTATGCTGTCCGTAACAACATGCGAGCTTACCAATGACACAACAAGCAGTGAAAATTTGATTCCGGATCTGTTAAACGGCTATAGAGAGAGCATTGTTTGGAGTGAATGGAACAGGTGGAAAAAGGAAGCCATTAGAAGAAGAAATGGGGGTCTGTAATGCTGATGAGTGGACTGCGAGACTAAAGTGGCGTTGGACAGCACAGGTGCCCAGGAACAGCTTCAAATGGTCCGAAACAAGATAGACTGGCGTCCGAGGGATCAAAGAGAAGTGACGGACGCCCTCTGGCGAGATGGAGAGACGATATCCAACGACATGGCCGGACAAAAATGGGTCCAGATTGCCCACTAAAGATCGACACAGAAATCTTTGAAAGAGACCAAGAGTTGATCTCTAGAGCGTGAAGAAGATACCGCAGACCATTCAAACAACAAACCATGCCCCGTGGTTGGAAGAAAGCACAGGCGACACCGGTCTTCAAGAAATGTAGCAGAAGCTATTCTGGTACTATCGTACAATGTCTCAGACCTCCATCTGTTGCATAAATAACGCATTACAAGTGACTGTAGGCTTTCCCGGCGTAAACTATTGAAGTAGTTTTCTCGGGGCTCCAGTCGGGTGGTAACTTTGATATCTCGCGACGTTTCGGGAAGTTTCACACTACCCATCTTCTGGCGAAGTGTCGAGATTCACAAAGGATGGGGCCCCTCCACGCCCACACCAACGTGGTGACCAAACCAAAAGTTCTACTGTCACCTCCGTAAACATGTTAGTTTTAGAATCAGGCGTCACAGGATGCGGGCTGTGATGTTGTCCATGCGTCTGGGCAAGATTACTCATTAACATGGTCCATCAGGAGGTAGAAGTGGTCGAAAACGATTGAAGGGTAGCGGTTGTAAGGGCAGAGGAAAAAATGTGCCAAGGCAAGAGCCAAGGGAAGAAAACCTCAGCGACAGTAGGACGGGTAGTAAGGGCAGTAGCGGCTTGCTATCTGCGACAGTGCATGCAAGGTGTGGTTGTGTTAGTTCGAGGTATAGTGCATCGTTACCTTTGTCGTTGTTGGAGCTTGTTGCGGCGCTTGCTGCAGTTGCAGAGTCCCTGCAACAGTTCAAGGTCGTTGTGGATTAGTGGGCGATCGGTCATAGATCGGCTCACAGACGGTGTAGGGGGTGTGTGTGGCTGGTTTGCGTGCTGTGTACAGTACGGTTTCCCTGCGGTTGCCTGTTTTTCGGCTAGTCGCACATCTGGGTTTCCAGTAATAACTGTGTTGCAGGGGCTCGCCAGTACTGTCGTGTTAGCGTTCTATAGACCATAGATGTTTAGTTCCTAGCCGGTAATGTCTTTGGTCTGTTATGCTTCCAACTATGGTTGTGGTCGTAGTTACCCAGAGAAAGGATAAACGGGTTGCGCGAGTGTCTCGTGTTATTGTACAGTCGTGTGGAGAGTTTTTGGAATACCTGCAAGATAGTATCTAGCCGGTATTCCCGGTGAAGGTCCGCGATGCGTGTGTAGCGCGGAGCGTTGCTTGTGATTTTGAGTACTTTGTTCTGTATGAGCTGCAGACGGCGCAGGCGAGTTGGCGCAGCGTATCTCCAGCCGGGTGGTAGCTTTGCTATCTCGCGACATTTCGGGAAGTGTCATACTACCCATCTTCTGGCCAAGTGTCGAGATTCGCGGAGAGCGGGCTATTTATATGCGCGGTCACCCCCCTCCACTAGACCTCGGGTGGCTGCGGTGGACCAGCGGCGTGCGCGCGGTGGTGGGGATGGCGGGCGCCTCCGGCGGCCGCGTTCGGTTCTCGGTGTGAGCCTTCTGTCTGCGTCCGCGGCGGAGGACGTTGACGGGCGCGCTCCCAATGGATTGCCACTATCGCAGGGTCCCATGCTGAGTTGGTATCCCTTATCTCTGTTGACCAGATTGTCGTGAATCCTTATTTCTACGGATTCTTTGATAACGCTTCCCTAGAAGCCAGATGCGCGGCACAGTACCTTCGTGTTTTCGAAGTTGGTGTGTTCTGCTATGCCTGATTTTTCTGTATGACGTAGTCGCACACATCTGATATGTTCTTCGCAGCGTTTAGATATACAGTGCTGTGTCTGACCAATGTATTGTTTTCCGCATTCGCATGGTATGCTGTATACTCCTGGTATGTTAAGGTTCAGCTCGTCTTTGGCAGAACCTAGGAGCTCCGTCGTCTTCGATGGTGGTCGGAGAACAGTTTGGTTGTTGTATTTGCCCAGAAGTCGTGCAATTTTGGCCGAGAGCTGACCCACGTACGGAAGAAACGCGAGTCGTTTGTCCTCTTCTTCTTCTTCTTCTTCTTCTTCTTCTTCTGGGGTTCTCACAGCTTCCTTCTTCCTTGGAAGAAGCCACCCGAGGCCTAGTGGAGGGGGGTGACCGCGCGTATAAATAGCCCGCTCTGCGCGAATCTCGACACTTCGCCAGAAAATGGGAAGTGTGACACTTCCCGAAATGTCGCGAGATATCAAAGCTACCACCCGGCTGGAGACCCGAGAAACCTTCATCAACTCTGTTCCAGAGTAACTTTCTCCTTGCCAACCAACATATATTCGGAAACGTCTAACTCGCTCTTTTCTCACACGACATTCTGTAAGCCATTGATAAAGGAAGTGAGGTAGCTGCAGTATTTCTTCTGAGAAGCGTTTTAATCAGCACCACACATTCGCTTATTATCAAAAGTACGATCGTAGCGGTTATCAGGTGAAATTTGTGACTGGATTGTTGATTTTTTGGTACGGAGAACGCAGCATGTTATTGTGCTGTTCGTTTGTATATTCATGACCTTGCAGAGAATATTAATAGCAATCCCAGACTTTTAGCAGATGACAAAGTTATGAATAATTAACTACTGATGAAAAATAGTACAAATATTGTGTTCGATCTTGATAACATTTCAAACAGGTCCAAAGACTGGTAGCTTGTTTTAAATGAGTAAAATGTACACTTTTGCACTTCGTAAAACAAAACGGCATAGGATACTATGTCAATGAATAGAAGGACGGGAGGAAAGAAGAAAGAAGGAAGATTAGATTCAAGTGTTGGGACCCAACTGGGACAGATTAAAGGGAAACATCGGTGTGATTAAGAGGCGTGCTGCTAAATTTGTTACCAGTAGGTTTGATCAGCACTCACATATTACGCGGATGCTTCATGAACTCAAATGGGAAGCCTTCGAGGGAAAATTATTGAGAAAATTTAGAGAACCGACGTCGAAAGCTGAATGCAGAAGTATTCTGCTGCTGCAGACGTACATCTCGCGTACGGATCGCGAAGGTAACAGAAATTGGGGCTCGTACGGAGCCACGTAGATAGCAGCTTTTCCGTCAGTGTATTTCTGAGTGGAAGAGGAAAGGAAATGACTTGTGTTTGTGCAAGGTACCCACAGCCACGCACCACATAGTGGCTAGGGGAGTATGTATGTAGACTTAGATGTAGAAGAGCCTTCCACAGCATAGATTAACACTAAGAGTTGCATAGAATAAAACACTAACAACAACAGATACAACAAAGCATTGTGGCAGCCGTGTGTTCAGTACACAGCGGAAATACGGATGAGGGATACTACATTGAGGTTACGAAAGTCATGGGATACCTCGTAATATCGTGTCGGACCACCATTTGTCCGCCGTAGTGCGGCAGCTCGATGTGGCATGGACTCAACATGTCGCTGGAAGTCCTCTGCTATCGATCCACGCTGCCTCGATAGCCGTCCATAACTGAGAAAGTATTACCAGTGCAGGAGTTTGTGCACGAACTCACCTCTCAATTATATCCCGTAATTGTTCGATGGGATTCATGAAGAGCGATCTCGGTGGTCAAGTTAGTCGCTTGAATGTCGTGACGTGGCTCATAGTCATCCATAAAAATTTCATCGTTGTTTGGGAACACGAAGTCCATGAATGGCTACAAATGGTCTCGAAGTAGCCGAACATAACCGTCAGTTATTGGTTCAGTTGGACCAGAGGACTCAGTCCAGTCCATGCGAATACAGCCCACACCAGTATGTAGTCACGATCAGCTTGCACAGTGCCTTGTTGACAACCTGGATCCGTGACTCTGTGCAGTATGCGGCGCTCTCAAATCCTACTAGCTGCAACTACCCACTGAAACCGAAACTCGTCTGACCAAGACCCGTTTTTCAAGTCTTCTAGGGTTCAACCGATTCGGTTACGAGCTCAGGACAGGAGGTGCCGGCGATGTCGTGGTTTTATCAAATGCACTTGCAGCCGTCGTGTGGTGTCACAGCCCATTAACGCCAAATGACGCCGCATCTCCTAATGGATACGTTCGTCATACGTCCGACATTGATTCTGCGATTATTTCACACAGTGTTCCTTGTTTGCTCTCGGGCGTTAAGTGGAGGCCCTCGGCCTCTGCGTTGTCCATGAAGAAAGGTAGGGCCAATGCCTAAAATTTTGTACTCGCGGCACGCCCTTGATGCTATGGACCTCGGAATACTGAATTCCTTAACGATTTCGGAAATGGGATGTCCCATGTGTACAGCTCAAAGTACCATTCTGCGTACAAAGTCTGTTAATTCCGATAGTGCGGCCATAATTACATCGGAAATCTTTTCACCTGATTATAAACGACAGCTCCGCCAATTCACCATGCTCTTACACCGTGTGTACTCGATACTACCGCCATCTGTATATGTGCATATCGCTGTCCCATGACGTCACCTCAGCGTATTGTACCTAGTGGAAGGAAATGAAAAACGGTTACAATGCTAAGAACTGACTGGAACGATATATACGAGGGTGACTCCAAAAGAAATGCACACTAGTTTTTTAAAATCCATCTTTTATTCTACATGTTTGAAAGTTTTACAGTGTGTAGATACACCATTTAGGAACAATATTTTCATTTCTCCACATAACTTGAATCCCTCTCAACTGCCATACGCCATCTTAGACCCAGCGCCTGTATACCCGCACGGTAAAATTCTGAACCAATCTGTTGGAGCCATTGTTTGGGAGCGTGCACAAGGGAGTCATCATCTTCAAACGTTGTTCCACGAAGAGAGTCTTTCAGTTTCCCAAAGAGATGACA
This sequence comes from Schistocerca nitens, assembly GCF_023898315.1. Classification (NCBI taxonomy): domain Eukaryota; kingdom Metazoa; phylum Arthropoda; class Insecta; order Orthoptera; family Acrididae; genus Schistocerca; species Schistocerca nitens. Next base: position 649,027,660 of record NC_064619.1, on the reverse strand, counting down.
GTCACATGGAACCAGGTCAGGACTGTAAGGCGGGTGTTTCAGTGTTGTCCATCCGAGTTTTGTGATCGCTTCCATAGTTTTTTGACTGACATGTGGCCGTGCATTGTCGTGCGACAGCAAAACATCCTGCTTTTGCCGATGTGGTCGAACACGACTCAGTCGAGCTTGAAGTTTCTTTAGTGTCGTCACATATGCATCAGAATTTATAGTGGTTCCACTTGGCATGATGTCCACAAGCAAGAGTCCTTCGGAATCGAGAAACACTGTAGCCATAACTTTTCCAGCAGAAGGTGTGGTTTTGAATTTCTTTTCTTGGGCGCATTCGCATAATGCCACTCCATTGATTGCCTCTTCGTCTCTCGTGAAAAATGATGGAGCCATGTCACAATTCTTCCAAGAAATTCATCTCCACCATTCTCGTACTGTTCCAAAAGTTCACTGCATACCGTTTTTCTTGTTTGTTTGTGAGCCACTGTCAACATCCTGGCACAAACCTTTTTTAACGCCAGCAGTTTCAGTATTCTACAAACACTCTCTTCCCCTATCCCAACGTAGCGTGACAATTCGTTCACTGTGATGCATCTGTCAGCATTCACCAACCAATTCGTTAACACTCTGCACATTGGAGTGTGTGCAGTACGAGGCCTGCAGCTGCGAGGACAATCCTCAATATTCCCGTGCCCGCTTTCATCACGTAACCTGCTTGTCCACCGACTAACTGTACTACGATCGACAGCAGCACCTCCATACACCTCTTATGGATGTTTCCCACTGTCTCGTTTTCACAGCAGAGGAATTTTATGACAGCACATTGCTTCTGATGAACTTCAAGTGCAGCAGCCATCTTGAAGACAAGCTGTGACGGCGCCACTCACGGGAACAGGTTGAACAAAGTTTGAAAACAAGCGGGCAGGATGTATATACACACAGTAAAACTTTCACACATGCAGAATGAAAACTGTATTTTTACAAAAATAGTGTGCATTTCTTTTGGAGTGACCCTCGCATAGTCACAAAACTAAGTTCACGTGCCTCGTACTATGTTCCTTTGTCAGTGATATCTGTGGAACGGTGCGATCAATGGTCTCGCCGGAAGCTCGTTCACGTAGAAGGGCGCCCGCCCTCCCCTTGTTTTCATTGTCAGCTCCTGGCCACAATAGCCGCCGACGAAGTTTTCAGGCCGCGGCCCTTTTTGCGCGAGATTTCCCGGTGGGCGCCGGCGGAAGCAAATGAGGGTCCGCTTAATTGATATTGTCAGACAGGCGTGAGGAAGATGGAAAGGCGCGCCCCTACGGGCCCGAGTTGCGAGCGGCGGGAGGCGGCGGGGGCGGCGGAGGTGGCGTGTTGACAAATGAGGCGGCCCCCGCGCGATCAATCAGCCGCCTCCGCCGCCGCCTCTGGTGATGGCACCTCTGCCCACCTCGCGTCTTCTCTTTGTGAGCGCCGCGCGCCGCCATTGTGAGGGCCGCTTTGCCGCCAAAGACGGGAGGCGTCGGCCATCCTGTGTGGCAGGATGGGGCGCAGCCGCAAAACTGCAACCCAGTAACTCGCCTGCTCTGTCGATTTACCGGGCTAGACTCATTCAGTGTTATGAGGGACAGGCGATATTTAACTGTAAGATGCGAGTAAAAAGTTTCGGTACATGATCGTTGCTTCAGCGTATGTGCAACCCATCGCGACTCCTCTGAATGTACATAATCAACCGACCTATAGACCAAGGATTAGTGTGTCTTTCGACGTGCGTCCGTGAGCTACACTACTGGACATTAAAATTGCTACACCACGAAGATGACGTGCTAGAGACGCGAAATTTAACAGACAGGAAGGAGATGCTGTCATATGCAAATGATGAGCATTACAGAGCATTCACATAATGTTGGCGCCGGTGGCGACACCTACAACGTGCTGACATGAGGAAAGTTTCCAACAGATTTCTCATACACAAACAGCAGTTGACCGGCTTTCCCTGGTGAAACATTGTTGTGATGCCTCGAGTAAGGAAGAGAAATGCCTACCATCACGTTTCCGATTTTAATACAGGTCGGATTGTGGCCTATCGCCATTGCGGCTTATCGTATCGCGACATTGCTGCTCGCGTTGCTCGAGATCCAATGACTGTTAGCAGAATATGGAATCGGTGGGTTCAGGAGGGTAACACGGAACGCCGTGCTGGATCCCAACGGCCTCGTATCACTAGCAGTCGAGATGACAGGCATGTTATTCGCATGGCTGTAACGGATCGTGCAGCCACGTCTCGATCACTGAGGCAACAGATGGGGACGTTTGCAAGACAACAACCATCTGCACGAACAGTTCGACGACGTTTGCAGCACCATGGACTATCAGCTCGTAGACCGTGGCTGCCGTTACCCTTGACGCTGCATCGCAGACAGGAGCGCCTGCGATGGTGTACTCAACGACGAACCTGGGTGCACGAATGGCAAAGCGTCATTTTTTCGGATCAATCCAGGTTCTATTTACGGCATCATGATGGTCGCATCCGTGTTTGGAGACATCGTGGTGAACGCACATTGGAAGCGTGTATTCGTCATCGCCATACAGGCGTATCACACGGCGTGGGTGCCATTGGTTACACGTCAGTTGAACAGTGGACGTTACATTTCAGATGTGTTACGACCCGTGGCTCTACCCTTCATTCGATCCCTGCGAAACCCTACATTTCAGCAGGATAATGCACGACAGCATGTTGCAGGTCCTGTACGGGCATTTCTTGATACACAGAATGTTCGACTGCTGCCCTGGCCAGCACATTCTCCAGATCTCTCACCAACTGAAAACGTCTGGTCAATAGTGGCCGAGCAACTGGCCCGTCACATTACGCCAGTCACTACTCTTGATGAACTGTGGTATCGTGTTGAAGCTGCATGGGCAACTGTACCTGTACACGGCATCCAAGCTCTGTTTGACTCAATGCCCAGGCGTATCAAGGCCGTTATTACGGCCAGAGATGGTTGTTCTGGGTACTGATTTGTCAGGGTCTATGCACCCAAATTGCGTGAAAATGTAATCACATGTCAGTTCTAGTATAATATAGTTGTCCAATGAATACCCATTTCTCAGCTGCATTTCTTCTTGGTGTAGCAATTTTAATGGCCAGTAGTGTATATGTCCGGAAGTACTGACACCACGCATTCATATAACTGATATCCCTCGATGGGCTATGAAACAACAACCATCAGTGCGGATGCACATTTTCGTTCGACCTCCAGTGGGAATCTAAAATTAGCGAGCATACAGGACATGGTTAGGAATTTCAGATAAGTGGAGGCGCCAGGTGAGAGTGTGAGTCTTTAGGAGCGTTCCAAGGTAATCTGCACATATGTAGTTAACATTCTGTGTCCAGGTAGTGTAGCGGATGACGGGGTCAAATCTGGGGATCTTGCTGACCAAAGCGGTAGCTTAAGACCATGCAGACAGTTGGCAAAGACACGCGCCACATGCCTTGTTGTGAAGTCACATTATGGTAACAAATGAGGAAGCAGGGTGTCATCGCATTTCGCTCCATCTCTCCCAGCTGTACTCGATGATTGCCCACTTCGTAACGCCAGGAGTTACGCCACTGTGCCTTTCCAGTAACCTGAAAAAAAAATGGATGCTCTCCACAGGGCACTGCCAGATCTGCCGATGATAGTCATCTGGGGCAGTACAGAACTAATCACTGAACACAAAATAACACCACTCCTCAGCAGTCCACGCTTCTCGGTCAAGGCAGCGTAACCGTTTGTGTTTTGGCGTCAACGGCAGCCCACCCAAGGGCCGGTAATTCACTAATCCGACTGCTGCTAGTCTTCGAACTATAGTGCGGGATGCACAGAAAGTTACAGAGAGTCTGTTACTTGTTCTCGGATTGCACGCAGAGATGTGAAGGGATTACTGTCCGCTTACTGCACAGTATGATCATCCTTTACTCTCTTCAGCGTTTGTACCCAGCAGATAAAGTAACCCAGACTATCCAGGACGCCCTTGTCCAACTAGAGCGACTGGGGAAGGAGGCGTCATTCTGCTGGGTACCAGGGCACATGGGAATTCCGGGGAATGAAAGGGCTGATCGAACAGCTGAGGAGGCGTGTCGTGACCGTCAGATCTTCCGGTGTGCTATCCCCCCCGCATGCCCTCACCTTACCTCGCTGTGGCTGTATAAAGTCCTGTGTCGCTGGGGACGTGAGTGGCTAGAAGTGACCGACAACAAGCTCCGTGTCGTCAAGCCCACAACACGGCCGTGGCGTACTCCCTTCCAGCCACGTCGACGGGGCGAGGTCCTGCTTACTCGTCTTCGAATCGGCCACGGCGCTATGACGCAGGGATTTTTACTCTTGCGAGAGGACCCTCCGATGTGTGGTGCTTGGGGCGTGCAGATCACGGTGCACCACATTTTATTGGACTGCATTTCATTTGCTGACCAGCAGACTGCAGCGGATTTGCCGGCGAGGCCGCGGTGGTCTAGCGGTTCAGGCGCTCGGTCCGGAACCGCGGGACTGCTACGGTCGCAGGTTCGAATCCTGCCTCGGGCGTGGATGTGTGTGATGTCCTTAGGTCAGTTCGGGTTAAGTAGTTCTAAGTTCTAGGGGACTGATGACCTCAGATGTTAAGTCCCATAGTGCTCAGATCCATTTGAACAATTTTTTGCCGGCGTATCTGCAGTCTATTTTATGCAATGATCGAACGAATGTGGTTCGCGTATTAAAGTTTTGTGAATTGTCCCACGTTTGTAACAAGATTTTGGGCAGATGTTTTTAAGGTGTCAACAGGGTGGCTGGCTCACCCAAGTTTTTTTGTAAGTGGTCAGCCAGTCACATTTCCCTGTGCTTTTTCTTTTAGCCCTTCTGTGTTTTGTTTTCCCTCTGTTCTAATTTCTTGATTGGCTATCTTGCCGCCTCATTGGTTTTAGTGCATGTGGGAGTTCCTGTGCGATGGAGTCATTGTGTGGTCATTTCGTGTGCATGCGTGTACGACAGTTTTCGTTCTTATCCACATTCGTTTATTTTAATCGTTGTTAGGACGCTGATAACCTCGCCGTTGGGCGCCCATAAGATCTCAACCCGCCCCCCTCCCCCCTACACACACACACACACACACACACACACACACACACACACACACACATAAAAACGTGCTTGACGAGGACTTTCACGACATGTCTGCCCTAAAGTTCCCATTCAGTCCACTATTCGGAAGCCGAAGAACCTGGACATTACCCGATTCGGTCAGCCGGTCAAGTGGGGACCCACAATCAGGTCGCTTTCAAACACTCTCAGGTGCTGATAGCAATGTCTCAGAAAAAGTGTCCCTCACTGATCACTCGACATCTGACGCTGTTCACTCCCATTATGTATCCTACAAGTCCTGGTAACGCAGACTTGTAGCTCTAATTATTTATGACGGTTGCTGAAAAGTAATGCTTCCGAATTTTTTATGAGAAAACACTTCAACGTTTTTATATGAAACAAACGTTACTAACATCCTACATCTTCATTCTTCATGTCTCTATATATTTCTCAACGTAGTCACCCTGGAGACTAAACACTTCTCCCAACGAGAGATCAGTTTGGTGATACCGTCACTATAGAATCTTCGTCTTTCTTGACGGAACCACAATCTCACCTCTACTTGTATCACTTCATCACTATCAAAGTACAGGCCTCGAAGTGTTGAAATCAGATGAAAATTGGATGGGCCCAAGTCCGTATTGTATGGAGAATGATTGATGACACGGAATCCAAGCCGTCTGATCGTTTCAGATGTCGCAGAGCTCGTGTATAGTCTGACATTCTCATGCTGCAGAAGAGGCTGCTCCTTGTGTGGGCGAACTCTTCCAGTTCGAAACTGGATTACAGAGTGCTATTTCTAACCAACCGACATAGTTACGTTACACACAATCATATTAAACGCTCCAATTTGCAGCCCTCTAGAGGCAGAGGGCACCAAGAATAAAGATGTAGAATGTTAATGATGTTTACGCCCTCGTGCATACTCGCCCATTAAGCGTACGTGTACGAAGTTACAATGACGTCTGATCATCTCTTCACAGTACCTAACATCTCTTTTTTTTTTTTCATTTTTCCTTTCTTTGCAGACAGTATATTTAGCTTACTTCAATGTGAACCAAACATGTCAAATTATTAATAGGTTTCTGTAACCTATTACTTCGTGGACAGGAATTCGTTACCTATTACAATTCCGTTCATTCCTATTGGTTGTTGACCCTCCTCAAGCTTTTGCTAACACAGCTGTAGCGTCTGTGAAACACCTTGTGTACCCATTTGACAAATGGACACTACATCTACATCTACATAATTACTCTGCGATTCAAAATTAAGTACCTGGCAGAGGGTTCATTGAAGCACCTTCAAGATGTTTCTCTAACATTCCACTATCGAACGGCGCGTAGAAAGAGAAAACTTAAATCCTTCTGTGCGAGCTGTGATTTCTCTTATTTTGTTACGATTATCATTTCCCCCTATGTAGGTAGGCACAAAAAAAAAATATTTTCGGAATAAGAGGAGAAAGTTGGTAATTCAAATTTCAGGAGAAAATTCTGCCTCAACGGGAAATGCCTTAATTTTAATGACTGACATCCCAATTCACGTCTCATGTCGGTAGCACTCTCTCCCCTGTTTCGAGACAGTACAAAACGAGCTGCACTTCCTTGAACTTTTTCGATATTCTCCGTCAGTCCTATCTGATGTGAGTACCAAACCACACAGCAGTACTCCAGAAGAGGGCAGACGAGTTGGTGTAACAAGGCTCTTTAGTAGACCTCTTGCACTAAGTGTTCCGCCAATAAATCGCAGTCTTTGGTTTCCCCGCAACATTAGCTATGTGATCATTCCAAAAAAATGGTTCAAATGGCTCTGAGCACTATGGGACTTAACTGCTGAGAAGGGCATCACTCACATCCGTGCCCGAGGCAGGATTCGAACCTGCGACCGTAGCGGTCCTGCGGTTCCAGACTGCAGCGCCTTTAACCGCACGGCCACTTCGGCCGGCCCCATGAGTCTCTTGGGTAACCTTACTTCTCCCATGCGTGTAACATGACCCCACCATCTAAGCCTGTTCGCCCTGACTGCTACATCTATAGAGTTCATTCCCAGTTTTTCTTTGATTTCCTCATTGTGGACACCCTCCTGCCATTGTTCCCATATACTAGTACCTGCAATTATCCTACCCACTTTCATATCCGTAACCTCAACCTTGTTGATAAGGTAACCTGAATCCACCCAGCTTTCGCTCCCATGCAACAAAGTTGGTCGAAAGATTGAACGGTGCACAGATAACTTAGTCTTGGTACTGACTTCCTTCTTGTAGAAGAGAGTAGATAGTAGCTGAGCGCTCAGTACATTAGCTTTGCTACACCTCGCTTCCAGTTCTTTCACTATGTTGCCATCCTGTGAGAATATGCCCGCATCTCGTGGTCGTGCGGTAGCGTTCTCGCTTCCCACGCCCGGGTTCCCGGGTTCGATTCCCGGCGGGGTCAGGGATTTTCTCTGCCTCGTGATGGCTGGGTGTTGTGTGCTGTCCTTAGGTTAGTTAGGTTTAAGTAGTTCTAAGTTCTAGGGGACTGATGACCATAGATGTTAAGTCCCATAGTGCTCAGAGCCATTTGAACCATTTTTTGTGAGAATATGCATCCTAAGTACTTGAAACCGTCCATCTGTTCTAACTTTGTTCCTCCTCTTTGGCACTCAATCCGTTTATATCTCTTTCCCACTGACATTACTTTCGTTTTGGAGATCTAATCTTCATACCATAGTCCTTACATTTCTGATCTAGCTCTGAAATATTACTTTGCAAACTTTCAATTGAATCTGCCATCACAACTAAGTCATCCGCATATGCGAGACCGCTTATTTTGTGTTCACATATCTTAATCTCACCCAGCTAGTCTATTGTTTTCAATATATGATTAACCGCAGGGACTCAGTCGTCCTTTGTCGGCTCCGCATTGGCCACACCCGACTGACGCACAGTTATTTACTGTGTCGTGAGGATCCACCTCTTTGTCGTTGTGGGGCGTCCTTCACGGTGGTCCATATTCTGTTGGAGTGCGCCCTTTTAACTGTGCTCAGGCAGACTTTTGCGCTGCCTGATACGCTCCCTGCGCTTTTAACTGACGACTCTGCCATAGCGGACTTAGTTTTGCGTTTTATTCGGGCAGGGGGATTTTATCGCTTAATGTAAGTGTGGGTGTTTCTGTGTTGATTCTGGCCTATGGCCTACGATTTTAGTCTGATTTTTTAATGTGTTTCTCGGTGGTTGGCTTTTCCCTTTTTTCTCTATGGTCGGCCAACCACCATCACACTCGGTGTGATTTTAATTTGTTTTGTTTGTTCTCTGTCGGAGTATTTCTTGTCCTGTGTTGTCTGCCGTCTTTCCTGTTGTTCGTTTTGTATTCTCTTTGGGTGGTTTTAGTTTTTTGGAAAAAGGGACCGATGACCGTAGCAGTCTGGTCCCTTTAATCCCACAAACCAACCAACCAACCAATATATGATCCATAAATAATATGAACAACAGTGGAGACAGGTTGCAGCCTTGTCTTGCCCTTTGTCGTGTAATGGAAATTCAGTGGATTTCCTTTAGTACTCATGTCGATGACTTCACACTTTTCATCATTTAAGGCTGTACTTTGTCGGCACTCCGTGTAACATTTGCTTTTACCACCGCGTGTGGACGTTCCCGCGCAGCTAACAGAGTGGTCGCCGTGTGCCAGGAGGCAGCCGGCCGTTCCCTGCAGCCGCTGTGACGAGCGGCCCGCCGCCTGGCGCGCCCCTCGCCGCTTTACTGGCTGTTCCACTCAGGAGCGCAAATTACGGCCAGGCGCGCAGGCCGGCACCCGAGGAACGGGCGTGCAGCCTGCGCGAGCTGCGCATGCGCGCGCGCGCCTGCCACTGTGCCGTGCCGGCGCTCTCCGCCGCTTTGCGCATAAAAAAGCACGCAGAGTCCCTCCAAACAGGCGAGACGCCGCGGCTGCTGCTTAGCGTCACGTCCGTGAATAAGTAATGAGAGCGCCCGCGAGTCCCTCGCAGCCGCTCGCCGTCCCAAAAAGCCGAGCCTAGATGCGCCCGCGCCCGCTTAATGTTGTATTGCATTAAACTCGCCCTCGAGTCTGCTATTCATTCGCCTACACTTAGCGCCTGAATTTTTAACCACTGTCGGAGAGAGAAAAGGTTCCGTGAAATATTTAAAATAACAAATTGCCCATTGCATGATCGATGCGTACCAGTCGGAAGTTAATTACATTTCGCAGAAGAACCTCTCAAGACTCTAGACTCCAAAAACTGTACTACTTTCAAGTGCGAGTAAAATTTTATTGATTGAATTTCTAATCTATCTTTTCAGATATAATGCAGTTTGAGCGGACGACCTCCTCTTTTTCAGTGTCCATCAGAGATTTGCAGCAAAAAGTGCTAGTGAAATCTGTGCGGCTGGTCCCGGCGGAGGTTCGAGTCCTCCCTTGGTCGTGTGTGTGTGTGTGTGTGTGTGTGTGTGTGTGTGTGTGTGTGTGTGTGTGTGTGTTTGTCCTTAGGGTAATTTAGGTTAAGTAGTGTGTTAACTTACGTACTGATGACCTTAGCAGTTAAGTCCCATAAGATTTCACACACATTTGCACATTTTTTCGCTAGTGAAATATTCATTTTGCGATGCTCTTGGCAAGTAGTCTACTTTCCACAACAAAAGAGCATTAAACAGCCAAACGTTGGTAGCTAAATCATACGGTACCACGTATCGATAGCATCCCACAGTTGTCAAAGTTGAAAACGGAGCTGCGGTCGTGCGGGTTCCGTTAGAAAAAATAGTGCACACCTCCTGAGCCTCGCTTCCAACGGTTCTGTACTACAAGCGCCCTCCACCGCCGCGCTATAGGACGTCTCTTCGCTACGTGACGATCCGCAGACGCAAAGTAATCACCATCGTTTGTGCTTGGTTCAGAGAGTCTCTTCCTTGTGACACTGGCAGCTGGACTCTTGTTTCTTAGTGAATGAGACTGGTGTCCAAAATTCCCAGTTCTGTGTCTAATTGACCATGAATGATACGAATAGTCAACAGATGTCTTGCTTTGCATAGAGGATGGCATTTCGGGCCGGCCTGGCTAGCCGCGCTGTCCAACGCGCTGCTTCCCGAGCGGGAAGGCGTGCCGGTCCCAGGCAAGAATCCGCCGGGTGGATTACTGTCCAGGTCCAGTGTGCCGAAGTCGGCTTTCCATCTGCCTCGACGAATGCGGGCTGGTTCTCATTATTCCGCCTCAGTTACACTAAGTCGGCGATTGTTGCGCAAACACTGTCTCCACGTATGCGTACTCCACTCATCAATACTCTACAATGCAAACGTTTGGGGCTACATTCGTCTGTTATCAGATGTTCCCGGGGTGGTGGAGGGGCGGTGGGGGGGGGGGGGGAATTGGGGGAGGTCCACCTGAGACTGGACCGCACAATAACCCTTAACCCTGGGTCCGGTGTGGTTGTGGTGGCGGGGTTGGGGGGGGGGGGGGAATGTGGACTGCTGTCGCTTGTTGTGGGGTTGTAAACCACTGAGGGCTACGGCGTGACGAAGCCTCTCCGTCGTTTCTAGGTACCCAGTTCAATAGGCAGTACACAAGTGTGACGTCAGAAAAAGACGACCATTATTTGGCTGTAAGAGCACGACGGTACGGCCTCAGCACTGCGGAGCAACTGACATTTGACCTCGCAGCATCCTCTAGATATGCCCTATCTAGGCAAACGGTGTGCAGAAGGCTTCGGCAGAGTGGCCTTCATTGCAGTGGACCAATGTTTTAACAGGTGAGTCCCGAGTCAGTTGGTAAGTGATTCTCGATGGATTTGCATCTGGAGGGAACGTGGAACATGATTTCGTGTCCCAAACGTTGTGGAAGGAGACAGATATCGAGGAGGATACACAATGGTATGGGCAGGGATTATATTTACCACCAGAACCCCTCTTCATGAAATTGTACGGGAGAATCGGGTTTGAATCCCATAGAACATTTCTGCGATGCACTAGGGTGACAGGGTGCATCACATCAACATCCACCAATCACTCTCCAAGACTTGCCAGCAGCTACGCAGGAAGACGGGGCGTTATTGCCTCAACATGACATTGGTGACACTATTTACAGCGTGCTGCGTCGTTGTCAGGCCTGTACTGCTGCCAGAGGTGGTCACACTCCATAGGGAGCACATTAACCAGTTGTCGGAATGTGGGTGCAAATCTGTCGAACTGGAAAAATAGAGCCGGCCGGAGTGTCCTTACGGATCTAGGCCCTACAGTCTGGAACCGCGCGACCGTTGCGGTCGCAAGTTCGAATCCTGCCTCGGGCATGGATGTGTGCGATGTCCTTAGGTAAGTTAGGTTTAAGTAGCTCTAAGTTCTAGGGGACTGATGACCTCAGCAGTTAAGTCCCATTGTGCTCAGAGCCATTTGAACCATTTGGAAAAATAGAACATTTGCGTCTACTGTTATACATGTTGCAGTTGCTTACGTTCTATATTCTTTACGTTGTTTCTACTTTGCTATCACCTGTTTGAACTGTTTTGTGGCAAAATAAACACAGCCTCACAAGATTTCCGTTTGTTGCTTTAATTTTGAGCACCATTGTATTTGTAATGAGTCTTCGTACATCTGGAGAGATTCAAGTAAATCAAATCTCCTGTTTACTATGTTGTTCTGCTCCTCTCTAGTTTTTCTACGACAGTTGCCACACAACTCGGTAGCCCATGTCTCCTTACCACTGTGTACAAAGTCGTGCACTACAAATTAAGATACGAAAATTCAAGGCGATTCGATACTAAAAAAGTTAGCTATAAAAATGTCTGATTTGCAAGTTTAGTTTCGTGCTATCCTAACCATGTAATCTAAGCACTTTTTGCAACGTTCTATTAGTCTTTCAACCCCTCTACATAGAAGTTGTCTACCTAATAATCGAACCAGTTGATGACTGTGTTAAATTCATCATCGTGTTCAAACTGTTGTTCCTCAAGCCACTCTTTTAACTGCAATATTAGATTGTAACAATGTCGATTCTTGATTGCCGAAACTGTTCGTTGAAATAAGAAAACAGCCTAAAATCAGTTCGTGGCTGACTAGTCGATAAAGATAATCGGCTTAGCACGACAGATGTTACGAAGTTATTGTGGCTGCATTGACAGCTACATCGAAGACAGTTTTCAGAGCGAAGACCATAACAGCAGGAACTAATACGGAATTGAATCTTAGGTTTCTTCATTATTCATTGTTAACTAAAGCACAAGACAAGGATGAGGACAGTCACCTACCTTTTTTTAAAATTTGCATTGTTTCTAAGTGGAAATGTATAATAAACCAAGGAAACTATGTACCGGACGAACAGTCTCGGCTGCCCCATAATGCCAGCCTAGATATCACCACACAATGGATTACTTTAAGCTACATTCCCCTAGCACTCTATCAAGAAACACTCCCTTTCGGACTTCTGACTCAACCCTTCCCGAACTCTTGTTCTTACTTCGTCGACCTTGTGCAGCTCACAAACCTGGTAACAACAACTAAAGCAGCTCGACTACCTCCCACATCCACACAGAGACATTACAAACTTCCTCGTGCAAGCAGCACGAAGTAGTATTTCGACGCGTTTGATCATCCTCGTAGCAGGAATATTTGGTGTTCTTGGAAGGTTGCTATTTCTATGTCCAACGTGATGCGGGATATAAACTGTGGCCGCCCGGTTTGTGAGTCAGCCGCGAAAAACCCCTGACACCGTGCTAAATATACCCTCCGCCACACGCTTGCCTTCCTGTCCTGCCGTCCGCATCTGCCACGAGCAAATCGTGCCCGTGCAGCTAACAGTTGCTTACCACGCCACTGACGACGACAGCTCAGTACTGCCTGACAAGGCCATTTCAAGTACCGCCCACCAGGCAGCAACGTCGATACAGACGGAAGAAAATACACGTTGCGTCACGTGTAAGACAAACGCCGTTTCCGACATTGCTCGGGAACACACACCACCCGTAGGCGCGCTGCGATCATGCCCGTAGCCCGTTTCTCGGATATTGTGTCAGACAGGGTATCGGTTTTCACTGGAACTAATTAAGTGTAGAGATAAGCGATGTTGACAAATAATTGATGCTCATTTCGATTTTATGGTTCAAATGGCTCTAAGCACTATGGGACTTAACATCTGAGGTCATCGGTCCCCTAGAACTTAGAACTACTTAAACCTAACTAACCTAAGGACATCACACACATCCATGCCCGAGGCAGGATTCGAACTGCGACCGTAGCAGTCACGCGGTTCCAGACTGAAGCGCCTAGAACCGCACGGCCACACTGGCTGGCTGTGAAGCCACATTACAATCTCTTTCACAGCAGTAAGTAGCTCAGATGGTATGAACAGAACACGAAAAATGATTTTTCTTCCAAATACAGTTTCTACATCTTTGGCCAGTGTGTTTCTCCCAAATCTGAAGTGCGCTCTGGTGAAAGTAGTACACTTGAACGAACAATAAAACTTGGTTTTCCAGACGTCTGTTGGTTAGGATCCACAGCCAAAAGAAAATGGAGCTGAACATACTTCCTCAATAGATATTACATTTGCCGGTGGTTTTGGCCGAGCGGTTCTAGGCTCTTCAGTCCGGAACCGCGCTGCTGCTACGGTCGCAGGTTCGAATCCTACCTCGGGCATGGATGTGTGTGATGTCCTTAGATTAGTTAGGTTTATTTAGGTCTAAGTCTAGGGGACTGATGACCTCAGATGTTGAGTCGCATAGAGCTTAGAGCCATTTGAAAAAGATTACATTTAGTGATGTGAGCTTCCCAGTAACCGATGAGATAGAAATTAACTAATTTCAATGTGTGATTATGGGCGAAGAATGCAGTCCACTCAAGGAATATTTTTCCCTGCCTGAATTATTAGCAGCGCAGGATTAGCCGAGCGGTCTAAGGCGCTGCAGTCATGGACTGTGCGACTGGTCCCAGCGGAGGTTCGAGTCCTCCTTCGGGCATGGGTGTTTGTGTTTGTCCTTAGGCTAATTTAGTTTAAGTAGTGTGTAAGCTTAGGGACTGATGACCTTAGCAGTTAAGTCCCATAAGATTTCACACACATTTGAACATTTTTTGCCTGAATTATTATTCGATAATACTGTTTCACGCTTTCGCGTTGTTCTCTGTCAAACATGAGAATCCGTGTACTGTATGTGAATCGCTAACAACAGAAAGGAAACACGTTCCAAAGTTTCAAAATTCCTTTTATTACATGAAAGTAGTCAAACAGGGCAGGCCCACCGAACGTTACAGATGTGGAATTTTTTCACAGTCAGTAAAGCGCCTCTAGCAACACGTGCAGTTCACTAGGAGGAAACTGAGAAAATAGGAACGATGTTACACTGTTAGTGATAGGACGAACCTCATATTGGTTTATTTACAGATGTAAAAACGACAATCAGTTTATACATGGAAATCGGCTACGAAAGAATTTTACTCGTCTGAAATGCTCGTGACATTACTGCGCCGTTGACTGGAAGTAACAATACTACCCTATTTTGTGGTATGAAAATGCATCGACGTCATTTTCTATCGTTTTTGCTCTAAATAAAGCAGGCTGTTTGCAGGGGCATATCCTTTCTTAGAGGGTACTGTTAAGGCGGGCGCCGCTGTCGTAGATGGTAATTCAGGTGCTTCGCTTTAATGCTGGCATAACAAGCCCAGTTTACCGCGTAAGAGCTCCTAGATTGACTTTTAAGTGCCACCTTATCCCCGCGGAGCCAAAGTTATATCGTGGGTCTTAACGAATCCTTCGCTAAAAGAAACTGGCGCGTAACACATTCCAAAGTAATACCGACGTCCCGAACAGTGAGTGCTACGTGAGTACAAAGTAATCTATTCATATTGCTTTTTCTTACTCCTAACGCTGTTCATATTTATAGTATCAGACATGTAGATATAGTTACGTCACAGTTGTGATGAGTGGGTGGATACCGGTAGTATGGTGATAGAGTATGAAGAGCTTGACGATTCAATTCTTACGACCAGAAAAAACGTTTTAATAGAAGCATGGAAACTGTGTAACACCCAAACTTCCACGGTCAGCATCAATTTGATTAAAGTCTTTCTTGGTATTGGGATAGACATTTTGAAACCACCATGAAATTCGACGTTTCGACCTACTTTGGAGGTTTTTTTTGTTTTTTTTTTAAGGCAATTGAGCTGCCGGTTTATGGGGATGGTCTTCCTTTATACTGTTCTATTTCGGTTGCTACGCGACAACCGACGTCACTTCCCTCAGCGTCATTTGACAGTTGAAAGTCACGATCCCTGTGGAGGGGTAGTTACATAGAAGGCTACTGTGTGTGCTAGTTGCAGGTAACAGCGAAGCGGCGGCTACTCTGTAAACGGGGGCAAAGTTTTCCTCCGCCAACACAACGCCAGTTGTCTTGTCAATCAGGACAGATGTAGGAATGACAGATTCAGCAGGTCGGGAGATGGAAACATCGTTACTGCTGTAGCGCGCTTTCGTATTTGGGAAAACTGCGTAAAACAGCAGTATCGGCAACACTTTCGGACTGACAGTAGAAATGGCGTGGATCGAGCCATCTGCGAGTAACGCACGGAGCAGTATTCACCAAGTTAAACATGCACTCGTCATATTTCGTCTTTTTCTGTTGAAGTCTTACAGAGCTGTAATGTTCCGAATTTGCCGATTACGAGAATCAATCGAAGGAAAACGACTGTATTGACAGCTGAACAAGATGGAAGGGTAAAAAATTGCTGAAT
The DNA here is from genome assembly GCF_023898315.1 of Schistocerca nitens. Lineage (NCBI taxonomy): Eukaryota > Metazoa > Arthropoda > Insecta > Orthoptera > Acrididae > Schistocerca > Schistocerca nitens. Next base: position 649,011,898 of record NC_064619.1, on the reverse strand, counting down.
GGAGAGACGCTGGAATATGTGCAATATTTTTAAGTATATGGCAAGTATAAAAATTACGAAATGAAATTTTAAGGTTAACATTAATTCGAGATAGCAACGGAAAAAGTTCTCTCTAAGAATAGGATATTTTCTGCAGATGTATGGGAAACAGATTAGGGAAATGTTTATGAAGTGTTTGGCTGCAGTGAAGAGAACAAAAACTTTGATCATGAGAGAAGAGAGGAAAAGGTTGCAGCCTTTTGAAAAAAGTAAAGATAGAAAAAGGAAAAACAACATGTGTAAGAAACTAGATGATAATAAGGAGAATAGGAAAAAGATTTCAGTTAATAGATGTTATTGAAGGGAGAAAAACAAACTGGTTTGGACGTGTACCAAGGAAATATTAAGGAAATGAAATTATATTGGAAAGGCTGTGAGGCGAGGAGCAGATCAGGACAACAAAGGACTCGGGTTCTGAACGAACTGCTTAACGGATGTAAATGCAAGTACTTGTTCATACAGCAGGAAACTTGGTGATGTCTGTAATGTTAATGTAAGTGAAAACTGGCAAGGTAGTCCAGTTAATTATTGACACAAGCAATTAAATGCATGCGATTCCAAACATTTGTTGTCTTAGGCATGAAGAAAGACGGTAGAAGAATTTATTTCCGGATTCAGAGAGCGGCAATAGAGGAAAGTGTGGTACCTTGGATCACTTTCTACTTTAGCTTCTAGCTTCTGTAACAGAAATTTAATGTATTTCCTAATTAGTTTTGAAATGATAGAGTTCACTTCATGCGTGCGTAAGTCTTTTATTGGAACTTGAAAAATTACGCTGGAAACGTTAGATTTTCCCAAATGTGAAGAACTCTTCAAAGATACGACATGGTCAAGGAGTTAGGAACAAATTATAGAAGTGGAGAAATCGAGAAAATCTTGTCAATACCTTATTTAATAGCGTACGTGTTACATTATTACTCTGTAAGTAGCAGTAATCAGTAAGTGAAATGTGATTCAGGATAAATGTTACCGAAAAGCAGCCAAAAGTTAAAAACATTTTGGAATAGAATCTGTTGGCAGCTAACATACATTTCCGTCTTCCGAGCAGGGAAAATTGTTAAGACGTTTAACAACTCGGTTCATTTGCAAATATCACGTGTTCCTCGGTAAGAGACCTGCTGTTTCAACATACAAGATGGTGCACTATTGACGAAGTATAAAAGTATAAATAATTTTACTCAGCATGAAACACTTACGTGCCGGCCGGAGTGGCCGAGCGGTTCTAGGCGCTACAGTCTGGAACCGCGCGTCCGCTACGGTCGCAGGTCCGAATCCTGCCTCGGGCATGGATGTGTGTGATGTCCTTAGGTTAGTTAGGTTTAAGTAGTTCTAAGTTCTAGGGGACTGATGACCTCCGAAGTTATGTCCCATAGTGCTCAGAGCCATTTGAACCATTTGAAACACTTATTTCTCACTACAACAAAAACTGTAGAAAATGCTGCAAACTGCTTACGGCGGTGTCTAGTGCGCCCTTCTTCGTGTGGTTCCATAATCAATCAATAGACTGAAACACCGACCAGCAGACATGGTGTTTTAATATGAGCGTTAACCTCCAGGTAGAACATTCTTTCCTTCTTGGAATATTTGTGTACCAAGGTCTGTTCCCACTTCGTACCTGTTGACATTTTCCTCGAAATTTTAACGATATCGCAGTCTCAGAGGTCTATCTCGACAAATGCACCGTTAGTCTGAATGCTGAAGAAGGGAATCTTGAACCATACTGTCGCACCAAGCCGTCTTTCAAAATTTGACTGCTCGTATTATAATCTCACTTTTCCTACCACTATGGGAGCGACTGCTTGACGTATCATCCGAGCAGTGTGTAATGCGATTGTAAAGCCATTATTTTCTCGACATATATGGCACATCTGTATGATGAAGCGCCATTGATGGATGGATCATACTCTACAGAGAGACAAGGTACTGTCGAAAGGGTATCGCCTGGGGCATTGGTCACAATCCTAATATTTTTGGAACGCAGTCAATTAGAGTGGGCACTTTTTCTTAAGTGTCCGATTGAACGTGGCGACAACCACATCGGAGCTGTCCAAAAAATCAACCTAAAAAACCATTCACAGGGCTCAGTTCGACAGTCGTGCCACCCAGCCGAAATCTGACATAAACTAGGCTGTTCTTCATGGTGCAGAGTCCTAAGATGGATGAATAGTGAGGTTACGCGCTGTTATTCTAGGCGAGAACGTTCTACTGTGTCCAGGTTCCGTAGCAACACAGTCCATTTGCATAAAACACAATTTGCGTCGCGACTGCTTTCGACCCCCAGGCGAACCTCAATTGGCACGAATTATTTAAGATCGCATGTGTCTACATCTACATGGTTACTTTGAAATTCACACTAAAGTGCCTGGCAGAAGGTGAACCAATCAGTTGAATATTGTGGCGGAAATAACAAGATTCCGATTGCGTGTTGCGAAGTGGCGTGATTATTTCAGTCAATACTTTAATGCTGGAATACACCGATACTTTTATATTTCAATTAACTTCTTGTAATATGGGCCCACGGCATGTGTAATTGTTTAAAAGACGCCGCTAATGCCTGTAGTAGATCTTAGCCTGCTCTTGTAAATTCCGCATTATGACATTGTGAGTCATTTTGGTTCAAATGGCTGTAAGCACTATGGAACTTAACATCTGAGGTCATCAGTCCCCTAGACTTAGAACTACTTAAACCTAACTAACCTAAGGACATTACACACATCCGTGCCTGAGGCAGGATTCGAACCTGCGACCGTAGCAGCAGCGCAGTTCCGGACTGAAGCGCCTAGGTCCGCTAAGACACAGCGGTCAGCCTGTGACTGATCTAAAAACATATGAAACAACATACCACGACAATATAATGGGGTACAACAATAGCATGAACAATAAACTCCGTGATCAGCTAACGCACACGCGCCTAAAAATTTTCGATGCCATCTCACGGCACACATATAGTTTATAAATATAGGTGTTGCTGTACGGTTGTGTCCTACTTTATAACCTGTTAACATAAGTATAATTTTTTATTGTCATTTTCTTGCCTCACTTGGTTCTTGTCAGCTGTCCAGGCATGAGCATATATTAAATGAAGAGTCTCTACAAAATTGAATAGAAGATATGTAAATGTTATAAAACTGTCAATACAGACGCTGGTACATTGAAAATTTCAAGTGAAATATGCTTATCTTTTTTTAAAAAAATCGGTGAACTAAGTCTTCACGAATACGAAGCACTTCACTTTACTGATATTACAAGAAATAAGCAGTATGTGAGGAGGAATGTTGGGAGGAAAGTGTTTCGGAAATGTAGGATGGAGCCGTGGATGAAGAACCCCTAACCAAACGTTCTGGAAGAACGTGGGAGAAGAGAGGTTAAGAGGAGCCTTGACGTGGAGAGGAAGGGAAGTATTCTGTCAAAGCTGGAAGGTGGGTGGCAGTTGCGGATACCTGAACAACGGCCTACACGAAATTAGTGAAATGTCACCGCAGATCAATCTGAACTGCCGTTTCTGGTCTAAGAATCTTTTGGCGAGTGTGGAGAGTTGCTTTAATATATAACACTACACGAGACGATAGAGTAAAGAAAGTAAAGTAGACAAGCCATCGCGAATTGTTTTCAGAGGCTATGGACGTAGTTCTTATATTTAAGATGGCAGCATTCAGATTCTGGAATAGATCTTGCACACAATACATCCAAGAAAGTTTGCCATCTTAAGCCCTATGAACTGAAAACGTTTATCTTCACTGACTGTTTGACCAGCTTGGAACATTAAAATTTTCGTTTTGCTACAGTCCTTCGTTTTGTAGCAGTGGTCGTTAATTTGCTCTCTGAAAGCCACGTTCTGATTTTAATTCCTACCCTATTGGCTGCTTCATTTTCATTCATTTCCACGTTTCTCACTTGTCATTTACGAGAAATTTTTTCGAGTTATCCGTCATGAGTAATGGCAGATAAATGATATATATCAAGGAAAACAGTGCATCCAAAACAAAACCCTGTGGCACCCACCACTGTCATGAGACCACACATCTACTTTGTACTCGTGTTCTTTTGTACATAGAGCTGAAAGCTTTTAAGTCATGTCAGAGCAGAGCAGAGCTATTGAGCAATGCCATGCTATTTAAGCTGACCGTGAGCAATGATCATTGTACTTGTAGTTGGCCTCTGTACGCGAGGACAGGGACGACACAGTAAACCAAAACTTAGCAGTGTAACCGTTTATTTTTAATAGGTCGCTTAACCAGGAACTTTGTAACACAGTTTTAGGATTTTGAAATGAGAATCAAGTCTACTTTTGACATATTTTGATTAATATTATGTTCACAAAAGTTAATCAGAGGTTATCAGAGAGATATGCTGACAAGCGGTAAAGGTGACGGTAACATCGTGTGAGAATGAAGAACTATATTGAGAATGAAGCACTTGCTCGGTGCATATCGTGAATGTGAGATTATCGAAATAAAATACAAAATCGAATTAAGTTAGCAGCACATGTTGCGGACCAGAAACTTAAGATAATCGAGCTGCTCAAATTACAGATCGCACTACTCAGGACAGTGAACACTTAGGTTCAATATGTTCAAACGTGTGTGAATTCCTAAGGGACCAAAGTGCATCGATCCCCAGACTCACACACTACTTAAACTAACTCACGCTAACGTATGCTAACACACACCCATGCCCGAGGGAGAACTCGAACCTCCGGCGGGAGGGGCCTCGCAGTCCGTGACAGGACGCCTCAAACCACGCGGCAGCTCGGCGCGGCGAACACAGCAAAGCGTAGCAAGCAGCCACAGATTGGCATCAACTCCTGTCTCCTCCGACCCTCCATCCGCGACCATCTCCGGGCTCCGGTATTCGCCCTCGAACGCTCGAAAAATTCCTTCCTACTGCCCACATTCTAACCTTTCAAAGGTTCAACGTGCTGGGGACGACTCCAACCTATTGTCAAAGCTACAGGCGAAAATTGCAACTAAATTTACCACAAATAGGAGCGAGGACCACAAACTTCAGGCTTTTTGCGTAAAAGACACACATTTTACCATCATGAGCTTGGCAGTGAACTGATGTATTACTTTGACTGATCTCCCCATGGCTACCATGTGCTCAGATGCACAACTCCACAAACATTTTTTTTTCCCTCGGGGTAAAACGGAACCTACGCTGCTACACTTGCCGAGCAACACTTCGGTGTCTGGGCGTTTGAACTTAGTGTAAAAAAGAAATTCCTTGGCGTCAAGGGGGTGACAAGTGAGCACGGCGTTCATTATACAACGTACGGGGTAGCACCAGCAGTGTTCACACAATGGCAGTGGAGTTTGATTTACTCTGATTTATTAATCATTAGAGACCTGTTGCCTTACATTTTATAACACGTCGTTCATTTTACAGCTTTTCATATTCATTAAAAACATATTCCATATTACAAACAGCAATTATTGTTTTCAACAAGTACAATGAAAGAAGAAATAAGTTCAAATACATTAGAAATTGAAAGAAAAAAAAACACAAAAATAACAAAAATTTTAAGATATGGTGACCGATTATAGAAAAGACTTTGACTGAAAGAGAGAGAGAAATATTACCATATCTGAGCAAGCCTATTCTGAAAGCCTCGGAACTACTACAAGCCTTGTAGTCCAGGTTCGCTACACTTTAATTTATAGATTAATATTTCTAAACACTATTTACAAAAACCCATTGGAGTGGACCACAGCCTGGCTTCTGCGAAAATTGCTCGATTCCCAGGGAGGTGCGTTTGACTAAATGAGATCGGCGGACTGCCCTCTGCCGGACAAAGGAGTTCCCTACACCCATATTGAGGCCCACTTGAGCTGCTAGGAGGGCTAGAAGCTTCCTCAAATATTTCAAATGGCTCTGAGCACTATGGGACTTAACATCGGAGGTCATCAGTCCCCTAGAACTTAGAACTACTGAAACCTAACTAACCTAAGGACATCACACACATCCATGCCCGAGGAAGGATTCGAACCTGCGACCGTAGCGGTCGCGCGGTTCCAGACTGTAGCGCCTAGACCCGTTCGGCCACTCCGACCGGCGAAGCTTACTCTCAGAGCACCAATTTTTCTACTGCCCACAGTAATGGCTAGGAAACAGAGGTCGAAAAATGAAGTGATGTCACATAGCAAAATGTAGCAAATCTATTCATTGCCTTAGTTCTTCTACCTTCATATGAGAGTGACTTCGATACCTAGTAGAGGTCACCGATTTCTTCCGCGTGTGTCACGCTTGTAGAATTCCGAATTCGCATGAAATTCTGTGATCAAATTGAACCAAAATCGAGGACTATGAAACTTTTTTTGCGTTTAAAAATGGAAAGAAAGGAATGAAACAGTGAAATAAAATAAATGCGTAATACCCTGTGTTAATTTATTGGTATTATGACGAACGAGTCCGGTAGTAGAAATTACCGCAGATGATGCTGTAATTTACCGTCTAGTAAGGTCACCCGAAGACCAGTATCAGTTGCAAAGCGATTTAGAAAAGATTGCTGTATGGTGTGGCAGGTGGCAGTTGACGCTAAATAACGAAAAGTGTGAGGTGATCCACATTAGTTCCAAAAGAAATCTGTTGATTCGATTACTCGATAAATAGTACAACTCTCAAGGCTGTCAATTCAACTAAGTACCTGGGTGTTAAAATTACGAACAACTTCAGTTGCAAAGACCACATAGATAATATTGTGGGGAAGGCGAGCCAAAGGTAGCGTTTCATTGGCAGGACACTTAGAAGATGCAACAAGTCCACTAAAGAGACAGCTTACACTACACTCGTTCGTCCTCTGTTAGAATATTGCTGCGCGGTGTGGGATCCTTACCAGGTGGGATTGACGGAGGACATCGAAAGGGTGCAAAAAAGGGTAGCTCGTTTTGTATTATCACGTAATAGGGGAGAGAGTGTGGCAGATATGACACGCGAGTTGGGATGGAAGTCATTAAAGCAAAGACGTTTTTCGTCGCGGCGAGATCTACACTCCTGGAAATGGAAAAAAGAACACATTGACACCAGTGTGTCAGACCCACCATACTTGCTCCGGACACTGCGAGAGGGCTGTACAAGCAATGATCACACGCACGGCACAGCGGACGCACCAGGAACCGCGGTGTTGGCCGTCGAATGGCGCTAGCTGCGCAGCATTTGTGCACCGCCGCCGTCAGTGTCAGCCAGTTTGCCGTGGCATACGGAGCTCCATCGCAGTCTTTAACACTGGTAGCATGCCGCGACAGCGTGGACGTGAACCGTATGTGCAGTTGACGGACTTTGAGCGAGGGCATATAGTGGGCATGCGGGAGGCCGGGTGGACGTACCGCCGAATTGCTCAACACGTGGGGCGTGAGGTCTCCACAGTACATCGATGTTGTCGCCAGTGGTCGGCGGAAGGTGCACGTGCCCGTCGACCTGGGACCGGACCGCAGCGACGCACGGATGCACGCCAAGACCGTAGGATCCTACGCAGTGCCGTAGGGGACCGCACCGCCACTTCCCAGCAAATTAGGGACACTGTTGCTCCTGGGGTATCGGCGAGGACCATTCGCAACCGTCTCCATGAAGCTGGGCTACGGTCCCGCACACCGTTAGGCCGTCTTCCGCTCACGCCCCAACATCGTGCAGCCCGCCTCCAGTGGTGTCGCGACAGGCGTGAATGGAGGGACGAATGGAGACGTGTCGTCTTCAGCGATGAGAGTCGCTTCTGCCTTGGTGCCAATGATGGTCGTATGCGTGTTTGGCGCCGTGCAGGTGAGCGCCACAATCAGGACTGCATACGACCGAGGCACACAGGGCCAACACCCGGCATCATGGTGTGGGGAGCGATCTCCTACACTGGCCGTACACCACTGGTGATCGTCGAGGGGACACTGAATAGTGCACGGTACATCCAAACCGTCATCGAACCCATCGTTTTACCATTCCTAGACCGGCAAGGGAACTTGCTGTTCCAACAGGACAATGCACGTCCGCATGTATCCCGTGCCACCCAACGTGCTCTAGCAGGTGTAAGTCAACTACCCTGGCCAGCAAGATCTCCGGATCTGTCCCCCATTGAGCATGTTTGGGACTGGATGAAGCGTCGTCTCACGCGGTCTGCACGTCCAGCACGAAAGCTGGTCCAACTGAGGCGCCAGGTGGAAATGGCATGGCAAGCCGTTCCACAGGACTACATCCAGCATCTCTACGATCGTCTCCATAGGAGAATAGCAGCCTGCATTGCTGCGAAAGGTGGATGTACACTGTACTAGTGCCGACATTGTGTATGCTCTGTTGCCTGTGTCTATGTGCCTGTGGTTCTGTCAGTGTGATCATGTGGTGTATCTGACCCCAGGAATGTGTCAATAAAGTTTCCCCTTCCTGGGACAATGAATTCACGGTGTTCTTATTTCAATTTCCAGGAGTTTATTTACAAAATTCCAGTCACCAACTTTCTCTTCCGAATGCGAAAGTATTTTGTTGAGGTAGGAATGATCATCAAAATAAAATAAATCAGAGCTCGAACACAAAGGTTTAGGTGTTCGTTTTTCCCGCGCTCTGTTCGGGAGTGGAATGGTAGAGAGATAGTATGAGTTTGGTTCGATGAACCCTCTGCCAAGCACTTAAATGTGAATTGCAGAGTAATCATGTAGATGTAGATGTACCGTGGCACAATATCAGGGAGGGCAGTTACACACTTGCTCTCAGTATTTCTCATATTGCATTATTTGGCGTGTCGCGTGTTTGTACACACACACAGACACACACACACACACACACACACACACACACACACACACACACACACACACAGAGAGAGAGAGAGAGAGAGAGAGAGAGAGAGAGAGAGAGAGAGAGAGACAGGGAGGGGTGTGGGGGACGGGGAAAGGAGGCAGGGAGAGAGAATTAAAGTTTTCCCTTAACGGGCCCGAAATACGCAGACGATAAAACGATTTACATCGGCTGAAGATAACTGACCCCTCCCCTCGCAGTTGTTCACGAACGCCCGCTAGTTAGGACGCCACTTAGGCTAAATGGCCGCTATGGTTGTTCAAAAACGAGCAATTTGTCTTCGTCTGCGCGCTAATTGAACGCCAGTTTAACTCGTCAGAGTGAGACATCAGCACAATCTGGATTCCACTTAGAGGAGCGGCCAGTCAATTAGCGGTGCAATGGCAGCACTTTGTCTCGCAGTCCTCAAAGCCATTCAGCTGGGTGTGTCGCGTGACCGCGATTCTTAACCGCGCCACCGCACGCGAACCGTTCCCCCTACACTGACTCGCTGGCTCCCTTTATTTCGCTTCCGTCTGTCAACTGCCCGAAACACCCACGGTAGAAGTAGGTCACATAGCGATAGCTACTCGGACAGCAAAGGTTTGCAGTAGCATTGTTAACAACAATCAAATAGTCTTACACTACTGGCCATTAAAATCGCTACAGCACGAAGATGACGTGCTACAGGCGCAAAATTTAGCAGGAAGCAGATGCTGTGATACGCAAATGATTAGCTTTTCAGAGCATTCACACAAGGTTGGCGCCGATGCCGACACCTACCACGTGCTGACATGAGGAACGTTTCCAACCGATTTCTCATACACAAACAGCAGTTGACAGGCGTTGCCTGGTGAAACGTTGTTGTGATGCCTCGTGTAAGGAGGAGAAATGTGTACAGTCACGTTTTCCACTATGATAAAGGTCGGATTGTAGTCTATAGCGATTGCGGTTTATCGTATCGCGACATTGCTGCTCGCGTTGGTCAAGATCCAATGACTGTTAGCAGAATATGGAATCGGTGGGTTCAGGAGGGTAATACGGAACGCCGTGCTGGATCCCAACGTCCTCGTATCACTAGCAGTCGAGACGACACGCATCTTATCCGCATGGCTGTAAGGGACGTGAAGCCACGTCTCGATCCATGAGTCAACAAATGGGGACGTTTGCAAGACAACAACCATCTGCACGAACAGTTCGACGACGTTTGCAGCGGCATGGACTATCAGCTCGGAGACCATGGCTGCGGTTACCCTTGACGCTGCATCAGACAGGAGTGCCTGCGATGGTGTACTCAACGACGAACCTGGGTGCACGGATGGCAAAACTTCATTTTTTCGGATGAATCCAGGTTCTGTTTACAGCATCATGATGGTCGCATCCGTGTTTTGCGACATCGCGGTGAACGCACATTGGAAGCGTGTATTCGTCATCGCCATTCTGGCGCGATGGTATGGGGTGCCATTGGTTAAACGTCTCGGTCACCTCTTGTTCGCATTGACGGCATTTTGAATAGTGGACGTTACATTTCAGATGTGTTACGACCCGTGGCTCTACCCTTCATTCGATCCCCGCGAAATCCTACATTTCAGCAGGATAATGCACGACCGCACGTTGCAGGCCCTGTACGGGCCTTTCTGGATACAGAAAATGTTGGACTGCTGCCCTGGCCAGCACATTCTCCAGATCTCTCACCAATTGAAAACTTGTGGTCAATGGTGGCCGAGCAACTGGCTCGTCACAATACGCCAGTCACTACTCTTGATGAACTGTGGTATCGTGTTGAAGCTGCATGGGCAGCTGTACCTGTACACACCATCCAAGCTCTGTTTGACTCAATGCCCAGGCGTATCAAGGCCGTTATTACGGCCAGAGGTGGTTGTTCTGGGTACTGATTTCTCAGGACCTATGCACACAAATTGAAAATGTAATCACATGTCAGTTCTAGTATAACATATTTGCACAATGAATACCCGTTTATCATCTGCATTTCTTCCTGGTGTGGCAATTTTAATGGCCAGTAGTGTAGAAAAATGTCCCCGAACATTTTTTTTTTGCATTATCTTCAAAAATGGTTCAAATGGCTCTGAGCACTATGGGACTTAACATCTGTGGTCATCAGTCCCCTAGAACTTAGAACTACTTAAACCTAACTAACCTAAGGCCATCACACACATCCATGCCCGAGGCAGGATTCGAACCTGCGACCGTAGCGGTCACGCGGTTCCAGACTGAAGCGCCTAGAACCGCACGGCCACACTGGCCGGCTGCATTATCTTCATTATTCCATCGATCGACTTAAAGCCACTACATACTTCATCCTGCGCAATGCAAGTCTTACGATCTACGTTATCTTAAACAGCCTCCTCTGATGTTTCTATCGTATCTGAAGAAAAATAATTTAACACCGCGATGAAACTGGTGTTAATGCAAACTGAACGATGGTTCGTGTTAATAGAAATGGAGTAAGAAATAAGATACAAGAAATAGGATGTACCCTTGTGGGAGAAATTATTGCTGCGTTCAACTGAAATAATTTAGGTAAGCCACGAGAAACGTAATCTGGTTTTTAGGTGCAGTACTGGAACTGTGCTATTCCTGAACAGTGCGACATCAGTTGGAACTCCATAAACCATAAATAGCTACTAGTGTGCGCTGGGTGCTCACACCTGGCGCGAAACTAAGGAGTTGCCAGCACTCAAAGCAATGCGTAATTATAGCAGGAAAATCAAACGGTAGGACAACTAATGAAGTGCAAAACTTTGGAGGCGTAGCTTTAGAGTTTGAACTCCGTGGACAGTTGGAGAGCCATTTACCACGTCAGCTGCTGTAGTGAGTGTGTGCCGCATGCAGTGCAGCAACATGCGTCACTGTCCGGACAAAACGTATTTTAGATTTGCTCACCGTCGGTTTGCTGCTGCCTACCTTCAACTTCAGTTAGTGGATGTGTTATAAGTACTTGTTTATGGAACAAGTAGTTTATGGAACAAATAGTTTTTATGAAATAAATAGACCGAAATTTATAGTTTATTATCCGGCGTTGCTTAGTTATTCAACCTTTCCCCTACTTTTGTGCCCTTGACGCGTCAATCTCTAGTTATTGTATAAATGTGAATAGAAAAATATGTCATCAGGACTATAAGCATACTCCGAAGAATATCAGTGTGACACCAATATTCATCGCTCTCAATTATTTTCACATGTCACCCCCGCTTACTGTTCCGTACCATAAGGTACCAGAGTAGATTGAGAATCGTAAGAAATTTGTGTAACAATTCGTCTGAGTGAGTGCTATTGTATTAAACCACCTTACAGTCTCCAAATCCCCCCTCCCCCCCCCCCCCCCCCACAGACACACACACACACACACACACACGCATTCCCCGCACTTTGGAATTTGTTATGACAATTTCTTTTTTCCTTTCATTTTTTTCAGCTTGTACGCTATAGATGTGAGAATTAAAGTTGAAAATTACTCCAGATTTTGCTTGCTTTTGTCTTCATTTTTACAGGTCTCCATCTGTGCACCTCTATCTCAATTACGGGGGTGCTAGGAGAGAGTGACACTGACCTCATTTTTCCAGGTAGTAAGATGCAGAGGTGTACCGTGTATGCGTGTGCTCTTTCTCCGACATGTTTCTCTTCGGTGCAAAGTCCAGAGTTCAGCTATCGTACTGATTAGGTCCGATCCACTGCCTTTACCGTAGCTTTCAGTGCCAGGGAGAAGAAATAAAAACTTACGCCAGTACATGACTGTTCGGCCGCCTGGTGCAAGCCCTTCTATCTGACGCTACGACGTCGACCTACGCCGCTATGAAGACGAGGTGAAATGATTAGGACAACACCAACAACCACTCGCGGAGCAGAATAGTCTCCGGTCGATTAATTGTTAATGAGACAGAGACGACAAAGCACTTGTAAGAACAGCTGAACCGATAGTGTCAGTAAAACACACGATAAGATGAACATAAATGAAAGTAACAAAAATGAAATGGAGTGCACGCAAACTGAATAAAGCGACGCTGAGGGAACTATATTAGGAAATGAGACACTAAAGGTAGAAGAGAACATCTGGCGTCTGGGCAGCGAAATAGCTGACGATGGCAGATGTGGATATAAAATGTGGACTCGAGATAGCAAGAAAAGCTTTCTTGAAAAAGTGAAACACATTAACAGTGAAAGTAAGTTTCTTTTCTGAAGGTACTCGTTCAGCGTGTAGTCTTTTATTATCTCTTTCATATTGGACAACAACAAAAAATAGGGGAATCGTTGGTCTAATAACATCCAAATTTAAACGTACCTGAACATACTTAGTAGTAAAGTTTTCTAATCCATATGTATTATAAAAATGAAGCTGCATATTTATATATGCGTGTACTCGTAGGAATGTTCCCGACCCTGATGACCTCGTTGTCGACGGTACGTTAAACGCTACTCTCCCCCTCCTCGTCGTAGGTGTGTATGTTCCACAACTCCTAAGCCACTGGACCAATTTTAACCAAATTTGATATACACATCAATTACTGCCCGGAGAAAACAGTTGTTCGGGTAAATACCATCTACCTGTCGTCAGCGGCTCGTGGTCTTGCGGTAGCGTTCTCGCTTCCCGCGCACGGGGTCCCTGGTTCATTATTTGTACTATACTGACTAGGGGACAAGCATTACCTAGTGGAAAGTGCCAACTACTCATTATTATTATTGTCATTATTATCTTTTAATGAACTGTTACATTTTAAACTTCATGTTTAGAAAAAACTCAAATTTTCTAGTTCATGATCTCAATTTTTACCACAGTTTTTAATAGATTTGGAAAATTCTAGAGTTTCATACACCTGCAAGTGCTGCTTGTATGCTGTGCAAAATTCATCGAAGAATCTCTCTTACTTAGGAAGAAAAGTGTACCTACAGAAACAAATGCAGGCAGTAGTAAGTGAAAAAATGATGACATTTCACATGTAAAAAAAAGGTATTTTTCTACATTTTTGAACTTCCACTGCTATGAGTGAGAGTCCTCAATACTTCCTGGTCATGCAGACAAAGTGTTATGAATTTATTTGTAAAAATATAGACAGTAGAAATTAAAATGTCCTGTGGTGCCTCTCCTGCTCCAAGTCGGCAAGTTGGATGTCCTACCCCCCGTAAGTATTTGACACTTGGTATCAGCACTGACAGCACAGGTGTCGAAGATTATTCAAATCGGTGCAATCGGAACACTTGCTGGTATAGCAGACTATTAGTGTTGTATCCTAGCCAGTACTGCCACCCGTGCCCTCTGCCAAAAGGTTGGCAGCATCAAAGTCCGGACGCCGTCCGCATAAGCAGCGCCAGCGAGACAGGAAATGGCCGCAAGTCTGCGCGCGCCACCGCTGGCTTCTGGTTTCTTAAGCGCTGGAGTCGCGAGCGCTATGACAGTTCCGTATTCGCCGCTCAGTTGTATACTCGCCACCGAATTGTGTACTTGCTAGTCAGTTGTGTGTTCATCGCAGCAGAGTTGTTGTTTGTCGTCAGCCGACGCTGACCTAGCCGCTCCGACTCGAACTAGACAGATCTCTGCAGACACGGAGTTCACTACTGTGTTTCTGTATCTTAGTTAATAAAGATAAGTACCGACTTTTATTTAATCAGAGTGTTGGGTTTTCATCTTTCTGTTCACTGTTCCAGCGGACCGGTCGGCCCGCTATTAAAAGTGTGGCGGTGACTTAGTAAGCCGTTTCTACAGCGAATTGTTTGTCGCTACGAACGCCGCCACAAAAATTAGAGTCTGAAATGAGTGAAGAACTTTACGCGTGGCTAGAGAGATAGCGCGGGATGGAGGCCGGCTGCAACTCGCGTGGGCAGGCGACTGGAAAAGTTGCGGTGCGGCGCTCGCCAATCTGGTAATTGCCGCGCGGGCAGCTGGCGCCTGCTTTACGGGCTGCGGCCGGGGGCTGCGCAGGTGGCCCGGCGGGGCGTGCGTCCGGCGCCGGCCCTTGTCTTAGCGCACCAGATAATAACGCAATTAGCGCGGCTTAGCCCGGCTCGCTAATAGTGCGGGGGCGTCGCACAGTGGGGGCGCGTCCCTGCGTGCGTGCGTGAGCGCGCGCGGGGGCGGACGCGCGAAGCGGCCGGGCGGCGATTTACATTTAACGAGCGGCTGTTTGCGAGCAGTCGTAATGAAATGTGTCAGCCGGCCTTAACTTTCGGCCCGGAATAATACCTGCAGCGGCGCTCGGCCGGCGCTCGCGGCGGCTCCAAATTGCCGACGTGATTGCGGCTTTCAGGTGCTGCGCCGATCGCCGCCATTAAAATTGAGTCTGGCGCGCTGCGCCGCGGTGGGTTTACACGTGTCGGCCGCCGCTGTGGCGGCTGCAACTGACGCGCGCTAATGTTGACGGATTACGGAGAGCGGCGACACGCCCACCACCAGCCCGCGCTCCCAAAAATTATTAACGCCGCCGCGGCTGCGCCACTGCCTGTGCACCGGCCGCACGCCTGAAACTTTAACTCTCGGCCCACTTACGAAATTACCTGAGCCGTATAAAGCACTGCCGGAACCAACTGCACTGTCGACTCCCTCGGCGCTACCTCGTACCTGCTTATACTCTCTATTTACCGCCTTCTCATATCCACGAATGAAAAGTGATGGGCCTTCGCGCTCGTTTCTCATTTTGGTGTTCACAAAATTTCCTCGTGGATTAAAAGGGTGTGAAGTGTGTATTCTTATAGGACAACTATCCAAGGAGTTCCACCCAATAATATCCAGACAGCAGACTCGTAAGTAGGCTGTTTAGGTTTTTATGCTGGTAACGCCACGTACCGCTCTAAATTAAAATCACTGACTGTGCTGTGTGCAGCCTGTGGCTGGTTTGCATTTTTGGAATATTTGCCATTGTAGTGTTGGGCAGTTGGATGTGAACAATGCGTAGCGTTGCGCAGTTGGAGGTGAGCCGCCAGCAGTGGTGGATGCGGGGTGAGAGATGGCGGAGTTTTGAGAGCGGATAATCTGGACGTGTGTCCATTAGAGACAGTAAATTTGTAAGACTGGATATCATGAACTGATATATATATATATATATATATATATATATATATATATATATATATTATGACTTTTGAACACTATTAAGGTAAATACATTGTTTGTTCTCTATCAAAATCTTTCATATGCTAACTGTGTCTATCAATAGTTAATGCCTTCAGTAGTTTGAATCTTTTATTTAGCTGGCAGTAGTGGCACTCGCTGTATTGCAGTAGTTCGAGTAACGAAGATTTTTGTGAGGTAAGTGATTTGTGAAAGGTATAGCTTAATGTTAGTCAGGGCCATTCTTCTGTAGAGATTTTTGAAAGTCAGACTGCGTTGCGCTAAAAATATTGTGTGTCAGTTTACTGAATGTCTGAGTAGGTTCAGTTTTGCTCAGCTGCTTGAAAATCAAATAACGTAGGGGTTTATCAGCACAGTCATTCATTAATTTTTCGAAGGGGACGTTTCAGACTGTACACAATTTATTAAATTGCCAATATTAAACTCTTTTAAATAACAACAGATTCATGTAACTTACAGACCTTAACAAATGGTTAAAAGAAAGAGCTTTAAAAGCAATAACGGCGGCCTGCCACCATAAAAATCAAAGAACCTTTTACAATAGTGCTTTTAGAGCTTGCCCAAGAGACAAAATCCAATAATAAGTTAACTTGGCATTACAATTTAAAATGAAATTACAATGAACTGAACACCCTCAGCTGCTTACAGGCGTTGACATACGTCAACGGGGACAGATGAAAATATGTGCCCCGACCGGGACTAGAACTCGGGATGTACTGCTTACATGCCAGACGCTCTATCCATCTTTTTTTTTCCTCATTTTATTCGCTTTTGTTCGTTGTATCTGCTCGGGCCGGACGTCGTACGACATCCGATTAAGTTCGTTGATGATCGATTAACCCAGTTTTTTTTTTTTTTTTTACTACAGAGGCTACGTAACCCTCTGCCGGAAAACGCTCGGCTACCGTGCCGGCGTCCATCTGAGCCACCGAGGACACAGAGGATAGTGCGACTGCAGGGTTTTATCTCTGGCACGCCTCCCGCGAAACCCACATTCTCAACCTATTGCCCGCATCTCGTGGTCGCGCGGTAGCGTTCTCGCTTCCCACGCCCGGGTTCCCGGGTTCGATTCCCGGCGGGGTCAGGGATTTTCTCTGCCTCGTGATGGCTGGGTGTTGTGTGCTGTCCTTAGGTTAGTTACGTTTAAGTAGTTCTAAGTTCTAGGGGACTGATGACCATAGATGTTAAGTCCCATAGTGCTCAGAGCCATTTGAACCATTTAGCTCCCCGAAATGCCTTCCACGAATGCTCATCACTTACGCACCTTGGTTACGTTCTGTAACACGGGACACATAATACCAACACAAGATAATATTCAAAAATCAAATAACAATATAACATCCCGACAGCACATGATAACCAAGGCGCCCTTAACAAGTGCTGGAAGCCAACACACACAGATCTTAATAAACAATTCTCGCTTCTTAAAACAAAACAATAAAAGCCAAGAGCACATCAATAGTCAAACCAGTCTTAGAAGTGCCTTACCGACACCAAACGCAACTATTCCACCAAGTTAATAATAACACAGTGAGATAAAAATACAGAACATACCACTAAATGCTGTTACACAACCAAATTGACGAGATCGTGTTGTTCAGGTCCCAGAAGAGCACATATACCAAGCAGCAGTAATTCACTATGCATATACTGTCCAAAACCGCCTTTCTTAGGCAGACTTTACCTAACACATCAAATGCCAATTATACCATACATGAACGCACTCCGGGCAGGTGAGAGGAACCACCTACGTGAATTCATTCAAAAATGGACAAACAGGCACCACCAAAGGTAACGCTGAGCCGACAGGGTGGACAACAACCCACTCAGCGGGATAACCAAAAGATACTCCAGTTGAGCAAACAAATTAGTACCAAAAAATGTCGTAACGTGCCAAACACACACAGCAAAAACTTCCAAAAACGCCGTCCCACATCAGAATGAAGTTCAGGAACCGCTGCTGGAGCTTCCAGCGGAAAATCTAACGAGCCAACTGATCCCACACCCTAATCTCGCAGACGACTCCAACATTCAGCAACTAGTTGTCTCCGGGTCAGAGTATCACAGGATCCCACCGGACCTCCACGTCAGACAGGCAGGCAGAACAAGTACGCCGACTCCAATTAATCACCACCGCACGGCCAGCACAGCGGCGAGTCGCCTCCGCCCCAGACCACTCTACTCATATTCCGAGGCACAACAACCTTAGCGCTAGTCACTAGCAGGTCAGGCAGAGCGAACTTGACGTTCCGTGCAATCCCGGAAAACCAACTACCCTCTCGCTTTCCGCCGTCCGCCGCAAACACACGCCAGCGACGTCATAGCAAATCGCCACCGGAGCGCCTCCCCCACCAGGACAGCGAACTATAATCGATGATAGTGCGCGCTCTAAACAATATCACAGGATAGCGGCGCGCGCCATATCAGTGTGTCAGCACGGCATTTGAATTCGGAACCTCCTTTACAGCGGGCAGTGCTCTTACCGACCGAGTGCCACGTATAAGTCACACACTGAGCCCACAATCGAGATGATTTCTTCTTGTACCAATACTAGACAACCAAGCAATAGCGAATTGAAACGTTTATTAAAACCCGTTTACCATGGTTTCGACGTTTATAATAACGCCTTCGTCAGAAGGAGATGCTGGCAATTGGATTACATGTTGTGGCAGAAATACTTTAAAACATAGCCGAAAGGTGTGAGTCAGATATAAAATCGCTCTTCCGTAATGAACTAAAACACTAGCTGTACATTGGTGAGGAAATACAAATTACAAAAGCCATCTTGTGCACGTTTTAATTATCAGGGAGGTGAAATTTTATATCAGAGGGACGCTCTTCGGCTACATTTCAACGTACCTCTGCCAATACATGCAATTAACTGTATTTCCTTCAGAAGATGACGTTACGCTTTTATAAACGCTGAAACCAACGTAAAGGTGTTGCAAGAAACCTTCCAGTTTGCAACCGATTGGCTGTTTACTATTGCTGCAGAAGGATTTCATTCTACTATTGCTGCTTCAGCCAAGTAAGAATCTAAAATAATAATAATAATAAAACAAGAACTAATTTGACACTCTCACTTCAAGGATGCTGAACGTTTTTTAACTCGATGAGAGATACGATTACCGTGTAATTTCGCTACCAAAGTGGAATACAAAAAGGAAGAATAAAAATATTTTTGTGTCTTGGTAGACCAATGCTTCCATTTTAACTGCCGCCGTTGCCAAATGCTTTCCCCCACTGGTATGATGATCCATACTGCTGCATACTCCGCTGCTAATTCGTTCATTCAGAGCGAATAATAATTATAAAATGATTATAAGACTCGTAATCACTTCTGAGTAACAGCTGACTTTTACTCCTCTTCCTCAGATTACAGAAACATTCCTCTCTCTCTCTCTCTCTCTCTCTCTCTCTCTCTCTCTTCCCCCCCCCCCCCTCCCTCTGTGTGACTAACTTAAAACAGAAATGAAAATGTTTACAGGGCCAGGAATCCAAATACTGATAATAATATATACATTATACTTACAACATACGTTAATTCTTTTTTTCACCTGATGCTAAACGCCGTTTACTCCAAGAAATTATACGACGATTGTGCTGCCGTATGTTGGTTGTAAGCGTGGCTGGAACACTGTTCCCCAATACTTACTTCAGACGATATCCCGCACGTTCTTATCTTCGATATAAGTGGACGATCTAGTACTCTTCCGTAAATCTGGAATTATTGAAATACCCGTGCGATTATTTTGACCAGGACATCTGTTTGTCTTGTTCGTTAGTACAGAATAGGCCACTAAAACTTCAAAAGTGGAAGGAATGCAAATAATGAAGGTTACTTATTTACATATATACTTATACACTGAAGAGGAAAAGAAATTGATACTCCTGTCCATTAGCGGTAGAGCCCCCGCGAGCATGCACAAGTGCCACAACACGACGTGGCCTGGACTCGACTAATGTCTGAAGTAATCCTGGAGGGAATTGCGTCCATGAAACCCGCAGGACTGCTAATAAATCCGTAAGAGTACGATGGGGCAGAGATCTCTTCTCAACAGCACGTTGCAAGCCACCCCAGATATACTCAATAATGTTTATTTCTGCGGAGTTTGGTGGCCAGCGGAAGTGTTTAATCTGAAAAGAGTATTCGTGGAGCCTCTCTGTAGCAATTACGCCAGACATCTTGCATAGTCGTAGGCGCCGTATTCTGCCTCATTAAGTACACTACTGGCCATTAAAATTGCTACACCAAGAAGAAATGCAGATGGTAAACGGGTATACATTGGACATATATATTATAATAGAACTGACATGTGATTACATTTTCACGCAATTTGGGTGCATAGATGCTGAGAAATCAGTATCTAGAGCAACCACCTCTGGCGGTAATAACGGCCTTGATGCGCATGGGCAATGAGTCAGACAGAGCTTGGATGGCGTGTAGACGTACAGCTAGCTGCCCATGCAGCTTCAACACGGTACCACAGTTCATCAAGAGTAGTGACTGGCGTATTATGACCGGCCAGTTGATCGGCCACCATTGACCAGACGTTTTCAATTGGTGAGAGATCTGGAGAATGTGCTGGCCAGGGCAGCAGTCGAACATTATCTGTATCCAGAAAGGCCCGTACAGGACCTGCAAAATGCGGTCGTGCATTATCCTGCTGAAATGTAGGGTTTCGCAGGGATCGAATGAAGGGTAGAGCCACGGGTCGTACCACATCTGAAATGTAACGTCCACTTTTCAAAGTGCCGTCAATGCGAACAAGAGCTGACAGAGTCGTGTAACCAATAGCACCCCATACCATCACGTCGGGTGGTACACCAGTATGGCGATGACGAATACACGCTTCCAATGTGCGTTCACCGCGATGTCGCCAAACACGGATCCGACCATCATATTTCTGTAAACAGAACCTGGATTCATCCGAAAAAATGACGTTTTGCCATCCGTGCACCCAGGTTCGTCGTCGAGTACACCATCGCAGGCGATCCTGTCTGTGATGCAGCGTCAATAGTAGCGGCAGCCATGGTGTCCGAGCTGATCGTCCATGCTGCTGCAAACGTAGTCGAACTGTTCGTGCAGATGGATGTTGTCTTGCAAACGTCCCCATCTGTTGACTCAGGGATAGAGACGTGGCTGCACGATCCGTTACAGCCATGCGAATAAGATGCCTGTCATCTCGACTGCTAGTGATAAGAGGCTGTTGGGATCCAGCACGGCGTTCCGTATTACCCTCCTGAACCCACCGATTCCATATTCTGCTAACAGTCCTCGGATTTCGACCAACGCGAGCAGCAATGTCGCGATACAATAAACCGCAATCGCGATAGGCTACAATCCGACGTTTATCAAAGTCGGGAACGTGATGGTTCGTATTTCTCCTCCTTACACGAGGTATCACAACGTTTCACCAGGCAACGCCGGTGAACTGCTGTTTGTGTATGAGAAATCCCTTGGAAAGTTTCCTCATGTCAGCACGTTGTAGGTGTCGCCACCGTCTCCAACCTTGTGTGAATGCTCTGAAAAGGTAATCATTTGCGTATCACAGCATCTTCTTCCTGTCGGTTAAATTTCGCGTCTGTAGCACGTCATTTTCGTGATGTAGGAATTTTAATGGCCAGTAGTGTATTTCTGTATTTGAGAACGCAGGCGCTTCAGTGTATAAAGAAACAGGATACATGATTAAATCTGTATCGGTGCTGCAGTTGCAGTGGCCAGCTGCGGACCGCGCCTAATTGACGCCAGTGGCAGCTGTCGCCCCCGCCTCGTCCGTCGCGACCCTCTGCCTCTGCCTCAGGCGCGGGCCGCTGCACCTGTCGGCCCGCTGCCTCCTCTCGCCGTCACCGCAGCGCCACGACGCGCCTCCGAGATTAAACGTCATGCGGGGCGCCGCCTCTTCTCCGTAGGCGCGCGTGATCGATTCTGAGGCGAGGGCGCGACGCCGGCCCGGCGGATGCCGCGAAGATTAGCAGGCGCCAAAGGCGCGCAATTTAAAAAAGACCGAGCGCAAGTGCGGATGAAAGCGCTCCGAATTTATTGCGCGTCCCCGGAAACCGCAAATGAATCCGCGGCCCTCCAGGACCACCCGCGCTTCCGTCGTCCTCTCTCTCTCTCTCTCTCTCTCTGTCTCTCTCTCTCTCTCTCTCTTTCTCTCTCTCTCGCCTTCCCCTCACCCCACTCCCCCCTCTCTCGGAGAGCAGAGCTTTTCAATCCGCCGACCCCCGGGCAGGCCGGGCCCCGTTATTCGCCGCCCTTTCTGCCCACAGCATAGGCCGCGACTTGTCAGCGTCAGCGCGGCCAACTCGGACCCCGAGCGGTGCAATATCTCAGCAAGTGTGAGCGCGCACAATGGCGAGCCACCGTGCATGCCCATATGTCGCCACACAAAAGGAGTGACCGCCCGTCTTAGGCCCGATTGGGACACCCTGCCGCCACCACCCCCCGCTTCTTCCAACAGCTCTCATATCTACCCCCCCCCCCCCACCCCGGTCCCCCCACTCCCACCAGCCCTTAAAGCCCTTCAGAGGTGGGCGGAGGGAGTTTGCTGGAAGGAGAAGCACTTGAAAAAGGAAAGAAAAGAAATGAAGGAGCGAAATCCTTGGGCTAATCTGGCGCTGACCTCACAAGAGGCAGTATGAAGTACCGGCCGGGGGAATTCGTCTCCCTTCTCCTTCCCTCCCTTGCCTAAGAAATATTGCCCAGCATTATTCTTATTCTTCCTTTGTTCTGAATACAGAGCCATTGATCCCTGGGAAATTTTTCACTGCCACCCATCGGCGAATATTAGCCTCCAGCTACCTGCTTTTTGCGTGAAAAGACAGCAAGCGACTCAGGAACTGTTATGATGGTTTTCGTTCTTCTTTTATTACCATTTTTCTTTTCTCAGCTACTACTTTTCAGCTGCTTTTTTATGTACTCCTAGAGGACTGAATCTTGAGATATAATTTGTTATATGGCCGCGTTTCATTTGAGTGAGTCGTCAGTCACCTTTTCTAGAAACGACGATACGATATTGCGTGGCCTTCGTTGTTCACAAATACGATGCATATGGAAGTCTGGGTATGGCCGTGGAACGTACTCGGGTAGCCTAACGCTACGGCAACCTCTGCTAGTAACCCGAAAATCCGGGTTAGACTCCCGCTCTGTCACTGTCAAATGGCTCTGAGCACTATGGGACTCAACTGCTGTGGTCGTAAGTCCCCTAGAACTTAGAACTACTTAAACCTAACTAACCTAAGGACAGCACACAACACCCAGCCATCACGAGGCAGAGAAAATCCCTGAACCCGCCGGGAATCGAACCCGGGAACCCGGGCGTGGGAAGCGAGAACGCTACCGCACGACCACGAGATGCGGGCTCTGTCACTGTCGTCATCCCATTATACGGCTCATGATTGTCGGTATTCGCAGCTGTGAATACTTTCATCTACTTTCTAGAGCAGTCACAACAGTTATTGTTCTAGTTATTAGTTCACAGTCTGGTTTCACTCGATTCTCAATGTTGGTCTCTCCTGTGCAAGTCTTTTCAGGTGTCGATAAATATTGTACTTCACATACGCTGGTATTCTTCTTTCCAACCAGATCTTCCGCACTTCCCAAAGCTCTTAGATAATGCAGTCCAAATTTCCCTCCCTCAAAACTCGCTATCTCAGATAATCACTTTCGAACACCTGAAAATACATATTGTATTTGTACTATCAATATTATTATTCTTATTACTGTAAACAGCACGTGCAGTAATTGTTACTTATTTCTGTTATTCAATTGTCTTTATATAAAGTTAAATCATTTTAAATTCTGATACCATTTCGTTACTATTTATCATATTAAAATTAGTGTTATTTCTTAAGTAAAATAATAAAGAAACTGTATGTGTGAAACCGTGGTCGACATAAGAGTAAGTTGGAAGACCCTAATATCGTCAGGATAAATAAATAGATAAATAAAAATATAAATATTAATCCGTCCCCATAATTTAAATCCCCCCTCGCCGTTTACCCTGCGCCGCACACATGCACACTTCCCTCCATTATTATATTTAAACTCTAATTATCGTGTAGCGTGTTGTTAAGTGCAAGTGGTATGTTTACTTTGTGTTGTAAGCCAAAACTTTATACCCATTGAATGGGGAATTCAACTCCCCATACCAATAATTAAATACACCACTGCACTTAGGCACTGAATCCTCTGGCCCTGTTCAAGACCAATGACTCTGGTCCCTGTCTTACCTCCACAGCAGCAACTGTGGAACGCGATATATTCTGGTCTCAAACAAAAGGTATAAATATGCTAGCTACAGGCTCAGCGGTGTGCAGTGCTGGGTGTAATACTTTGAAATGGACACGAAATTGTTTTGGCTGAAAAATGAAAACATTTATGAAAAATCCAACTTTAAAAAAATATATATATGACCAGGACCAGGAGACGGTGCTTATTATGGTGAATTAATAACACTGAGGTTTTTAGTAAAATTATATTGCAAGTTGTGTTTGTCTTTTCAAAAACATCTGACAATTGAAGTTACGTTACTCGCTACTAATTCACAGACAATGAGATTTAAACAGTAGATATTAGCCAACCTCACTAAACCAGCATAAATGGAAATCATGAAATTACATATAGCTCTGTTAACAAATCATAGGAACATTACAAAAGAGAAATATCTAACAAGTCTTCTTATCCAATCAGTTTAGGTATATTCTGGGGCTACTCAACAATTACATATTAAAACCCAACTCATATATACTAACGCGCTGGCAAAACAAATATCATAATCATTTAGCATCTATACCTTGTTTGCGAGAAGAATTCTGCTTCCATGGTCAGCAACATTGACATACCTACATTAATCTAACACTTGGTGGCTTCACAGAGCACACCACAAAAACTGGCTGCTCCATCGTCTTTCGCTTACAGACAGCTGCCTACAACTGTGCGCCAAGCGCTCTCTTACTCCAACGCTACCAGAAGCAGTTCAAATGGTTCTGAGCACTATGGAACTCAACTTCTGAGGTCATTAGTCCCCTAGAACTTAGAACTAGTTAAACCTAACTAACCTAAGGACATCACACACATCCATGCCCGAGGCAGGATTCGAATCTGCGACCGTAGCGGTCTCACCGTTCCAGACTGCAGCGCCTAGAACCGCACGGCCACTTCGGCCGGCCCAGAAGCAGTATCTTTGGCTCTGCGGTCGTCTACAGTCAACGATCCGCATTATGAAGCCTGTCGGAGACATACATAGTTTATAATATCATAGTTTCAGTTCAGTTTACATTGATATAATTATCGTATTCGGGTGCTACATACGAGTGTGCCCCAGTAGACTCCTTTCAATCAGGTTTACAATTCCTTGCTGCCTCATGAAGTGTCCTATCAAAACGAATCCCATTTTTACACACACTGTAAGATAAAGTATTTTTTACCCGAATCGGTTTGGTTCAACATACCCAGTCTCAAACATTTTAGAAGCTCCTATTCTCTTTTATCTGTACTGTTTGGCGTCCTCGTTTCATCACCATACATGACTGCACCACTAAGAAATACTTTCAGAAGAGACTTAAAAGAGTTAAATGCTTTATTCGATTTTAACATGCTTTTCCCTTTCAGGGGACCTTCTATTACCAGTGGACATTTTACACAGTATTTCCTGTTACTGTCATTATTTTGCTGCAAGAACAGGCCTACTGCTTTTAGTGTCTCATTTCCTAGCTAATGCCTGCAATACCAATGGTTAATTCGGCTACACTTCATTAACCTCGTTTTATTTTCGCTTATGTTTATATTACTACTTCATTTCAAGGTACCATCTACCCTATTATCCTGAACTTCCAAGTCTTTTTCACGCCTCTGACAGAGTTACAATCTCATCGGAAAATCTCAAAATTCGTGTTTCTACTCCCTGAACGTTAATTATCTTACAAAATCTCCCCTTGGTTCCCTTTACTGCATGGTCAGTGTAAAGAGTGAAGAACGTCGAAGATATGCTTAAACAGTGTTATTACCTTCTCGCAAGTGTGGCTGTAATTAATACAGTGCAGAAAGGAAATAGTCAGCTCTTTGGAACCCCCCTGTTTTCCCCCCACTGCTAAGCAGAACTGTGAAATTTGGCTCAAAGGTACCTGCAACCTTCCTCGGTAACTATGAGAAACGTGGTGCTACGCGATGTCACCCTCTGGCTTGGAGACACTTTATACAGCAAGTTGTCGACAGGTGCGAAAGCAAGCTTCCGAGATCAGAAATTCATGTGAGCTGTAAGGAGGGTTAATGACGTCTCACTGGCTCAATATTTCACATCGCGGTCGTGTGGTACCATGGGAAGGTCGACAACCTCCCCTTACCAAATCTCACCCTTACCAAATCTCACCCTTACCAAATCTCACCCTTACCAAATCTCACCCTTACCAAATCTCACCCTTACCAAATCTCACCCTTACCAAATCTCACCCTTACCAAAACTCACCCTTACCAAAACTCACCCTTAACAAAACTCACCCTTAACAAAACTCACCCTTAACAAAACTCACCCTTAACAAAACTCACCCTTAACAAAACTCACCCTTAACAAAACTCACCCTTAACAAAACTCACCCTTAACAAAACTCACCCTTAACAAAACTCACCCTTTCTCTTGACACTTCTGCGACGGAAGTCGGAACTGCGGCATTCAGCGTTAAAATCATACTGTTTTCTTACTTCTGGCCGTGCAAAATATCTATTACCCACGACCGCTCAGAATCGACGCCAAAAGACCTTAGATGTGGCATAAAGAGCGTCAGTTAAACCACCAGTTATATGCAAATTGAAGGGGATCACTGCTGTCAGCTGCATTTGAACATTCCGTAGAATCAGCGGCGACAAGTGAAAATGTGTACCAGATATGAATTCGAACCCGTGATGTCCTGATTACCAGGCAGGTGCGATAAGCACTGAGCCATCCGGGGCACAGCGTTACCGCCACTGCGTGGACTATGTCGGCACGCCTCATTGCGGAACTACATTTCCATCACCTGTCCGCATTCCCTGTCCATCATACTCCCGTTTGCAACTCTGAGATTCCAGCGGTACCCCGGGCGTATTTGTGCATCCGCACTGAAGACTGTTGATCCATTTCCCAGGTACGTATATCAGTTATATGAACGCGCAGGTGTTTGTACTTCCCGACACATCCGAAAGAACAGACATCACTCATTCAGAAAACCCCCAATTCCCTTGGCGAGTTCATTTACACACATCTAGCGGATGAAACGAAAGTATGCAGTACCATCTACAACAGAATGATGTTCTTCAAAATCTTTGCCACTGCTGACATCCCCCGGACGATTCAACCCTTCTCTGAGGATATTGTGGGGCTGCAACCCCACTGAACGAACTCTTTGGCGTATAGTGCGACCACAATTTTTGCTCTGGTATGCAGGGTGGAACCATTAGGGACCATTAAAACCCATTCGATGCAATTTCAACGTGATCCAGTGCAGCAAACGGTGTATACGACTATTTTTTTTTCAGCTCTAATGCTTCGCGTTCTCGTGTGGCGTGATCACGTTGGCGGCTGTGGGGGTGGGGGTGATATTAACACGTGCGTAAATAAAACGGCGAAGAATCCATCTAAAATCCACCAGCTCGTCAACACTCTCAATGCCACATGTACACTTTTGTTGAACACTCGGAGATCCACGTGTACAGTGGCAAACCTTGACACGATTCCCAGAAGTGTGCAGGCAAGCCTCCCCTCCACACCCTTCAGCTGAGTGATACTACCTGCAAGGGTCTAGGAAATGGCCAAGGGCTGTATCTGTACAGGTACAGCCGACCGCTTTGGCCGAGCGGTTCTAGTCACTTCAGTTCGGAACGGCGCTGCTGTTACGGTCGCAGGTTCGAATCCCCCCTCGTGCATGGATGTATATGATGTCCTTAGGTTAGTTAGGTTTAAGTAGTTCTAAGTTTAGGGCACTGATGACCTCAGATGTTAAGTCCCATAGCGCTCAGAGCCATTTGAACATTTTTGTTCAGCCCGCATCTCGTGGTCGTGCGGTAGCGTTCTCGCTTCCCACGCCCGGGTTCCCGGGTTCGATTCCCGGCGGGGTCAGGGATTTTCTCTGCCTCGTGATGGCTGGGTGTTGTGTGCTGTCCTTAGGTTAGTTAGGTTTAAGTAGTTCTAAGTTCTAGGGGACTTATGACCACAGCAGTTGAGTCCCATAGTGCTCAGAGCCATTTGAACCATTTTGAGCCATTTTTGTTCAGGTACATTTGAAATGTACTCAACAAAGTCACACGGGTGGTACCGACGGTTTCCTGAACTTGGGAGTGCTGGAGGGATATTTCGCCATTTCTTTTATGCACATGTCTCCATCGCATACCCTGTTCATCACGGCACAGGAGAGCGCGAAATAGAAAGCCTGAAAAAGTGTGAAAACTCTCTACTGCTTTCGATCACGTTTAAATTTGGTCGAATGGTTTTAAACGGCCCTAGTGATTCCAGCTTGTGTATCAGAGTAAAAACTGCGCTCGCACTACACTCCAAATGGTTTATATAACGTTTAACGGGGTGCACTTTGTGTCCTTCGAGAAGGGTTGACTCGTACAGAAGATGTCAGCAATACCAAAGATTGTCAAGAACGTCACTGTGCTGCAAATTGAACTGCAAACTGTCGTTTAGATTAGGGTCATGAGTTTGCTACTAGTAGTCGAACCCGACCTTTCCTTCCCAATCGATAATCAATTATGAAACTGTCAATGATAAAAAAACACTCCAGCTGTAAAATTATTTCCTTCTAAAACCAGAAGCACTACCAAGTTTCAGGACATATGTCGTACCTTCAGGTGCGTAGTTAAATGAGAGTCCCGAAGGATTAACAACTAACGTTAAAATAATTTAAAATATGTTAAGAGTGCATTCCTGGTACATGACTTGCAAGAGATGTCATGTACCAGGGATGCATATTTTAACCTTAGTTATGCATCGTTTCTTGACTCACATTGTAATGTGCACTTGAGGCTGGGACATATGTCCCGAAACCGTATAGGACTTCTTTTTTTAGAAATAATTCTTACTGCTGGAGTGGATTTTACCATTGACAACGAATTACAGTTGTGGATGTTGTAACCTCCCCACACGTAATAGTAAAAATATGAATAATGAATGTAATTCTCCACACGAATTTTAAAAATATGAATAATGAATGTGATTCTAATTTAATGTAACCTCTGAACAAAATTGGTTCCCATTTATAATCTCTGTGCAGAAATGCATTCACATTTGATGTACCCACAAAATTCTTTTCTCATTTAATGTTAAGTTCGAAACAGAAAAATTCCTAAACCCCGAAATACAAAAAAAAATTCAGTAACCTGGTAAATTTTAGGACGACAGCAGCGCTGCGTCACGGCCCTGTATTCTGAATAAAAAAGCAAAAATTCTTACCTCAATAAAAACGGCGAATATATCTGCTCTTACCTAAAAATTTTTAGGCACAGCTCCGTGCAATGCTGGCCTATACATTTGTGATTCGTGAAAGGAATGATCATGCATTGGATAAATTCTTTAAATTGAAATGACAGTTAACATACATTACTAGATATGCGCGAGGCTGCTTCTTTACCTTATACAATAATACTCATCCTCCAGAGTCCCGACCAGAGCAGACTGCAGACAAGCGCAGACACGCGCAGACTACTGCAGACTACTGACAAGCAACAACTAACAACATACTGCTCTCTGGTCAGAGACTCTCCTATGCCTTGCCTATTGCAGGCAGCGCATAACTCTTACAATTTCCCGTGAAGAGAAACGTGTGGATTATGAAATTATATCACAGCCTTTGGTGCCCTTGTCGCCCACAATACGTGAAACCCCAATATTCCTCCCTTCGTCTCCGGTTTATGATATACTTTGCGAAAAGTAAACTGTGCAAAACGAAGAAGGGTTTGCTTACCGGCAGATTTCAGCTGTAACCGGTAACACGCAGTGCTGTATCTGTGAATACACTATTTCAAACCCGTTTTCTCGGAAAAAAACGGTCGATGCTCTCCTCGCATGCGGCGCACCTGTGTGACAGGCGGATTAGGGGGCCGACCCAGATAATGCATCAACGTCGGGCGGCATTAGCAGCCCATGGCGGTCGGACCAGCCGGCGCTGGATGCAGTTGGCCAACTCGTGCGTCCGCCAGTGAGACCAAAAGCACAGCGACCGGGCTACCCTACACCCAGCCCACCCCATTCTCCCCTCTGGAAAACCCCACAACCCTCTTTACAGCCCAATCGGAGTCGCTTATGCGCCATATACAGTCAGGAGATTAACGTCCATGTTGCTTTGTGCCTATCAAAATATTCAGATTTGTCGCAAAAGTGAATGCTGGCAGTCAATCGGCGATAGTTTTGAATTTATCCACGTTTGAATGTACGTGTACTCAGCTTGAAAGCTAAAATGTCGGCTCAGTCACAGATAATAAGCAGTCAGGAACTTAATGTGTTTCGAAGGTACATGCCTTCATCATCAGAAATCACACATAAGAATCTTGTGCGGGCTACCTTTCTTAAAATGAGGCTCGAGTTTATTTGAAAAAATATTAAAGATTTGCCTCTAATTCCGGGCCCTGCCATTTCGCTTAAGCATATATTCGTTTTATAATTTTGCTCTGGTAAATCACAGCAATAATGTGCCTAAGATTAAAATTTCCTGGAAATTTTAAGTTATCGGTACAGAAATAACTGGGGCTCTAGATGTAGCATATGCCTACAATAAAAAATGTCCACCCCACGACCGTCTGTCATAAAACAATTCAACACAAAATGATAAAGAAGAGGGCAAACTTTTGTCAAAAATTCACACAGCTACTTAAAAACGGCTCTAGATGTAGCATATGCCTACAATAAAAAATGTCCACCCTACGACCGTCTGTCATAAAACAATTCAACACAAAATGATAAAGAAGAGGGCAAACTTTTGTCAAAAATTCACACAGCTACTTAAAAACTGCCCACTACGCATACTCTAGAAATTAAATAACCACACTGTAGTATGCAATCACTCTGTAAATTAGACAGTTGGTCACTAAACTAAAAACACAATATATTCTTCAAATGATATTACAGCGCTTTATCTTGCAGAACTAATATCGTAGTCTATAAAAATATTAATGATAACAGCAATAGCTCTGGCGCAGTTACATCTCGGTCTCTAAAACGGGCTCTAAAATGCATCTTAGAGTACGTGTATTAGAGCCCTGCAAAAGGAACCTGCCCCTAAATCTTGTTAATGTTTTTTGGGACACCTTGTCTACAGGTTGCAACGGGTATAAGTACAGATATTTTTGTAGGTTACTAAGGGCGGTGAATTCAACAACATTACATTAGCATTTACGGCATTTGCAGGCTAATGGCTCTTTTTTTTACTAAATGGCTCTGAGCACTATGGGACTCAACTGCCGAGGTCATTAGTCCCCTAGAACTTAGAACTAGTTAAACCTAACTAACCTAAGGACATCACAAACATCCATGCCCGAGGCAGGATTCGAACCTGCGACCGTAGCGGTCTTGCGGTTCTAGACTGCAGCGCCTTTAACCGCACGGCCACTTCGGCCGGCTTGCAGGCTAATAATTACAGCTATTATAAGTCGTTGGTTTTTAGGTTGGATAGTACGTTAAAGTACATGTAGCAAGAGGCCTCCATTGATGCGTTTTTTCCATATAGAGAACATCCAGCGTCAAAGTGTCGACGCGTGGACGCAGAATGATCAATCGATACTGACATGTAGCCTACTTAGGGGTGCAGTTGCGACAGTAGCGCTGAATATATATAGCTGTTTTTGTATTCCTTCGTAATAAAAGTAGCAATTTCTCCTTCGTTTTTCTGTGTGGTTAATGTCCGCTGAATAACCGTAAATACTGAAGTAGTTAATTCGTTACTCCGCTTTCGATTTCCCATAGCGAGACAGAACAAAACTATACAGCCACGCGTAACAGCTAAATAAACGGGTCGCAGACAGCTTTAATGCTACACACTGGAAATCTCTTGGAGTGTTTGGAAGGAGTGTGGGGGGAGGGGAAGGAGAGGGCGGGAGGGAACGATCAGCGATCAATCGTTGCCCTTTGCGGTTTGACGACAGACTGCTGCGATTCGTCGCTAGAGTGCGGTGATTACCCTACACCGTTTCAACCAAATGCCGGAATGGTTCCTTTGAAAAGGCATGGCCGGTTCCTTCCCTATCCTTACCTAATCCAAGCTTGAACTCCGTCTCTAACGACCTCGTTGTCGACGGGACGGGAAACACTAATCTCCTCCTCCACTACTGTGCGGAACCCTTCCCAGGCGAATTTTTGGATCAATTGTTTCTCCAGTGTAAAATGAATTGTATTGATTCGTTACGTTTCTCGTTGGAAATCTCGTGTACAGATTTGAGTAAAAAGCTTTCGGTACTAGGGCACCTCGCTTCCTAACAAAAATGTATCTATAAAGCATTGTCTTCACAGGTGTCAACTTTGTCGCCATGTGTGGAGTCCGCTCCACAGGGTAACATGGACGGTGTATCTACTAAGATGATGGAAACAGTATTAGAGCATTTCATTGTTGTCGGTTGTTTCAGCGGCAGAGGACTGTTGCTCAGTTTTATACCGTGCGCTGTAAGAATACCACACAGGCTCGTTTGATAATTTTGTGTTAGCTGATGATCGCTTGATGGGTACTGCCACTGAATTGGGGTGTATTTCGGCAGCAACTCTTGGTGGTACATAATGATGTTCTTCAATCGAAAAACTTAAGCACCCAAAAAGGGAGCAGGAAAGGAAATGTCTATCCACAGGTTTAGGGGTATATGATATTAGTTAGTGATAATACAATCGAGTCAGTTTTACGAAGAACTTGGCAGTATGTGCAAACTTACTAGTATGACGTTGCACCTCATCTGGTCTCGATGTGGTCACCATTTTGGTCGGTATTGATGTTATTAAGCCGTTATACTCTCTCCTACCCATAAATGTTGCACCTGTTCCTTGATATCTCGAACACTGGCTTCTGGGGCTGAGTTCACGTTCGAGAGAGTCCCACAAATGTTCCATCGGGTGCAGACCTGTGGATCTAGCTGGTCGTAGGAGTATCTCAACATCACGCAGACAGTTCATAGGTACATGTGACACGTATGGACGAGTATTGTCCTGTTGAAAAATGGCACCACGATACCATCGCTTGAGGAAGCAGTATGTCTGTGACGTTCCAGTGTACTACGAGACTTGTCTCAATCGCAACGGCTGTGATATGAAGCTGTATTCGACAACCTTCTACACAATGAATCCAGTAGAAACACTGCTGCCCTCTCCAAGACATTGGAAGAATGTAACTTCCCGCCAGGTCGCCGCTCAACTCGCCTACGATGGTCATGCGGGTTATTATTTATTTGTTTATCTCTTAAGTAAACAATTGCTGCCTATTGTTATAAAGCAGGTCATATATGTTGTGATTTTACGTGTTACATCATAAGAATTCAGTTATAATACTAGTACATATATTTTTTGGGAATTTTACAAAAGAATGAAATAAAAAATAATATAAAGTACAAATGTATATATACAGACTTGTTTAACTTGGTGCTAAGTTAGATAATGATAATAAATGAGATACATAATAGGTTGTGGATGTATTTTAAATTAAAATCAAAGGTGTGTTTAACGGAAGAGGTAAGACATATCAATTTTCTTTAGATATGGTGTTCCTTTTATATCTTCTGTGAGTGTGGTTACATCTGTTGAAAATGTTGTTTTAACTGTGCTAATACTTAGTTAATAATGTATTGAGTAATTAGGTTACAATGTGTATGCAAACTTAGGGTAACAGTGGAGATTGGGAGTTGATTCAATTTGTTATAGGCAGCTGCATCAGGTAAAACTTATAGTCAGTCACACCTGACGCAGCGAAAGAAGAAATGTCACATCTTCAGACAGTATTACACGCTGTAAAATGATATAACAACCAACTACGTAGAGAATGTAGTGCAGAACCACGATTCGTCGGTGAATACAATGTAACGCCATTCGTGAGCAGTCCATGATTTGTTTTTGTTGTGGTGTTATTGGAAGCCCACGCACGGGACGGTAATTCCATAGTCCAACTGCTGCTAGTCTGCTAACAACGGTACAGTGTGACACAGAAAGTTGCATGGAGTCCACTACTTGCTTTGGGATAGCAGACCCACATTTAAGGGCTTACGATATGCTTGCTGCGCAGTGTGGCTCAAATGGCTCTGAGCACTATGGGGCTTAACTGAGAGGTCATCAGTCTCCTAGAACTTAGAACAACTTAAACCTACCTAACCTAAGGACATCACACACATCCATGCAGGAGGCAGGATTCGAACCTGCGACCGAAGTGGTCGCGTGGTTCCAGACAGAAGGGTCTAGAACGGCTCGGCCACAGCGGTCGGCTACGCAGTATGGCTGTCCCCCATTGTGGAGGTCAGATGTGGTCGACTGTAGCCTTGGCAATAAGTGTGCCTGCCCTTAATTTCCCATGCAGTCTACTTCTGGACCATTGTAACATCTTAATACCTAACTAGTCCGAATACTGCGCCGTTCGACCACCCGGCCAAATGGAGCCCCACAATGAGGTCCTTTTTCAAATTCCTCTCACGCGCTGATAACGGTCTCTCATACTAGTTCATGGCATCTCTGTGTCCCTGATAATGCGCATTCAACATCTGACAATTGTTTCCTCTTCTACTATACCTTACCACGGTACTAACAACACTGAAGATCAGCAGCACTAATGCGCTCTGGTGGCCTCTTTCTCACTGAGAACTGTAACTCTACTCATTCACATACCCACCGATGAAGTATATGTGTACAAAGCTACACTGAGGCACTACCATGTCTTTTGGGAGCTTCATCTTGTTTGTCAGGCAGTGTATTTAAGACCTGCATGTCACCACCCGCAGAAAATATCTTATTTGTTACTCTTGTACAATATGGTCCTGCGTGTATGTGTAGAATCCGCACAGCACACCGCGGCCACTAGATGCGTAGTCGGCAGGGAACACGTGGGGAGAACGGTGGTGGTGGGAGTTGACAGCGGGCACTGTAGGGGAAATGTCGAGCACTGGAGGGGAAGTGCCGTTTTCAACTGAAACCCGCGCTCACACTTTTTCTAAATATTAAGTTGCGCCCCTCCATACCCACACTTACATGGTGATGATGAGGTCCCATACTTCGAGGAGCGTAGTTATCGATGCGGTGGACCCGCACCGCCGACTAGGCAAGGTCGTAGCGGAGGTGGTTTGCCATTGCCTTCCTCCTATGATAATGTGGATGAATGATGATGATGATGAAGACGACAACACAACAACACCCAGTCATCTCGAGGCATGGAAAATCTCTCACCCCGCCGGGAATCGAACCCGGGATCCCGTGTGCAGGAAGCGAGAACGCTACCGCAAGACCACGAGCTGCGGACCTTGCATGGTCGTCACTCAAAAGGATCTGCCACCTCTGATTTCGTTAGTATCTAAAAAGAATTCCGTTGACAATGCACAGAGTTATTTCGGCCTGGCTTGCTAACCATTTGTAACTTTCAGAGAAGCGTTGAGAGGCGAATTTTGAGTAAAATCTACATGTTTCTATTGTTACCATGTCAAAATTTGCTGCTTTTGCCTGAACACAGCAAAGTTTACTGTGTCACCCCACTAACATGTTGTGCAGAAGCTATTGTGAGAGAATTCTGGAACAGTGGTTTATTAAGTGAGGAACTGAGGAAAAGTGAGGTCAGTAGCTTATGAAAAAGCACATCCTCGGTACATATCAAACATGTAAGTCTTTACTGGCGTTGTTCCAAAACCCATAGCATTTCTCGTTTTACCAGATATGAATGGTCCTTAAAAACTACGTTCTTTAATCGAAAAAATCGTTAGTTGGTGGAGTAGCGCAGTAGATAATTGTCTTGCATAGTAACCATATGGTAAAATATCGTCCTCCTTGTGTGCAATCATTTGCTAAAATCTCATTTCGATATCTCAAACCATTTATCAAGTATGAGTAATGATGTGAATGTTTCACTCTGCCTTTATCACTGCAATGGTACAATGGCAAATGAGTGTGCTACATCAGATCAAATTTCTCGAGTTTGGTGACAGATACAGACCTCAACCCGAGACTAAAGAAAAATTCAGCGTGTTAGCTAAATTGAATATGCAGCAACATATAATGTAATATGCACCAAAACTCAAAATCATAGCGACTTTTTTTTTTTTTTTTTTTTTTTTTTTTTTGCAAACTTCGAATTTCGCGCAGTGTCTCACTTTCATGTGAGTATCACAATAACTGCAACCATTAACGAAATGATGGGCACATCGGCTTGAATGTGACACATAAAGCCATATGTACCGCAAAAATTAAATTTTTTTGCTGAACATTTTCTGTAAAATCGTTTGAGAAATATTGCAGGGTATGTCTCTCGAATCTGTTATCGCCGACCGACCGAAATATGGCAGACACTGAGGGCCTCCCGAACAAACGAAAGAACCCGACCAGCGCGATGGACGATAAATCGCCGACGTTTCGACCGTCTTTGCAGCTGTCATCTTCAGAGTGATTAGACTGCTGCAGTCTAGTCTAGTTAGAAAATGACCGCTAGAAACACGGTCGAAACTTCGGTAGCATAGTTGTATTGGTGTCGCATCAACCATCGTATCCTGTGAAGGCTGTGACAGTGGACACTAAACAGAAGCCAGTAGCACATCAAGCGACAAATAGCAGAAAATTTTGTTGTCAGAGAGCTGATTATCTAGCTCAGCTGCTTCCTCATTTATCTCACTTGTCCGTAATACGAAGCTATCAAGAAGAATCTTTTGCACGTTTGGTTACCATTTTTAAATGTTTCAATATATCATAGCAAGAGATGAAAAAGTGCTATTTGTAATGAGTTAATCTGTTAACTTACGTATTCTTTCAACTAAGCTGAAAATGTTAGAGTTAGATCGAAAGCTGAACAAATAATTTAGAAGTCAGTTTTCGCAAAGAGCTCTATGTAAACACAAAGCACTTTAACGAACACGATTCTACTGTGTCTGCGGCCTAGGACGCTAAGCAACTTACGGTTGGCAGGTAGATTGAGGTGGAAATGGGTCGAATCCGTGATTTGGTTTCGGTGAAATGAAAATAAAATGAAATAGAAATCTGGAAATCAGTGAACTGATGTTCACCTCTCGTATGAGCTCACCACGTGTACTTTCAGCACACCTGTGTCACTGTTCCAAAGTTAATCCTGAATCACAGCAGAGCGAGTCATTTCTTTAAATACCACAAATGCAGGCTACCGGCCCAGAACTCATCGACAGGCTGCACAGATTCAGTCGACGCGTGCAAGAGAATGGGGGAGAAAAGTTCGTAAGTTTTACGGCCAGCATTAAATTAAATTAAATCACTTTGGATATTAGACTACCTCGTTATGAAACACCAATACAACTATGCAACCGACGTTTCGACCGTGTTTGTAGCGGTCATCTTCAAAGTAGGCTAGGCTGCAGCAGTCTAATCACTCTGAAGATTACGGCTGCAAAGACGGTCGAAACGTCGGTTATTTCGGTGTTTTAGTGTTTTGTACTGACGTTAACTAACACAAAAAATGGAGAATTGATTTGTTCTATGTGATAAGTGAAATTGCTGCAGCTGAAAC
Source organism: Schistocerca nitens (assembly GCF_023898315.1). NCBI lineage: Eukaryota > Metazoa > Arthropoda > Insecta > Orthoptera > Acrididae > Schistocerca > Schistocerca nitens. The sequence goes on along the minus strand of NC_064619.1, from coordinate 648,974,364 downwards.
ACGAGTGTGTAGAATAGGAATCTGATAAACAGAGGTCGATTCTTAATTATACTGAAACGTCCCCTTAAAAAAATTATAAATGACTGTGCTGATAAACCTCTTACGTTATTTGATTTTCAAACAGCTGAGGAAATCTGAACGAACTCAGACATTTCTCTCTTTACTTATTCTGATCATCACTAAACTGATACATTATTTTTTTTAGCGTAACAAAATAATGGATCACTTACCTCACAAAAATCTTCGTTACTCGAACCACAGCAATACAGTGAGCGCCAATACTGCCAGCTAAATAAAAGATTCTAACTACTGGAGACACTAACTACTGATAGACATATTTAGCAAATGAAAGATGTTGATAGAGAACAAAAAATGTATTTACCTTAATAGTGTTCAAGTCATATAATCTCCCACTGCACAGCGCTACGCGATGTTCACATCCAACTGGCCAACACTATAATAGCGAATATTCCGACAATGAGTACAACCAGCCACGGACTGCATAGCACAGTGAGTGATTTTCATACAGAGCGCTACGTGCCGTTATCAACATAAAAACCTAAACAGCCTACTTACAATACTTACACTGACATTCACCTTGCATCAGGTCGTTCGTGTACGTTTGACCGTTGTACGCCCAACAGGCGACAATGTGACCCAGCTTTAACGCTGATTTCAACAACGGTTTCAGGAAGTTTATTGATGCTGTTTGCGTTTGTTAAAAAAAAGAAACAAAATGGAGCATAACTTACTCCCAGTACTGTGACCGTCAAAAGATTGGTTGCAAATACCTCACTCACCACTGTTACAAGCTCTGACTATGCGTTTATGTACTAAAAATTAAAACTTCGGCCGGCTTGATAGTGCCCCGCTGTATTGCCAAATTTTCTTTAGTCAGTCATTGTCATGTTGAAGCGAACTTCGACACAGAGCCACAACCGCCATATCCATAGAGCTTTGACGGTTATTCCACCATAAATTGCGAAAAGAATGGCGCAAGTGTCATTTAGCTGACATGGTAGTAACTGTTTCCCAGAATGTAAACCGGGTTATTCTTATTTATTATATGGAAAAGACTCGATAAATAATAATCGAATATTAGGTACGTCACGTAGACCAACTGAGGGTAAAAATGAATACGAAGAGGCTCGAGTGGTAAAAGAAAAGACAGTTACATATCATTAGGGCAACACACCTGTCCACAACACTGGCTAATCAAAGAGTCTTTTGGCAGCCGGTGCATTGCATTAATCTGCGAGTTTAAAGCAAGGTGTGACGAAAAAAGGATCCGAGTTGCGTGAAGAGGCCACAGTGGGATAGTATTTTGCAGATCTTACAGAATCGTTTTCACAGATGGAAACTACTAAGTAGACAATTGTTGGATGCAATGCGTAAAAGGGGACTAGATTGGAATATAAATACATTTTTAGCTCAAGGTATACAGTCTACGGCCTACGATATAGCTTACCGATTTTTATCGAGAAGACACAGCGTATTACGAACATGACGAGAGCACTTGAAATGATGATATTAAAAGGTGAGAATGTTCTGAATGTAGAGAGATTTAAATATTGAGTACAACTGAAAAAAAAATGGTCTGACAGAAATGGTAGCTATTGGAGCACGAATGAACTAATTATGAACATCTAAAACAAATTCGATTAACTCAAAATTAAGACATTACTGGGTAGTGACACTAATTCAAATCTTACGCGCAGCAGGAAGTCTAAACTATGTAAGAACAATATTACATGGCTACGTGGTGTCTATTCTTTCGGAAATGTCCGAAAGAAGATCACGCGGGATCCGCATCTGTGATACATTGTAAATTGAAGGGGGTGGGGCAGAAAGTAAAGGAAAGGAACTAATGATATCAGCAGCATCGGACGTTATGTGCAATGATCTGCGACGAGTGAAAGTGTGTGCCGGGCCGGGACACAAACTCGGGACCTCCTACATGCTAAGCAGTTGCGTTGATCACGGCGTCACCCGGACAAGAGCGTGTATCGCAAATACGCAAAGAACCTGGGCACGCTCCTAGGCTGAACCACATTCTCACCTAGCGCCCCCTATCCACGTACCCGACCATGTCCTCCATGCTCGTTAATTTTAGACTCCCGCTGGAGGTCGAACGAAATGACCGAATGAACTGACACCATCGCATTCGTGTAGCTGATTCTCCTCGATGGCCAGTGAATCCCGAACCATCAGTGTGGAGGCACATTTAGTTTCGACCTCCAGCGGGAACCTAACGTTAGTGAGCATGGAGAACGTGCGGATAGGAGGCGCTAGGTAGCAGTCTGTTTCAACCTGGGAGCGAACTGAAGATAGTTCGCATATTTTCTATGAACACAGTTTCTACAGGGTGTTTCAAAAATGACCGGTATATTTGAAACGGCAATAAAAACTAAACGAGCAGCGATAGAAATACACCGTTTGTTGCAATATGCTTGGGACAACAGTACATTTTCAGGCGGACAAACTTTCGAAATTACAGTAGTTACAATTTTCAACAACAGATGGCGCTGCAAGTGATGTGAAAGATATAGAAGACAACGCAGTCTGTGGGTGCGCCATTCTGTACGTCGTCTTTCTGCTGTAAGCGTGTGCTGTTCACAACGTGCAAGTGTGCTGTAGACAACATGGTTTATTCCTTAGAACAGAGGATTTTTCTGGTGTTGGAATTCCACCGCCTAGAACACAGTGTTGTTGCAACAAGACGAAGTTTTCAACGGAGGTTTAATGTAACCAAAGGACCGAAAAGCGATACAATAAAGGATCTGCTTGAAAAATTTCAACGGACTGGGAACGTGACGGATGAATGTGCTGGAAAGGTAGGGCGACCGCGTTCGGCAACCACAGAGGGCAACGCGCAGCTAGTGCAGCAGGTGATCCAGCAGCGGCCTCGGGTTTCCGTTCGCCGTGTTGCAGCTGCGGTCCAAATGACGCCAACGTCCACGTATCGTCTCATGCGCCAGAGTTTACACCTCTATCCATACAAAATTCAAACGCGGCAACCCCTCAGCGCCGCTACCATTGCTGAACGAGAGACATTCGCTAACGATATAGTGCACAGGATTGATGACGGCGATATGCATGTGGGCAGCATTTGGTTTACTGACGAAGCTTATTTTTACCTGGACGACTTCGTCAATAAACAGAACTGGCGCATATGGGGAACCGAAAAGCCCCATGTTGCAGTCCCATCGTCCCTGCATCCTCAAAAAGTACTGGTCTGGGCCGCCATTTCTTCCAAAGGAATCATTGGCCCATTTTTCAGATCCGAAACGATTACTGCATCACGCTATGTGGACATTCTTCGTGAATTTGTGGCGGTACAAACAGCCTTAGACGACACTGCGAACACCACGTGGTTTATGCAAGATGGTGCCCAGCCACATCGCACGGCCGACGTCTTTAATTTCCTGAATGAATATTTCGATGATCGTGTGATTGCTTTGGGCTATCCGAAACATACAGGAGGCGGCGTGGATTGGCCTCCCTATTCGCCAGACATGAACCCCTGTGACTTCTTTCTGTGGGGACACTTGAAAGACCAGGTGTACCGCCAGAATCCAGAAACAATTGAACAGCTGAAGCAGTACATCTCATCTGCATGTGAAGCCATTCCGCCAGACACGTTGTCAAAGGTTTCGGGTAATTTCATTCAGAGACTACGCCATATTATTGCTACGCATGATGGATATGTGGAAAATATCGTACTATAGAGTTTCCCAGACCGCAGCGCCATCTGTTGTTGAAAATTGTAACTACTGTAATTTCGAAAGTTTGTCTGCCTGAAAATGTACTGTTGTCCCAAGCATATTGCAACAAACGGTGTATTTCTATCGCTGCTCGTTTAGTTTTTATTGCCGTTTCAAATATACCGGTCATTTTTGAAACACCCTGTAGGTAGCGCACTTATTAACGTAACTGCCTCGTACGCAGGAGTTCCCGGTTCGGGTCACGGTCCACACGCATTTTCACTCGTCACTGCTGATTCTGCATAAAGTCCCGCTGCAATTGATAGCATCGGTTTCTTTCATTTCTACCCCCCCCCCCCCCCACCACCACCACCTTCAATTTACATAATATCAACAAAAACGTACAACATTATTTAGCAATCTATAAGTTGTGGTATGTATTGAGCTTTTGACGAACAGAAGCTGATTAATACAGGGTATTCGGAAATACCCGTTTTGATCTCTTAGGACTTAAAGAGGGGAGTGTATCCATAATATTTTGAACAGGAACCCATGTCCGGAAACCTCAGCAAAATACGCTACAGAGCTTCATAGTTACCGGCGCTGTCGGCTCTAAATGTATGTACACAGAGGGTGATTCCGTGATGATGCTACAAACTTTGTAGAATGATGGAGAAGGATAAATGTGTCAATTTGAGGTAAAGATCCTGCATAGGAAACGAACGAGTAGAAAGCTATAAGCGACAACCGTTCTGATACCTCTGACAGTTGTTGCTAAATTGCAGGGTAGGCAAATTTCAGAGGTCGTAGTATGGACCAAAATAAGAAAAAAGTCGAGTAAACATGGGCTCTAAAATGCATACCTGAAGGACTATTCAATACAGAAGATGTGTCTGACTGAAGCGAAGATGAATAAGTGCTCATGGCTCCTTAGGTATTTTTTCTTGACATTTTTTCTTGTCAGGTACATGCTACCACCTCTGAACGTTGCCTACCCTAAAGTCTCACCAACAACAGTACCAGTATTCCACTGCAAAGCTATCATAACCGTTTTTTCCTGTAGCTTTCGAACCGCTCGTTTCCAGTATAAGGAAGCTTGCCAAACTGGTTTAGGTCTTCCGTGAGTCCCTAAATCGCTTGGGGCAAATGCTGAGATGGTTCCTTTGAAAGGGCACGGCCGGTGTCCTACCCCATCCTTCCCTAATCCGAGTCTGTGCTCCGTCTAAAGTGACCTCGTTGTCAACAGGACGTCAAACACTAATCTCGCCCACCTCATATTTATAGATTTGTCGTTCTCCATCACCCTAGAAAGTTTTTTAACATCACCATGGAATCATCCTGTATGTACATACATTTACATGCTCCGGCATCTAAAACTTCGAGGCTTTGCAGCGTCGTTTGATGACGTTCCTTGATAGAGGTTCCTATCCAAAATATTATGTACTCACTTACCTCTACAAGTAACAAGTTTGTAACGGGAATTCCCGGACACCCTGTGTAGCAAACGAGTGAACCAAGACCTGTACACCCAGGTAGAAAAAATGTTGGGCAACATCAGGAAAAGAAGTACTGTTTTGTTTGTACAAATGTTTAGAATGAACCAGGTAAGATTGACGCAACAGACATCGAAATTTTCTCTAAACAACATAAGAAAAATTGGCTGGAAGCAAGAGACTGCAGGGGAAGGAACACCGAAAGCAGATGTTCAGATCAATAGCTGTCGCTTCCACAGCCTTCCAGGATAGAATTAGACCCAGTCCAGAAACATAAAGGAAAAAAGGGCAATGAGTGAGAATGGACAAGGAGAAAAGCCAGAACGAAGGAAGCTTGTGGTTATAAACGTTGTCCTGAGATGGTTAAAATTATATTTAGATGAAGTAGCTCCAAGGCCCAGAAACCACCTTGGCAAAAATTTGCAAAGCATCTCGTATATTCCTGCAGCAGATTTAAATGTCTGGGCCGTCTTGCAAAACGGAGTCATTACACTATTAATTTCAGTTAGGGTTTAATAAAATTGGAGTCTTGTTCTACCCACTAGCTGGTGCGTTGGAATCGATGAATTGACCAAATGTGGAGCGGCGGAGAAGGGGTAAGCGCGCCAGCCACCTGCTCCCGGTAGCTCTCCGATCTAAGTGGGGGAAGTGGGGGGGGGGGGGGCGGGGGAGGCTCTCATTAGCTTTCTATGCGCCCGTTCCCGGAGCTGCTGCCTGCCCGGCGCTTAAAATACGGCGCCCGCCGCAGCAGGGCGGAGAAATATGGAGCTGCGAGATGGGCGCCCGGCCGCTTTGCATCGCCCCGAGCTGATAACGTGGGAGGGAGGCGGCGCGCCTTATTACCAGAAGAGGCCCCGCTTTCGTCTTGAGTGCCGGCGAGACCTGTGCTTACTAGCTCGTCAGCAGGATTGCGTCCACTGTAGGTTTCGCTACAGAATTATCATCCCGCCTGCGACGCTGAAATACACTGCCGAAAAAAAAGCGCAACATCAAAAAAGAGTTGTGCGACACAAACGAAAGTTCAGTCTCTGTTGATCCATCATGGACATGGGATACAAACTGGTCAAGTAATTATCAATGAAATTCACCAACAGCCATGTAATTGCGATGTTATTCTGACTACCAGTTTCAGCACTCCACTATGCCATCTTCGGGCGTCATACGCATCTCTCAGATGATGATGTCATACTGTCATATATTGCTGTATATCTTGAAACCAAAACCGTATCCCATGTGGTTCATTTGATGCAGCGGTGCCACGTGGCACCTTCGAGATGGAAGACCATTGTGTTTGGCGTACGGTTCTGGCACATCGTAGTGCATCGGCAGCAGCAGTTGGCACCACAGTGACATAACGAACTGTTACAAATAGATTACTTCAATGACAGCTTCGAGCCAGACCATTGACTCCAAACCACCGCCATTTTCGACTCCAGTGGTATCAAGCGAGAGCTCAATGGAGGTCTGTTGTGTTTCCAGCTGGTTCTGCCTCAGTGCAAGTGATGGCCTTCAGTTGGTAAGGATGAAGACACTTGAGGGCCTGCAACGAAGCTGTCCACGACCTAGACACATTGGACATACTGCAGGAGTAATCGTCTGGGATGATATTTTGTATAACGGCAGAAGCACTAACGTTATCCCACGCAGACTGACTGCATATTTGTGTGTCAATATGGTGATTCGACATGTTGAGCTACCATTCATGAACAGCATTTCAAGGGATGTTTTCCAAGAGGATAACGCTCACCGACATACGCAACGTGCTCTACAGAGCGTCGACATGTTGTCTTCCCCTTCTCGATCACCAGATCTGTCTCCAGTCGAGCACATATGGAACATACTCGGACGACAGCCCCAGCGTCATGAACAACCAGCAGGAACCGTCCCTGTACTGACCGACCAGGTGCATCGGACATGAAACTCCATCGCACAAATTTACATCCGGCAACTGTTCAACACAATACATGAGCATTTACATGCTTTCGTTCAACATTCTGGTGGTTGCCACTGTTGTTATCGTACCAACATTTCATATTTTCCATGGCTTATCTCGTGCTTACGTTAGCCGGTGATCTTGCAATATTAATCATTTAAAGATGTTACCTAGACGATTCTATTCCCGAAATTTCATTACTCTACTTTAATTATTTTTTGGTGCAGCGACTTTTTTTCAGTCAATGTACTTTTCCGTCGATGACCGAGCAGGAAAAAGTCTTTAGAATGTAATGTCCCTTAATTCCTCTTAATTGGGGTCTGCCGTTAAGTGCTTCAGTACGGATCTGACTTTAATTTCTCTTACCACTTATTTCATCTTTATCTGTCTATACTAATAACAATCTTGCAGCTGCTCCCGTCGGAGGTTCGAGTCCTCCCTCGGGCATGGGTGTGTCTGTTGTCTTCAGCGTAAATTAGTTTAAGTTAGATTAAGTAGTGTGTAAGCTTAGGGGCCGATTACCTGAGCAGTATGTTCATCTAGGACTTACGAAAAATTTTAAAAATAATAATAAAATTGTGGTACGTACTTAAAATGGGCGAAAACAAAGTTGTAAAAATATAATATGGAGTAGAAGTTTTGTTGTACTGTACCAAGCTTAAAATCACTTTGAATTCCAAACGTGACCGCAGTGCTTCAGGAAGTGAGAACGTGCGCCATTTTTGGCGGTGATCCGTCCATCTGAAGAGAACGTAAAATTCGGCAGCCACCTTGGCTCTATTCAAGAGCAGTAGGCTGTGATCCAGAAGCAGGTTTCACCCTCTCCCTTCTCTCATCTTTATACAACACAAATATGCTGCCAAACTATCTATCTATCTATCTATCTCTAATAATCTCCAGTCATCCAAAGATACAAGTTAAGACACAAGGAGGAAATGGACCATTGAGCCTAGACGAAGAAAACCATTGACGATTAGGAGACTGGGCAAGCCTTCTGGGTGCAATGCCACATGGTTCTTTCTTATCACGCGATGATCCGTCTGAGCCTGTACAATTTTCTTGTTCATTTTCAACTGAGTTTAGAATCATTCCCACATCGAGCCTGACTTGGTCTTTTTTGCGGAAAGGGCTGGATTAAAATCGAAGTCCTCTTAATTGCATTTTACGAGATATCTCTGCATCCTTTTCGATGAATTCTACGATGGTTCCTTAAATGAGTGCCTGAAGATCTTTTTGCGCGTCTTTTCCCGGCGGAACACTCTACAGTGTCGCCGTTATGTCAGTAATTCGATCTTTAGTTCACTTCGTCCATTCGCCGTAAAATCATTTGTCTTTTTCCACTACTCAGAAGGCAATTTTCAGTTAGCCAGACCTTCTTGTTTCCGTTAAAGGTTACTTCACTCTGCTGTCGTGTTTGTCCTTTGTAGCTTCTTCGCAACATTTGCTACTGCGTCGTCTCTATAATTACAGTATTATAAAAGTGCAGGACCTTGAAAGTTTCCGTTTCAAAGAACAAAGAAGACGGAGAGCGTTATTTGATGCAATATTCATTACTTCTAACTTCAACGTCACAGAAAAGAAACTTATTAATCAGTTCTGAGAATCGCGCCGGATGTATGAAGGAAGAACAAAACGTAACCACACTAAGAAAACAGTTTATCATTTATTGCGTCAGGGTCACCTCTTGCAAGAATCTCGTCTACTATGAATATCAAAAATCTTTACAGACCACCCAACAGAAGTTCAAAAATGTGTAGCGAAACGACATGTTGTAAAGCGCATAACATTTTCTGTGTGTTCGAAACGTGTCATGTCTGAATAAAATGTATGAATCATATGGCACTGTTAGCTGGGATATTCCATGGGGTGGATTCAGCCTCCTCGCACAATGCCCCCTTTCCTTGCGGATATGTGATCGCTGTGCCGTATGTGTATTTGGAAAGTGTAGGCGAGTGTAATGGATGCGGGTGTAGTGTAATCTTCTGTTGCATAATGATGACAGAAGGGAGAAGATGAAACTCGGCGCCGGGACATAGCCTAATGCTCTCGAATAGCAGCAAGGGGGCCACAGAGCTTAACCCCCCACCCCCACGGGCGGATTTCCATCCACAGCGTCACATGCTCCCACTTCATGAGACATAGCGAAGAGGATTGCACTTTAATCTAGGACATTGGGTCAAAGATTGGTTATCAGGAACTTAACGACACATGCTCTCGCCCCTTTGCTGGAAGTGTACTGGCAGTGAAAATTTCATCTCTCAGCTTAACCTGTATACAAGCGCCAACGCACGCGCCTGCGTTTGCAGCCCTTTTATTCTCATTTTGTTCGTTATTTCTCGTTGCATCTATTCGAGGGCGACGTCCCAGGACACCCATTCAATTTCATCGTTTCCCCGTTCACTCAGTTCTTTCTATTACAGAGGGCAGCTAATCCTCTGACCGAAGACACTGAGCTATCATGCCGGCATCCTCAGGCACGAAGGTGGGGTTGGTTTAATTAAATCTACTATTAACAATCTTCATTGTCAGGGGCTGCCAAAACTGACGTATGTCTCTTATGCACACAGTTGTGGTACACTTTATTATTGGTCACATGAGGTGGAATTTGCTCGAGTAAATAGGGGGAATTGGCAGTGAAGACAATGCAGCCTGTTTTCTTGAATCACACTTACGAGGCTGAAAATGAAGAGAGATCGACCTCAGCAACATACATTCCTTTGAAATAAAATTTTCAATTTTGGTTACGCGTGAAAGTTTGGTTGCTAGCGACTGGCTACAGACGCTGCCAAGGTGTTTGCTACAGTGTTAAATTTACTATTACAAATCCGATTTTCTTTCGACTCATTTCTTATAGAACCTCAGTAAGGTGAAGCATGAGCATGACGTAAAGCCAGATGATACCTTTCGCCTTTGTAAGGTTAACGTAGGCTATCGTTGTTTTTCTAAGCTTCTGAAATTGCTGAGCCATATATATTCAGCACCGCGCTTGTAGATGATGCGGAATGTCTGTCTCTCATTATTTTCGCCACATTCACATGCCAGGTTGCAAACATCATGTACTCTTAAAAAAAGGCAGTAATTTATAGAGTACAGCAGATTTTTTAATTTTTCAATTGGACAGAACTTTGGACTGACACCATATTTATGGAGAATGCGTTTGTTTTGCTTGAGTTGCTCCACTTTTCGGTTTGATATGTAGATATGGACGACTGTTTGCTGAGAAACCTGGTCACTTTCAGTTTTGCGGCTTACACTGGTTTCTTTACCTGAAGAGACACTTCAGATTCTGCCAGCAAACTGTTGTGATCTGCGATTGTGTGGCTTTTGCACATTAATGTACTCAGAATTCCGTTCTGAGCACTTTAACAGATAAGGAAGACCGATAAAGAACATTTTCATAGCACGTATAAAATTATCATCTCTCATAATACCAAGAGGGCAGGGCCACTTTACGCTCACCTTTTGAAAATATTGTAATCCAGTAATGTAATTCCTACTTCAAAATTTTGAAAAAGATACTCATTGTTATTGATGACCTCTTCCAGCATGTTCCGTAATTGTTTAAATATTTCAATAAAACATAACCAAAAAATTTAAGGCTTAGTAGCAAATGTGACTTTCCACTACAAATGTCATATTCATATTTTCAAGACATGAAGATTTCTTACAGAACTATATATCTTTAAATAGTATGTTGTCACTAAAACTTTATAACAGTTAATGAAACTGCATTTCTTAACATTTTTGTGGTGATCATAAGGCATCCCTCGATCCTTCGTCTCTGTGTACACATTCGAAAATGCGTTGGTAATGCTAGATTGCGCTAAAATATTGTTTCAGTTTCTGGACCGTACTTACGCATTACTACCTATTATAAACGATATTGTTAGTAAAATTTAAAAACAATTAACGAAATTTGTATTTTTTTTCTTATTCTTTTTTTTTTTTTTTGGTGGTCTTAAAGAACCTCCCCTGGTAATACGCGTCATGGGAAATACGTTGGTACTCGTATTACTAGGGTTAATGAAACAGGTACTGAGGTATTGGTTCAAAAATTACTGTAACCGCATTCTATATAATTTTCGTTCATTTTCAACATGAGGTGGTCGTTGACTACATATATAAACTAGCGCTTCACGTATAGACGCAAAGGTCATTGTGTTAGAACTTACTAGAAAACAAGCAGAATGTTCACATTTCGTATCAACGCAATATTGAAGAGCCATGTAGACGTTCCTTAAGGTACCAAGGTAGTGTCTACGTACCGGGCAGCAAAACAACTGGCGGCAGAAGCTACGATATAGGAGTATGATCCACCAATGTGAAAAAGTAAGACGTCTTATCTCGTAACTGAAAAGTGCAATTGGTTACTAAGAATAACCATTTAACGTAATAATACTAACGTTACCACGAGGAAACTGTTGTCTGAATGAATATTCTGAGGATATTGCATTACTTTCTCTGAAATGACAGAACTATTTGTTCTTTGAATGGACTGGCTGCGACCGCCATCATCATTTCGTTAGTGCATTCGCCCGAAAACATGCCTCTGCAAACAGTCGGGTGCAGTCACGCAAGAGCTTCGTAGAGGGCGTGTTAAGTTGTGTAACACATTGGAACCGAAAATCGCCTTCTGATCAAACATAAGAGCGCGTACTCACATACACATTCACACTCACACACACATTCACACTCACACACACATTCACACACACACACACACACACACACACACACACACACACACACACACACTAAAGCAGACACGTGAATGGCCACAGAAATGCTGGCAGAATTGTAAGCAATTTTCCGGAAGACAGTTTTGTAGCACAAGAACTTACCCATTTTTCTGTTTCAGGTGAGTGCTGGAGAATGTATTTGCAACACCCGTGGAAATCCACAAAGGGTAAGTTAATGCTTCACTGCCAATATAAAAACCTATTTCATTAACTATTTGCAACTGGGTCCGCGTGACGAAAGCTGCATGAAGTGTAAATTATCCATCCTGATTTTGTGGGACAGTTCTTGTAACGAAGACACACAGTTCTATAAGTTCTGCGTTTAGGTCGTTCTTCGACCTAGGTAGCTCACTCTGGAATACTTATGTAACCCATACACATATTCTTCTTTTATGGTTCTCAATGAATGCCAATGCAGGCTTTAGCGTGAACCGTACAGCGCTGTAAACCAACGGCTCATAGTTCATGGTATCGAGGCTATAGCGCATTCCTATTGCTTCTGTGAAAGGCATCTCGGTCATGTGAAAGTACGGTAGAACGATGCTTGGTGACTGCAACAGCTCGACGAACATCACGTTGGTGTTCGACTGAATGGCTCCAAAACCCTCCAGATACCAACCCTGTAGAGCACTGATACAACATTACGGCCGCATCAATACAGAAGATACTTGACCTGCGTTATCAAGAAGCTGAGCAAACGCAGATTCTAGACATCTATGATGAAATATCAGTACAACATTCCAACGGTAATTTGGAGTTGTGTTACATACTGTGTTAGCATCGCCTGGGACACGTTTTCCAGCCATGAACAGCTTTAGCGAGCACCGCTGAAAGGTGGGCGTTTAATTTCAATTTACAGAGTTCGCAGCGACCCTATCTCGAGTTAGTGGCAGCAATATTAACTGCAGCAACTTCTGCCTCCTCCAAGTTAAGGAGAGTGGGGCGTACAAGCCACCTCCGCTATTTAACTTTACGGCAGGCGTACACCTCCAAGTACTTCATCGATGTGTGAAGCCGTACAAGCCACATATACATTTTTTTCGAGTGATCCGACTCACTGGATTCAGCCCGCCACGAATTCCTCTTTCGTCCCAGCCTGTTCATCTCAGAGTAGCTCTTGCACCGAAAGTTGTCTATTTTTTGTTGGAAGTGTTTCAGTCTCTGTCTTTCCATATTGTTCTTAACCTCTACAGCTCCCCCCAGTAGCGCTGAAATCATTCCCCATGTCTTATCACATGCCTTGGCTTCCTTCTTCTTGTCAGTGTTTCCTGTTGTTTCTTTCTTCTCCATTCTGCGTAGAAACTCAACATTCTATGTCTCATCAGTCCAAAAAATTTTATAAATTCTTGTATTATGCTGCATCTCAGACGCTTGGATTGGCTTCTTTTCCCCACAGTCTATGGTCCACTAACAAACAACGCAATGCTCCAAACGTCTATCGTCAGAAACTACTTCAGATTAATGCAGGTTTGATATATGCAAATTTCTCATAGCTAGGAGAGGCCTCTTTGCCTTTTCTAAATTGCTTTTAATGCCGTCCTTGCTTCGTCCGTCGTGTGTTATTTTGTTTCGAGTTCGTGGTCCCCAGTTTTGATAAGTTCATCGCTAATCTCTTTCCCGCTCGTCCCCATTACTTTCATCATTTTCCTGTTTACTCTCTGTACCTGTTCGACTTTTCATTCCATTCAACACGTCCTGTACTACTTCTTCACTTTCATTCAGTATAGCAAAGTCTTCAGTGAATCTTGTCATTGATATCCTTTCACCCTGAATTTTAATACCACTCTTAGTACTTCCTCTTCTTTCCCTCGTTGCTTTGTCGATGTCTGTATTGAACTGCAGTGGCTAAAAACTACATCCTTGTTTCACACCATTTCTAATCCGTGCGCTTCCCACTTCGTCACCCATTCTTATTCTTCCCTCTTGGTTCTTCTACCTATTGCGTATTACCCGTCTTTCCCTATAGCTTAGTGATATTTTTCTCATAATTTCGAACATCTGCACCATTTTACATTGTCGAACGCTTTTTTTTCTGGGCACACACGAAGACTTTGTGTGATCACCAGTATACCCTAAACCTTCATTGTCAGAATTCTACATAAATAGAGAATAGTAAACTGAGTACTTTATATCAGGAACTAATGCAGTGAAATGAACATTTACCTTTTTGACTGATAATAAAAAGTAAAACCTTACAGCAACAAAGTAACATTATAATTACTGTTCGAAGTGTTGACCTCAGTCTCATTTCATTATAGTATGAAACTCTGTCTCAAATATTATTATTGTCTGTTGTGTAATGAGACAGGAAGTTAGGGCCCCGCAAATCTATCCCTCTTCACTTTCTACTGCGACTTCATGAACAGGACGACTTCGTGTAACTCAAGAGGAGTAAATCTCTAGGATAGAGTTAGGGCAATCGCACTGGACGGCATCCCTTTCCTATCCAGCAACGAGAGAATCTATTCTTCAAGTGTCCAAGGATAATGATATCGAAGTTAGATGGTATATCATCCTGAGGGCAACAACAAATATGGTCGCACCATTCTATCGAGGTGTTATGACGCTGAATTTTCCTTGCTGAGCTATTGCCACTCCCTTGAGTAAACTGCTGTATAGTTGCTACATAAACCCTTCACGACTGCGACGGTGATGTTAATCTCGTTGCCCTGGGGATGATAACTAAGATTTATTTAGCTTTAGTTAATAAAATTAATTTGGGTGTTTCTGACATATTGTTCAAATTTAGGTGCTGCCAGGTTAAACATAAGTGCTACGTTCTAAATAAACTTCCTCAGCTACAAATTGTTAAAGCTGAATGTAATGTTTATTGTTATGTATCACACACACTGAAAGAAACCTGTGATTAAACATCACTACGTAGTTAAGCGAATTGAAGCTAGCTCAAACCCCCAGTAGCGTGTTAAGCAAACTCGCTATGCAATTAAAAAAGTGAAAATAAAAACTCAGCAGTGTGACAGCAGCAAGCGGGCATGTCCAGATTCGACAGTTCCACGTGGTCCCAGCCAAAGCACTCCGAAGCCACGACGCCCTCCAGCCAGCCGTGAGTGCTCCGACCCCTCTACGACAAAGCGCCTGTAATTCAGTCGCCGCACTCAACCAAAACAGTCAGTTGAATACAGTTTCGTGTCACGTGGTACTCAAATAAGATGATTCTTCGGTACCTGTTCAGTATTTCAATCTGACGTTGACAAAGATCATTTACTGCTCTACACACGCAAAGCAAACTGAAATCAACATGTAGGAATATTAGATGTACAGCTGCCTCTTAAATCATGCTTCTACATTTAAATATATAGATATACGCACAGCCTTACTTACATGTATTCAGGATACCACAAATACGTTAGCCAGATCTGATGTAGTAATCAGAATTAACTATATCATATCATAAGCGCACAAGATAAAATTAAGATCTATGTCCAAAGTTTAGTGTAATTCATGAATTCATATAATATTTTAAACGGCGTATTTATCAGATCACAATGTAAACAATTTCTAGTTTACATTAATATGCTCCGTCTCTCTTAGTTAAGCAAAATCATTGGTTTTTAACTTCTTGTCCTCCATTTGGAAAATAAAGAATTTTAAACTTATTTCTTAACAGTTCGTGTATGTAAAGGTTAAATAAATATCTGACAGTGAGAATGTTTTGCAGCGAAACTGTACATGGATAAACAGGTCAAACTTGCTATAGTTCCTAACACTTCCACTGCAAAATATCTCGTTAAAAAAATAGTTTTTCATTAAAATACTTGCTGTTGCATATTTTTGTAACTAACGGTACCGCCTGTGGTAGAACTAGCAAAGTTGGCATTTTGTACACTGCGGTTTGTTATTGTTATTTACCGTGAACAGCGATGTGTTTATCGCAGCTTCCTACCTTTCTGACGTCACTGCCTACAGCTGGCTGCTGAATAATCTCTGATGCTCTCCCTGCGCAGCTACTCGTCGTTTTCTGACACAAGTGGCTGCTCTCGACGTCCATTTCTTTTAAAGTTAATGCGATCAAAATCTTGCTTCGAAACGTTCTCCACGCACTAACTTGACGTATATAATAATTCTTTAAACAATTCAAGGCTATGTTTTGAGTAGGAGCTGTCGTGGGGTTCTAGTACAAACCCTGTCTTTCAATAGCAAATATTATATTAGCTTTTTTCGAAGACGTGCACATTTATTTCGTCTTAGCTGAGAATCCCGGCATTTCTGGGGATTTTTTTATTCCACTCTTCTCGTCCCAATCTCCTCTTCCCGCCTCTCTCTGTCCATCTACTCCTTCACTCTGTCTGTCCATCTACTCCTTCACTCTGTCTATCCATCTACTCCTTCACTCTGTCTGTCCATCTACACCTTTCACTCTGTCTGTCCATCTACACCTTTCACTCTGTCTGTTCATCTACTCCTTTCACTCTGTCTGTTCATCTACTCCTTTCACTATGTCTGTTCATCTACTCCTTTCACTCTGTCTGTTCATCTACTCCTTTCACTCAGTCTGTTCATCTCCTCCTGCCACTCTACGTCCACCTCTTCCTTCTCCTTTTCACCAACTTCTCCTCGACACTCGGTGTCCACCCCATCCTCCTCCACTCCCTTTCTATCTCTCTCTCTCTCTCTCTCTCTCTCTCTCTCTCTCTCTCTCTCTCTCTCGCTCGCTCGCTCTCTCGTCGCACCTCTATGGCTATCTTATTTCCCTCTCTCTGTCTGTACATCTACTTATCGCCCCCTATCTCTGTCCAGTCCCTCCTCCTCTGTCCATCGCCTCGGAGGTGGTGGCCTTTAATCCACCGCAATTATTTCCAAATAGCAGGTAATGTTTTTATTAATTGAAATCGATCAAGGACCTTACGAGGATATGTTGGATATGTGCATGTGTGACACATTGCACACGGGCAAGGGTCGGACAGAAATAATGGAATCATCGCGAAAAGTGAATGCTTGAGTATGACTGCAGATGCCAGCAAAGTCTGGTGAGTGTGCTGTTGTATTTGACCACGAACTGTACCTGTGCAACGCCCTACATACAAAGCAAGTGTCAATCACGGTCAGAACAGTGTTCTGTTTAATTGTGAGTGCATTATATCGAAGTTAAGTGTGGTGTCACCGCCAGACACCACACTTGCTAGGTGATAGCCTTTAAATCGGCCGCGGTCCGTTAGTATACGTCGGACCCGCGTGTCGCCGCTATCAGTGATTGCAGACCGAGCGCCGCCACAAGGCAGGTCTGGTCTGGAGAGACTCCCTAGCACTCGCCCCAGTTGTACAGCCGACTTTGCTAGCTATGGTTCACTGACTACATACGCTCTCACTTGCAGAGACGACAGTTTAGCATAGCCTTCAGCTACGTCATTTGCTACGACCTAGCAAGGCACCATATTCAGTTACTATAATTACTTCAAGAATGTATTCTGAACAGATAATATTGTGAATGATGTACCGTCAAGAGCGACGTTCATCATTAATGGATTAAAGTTAAGTATCAAACTAATTACGTCCGCTTTCTGAATTCTAATTCCTTGTCATGTTCCATACCTCACGTCAGTATAAGTTCGTCCCTCCTCACGCCAACCTGCGTGAGCTAACCGCGTGCATTTCGGCCTCCTCTAGTAACACGGTGTTTGCTCTTCTGCCAACACAACACTAAGTCAATTCTGACGTAGGCAGATTGATGGTGCTCGTATGGTAGGCGTTTCCGTAACCAAGAGAGTCGAGGAGTTCTGTCTCTGAAGATTCACCGTATCGAACATTTACACCGCATACAGTGAAGGTAATAAAACATCATCTAGTCATCTAGTAAGACACAACGTTAACGAAAGAGAGTGTTGAGTGATCGTATGAGATGGTCATTCAAGAGATCTGTGACAAAAATTACGATGACAACTGCAAAAATCACTGCAGAACTGAATGTCACACTCGCGAACCCTGTCAGCATCAAAGCCAGGCGAAGGGAGTTCCAGAAGCAAGGAATTGCAGGGCGAGCTAGAATTCCAGAACCACTCATCACTGATGAAAATACCGGTAACAGTAAAACGTGGTGCCGAAGTCATAAAACCTGCACTGTAGAGCAATAGAAAAATGTCGTTTGGTCGGCTAGTTCTTATTTCATACCGTTTTCAACCACTAGCCGAGTTCAAGTCCCATGTTTGACACCTAGCGGGGGTTTGGTGATTTCGGCACCCATGGGCCTCTTGGTTACTATGTAAGGTTGCACTACTGCCAAGGGTTATGTGACCATTTTGGTTGATCAGGTCCACCCACGATACACTGTTTGTTTTCTCCAATGGCAATGCAGTGATCCAAGACGACAGGTCCCCTGTGTTGCACACAGCTCACATAGTCCTGGATAGGCTTTCTGTGCACGGGTATGAATTGTCGCGTCTCTTCTGGCCGTCACAGTCACCAGATATCAATACTGTCGAGCGTTTGTACTCTGCTTAGGAGAGAAGAGTGCGTGATCACTACCCATGTCCATCATTTTTAACTGTACTTGCAGAAAGAACTGTGTAAAATTCCTTGGAAACCATATGGAATCTATATTTATCCATTCCGAGGTGACTGGAAACTCAAAATTCTGTACATGGCTGTACGTTCAGAGACCGTGATTAGTTACAGTTAAAAGAAAACAGCCCTCGGTCACTAATTTTTAACGAATTAACTGGGTTTCGACACTACTAGGAGTGTTTTCCTCAGAATTGACACCAAAGAATTATGACTAAAAACGTATGATACAAATTATGAGTACGGAATTATCGTGAAAGACTGGCAGTACCTATATGTAATTTATAAAATAATAAATATGCCAAAAGGGGATTAGTCACAAAGATATTTAAGATAAAAAACTGTGATGGCGAGCCACTAAGGGCTGCTCGTTACTTTGCGTGATGCAGGTTGTAAACGTGAAATATCTCACCGACTAAACTAAGACTCCCTGTACAGAACTCATGGTGTACGAACAGTCTTTCCGGCCGTTGTCGCGGAGCAGTTCTAGGCGCTTAAGTGTGGAGCCGCGCGACTGCTAAGGTCTCAGGTTCGAATCCTGCCTCGGGCATGGATGTGTGTAATGTCCTTAGGTTGGTTAGGTTTAAGGAGTTCTAAGATCTAAGCGACTGATGACCTCAGATATTAAGTCCCATAGTGCTCAGAGCCATTTAATTTGAACGGTCTTCTTTGCGTGATGATCAGAATACTCATTAATATTACGAAAGCGAATGCTAGTCTCAAGAGCAGTTGATGAGCGCCTGTCGCTTCCTTTCTGAAACCCTCGAATATATTCTATGTCTCGACAACGTAAAATCCCCAGTGGCTTGAAAGCATATTATTGTTCAAATGGCTCTGAGCACTACGGGACTAAACTTCTGAGTTCATCAGTCCCCTAGAACTTAGAACTACTTAAACCTAACTAACCTAAGGACATCACACATATTCATGCCCTAGGTAGGATTCGAACCTGCGACCGTAGCGGTCGCGCGGTTCCAGACTGTAGCGCCTAGAACCGCTAGGCCACCCCGGCCGGCCATATTGTTGTATACCTCTATTTAGGGACACATCACACCATATATCATTTGCATTGGGCTATTAATATCTCTCATCGATACACCTTACTTCGAAACTTAGTGTGGAACACCGTTTTAACCTGCAAGGAGACTCGAACCTGGGACCTTTTCCCTTCACGGGCATCTGCCCTCGCAGCCTTTCTTCCACTACTACCTAGGTGAATAGGTACTAGCGGAAACATGGCTGTGAGCGGTTCTTGAGTCGTGCTTCGATAGCTCAGTCAGTAAGTGCATCTGCACAGCATATTATTCTCAACGGAGAGAAATCTTCAGATTTACAAGGGAACCCCCCATCGCACCCCCCTCAGATTTAGTTATAAGTTGGCACAGTGAATAGGCCTTGAAAAACTGAACACAGATCAATTGAGAAAACAGGAAGAAGTTGTGTCGAACTGTGAAAAAATAAGCAAATTATACAAACTGAGTAGTTCATGGGAAGATATGCAACATCAAGGGGGCTGGGAACGCGGGAGCGCTGTGGTCTCGTGGTAACGTGAGCAGCTGCGGAAGGAAAGGTCCTTGGTTCAAATCTTCCATCGAGTGAAAAGTTTATTTTTTTATTTTCAGTTTATGTGACAAACTCTTATGTTTTCATCACTTTTTTGGGAGTGATTATCACATCCACAAGAAAACCTAAATCTGGGAAGGTAGAAGAATCTTTTTACCCATTCGCCAAGTGTACAAGTTAGGTGGGTCGACAACATATTCCTGTCATGTGACGCACATGCCGTCACCAGTGTCGTATAGAATATATCAGATCTGTTTTCCTGTCAAGGAATCGGTTGACCTATGACTTTGCGATCAAATGTTTTCGGTTCCCATTGGAGAGGCACGTCCTTACGTCTACTAATCGCACGGTTTTGCGATGCGGTCGCAAAACACAGACACTAAACTTATTACAGTGAACAGAGACGTCAATGAACGAACGGACAGATAATATCTATGCAAAAATAAAGAAAGTAAAATTTTCACTCTAGGGAAGACTTGAACCAAGGACCTTCCGCTCTGCAGCCGCTCACGCTACCACCGGACCACGGCGCTCCTGAGCCCACATTGTCCATGATGTTGCCTATGTGGCCCATGGACTACTCAGTTTGTACATTTTGCTTATTTTTTTACAGTTCCACACAACTTCTTCCTGTTTTCTCGATTCATTTGTGTTCAGTTTTTCAAGGCCTATGCACTGAGCCAACTTACAACTAAATCTGAGGGGGGTGCGATGGGGAGGTTCCCTTGTTAGAAGTAATTTCTGCCATGCCCTAAGGGCGTGTTACACGCGCATTTAAACTAAACTAACCCCGAAGAGGCTTCGGAAGGCCCAACGGTACCGACCGATCGCCGTGTCATCCTCAGACAATAAGCTTCCCTGTTAGTGGATGTGGAGGGGCATGTGGTCAGCACGCGGCTCTCGTGGCCGTTGTCAGCTTTCGTGACTGGAGCCGCTATTTCTCAGTCAATTAACTATTCAACTGGACTCAGAAGGGCTGAGTGGACTCCGCTAGCAAACAGTGCTCGGCTGACCCGCATGGTCACCCGTCCAAGTACCAGCCAAGCTCGACAGCGCTTAACTCGTATGATCTGACGGGGGCCCGGGGTTAGCACTGCGGCAAGGCTTTCACGATATAGGGGTGAACCAGAACTCTTCCGACAAACTTTCAGACATGGTTCAGTGACGCTTTTGGGCATTTCGGTACGAGAGACCGACGGTCTGCAGCGGCTAGTTACAAAGTTATTCCATTTTGCTTGATTTCTTGCCCCAGTCAGCTACGCATCGTTTTTGAAGTAAAAATAGTGCGCAACAGAGCAAAATTCGACGGTATGTGCTGTGTGTGTTGTTTCCACTCACGATATCAACTGTTGACAACACACGTGCTGTCCTTACCTCGTTGCCCCATTCAGTAGTGCTCGTTTCTGTCTACGATTGGGTTTCCGGCAGTGTTAATTGTGCGATAACAGTAGTTCACAGCAGTATTATGGATAGCTTTACTGGTGAAAAATTAAGCTCGTGTATGGGTTCACTGAAGCGATGGACGAGCAGCACGCCGACGGTATGCAAAATTGTTCTCGCACCGACGGCAACCTCATCTGGCAAGTTTTGCATCTGTCTGAGTGTTGTTGCATTACTTTTTGGTGTGTGTTTTGGTTACTGCATGCTACAGGCTTCTTCACTGCCGTGAAGGTATTTTCAAAGAGTCAAGGGTGATTGCGGTATCAAACCGAATAAATGATAATTTACCTTATTACTCTGTAATGAGTCAAGGGAGACTAGGAGCCCTAATACCGAAATAGTCAGTATGTGCCCCTGAACAACCTGTAAAATTTTGTCGGTGGCGTTGCGGCTCATGCTGTATATAAATGGCTTGGTGTATAACGTCTGAAATTCCATGGGGCTTTTCGCAGATTATGTTGCTGTGTTCAGAGAAGTCATCACGCTAGAAAATTGTAGCGAAGTGGAGGAAGACGTGCAGAGGATCGGTGCTTGGTGCAGGAACTGAAAATTGACCCACAAGATAAATGTAAGTAGGTAGAAAAACCAATTATTTGGATGTGATTCTTCAGTTTCTCCCGGCGTATTTCTTGCTCGAACAGTCCACGGGTGTGCTGCCGGTCCATAGTGTGCAATGGGCGCAATATTTCGGCGATCAGACATGTCGCCATCGTCAGGTGCGCTAACTAACTGGGCTCCTGAGGGCGGGCGGCCATCTTAAATCCCCTCCCCTCGCGAGGCGTTCTCTCCGCGATCCGCGCCCGCGCGTCAGCGGTCGCTGAGAGGCTGGCGTCGGCGTCTGTGGTGGCGTCGGTGTAATTGCCTCGTCCGGCCAAGTCGCCCTTTCGTTTCCTTTGCTGAGCGTCTTTTTAATTACTCAATGCTGGTTCCTATGCACTGCTGAGCAATCTCGGTTGACGAGTCCGTCCCTGGTACGAATTTCGATAGCCTCTCTGACGATGCTGTCCCAGTATTTAGATGTCTGTGCCAAGACCCTGGTATGTTGGTAGTCTATTTCGTGATTTTCGGACTGGCAGAGGGCGCAAGGAATGAGAAGAAACAACAAACAACAACCAACAACCAAAGATGGCAACACCAGCAGCTCTGGTCGGGTTTTTGCAGGTTTTCCTCAGGCCGTAAGGTGAATACCGGAGCTGTCCCAATTGGGTACACTTATATCTCCCAATTTGGATATATAAGTATACCCATTTCCCCCTTAGCACAAATGCAAACAAATAAAATAAAAATAACCAAATGATGTCTCCTGTCCACACTCGGCTGAAAAAAACCAAAGCAAGGTCTAGTAAGACCCGCCTTCCCCTTACGGGAAGGAATGAAAAGTGCTAAAAAAAATCTCAGCAACCCAGTTCGTCAGCGCACCTGACGATGACGACATGTCTGATCGCCGAAATATTGTGCCCGTTGGATACTATGGACCGGCAGTACACCCGTGGACTGTTAGAGCGAGAATTATTGGATGATTACGCGACTGCAGAAAAATCATATGAAGCAGTTACTTTCATAAAATATCAATGAGTATAGTGGAACGCCAACATAAAACTAATCGCAGACAAGACAGATGCCAGACTGAGATTAGTTGGAAGAACCAGCAGGAAATGTAATGGATCCGTAAAGGTGGTGGCCTAGGGAACCCTCGTTCGAGCACTAACTCGAATATTGCTCGTCAGTATGAGATCCTTACAAGACAGCACTGATAGAGAAAATAGATAATATCCAAAGAAGAGCAGCACGTTTCGTTACAGGTACATTTAATAAGCACGCAGGCGTCACGGAGATAACCAACGAACTCCAGTGGCAGACGCTGCAAGGAAGGCGTTCTGCATCACAGTGTGATTTACAATTTCAATTGGGAGAGCTTAGATACGTAGAAGAGCCGACCAAGACGTTGCTTCCACCTACGTATATCTCGCGAGAAAGACCACGAATGTGTAAAATTTCAGAGATTCGAGCTCACACTGTTACTAACAATTATAGGGTTATTAACAATCGCCCTTTCCGCGGAACATCCGTGACAGGAACATGAAAAGGGGAGGGGGGGAGAGGAGGAGACTGACAGTGGTGCACAAAGTACCCTCTATCACATACCGTAAGGAGGCTGGTAGAGTATAGTTGCAGACGCAGACCTCCCTAGAAAACCAAAGGACACTAGGCATACAGTTTACATCTCCTGGGAATTTCCAGTAATCCGACACTTTGCCCCAGAGTGAAAATTCATTCTGACCAAATTACTTTCCACAATAACTGACGAACGCCGCTGTACTCGCTTGCCTCTATCCAGAGCACACATCTGCTTGTTAGAAATTTGTTTCTCGATGTAAAGCAGCCTCTGGAATCGTACGCCTTCTCTTCAGTTACAACACATCGACAGCCCGGCTACGTTACCTTCTCGTGGCTGAACGAAAAAGAAAATACTCCCGCCGTCACAGGCTAAGTCCGCCCTTGTGACGTCTACCTCAGCGCGAGAACCTCGCGGAGGATTTTGTGTGTCGCAGCCAGCAGCGACTGGCCGGGAGGTGTGAAACGGGAGCGGCGGTCCGGCCGCTGTTGTGACGTATTGCCGGGGAAGCGGGCTGGACAGTGATGGACCGAGCGCGGCTTCCACGGCAACCCGACACCGGTTGTCGCGCGCACTCAGCCCGCCTGCCGGCGCCGGCCCAAAACAGCCGTAATCTGGGCCGACGCGCCGGCTCCGCCGGTCACGGCCGCTGCACCGCGCCGCTAGCTGCCGCGGGCCTCCATAGACTACGGGAGCTCGCCCCCCCCCCCCCCCCCCCGGTCTGAGCGAGCACGAACACGAGCGACCGGTCGGCCGTCCGGAAAGGGGAAGACTTCATCCTCCAGCGGACAAAGATGGCGGGCAGATTACGACATTGCAACGGCGTTCTGGAGGAAGGGAGCTGGTTCCACAAGTTGTGCCCGAGTTCTTTGCATTGTTGGTGATTGGACAAAAATAAGGAAACATCGAAACACGACACATTACCATCCCTGAAAGTGTGTAAGAAAACTGGTGGCATTGAATCGTATCTAAATGACCACTGGAGATCCTACATAGTTTTAAAGAGTTACACCCTTTTTCCTGCAAAGTAGCAACAAGTTTAGGCATCGACATAAGTTTTCTGGGTTTGGTACCTCGTCATAATGTAAAAACTACTACTGCTGGAGAAAAACCAACGTTTCGGCCACGATTGCAGCGGCCTTCTTCTGGGTCTAATGGTCCGTTCTAGCTATGCAGTGTACTTTATATTTTGTTGTTAGTGTTCACTGCGCATGGCATTACGTCATAATTTTAAAAAGGTAGTTAGTTTCATTGGTCACTTAAGGAAGAAGGAGAGGGAACTTTACTTTAATAGGTTATTGCGGTGGAGGGAGAACGTGACCTCTGTTGTCCATTGGCTCTTGTGTTATGTGCCATGATTGGTGGCCACCGTCGAATGAGAAGTTTGCTGCTGTTTACCAACTGCTGGACGTCGGCCGCGCGGCGGCAGTTACTCGCCGGTGGTGCTCGTGCCTCGTGTTGACAGTGCGGTCTGTTGGGCTCTGATTGCTGGCAGCCAAGATCGGGCAAGTCTGAGTCCATCCTCCCTGTTCATGTTCTTAGGGTGTTTAAGTATTTCGACGTAATGCCATGCGCAGTGAACACTAACAACAAAATATAAAGGACACTGAAAAGCTAGAACGCACCATTAGACCCAGAAGAAGGCCGCTGCAATCGTGGCCGAAACGTTGGCTTTTCTCCAGCAGCAGTAGTTTTATGACGCGGTACGAAACCCAGAAAACTTTTATGTCGACTGACTCTGGCCGCGGGAGCCTACGAAATTATATAAGTTTAGGCATCGATTACGGAGGTGGACAACAATTCGCACCTTTCTCTCCAAAGTAGTGACAAAGGCTCGTCAACACTGAAATCTGCTGACTGCCAGGGGAGATCAAACAGTTCGTCCTCGTTCTCAAAAAAACCAGCCTTGCAGATATGAGCTGTGTAAATAGAGGGCCTTTCTCTTCGAAAACATCATCGGTATTGGGGACCAAACATTAAACCATGGGCTGGAGTGAACAAACAAAATGGTCACACATTCCTTGGCAGTAAAGCGACACTGAAGAGTGACCATGGCTCCGGGTGGAATACCTCCAAATGGCTAACCAAATTATCACCGAAACCTCGCCATATTTCACTCTTAGGACGTAATCTCGTCCAGGTATTGGAAACACCACGGATCATAACTCAACTGACCAAATGGAATTCTTACATTGCTCCACAGCCGAGAGTTTATGGCTTTGGCACCACGTTTCGCGCCATTGTTGAGTGGGCTCGGAATTCCAGAGCAACTTCGAATCCCCTGGTTCTGGGGCTCATTTTTTCCTACTGACAGGGTTAGCGAGTGGAAAATTCGGTTCTGCAGTGACTTTAGAGAGCTGTCCCTTACTTATCATCACAATCCTTTTCAATGAACGTCCGTCACGATTACTCAAGACGTACTTTGGTCCGCATTATGATTTAGCTGTATGCTGTATAATTCTTCCATACTGTGCCTCCGGTGCTTCTTGAAACGCCAAACACTTCGGCCACCTCGATTACGAAAGAACGCACCGTACGAACACAAACTGCGAGCTTCAGTTAGCTCCGACTAGATGCACTCACGACGAGGACATTGTACAGGTTCGGTCAGTGGTCAAATACAACAGCACAACCTGCTGGTCTGGCTAGCAAACATTTTCCACGGTGTTTCCGTATTTTTGTCCAAACACTATAAATATTATGTGTCTCCCTAGACGGCTCTACAGTTTGTAATATTTGCCTTATGGCAAAGAGCTGTTACAATGCCAATCCTGTTGCGATGACAAACGATCAAGGGATGACGATAAAACTTAAGAATTAATCGCAGAAAATAAAATGAAGCACAAATTTACTTTAGAATCTTTATTTAATAATGACAAATTTGCTTATCAGTTTTAAGTGTGACAAGAACGTGGCCGAGGGATGATAAACACATAACAATGATACACTGTTTAAAAGATTTGGCGGACGTGTGTATCAATGTCCCATGTGTTAAATCAACTCTGATACAGGAGATAACTGCAGTATTCTTGCATGGCTTGAGAACTTCGCTTTCAGTGTAGGCAATAATTAAAATCATTCGGTATCTGTTGTCTGTGTTCTCCATTACACTGTCAAGTGACTCCTCAGCCGGCCGCTATACCCGAGCTTCAGTCCAGAAATGCGCTGCTACTACGGTCACAGGTTCGAATCCTGCCTCGGGCATGGATGTGTGTGATGTCCTTAGGTTTAAGTAGTTCTAAGTCTAGGGGACTGATGAAAAAAAATGGTTCAAATGGCTCTGAGCACTATGGGACTTAACTGCTGAGGTCATCAGTCCCCTAGAACTCAGAACTACTTAAACCTAACAAGGACATCACATACATCCATGCCCGAGGCAGGATTCGAACCTGCGACCGTAGCGGTCGCACGGTTCCAGACTGTAGCGCCTAGAGCCGCTCGGCCACCGCGGCCGGCACCTCACGGACGGCATATACTTTAGTGAGACTCTCAAAGTCCACTAAGAACCGCGCAGGACAGCGGGATGAATGACTGTTTCCACTTTGTTTTCGGCACCTGTCGGACAGTTCAGGTCTTTTGTGTAAACGGTCGAAGATATAATGATATTTTGTTATGTATTTAATTTTTGAAAGGTAAAGCTATAATTCGGTAAGATATCCAGTCCTCAGTTATTGCTCAGTGGTGTGTAGAAGACGTCGAAGGTCATGTTCCACACAATTATTTGAGCAGTGTATTATATAGTAGTATGGTGGTATTGTTCCCGGATTTTAGCTACTCGACACTTATTTGCATTAGTAAGTTACTAATTATCATCATAATGGCGATTTGCATTAAAACCAAGTCTTTGACGGAACTGCAACACTTCCACGCACACCTGCTAAGTGAAGTTAGCTAATAGGAGACACCAGTGACTGGCTACATAACGTTCCAGAGTGGTCCTTCCAGAACTGTGACCATAAATCGTTGATTTGTAGTAGAGCTACGGGTCGTAACACATCTGAAATGTAACGTCCACTGTTCAAACTGCTGTCAATGCGAACAAGAGGTGACCGAGACGTGTAACCAATGGCACCCCATACCATCACGCCGGGTGATATGCCAGTATGGCGATGACGAATACACGCTTCCTATGTGCGTTCACCACGATGTCGCGAAACACGGATACGACCATCATGATGCTGTAAACAGAACCTGGATTCATCCGAAAAAATGAGGTTATGCCATTCGTGCACACCATTGCAGGCGTTCATGTCTGTGATGCAGCGTCAAGGGTAACCGCAGCCATTGTCTCCGAGCTGATAGTCCATGTTGCTGCAAACGTCGGCGAACTGTTCGTGCAGATAGTTGTTGTCTTGCAAACGTCCCCATTTGTTGACTCAGAGATCGAGACGTGGCTGCACGATCCGTTACAGCCATGCAGATAACATGCCAGTCATCTCGACTGCTAGTGATACGAGGCGGTTGGGATCCAGAACGACCTTCCGTATTACACTCCCGAACCCACCGATTCCATATTCTGCTAACAGTCACTGGATCTCGACCGACGCGAGCAGCAATGTCGCGATACGATAAACGGGAATCGCGATAGGCTACAATACGACCTTTATCAAAGTCGGAAACGTGATAGTATGCATTTTTCCTCCTTACACGAGGCATCACAACAACGTTTCACCTAGCAACGCCAGTCAACTGCTGTTTGTGTGTGAGAAATCGGTTGCAAACTTTCCTCATGTGAACACGTTGTAGGTGTCGCCACCGGCGCCAGCCTTGTGTGAATGCTCTGAAAAGCTAATCATTTGCATATCACAGTATCTTCTTCCTGTCGGTTAAATTTCGCGTCTATAGCACGTTTTCTTCGTGGTGTAGCAATTTTAATGTTCAGTAGTGTAGCTTCGTTTGATAGAATCTCTCTTTCATTCTACTTTTCTCGTATATTTCAGCAATTAAGTGATTTTCTCCTGTTGATGAGCAGTGTATTTACAGAATACAACCCCCCTTGTTGCTGCTACAGCTAAAGATGTTTAAGGGAGAGATATGAAGGCCTGGTGAACACCGCACTATAATATCTTACCTTTATAGAACAATCACTAATTCGAGAGAGAGGGAGAGGAGTCGACTGCAAGTATAGTGAGGGATTTATGATGGAGCCCCAAGTAAAACTGCCCTGAAAACCATGAGCGGACCGTAAAGTGCGAAGCGACGGGGCACAACTAGCAGGTTGACTGGACCGGGCCGGTTCTCCGGCGCTTACCGCGCGTAGCTCATCTAATTTATGGCGCTTATACGCGGCCGCGTAGCTGGCACAAAGCCGTCTCCATAACACGCCCCACTCCTGTGAAGCATAACAAACTCCTTCCCTAAGCGCCGCCCCGTAATTGTAATTCATAACGCCGTCTAATGCTGCCGTAAAGCTGAAGCGAGCGAACGGGCGTTATAAAAGCTTACAAACACGGCGGTGTGCAACCGCCGACAGCACGGCTGCCGAGACGGAGAGGCTAAGATTTCGCAGAAAAGCTGGGAGCTACTCTCTTATCAAGTGGTAAAGGTATCAATGGTGTAAACATCTAAGTGCAGTGCAAATGTGTATCACGTCAGCTGAACTCTGTACTGCGTAACACCGATGTAAGGAGCAACACGGAACAGAGTTGCTCAATGTCAGTATTTGAGTGCTGCCTGAGAGCCTTTAGAAAAAATTTCCTTCCATTGGAAGTGGACTTCTGAAAGAGCACAAGCCCCTCTCTAGGATGAATTACACAGGCCAACTAACACAAAACGTAATGCAAGCGGCTTATGCTAGTGTTTTCATCGTGCTAAATTCTAATATGATAACAAAAAGCTAGAAAACACTCCATAGTTTCACAACTAAAAGGCAATGCATTAAGACTTTTTTGGCAGTTTTAATGCCAAATATTTTGTGCAGACTAAAATTCCAATGAATATTATTATTTGTGAATGCGATGGCAAGGGCGAGCGCTAAACATTGATCCAAAATAAACCAGCATGCAAGAAAATTTTTCATTCTTTATTATTTAGACGAACTATTATATCACCATTTTTATACAAATACGACACATTATACACAAAAAACGTGATATAGTCACAACATTGGCTCAGGGACTTTAACAGTTTCCACATAGACACTGTACTTACATCTAAAGAATTTTAGCATGGTCTAAAATACGCTTAACAGAATAATAACCCCCTCTAAAGCTTATATTCCCTACAGTTTCGAGTAGTACCATGGAAGATAGTCCCTGATGTCTCAACGTATGTTCTATGACTCTGTCTCGTCTTCTTGTTAGTGTTTTCCATATGTTCCTTTCTCTGATTATTCTGCGGAGAACCTCCTCATTCCTTACGTTATCAGCCCACCTAATTATTACATTCTTTTGTAGTACCACACCCCAGACGCTTCCATTTGGGTACTGCCTGGAAAATGTATTGCGAATAGAGTTAACAGCAAGGAAGCAGAAAATGCCTAATGCTGGGGTTTTACTGCATGAACAGCGAAAATATTGTGAGATAAACTCTTTGTGTTTCATTACTTTGTGGAGTATGGGGGTGGACTGAGAGAGGAAAAAGTTTCCAAAAGGTATGAAATTAAGGGTAATGATTGTTGGAAGTCAGTAAGTACTCTCATTTCCAATACTTAACCAATATAATACGCGTAATTTTCGCATCATGAGATACGCTGCGTCAAAACATCTGGACAGTTTCAAAACCAAATAATTTTTTTCTTTTGGGACGTCACCATACAGCCAGCTCAAGATTGGACTCTCAATTATGACGATACGAACGTAAAGATAACACAACACCCAGTCCCGAAGCAGAGAAAATATCCGATTTGCCCAGGAATCGAACCCGGACCCTTTAGGTTAGCAGCCCACCCCACTGATCATGCAGCTACCGCGGCGGACAACTTTAATACTTGACTTATCGTGTTAAAACTTCAAGGTGAGGTAGTATCTTTTAATGAGTAGATTGTGATACCATTTTACAGATTTGTGTTGTATGAAATATTAAAAATCAAATTTAAGTGCCGCTGCTAGCCCACATAGACCCGTAGGGTGCAGCACAGGGAAGCTTTGCGGATACATGGTGAGTCGTGTAAGATGTAACTTTTCGTCAATGGTTCTAGTAACTGGAGCGAAGATTTCGGGATATGGTAGTACACAGCCGGCCGGTGTGGCCGTGCGGTTCTAAGCGCGTCAGTTTGGAACCGCGTGACCGCTACGGTCGCAGGTTCGAATCCTGCCTCGGGCATGGATGTGTGTGATGTCCTTAGGTTAGTTAGGTTTAAGTAGTTCTAAGTTCTAGGGGACTGATGACCTCAGTAGTTAAGTCCCATAGTGCTCAGAGCCATTTTTTTTTTTGGTAGTACACACAAGGCCTCATATTTTCGTTACGTGGCTAACACTTCTAAATTCTTATAACAACCCGTGTTTGAAGAAAATATGATTTTTTTTAAATACACATATTATATTTTAACCTATGACGTTCAAAATTTCTTGACGGAACTAGTGTTCTTGTTAATGTTCCTACTGGAGTAGTTTGCAGAAGTATCTGAAAAACGTACTCAAATGGACACGGGGCTGCCAGAATCTGCATATAAGAAACTAGCATCGCGTGACAACCTCACTTGGTGGTATTTACACAATAACTACCGTTTTCGGATAAAGTGTCACTAGAAGCCTTCCTAAGAGACAATCTCAATTCCTTCCGAACTGACTATGCAAATGTAGACGAGATGTGGCTCAAATTCAAAGATATAGTAGCAACAGCAATTGGGAGATTCATACCTCATAAATTGGTAAGAGATGGAACTGATCCCCCGTGGTACACAAAACAAGTCCGAACTCTGTTGCAGACGCAATGGAAAAAGCATGCGAAGTTCAGAAGAACGCGAAATCCCGAAGATTGGCTAAAATTTACAGACGCGCGAAATTTGGCAAGGACTTCAATGCGAGATGCCTTTCATAGGTTCCACAACGAAACATTGTCACGAAATTTGGTAGAAAATCCGAAGAAATTCTGGTCGTATATAAAGTACACAAGCGGCAAAACGCAGTCAATACCTTCGCTGCGCAGTGCCGATGGTACTGTTACCGACGACTGTTCCGCTAAAGCGGAGCTATTGAACGCAGTTTTCCGAAATTCCTTCACCAGGGAAGATGAATGGAATATTCCAGAATTTGAAACACGAACAGCTGCTAGCATGAGTTTCTTAGAAGTAGATACCTTAGGCGGGGTGCACTCAGGCTCGTGATGCCAATTGAGGAGCTACTCGACCGATTAGTAGCGGCTTCGGTCAAAGACTACCGTCCTAACGGTCGGGAGTGCGGTGTGCTGACCACACGCCCCTCCTTATCCGCATCTTCCTCGGAAGATGACACGGCGGCCGGGCGGTCCCGGAAGGGCCACTTGTGGCCTAAAGACGGAGCTTTAGATACCTTAGGGGTTGCGGAGCAACTCAAATCGCTTGATACGGGCAAGTCTTCAGGTCCAGATTGTATACCGGTTAGGTTCCTTTCAGATTACGCTGATACAATAGCTCCCTACTTAGCACTATATACAACCGCTCGCTCACCGATAGATCTGTACCTACAGATTGGAAAATTGCGCAGGTCGCACCAGTGTTTAAGAATGGTAGGAGTAATCCATCCAACTACAGACCTATATCATTGACGTCGGTTTGCATTAGGGCTTTGGAGCATACACTGTATTCAAACATTATGAATCACCTCGAAGGGAGCGATCTATTGATACGTAATCAGCATGGTTTCAGAAGACATCGTTCTTGTGCAACGCAGCTAGCTCTTTATTCGCACGAAGTAATGTCCGCTATCGACAGGGGATCTCGATTCCGTATTTCTAGACTTCCGGAAATCTTTTGACACCGTTCCTCACAAGCGACTTCTAATCAAGCTGCGGGCCTATGGGGTATCGTCTCAGTTGTACGACTGGATTCGTGATTTCCTGTCAGGAAGGTTGCAGTTCGTAGTAATAGACAGCAAATCATCGAGTAAAATTGTGCTATCAGGTGTTCCCCAGGGAAGCGTCCTGGGACCTCTGCTGTTCCTGATCTATATAAATGACCTGCGTGACAATCTGAGCAGTTCTCTTAGGTTGTTCGCAGATGATGCTGTAATTTACCGTCTAGTAAGGTCGTCCGAAGACCATTATCAGTTGTAAAGCGATTTAGAAAAGATTGCTGTATGGTGTGGCAGGTGGCAGTTGACGCTAAATAACGAAAAGGGTGAGGTGATCCACATGAGTTCCAAAAGAAATCCGTTGGAATTCGATTACTCAACAAATAGTACAATTCTCAAGGCTGTCAATTCAACTAAGTACCTGGGTGTTAAAATTACGAACAACTTCAGTTGGAAAGACCACATAGATAATATTGTGGGGAAGGCGAGCCAAAGGTAGCGTTTCATTGGCAGGACACTTAGAAGATGCAACAAGTCCACTAAAGAGACAGCTTACACTACACTCGTTCGTCCTCTGTTAGAATATTGCTGCGCGGTGTGGGATCCTTACCAGGTGGGATTGACGGAGAACATCGAAAGGGTGCAAAAAAGGGCAGCTCGTTTTGTATTATCACGTAGTAGGAGAGAGAGTGTGGCAGATATGATACGCGAGTTGGGATGGAAGTCATTACAGCAAAGACGTTTTTCGTCGCGGCGAGATCTATTTACGAAATTTCAGTCACCAACTTTCTCTTCCGAATGCGAAAATATTTTGTTAAGCCCAACCTACATAGGTAGGAATGATCATCCAAATAAAATAAGAGAAATCAGAGCTCGGACAGAAAGGTTTAGGTGTTCGTTTTTCCCGCGCGCTGTTCGGGGGTGGAATGGTAGAGAGATAGTATGATTGTGGTTCGACGAACCCTCTGCCAAGCACTTAAATGTGAATTGCAGAGTAGTCATGTAGATGTAGATGCTGCCCGCCTGCGACCCCAATTTCGGGCAATTCTCAGATTATTTTGCACAACGAATTAACGTCAACATTAATAAGCGTTATATCACCGTACACGTCTATCAAAAAGCTTTCGATTGACATTGAACACGTATACTATTCCCTTAAACAATAAGTTGCCTCAGTGCCTCTAATGATACAGAATAGAATAAACTATGTCGCGAGATTACGAGTTGCTCCGTATGCTGACGTTTGACGATAACCTTGTTCCGATATATGTTGAGATGACCAAAGTGATGGGAGACCTCCTAATATTGTGTCGGATTTCCTTTGGGGGATTTTATAGCTTGATCTGTTTGTCCTTTTTTGTGTTGAGTCTAGACTGGGGTTTTTAGTGCATTTTTTGGTGGCTGGATTTTTTTTCTATGGTCGGCCAACCACTGCCACACTCGGTCTGTGTCTCTGTTGTCCTGTGTGGCTCTTGTCGTCTCCATTATTTGTTTTTATTCTTTGTAGATGTTTCAAGTTCGTGGAAAATGGGACCGAAGGCCCTAGTAGTCTGGTCCGTTCAATCCCACAAACCGGATCTCCTATTTCCCGACATATTGCAGCAACTCAATGTGGCATGTTCTCGACAAGTCGTTGGAAATACAATTTAGAAATATTGTGCCATTCTGCGTCTATAGTCGTCCATAATTGCGTAAGTGTTGTCGGTGCAAGCTTTTGTGCACAAATTGACCTCTCTATTGTGTCCCATAAAAATTCGATGCACTTCATGTCTGGCGATATGGGTGGCCAAATAATACCTTGGTATTATCCAGAATGTTCTTCAGACCATCCAGGAACAATTATGACTTGGTGACATCGTTGTTGCTGGCCAGTGTGGCCGAGCGGTTCTAGGCGCTTCAGTCTGGAACCGCGCGACCATGCCTCGGACATGGATGTGTGTGATGTCCTCAGGTTAGTTAGGTTTAAGTAGTTCTAAGTTCTAAGGGACTGATGACCTCAGAAGTCAAGTCCCATAGTGCTCAGAGCCATTTGAACCATTTGAACATCGTTGTTTGGGAACAGGACGTCCGTGAATGGCTGCAAATGGTCTCCGGGTAGCCGAATGTATCCATTTCGCATCAATGATGGCTTGAGTTTCAGCAGAGAATAGTCCATTCCACATAAACACAGCCCACACTATTACGGAGCCATCACCATCTGGCACAGTGCCTTGTTGAAAACTTGGGTCCATGGCTTCGACGGGTCTGCGCCACACTAGAACCCTACCATGAGCTCTTACCAGCAAACATTGGCACTGACCTGAACAGGTCACAGGTTGGCAGTCGTCTAGGATCCAACCGATGGTCACGAGCCCAGGAGAGGTGCCGCAGTCGATGTCGAGGTGTTACGAAAGGCACTAGCGTCGGTCATCTGCTGCCATACTGCATCAACGCCGAATTTCATCGCAGTGTTCTATCCGATACGTTCGTCGTACGCCCCAGATTGACTTCTGTGGTTATTTCACGTAGTGTTGCTTGTCTTTTAGCGTTAGCAACTCTATGCAAACGTCGCTGTTCTCGGCAGTAAGTCAAAGCCGTTGGCTAGTGCGTTGTCGGTGGTAAGAGATAATGGCTGAAATTTGGTAGCCTCGGCACACTTTCGACACTGTGGATGTCGGAATATTGAATTCCCTAACGATTTCTAAACTGGAATGTACCATGGGTCTAGTACCAACTACCATTCCGCGTTCAAAACCTGTTAATGCCCGTCGTCCGGCCATTATCATGTCGGAAACTATTTCATATGAAACACATGACTACGAATGACAGCTCCGTCAATGCACACTACTGGCCATTAAAATTGCTACACCAAGAAGAAATGCAGATAATAAACCGTTGTTCATTGGACAAATATATTATACTAGAACTAACATGTGATTACATTTTCACGCAATTTGGGTGCATAGATCCTGAGAAATCAGTACCCAGAACAACCACCTCTGGCCGTAATAACGGCCTTGATACGCCTGGGCATTGAGTCAAACAGAGCTTGGACGGCGTGTACAGGTACAGCTGCCCATGCAGCTTCAACACGATACCACAGTTCATCAAGAGTAGTGTCTGGCGTATTGTGACGAGCCAGTTGATCGGCCACCATTGACCAGGCGTTTTCAGTTGGTGAGAGATCTGGAAAATGTGCTGGCCAGAGCAGCAGTCGAACATTTTCTGTATCCAGAAAGGCCCGTACAGGACCTGCAACACGCGGTCGTGCATTATCCTGCTGAAATGTCGGGTTTCGCAGGGATCGAATGAAGGGTAGAGCCACGGGTCGTAACACAACTGAAATGTAACGTCCACTGTTCAAACTGCCGTCAATGCGAACAAGAGGTGACCGAGACGTGTAACAAATGGCACCCCATACCATCACTCCGGGTGATACGCCAGTATGGCGATGACGAATACTCCCTTCCAATGTGCGTTCACCGCGATGTCGGCAAACACGGATGCGACCATTCATGATGCTGTAAACAGAACCTGGATTCCGCCGAAAAAATGACATTTTGCCGTTCGTGAACCCAGGTTCGTCGTTGAGTACATCATCGCAGGCATTCCTGTCTGTGATGCAGCGTCAAGGATAACCGCAGCCATTGTCTCCGAGCTGCTGGTCCGTGTTGCTGCAAACGTCGTCGAACTGTTCGTGCAGATGGTTGTTGTCTTGCAAACGTCCCCATCTGTTGACGCAGGGATCGAGACGTGGCTGCACGATCCGTTACAGCCATGCGGATAACATGCCTGTCATCTCGACTGCTAGTGAAACGACGCCGTTGGGATCCAGCACGGCGTTCCGTATTACCCTCCTGAACCCACCGATTCCATATTGTGCTAACAGTCATTGGATCTCGACCAAGGCGAGCAGCAATGTCGCAATACGTACACCGCAATCGCGATAGGCTACAATCTGACCTTTATCAAAGTCGGAAAAGTGATGGTACGCATTTCTCCTCCTTATACAAGGCATCACAACAACGTTTCACCATGCAACGCCGGTCAATTGCTGTTTGTGTATGTAAAATCGGTTGGAAACTTTCCTCATGTCAGCACGTTGTAGGTGTCGCCGTCGGCGCCAACCTTGTCTGAATGCTCTGAAAAGCTAATCATTTGCATATCACAGCTTCTTCTTCCTGCCGGTTAAATTTCGCGTCTGTAGCACGTCTTCTTCGTGGTGTAGCAAGTTTAATTGCCAATAGTGTACTTGTACACGCGGTACTACCGCTACCTGTATATATGCTTATCGCTATCCCATGACGTCTGTCACCACAATACGAAAAAAAGTAGATATTATGTCTTGCCAAACTCACCCTGTATACCAGACGGGAAAAAAGAGGTGATCGCCTAATGTCGGCACTGCTGTGTGCAGAGGATAACATTCATGACTTCTAGCTTCCCGGTATCAGTTTTCAGCGCCCTGTATGCATCACTATCAAGGGAATCCCCAATTAACAATAACCTATCGCTTTCGCCAGGAGATGCCGAAAACCAGACCGCCATTCTCGTCGCTGTTCGACATCCAAAGCGAACCTAGGCTTGCGTTGCGTGGATCATGCATATTACCGGCAGAGAGCGTTTCTGACGGCAGGGAACGCATGGCGTAAAGTGGCGTTACGCTCGCGGAAATGTATCATTAATTCAGTTCTTGACAACGGATAACCCAAAATAGCAATCCCTAGATGATTAATTCATCTATTAGTGCCCAGTCCGCAATACTGTAGTAGCCAACTGTTCATAACTTATAGAGGGCTCCGCTAATAATGCATCGGAAGTGCTCGCGCAGAATGCGAATAATAATTAATAGCGGGACTAAGCCAGCTGCCTGCTCATCTATGGGACTGGTCGTTGCTCGCCAAAAAATGACGACGCTCCTGCATAACACCGTGTCTCGCTTAGTAACACTTTCTGTGGAAAAGCAAATGTTTCCGGATCCAGTTGGTTTCTCAGTGAAATAAACAAATAACGATCTTACATAATTAACTTATTCGTGCGTGTAGACAGTGTCGCCCTTCCGGAATTGGCATATGTTGGGGATTTTTACCAGTTATTGACATGGATACTACCAAGGTGTCGGTTCCAGGAATCCCAAGACTTTCTAGAAAGTTTTAATTTCAAGTCGGATAACAAATGGCGGAACAAATATTTTTTCGTCTGATGTACTTACCAGTTAACAACTTCGAATTTTTTTACCTTTATTTGTACTGTGAAACCTTGATTCTTGGCAAATTACATTATTGTACGTCAATGGGAAGTACCCGGTAGTTTTTGGGGAGCGAGTTTTCGAGTCTAAAAAAATGTGACGTAAATGGCCGTACCTCCCGACTGATTTGACTTAGAAAATTAAAATTCTTACGTCGCCAAGTGCAACTGACCTTAGTATGTTTGTTAGCACACTGGACTCGCATGCGGGAGGACGACGATTCAATCCCGCGTCCGGCCATCCTGAATTAGGTTTCCCGTGATTTCCCTAAATCGCTCCACGCAAATGTCGGGATGGTTCCCTTGAAAGGGTACGGCTGACTTCCTTCCCTAATCCGATGAGATCGACGACCTCGCTGTTTGGTTTCTTCCGCCACACAACCCAACCCTTAGTATGTGACGTAAACCTGAACTCGACACACAACTTTTACAGTTAAAAAGGGTCTTAACAGACTGACAGACGGAAAAAATATGAAAAATATGTTTTCGCGTCATATGATTAAAAATCAACACTTTTCGCATGTTTTTCTTTACTTGTACTGTGAAACCTTGCTTCTTGTCAAATTTCATGATTCAATAGGAAGTATCCCATACGTTACGGTGAGCGAGTTATCGAATCTCAAAATATGTGACATAAAAGGCCGTATCTTTTGATTGCATTGACTTAGAAGCTTAAAATTTGTACACCGCCGAGACTTAGACTATAATACTTTAGACTGGAATAGGAGAACCGATAGAGATACTCAGGGTACCCTCCGCCACACACCGTCAGGTGGCTTGTGGAGTATGGGTCTAGATGTAGATGTAGGTGACATGTCTACTAACACAAAGATGGACAGGCAGATGGAGAACAAAGCAATCCTATAAAAGTTCCATTCTTACAGCCTGAGGAACGAAACCCTAAAACTTTCGTTTTTCTCAATTTAATTTTCAGCTTTTATATCGTTGTCTATACCGGTACTATACAGGGTGTTAAGAAATTCATGTTACAAATTCCAAGGGGTTGTAGACGGGAGTACATAAGATGCTGAATAGGAACCCACGTCCGGAAACGTACCGATTACGTTCTACGACGGTTTCAATTCAGATATATAACGCGTTCACGTCTGCTGAGGGAAAAAGAAAAGTCTTGGAGTTTGCTTGTCTTGGTACGCAGCAGGGTGGGCGAAATGACGTGTTCTATGTCTGACGTCACTTAATGTCTCCTTTGCCGTTGTAATGCATCAGTACTGTTCTGTACGAACAGTACGCTGGGTTCTTCCTTGTTTTGGAATAATGTAAACACACAATGTTAAAGCGTTAATACTAAGGGATGTGCTTAAGTGATAACCGGATGTTTCATTATGTAAACACATCACGCCTAATTCAATTCCTCATGCAGAGGTCGATGAGTTAAACATACGAATTAAAACCATCGTAGAACGGAAACGGTATGTTTTCGGACATGGGTTTCCATTCAAAATATTACACATTTCTTCCGAAAGCCCTACATATTTGTAACTGGAATTTCCGAAAACACTGTACATGCGCGGTTGTTATTTTAAAACTTATAGATCAGAGACACGTCACACTTCACAACTGGGATCTATCAAAAGGAATCTTCCAGTGGCTTATGATATGAAAATGTCAGAACTCCTGAAACTACACTCCTGGAAATTGAAATAAGAACACCGTGAATTCATTGTCCCAGGAAGGGGAAACTTTATTGACACATTCCTGGGGTCAGATACATCACATGATCACACTGACAGAACCACAGGCACATAGACAAAGGCAACAGAGCATGCACAATGTCGGCACTAGTACAGTGTATATCCACCTTTCGCAGCAATGCAGGCTGCTATTCTCCCATGGAGACGATCGTAGAGATGCTGGATGTAGTCCTGTGGAACGGCTTGCCATGCCATTTCCACCTGGCGCCTCAGTTGGACCAGCGTTCGTGCTGGACGTGCAGACCGCGTGAGACGACGCTTCATCCAGTCCCAAACATGCTCAATGGGGGACAGATCCGGAGATCTTGCTGGCCAGAGTAATTGACTTACACCTTCTAGAGCACGTTGGGTGGCACGGGATACATGCGGACGTGCATTGTCCTGTTGGAACAGCAAGTTCCCTTGCCGGTCTAGGAATGGTAGAACGATGGGTTCGATGACGGTTTGGATGTACCGTGCACTATTCAGTGTCCCCTCGACGATCACCAGTGGTGTACGGCCAGTGTAGGAGATCGCTCCCCACACCATGATGCCGGGTGTTGGCCCTGTGTGCCTCGGTCGTATGCAGTCCTGATTGTGGCGCTCACCTGCACGGCGCCAAACACGCATACGACCATCATTGGCACCAAGGCAGAAGCGACTCTCATCGCTGAAGACGACACGTCTCCATTCGTCCCTCCATTCACGCCTGTCGCGACACCACTGGAGGCGGGCTGCACGATGTTGGGGCGTGAGCGGAAGACGGCCTAACGGTGTGCGGGACCGTAGCCCAGCTTCATGGAGACGGTTGCGAATGGTCCTCGCCGATACCCCAGGAGCAACAGTGTCCCTAATTTGCTGGGAAGTGGCGGTGCGGTCCCCTACGGCACTGCGTAGGATCCTACGGTCTTGGCGTGCATCCGTGCGTCGCTGCGGTCCGGTCCCAGGTCGACGGGCACGTGCACCTTCCGCCGACCACTGGCGACAACATCGATGTACTGTGGAGACCTCACGCCCCACGTGTTGAGCAATTCGGCGGTACGTCCACCCGGCCTCCCGCATGCCCACTATACGCCCTCGCTCAAAGTCCGTCAACTGCACATACGGTTCACGTCCACGCTGTCGCGGCATGCTACCAGTGTTAAAGGCTGCGATGTAGCTCCGTATGCCACGGCAAACTGGCTGACACTGACGGCGGCGGTGCACAAATGCTGCGCAGCTAGCGCCATTCGACGGCCAACACCGCGGTTCCTGGTGTGTCCGCTGTGCCGTGCGTGTGATCATTGCTTGTACAGCCCTCTCGCAGTGTCCGGAGCAAGTATGGTGGGTCTGACACACCGGTGTCAATGTGTTCTTTTTTCCATTTCCAGGAGTGTATTACGTAGCTTTCGCTCCGATTCCAATGAAAGTTCAGAAACAAAATGCGTGGTTTATTCCTACAACTTCTATGCTCAGTCATGATCTTGATGACATTTACGTTTCCTTTAAGTGATAAAAACAAAGAAATGTCCTTTATGGTAAAATATTCCTGCTGAAATGTTGTTAGTCTGCTCGCGATTGTCGTTTAGTAAGAAACAGTATGCTCTACGTGTGTTTCATTCGCAAGAGTTCTCCGGAGTACCTGTTCTGGTGAAACACAGACCTGTATTTACCAGGTACTAGTTATCTATAATGACTCCGTGATCTATTACGTACATACGTTCGTGAAGCTTGAGCTAATTGAGATAAGGAGGGTATACTGGTGTAGACCTTAGCCAGCTCCGCTTTGTGTGTGTTAACAACGGGTATTTCGAAAAGTATTTCGAGCAGCATGCACAAAGCATTATGAGTAGCCGGGAAAAGCGGAGTACTCTACTAGGATGACTTCCTGCCTTTTGCAGGTGGTGTGTGCTAGAACACAGTCAGGCTCGTCAAGAAACCACGAGTAATACATGGTTTCCGTCCTCCGGCGAGATAAGATACTGGATTCTGTAAAAGAGAATCTCGATCTAGAATGAGATTTTCACTCTACAACGAAGTGTGCGCTGATATGAAACTTCCTGGCAAATTAAAACTGTGTGCCGGACCGAGAATCAAACTCGGGACCTTTGCCCTTCGCAGGCAAGTGCTCCACCATCTGAGCTACCCAAGCACGACTCACGCCCCGTCCTCACAGCTTTATTTTTGCCAGTAGCTCGTCTCCTACCTTCCTAACTTTACAGAAGCTCTCCTGCGAACCTTGCTGAACTAGCACTCCTGAAATAAAGGGTATTGCGGTGACATGGCTTAGCCAGGAGAGCTTCTGTAAAGTTTGGAAGTTAGGCGACGAGGTACTGGCAGAAGTGAAGCTGTGAGGACGGGTCGGTAGTCGTGCTTGGGTAGCTCAGATGGCAAAGCACTTGGCCCCGAAAGGCAAAGGCCTCGAGTTCGAGTCTCGATCCGGCACACAGTTTTAATTTGCCAGGAAGTTTCGAATCTCGATCTGATGAAACAAGCAGATAGAATATCCTATGTCAGTTATATGGGATATCACATATTTTCCACATGTCGCGCTATACGATGAACAGAGGTGTCACACTACATTGGGTCAGCCCAGAAACATGAGGCTGCTGGCTACTGTCTAAATACGAGACTACGAGACACGACATTTCACTTTACATTCTAATGTACAGTTGGTAGCACTCGTCGCAGACAAGTCCTGCACAATAACTTTTGTTTAGAACGCCCACAGACGTATACTTATCAACAAATAATTCCTATCCCTCGATAAATTATTATTAAAGGTGCTTCATCTACACGGATCGTATGTAGTGAAAGAAGTCAATTATGGAGTAACGCAACAGACATTCAAAACCATACACTCGCTTTGAGTATTCAGTCCAACTGCGAAAATAGATGAGGTGTCAAAATTGCCTGGTATCTCATTATTCCTGATAAGATGGTCCACACGCAAGCGCTGGCCTTTAAGTGCCAGTAAAAATAAAGTGTCTGCAAATAGAATCGTCCGCAGGCGACATTTCACGCGAGTGCCGGAAGCTGCACAATAACAGAATGGACACTGACTATTCCAAAAAGCAAGACTCGTAGATTCGAAATATTTTGCTGTGGTGCAAAAGACTGCTACCAGGACCTAAGCCACAAAGGGGGAGGGGGAACTGGTGTTCGTTTAAATGGTGAATCGCGAAATATACTCTAAGGCAAAAAAAAAAAAAAAAAAAAAAAAAAATTAATTACCCAAATCGCACGGAAAGTGATCAGAAATACAAATGATCACAGTTTCAGTGAAATTGAATGATTTATTCGAAAGAAAGAGCTTCACAAATTGATCAAGTCAGTAACATTTTGGTCCACATCTGTCCCGTATGGAAGAAGTTATTCTGCTTAACACTGACTGATAGTGGCTGGATGCTCTTCTAAGAGACATCGTGCCAAATTCTGTCCAAGTGACGGGTCAGGTCGTCAAAATCCCGAGCTCGTTGGGGGGCCATCCACATAAAGCTCTAAACATTCTCGATTGGGGAGACACCTGGCGACTTTTCTGGCCAAGTGGCCAAGTTATGGTTTGGCAAGTATTAAGACTAGCAACTGAAACTTTCACCGTGTGGGCCTTATCTTACTGAAATGTTACCCAGGATGCCTGGCCATGAAGCACAATAATACAGGGTGCAGAATGTCATCGACGTACCACTGCGCTGTAAGGAAGCCTCAGATGATAACGAAAGGGGTCCTGCTTCGAAAAGAAACGGCACCCCTAACAACCACTACTGGTTGTAGAGCCGTATGGCAGGCGAGACTCAGGTTGGTATCCCACCGTTCTCAGAGGCGTCTCCAGACACATCTTCGCTTGTCAGCGGGGCTCATTTCGAAGCAAGACTCATCACTGAAGACAGCTGCACTCCAGTCAATGAGATTCCAGTTCAAAGACGTGTCTATAGATGGTCCGGATAGCGGCGGGATACCAACCGAACTGTCTCGCGCCATGCTGCCGGACACCTATGGCTGATGGTCTGATCAACCACTTTTTTTTTCGTGCGGCATTCGCACAGTACAGCGGCATGTCGTCGATACGTTGTGTCCCTTTTCGTTGCCCCTCATGGCAAGCCGTCCTTGATTTGCATCTCGGCAAGTTAAGGCCCACCCGCACATGGCGAGAGTTTCTACTGCTTGTCTTCGCGCTTGCCTAACCCTACCTTGACCACTAACGCCACCAGATTTCCACCAGTTGGGAACGTTTGAAGCATCAAGAACAGGGTCCTTCAACCAGTCCCGGATTTTGACGATCTAACGCGCAATATTCGGTACGATATATCTCAGGACCACATCCAACAAATTTAACGGTCAATGCCAATTCCAAAAAGTGTTTGCGTAAGGGCCGGAGTTGGACCAACGCGTTACTAACTTGCTCAATTTGTGAAGTTGTTGCTCTTGAATGAGTCTTCCAATTTTTCTGAAATTGTAATCATGTCTTTGTCTGCACATTCAGATAATTCCTTCGTGGTGCGTGGGTCCACTTGCTATCATGACTATACCTTACACGTTGCATTCTTCACACTTAACACTAAGTTGACAGTATGTTTTTAACGGCGGAGGATAGTCGTTGGTTCTACGCGGATTCTGTTTTGTAGTGAGAGACCCTCTGTCTTGAACCTCCCGGTTTTAAAGATGACAGTGGTTGGTTGGTCGCTACAATGTTATAGTAACCGTCTTACTACCAGTGATACCTTCGCGCATCGTCCTAAAGCTTGTATTTTAAACGAATTTTTTTTTCTTTTGCTATTCTATTCATGAACAATACTGAACTAAACTTCTGCATTTCACTTACACTTGGGGTCATATTTGAATTAGAATAGTAGATCCGCAACGTTTTGAGAATAACAGAAACGAAGTAAACGTCCATTATCACATTTAGTACGAAAGTAATATGCGACCCCCAGGCACACTTACAAAGTTGGTGGTGCAGGCGCCAGAGTGTTAATTTTGATACTGTTTTAGCGAAACGTTTTGTTGTTCTGTTGATGACGACAGACAAACGACGTCTTCGTATCTTTGATCCATCTATGTACGTAGTGGATCTCTTACTTTTCTACGTGGCAAATGCCACATGTGGTTTTTCCCGATGTGGTTAAACAAATGGAAGCAATCTGTAACACTATGTACTATAGTGATTGACACCAGTATACTGAACCGGGAGAAAAACGAATTGTCATTCAGATAATAAATGATGACACATTGTTGTAGGAGATGCCGCAACTATATAGCTTTTGACATAATTGTAACAATCTCAAATGCAATTAGTCGCATTTAAGAACTAGTTTCGATGACATTTAATGATCATCTTCAGATGTGATTAATCACGAACTGTGAAAAGTCGCATTTCTTTCAAAGGGAAGGAAACTGACATTGTTCCTTCCCTACTCGTC
This sequence comes from Schistocerca nitens, assembly GCF_023898315.1. Lineage (NCBI taxonomy): Eukaryota > Metazoa > Arthropoda > Insecta > Orthoptera > Acrididae > Schistocerca > Schistocerca nitens. The sequence goes on along the minus strand of NC_064619.1, from coordinate 648,929,614 downwards.
ACCCATAACATATCACTTATCATTACATATTTTTTTTAAGAAATCTGACTTTTAACTTCCATGGTGAAACAGTTTCGAAGACTGAATTCAGCATTTCATCCTTCTCTTTATCATCATCCGTTTCCACTACAGTACGGTGACTGAGCTACTGACTATATGATTTCGGACACCTTACTATTTTTCTACAAGACCGAAACTTGATAGGGTTTTTAGTGAGATTAACCAGCAGTATTTTACTTCTACATTCAGGAAATGCTTCTCTTATAGCTCTCCTTATACTTTTTTCGCTCGGTTATCTTTTATTGCTGAGTTAGGTTTCGACTTCACATAGCGCCATCACTACCAACTTTTTTTCTGGAGTGAAAGAAGTTGACGTACGGTGATTTTATTAATAAGGTCATCGTCAAAAGTAACATTAACAAAAAATAATGTACGATTCGTTCATTTTCCAAGACGGTGGTGAAAGAGAGATGTGTTTCCCACTGATAATTTTACGTGGGACTATATGTCCCAGTGGCAATTAAATGATAATCTTGTATTTTCACTTATGATTGCAAACATTTCACATACCTGTAGATTTTTCAAATAACAAGCTCTTTACTGTTATACATTAAATGTATTCGCAGTTGCAAATATATACTACCATCGGCTGTATAACGGAATGACGTGAGTGAAAATGTTTGTCGAACCGGGGCCCGAACCCGGATTTCCCGCATATTGCGAGCGGTCGCCTTATCATTTGGGTATCTGTGCACGACCCGGAGCCAGAGCCAAACTTCCACGTGTCTACAAACTTCCACGTGTCTACAAACTTCCACGTGTCTACAAACTTCCACGTGTCTACAAACTTCCACGTGTCTACAAACTTCCACGTGTCTACAAACTTCCACGTGTCTACAAACTTCCGCGTGTCTACAAACTTCCACGTGTCTACAAACTTCCACGTGTCTACAAACTTCCACGTGTCTACAAACTTCCACGTGTCTACAAACTTCCACGTGTCTACAAACTTCCACGTGTCTACAAACTTCCACGTGTCTACAAACTTCCACGTGTCTACAAACTTCCACGTGTCTACAAACTTCCACGTGTCTACAAACTTCCACGTGTATACAAACTTCCACGTGTATACAAACTTCCACATGTATACAAACTTCCATATGTATACAAACTTCCATGTCTGTACTCGTACATTCATTACATGAAAAAAACGTAAATCTGTCACAAACTATCACGTGCACACACTTCACTCAACATGTAAACGTCACCTCAGATGTTCGGATTTAGGTTATGACATGTTCGGTATTCGTGCCATCATTGCCGATGATGTGTGGCAAACGAATAGCGAAATCCTGCAGACCCGCTGAAGTGTCGGAACATCGATGATGTCGATGACCTCCTGAAAGGCTGTTTTCAGCTCAGTAATGGTTTTGGGATTATTTCAGTACATCTTGTCTTTAATATAGCCCCACAAAAATAAGATGCATGTGTTCAGATCAGGAGAATATGGCGGCCAATCGAGGCCCTTGCCAGTGGCCTCTTGGTATCGCAGAGTCAGAATGCCGTCGACAAAAGTGCTCCTCCAGGACATCAAACAGTCTCCAGATTCGATGGGGTCGAGACCCGTCTTACATGAACCACATATTTTCAAAATCGGGGTGGCTTTCGATAATGGGGATTGAAATCATCTTCCAAAAACTTCACTTATTGTTCGATAGTTGGTTGGGTTGTTTGGGGGAGGAGACCAGACAGCGAGGTCATCGGTCTCATCGGATTAGGGAAGTACGGGGAAGAAAGTCGGCCGTGCCCTTTCAAAGGAACCATCCTGGAATTTGACTGGAGCGATTTAGGGAAATCATGGAAAACCTAAATCAGGATGGCCGGACGTGGGATGTTCGATAGTCACCGTGCCATCAAGGAATATCGCACCGATTATTCCGTGACAGAACACCGCGCGCCACACATCCGCACGATGATCGCGAAATGCGGATTCTCAGTCCCCCACATGCGCCAATTCTGGTTAATGGCGAACTCATCCAAATGTAAGTGGGCCTCGTCGCTAAACCAAACGCGTATTCTAATTCCCACTATGCCCCTCGGCCAACAGTGCAATTTGACGTCTTAAACCGTTAAGAAGTTAACAGTTTTATAAAAGACATCATATTTATGCCAGTGACTGTAACACTTTCTTTATTTCGCGATTGCAATTTCAGCCTTAAGTCATTATCAGTTGCAAATTTTTGTGGCTTTAAGCCATGTCAACTTAGAATGCGCAGACACATTTATATTTGACAGTTTTATTTCCTTGAGTTCAATAATTGTCACCCTATATATTCCCGAAGAGATGAGTTCTTTCAACTTGAAATTCGCTTATTCGATGTCGACGGATAAATACGATTTTGTAGTACCTGTATTACTCCGAAAAAGGAACTTTGCACAGGAATACGGAATAAAACAGGCAACGCAATATCGTCTTTACTGTTACATGTAAACGTGAGCGTCTCAAGTTCAAAAATGGCTCTGAACACTATGCGACTTGACTTCTGAGGTCTTCAGTCGCCTAGAACTTAGAACTAATTAAACCTAACTAACCTAAGGACAGCACACACATCCATGCCCGAGGCAGGATTCGAACCTGCGAACGGAGCGGTCGCTCGGCTCCAGACTGTAGCGCCTAGAACCTCACGGCCACTCCGGCCGGCCGTCTCAAGTGATAACCACATCGATCCTTCGCGTTGTGATGCAGTGTGAAACAGTTTCTGGACAAACCAGTATGACTCATGGTACTTAAAGTAACAGGTAGCAAATGAAATGTCTGGGTCTCAAAAGTAGCTTACCCTTACATGTTTCCATCTGCAGAATTCAAAAATCAACATAAAAATGACTGATTAGCTAGTGCTTTATTGCTTTTTAGATATGACATGTAATTTTTCCCTTATTTAAATTATTAATTTGGGGGTGATTTTATTTTTGGAGTTTTCACACCTATTAAATGACAAAACAGAAAATTCTCCAGCTTTTTGTACGCTATAAATATATTATTATTGTTGCTATGACTCTAAATTTCGTAATGTCGTTGTTGTAATTAATGCGGAGTTTCTAGTTTTAGAGTAGTTTTGAAGTGTAAAATTTGTAAAATCAAAATGTCACAATGTGTCAACTTAGTGAACAATTTGTGTTAAATGTGTGATGAAATAACATTTTCGTGACAGAAACGCAATGTGACGCCTCTTGTGATGACGGCCTATCAGCACTGTTTGGTATGAAGGTTAGGGTACGAGGATAAATCTATGATTTCTGCTGCGCTTGTGGTTATTCGGGAGCCTACAACCACACAAATAACTGCTGTTTCTGCTTGACTCCAGCTATATAAGCAGGACGGTTAATCAGAGAAAACAGGAATAGTTCAATACCTCCGCTGCTATTCGGCCTATTGCACATTCAGATAGTTTACTAGTTCCTGTTCCACTCCTAATATTGAAATTTAAATAGAAAATAGTGTGTTTCACATCCCCTGGGTCTGCTCTGACGACGAAGACGGTAAACCTAGTTGTAGAGCTGCAACTGATGGACAAGGAGAAATATTTAATTAGGGTAATTCGGTAATGGAACGAAGATTTCAGGGCTGTTGGAATGAAACAATACTTGCGGGTTACCGCTGGTTTATACGTAGGGAGTCTCAGGAATTTACTCACAGGAGGTAAGCCGAAAGGCAACCTCATAAGGCCACCACATTATTCTCCCCAGACCCAGACATGTTTTTCCATCAAGTTAGAACAATTACAATATAACTGTGTTTTAAAAAAGGTCAAGAGGACCGTGTTGTTAGCATATCTAATTAATATGTATTTCTGTCTGTGGTGTGCGTACTGTAAGACCTTCGGTACACACACCATCAGATTATTTGACTTGTCGCTCTAACGAAGCAGGCGAGTGTCAGCGATATGTCTCGTGGTCTTATTGTGGCGTGTTTATCTTCTGCCGTTAGGCCAGACGATAGAAATGCCACTTGCACGCTTAGAGTAGCAGATTGACAGTGATCAACTTTAAACAGAACTTGATTAATTTTCACATGCATTTATTAAAATAATAACAAGCCTAAAAACTACTTAACTTGGTTCTGGATGCTATTTACAGTTGACAATCGGAAGTTCCTTTGGTCTTGATACGTTAATCTTATTCTCACATTTATCTCTGATACTTGACAAAGTGTCTATTCATTTATCTACATGTCTATGTACAGGAATATGGTAATCTTGTTAGGCACAGACTGAAACTTAACTATCGACTGGTACAGACAAATGCAGACTGATGCAGACTGACTAATCGGAGGTCTATACACTCGATATAATACCTCGCACGTTCAGGTATCACTGCGCGAGTGTGATCCCCGAGGAGAAAAGGTTCTACGTTAGCAGCAAACTCATTGGCTGCGTTACATACTAATACGCGGATCGGCGGAAGCAGAATTTGGTCCGTCTCTAAGGCAGCGCCATCTCGTAGTGCGGAGATGGACGAGCGCTGCGCCTGCACTGTTGTGCTTAGCGGGGCGCGCTCTATAGGGAAAGTTGTGTACGCGCTGACTACGCGGAACTATGTACACAACACTGTCTCTTAGTCAAATAAAATACTTCGACCTATCTTGAATGACAGAAATCAGACCTAATAAATTTTTTTCTTTGTCATACATATTTTTTTCAAGCCAAATTAATGAGTTTTGGCTCTTGAAGGAAAGGATAATTCTTTGTGTGTGTGTGTGTGTGTGTGTGTGTGTGTGTGTGTGTGTGTAGGGGGGGGGGGCATCCATAACCTATCGTCGGGCCAATGGTAGTGAAAGAATTGAATATGTGAGGCTCTTTTTGCTTCTGATGCAACTTTCTAGGATGAAATTGCACGTTGCTGCTTGCTGTGGACTCTGTGCTTCCCATATCTGACCCTGTACTCCCTTTCCCCTCCCCTTCTCCAGGAAAATGAGCAGGATTTGGAGAGAAAAAAGATTAAGCGACTAGTTACTCCTTCAACAAGATCAGCGATAGACGGTGATTTCTGGTGTGCGTCTGGCTGGGTTTTCCGCAGCAGAGCACAGTAGGGAGACAGGCGTCGGGTGACGGTCGCTGGCTCAGCAGTGCCGAGATTGGCGGCGGTCCTGGCGGGACGCTAATTAACATTTGCGCGGAGGCGGCGCGGTCCCGGGGGCGGCGGTGACATTTTGGAGGCGGCGCTGACAGCCGCGGCTCCCTGGAGGCCCGCAGGCCTGGCCCCAGCTGCCACCCCCTACTACCCCGCCCCCAACCCTTCCCACCACAGCGCGGCCTTCTTCTCCGTCACCCGCCACGAAAACACCGCGTCCGGACTCAGCTGTTCCCAATCAGCGTTACGGGAGGAATTTGGACTCAGGTGACGAAAGCGATGGGACAGCGATATGGTCACATACAGAGGGCGATAGTGCAGAGTACACAAGGCATTAAAGCGCAGCGCATTCACGTAGCTGTCGAATGGTTCAAATGGCTCTGAACACTATGGGACTTAAGATCTGTGGTCATCAGTCCCCTAACTAACCTAAGGATATTACACACATCCATGCCCGAGGCAGGATTCGAACCTGCGACCGTAGCGGTCACGCGGTTCCAGACTGAAGCGCCTAGAACCGCTCGGCCACACCGGCCGGCCGGAGCTGTCACTTGTACTCAGGTGAAAATGGCTCTGAGCACTATGGGACTCAACTGCTGTGGTCATAAGTCACCTAGAACTTAGAACTACTTAAACCTAACTAACCTAAGGACATCACACACATCCATGCCCGAGGCAGGATTCGAACCTGCGACTGTAGCGGTCGTGCGGTTCCAGACTGGAGCGCCTTTAACCGCGCGGCCACTCCGGCCGGCATACTCAGGTGATTTGTGTGCAACAGCTCTCCTACGTGATTATGGCCGCACGACGGGAATTAAGACTTCGAACGCGTAATTGTAGTTGGGGGTAGACGCACGGGACGTTCTATTTCGAAAATCGTTAGGGAATCCAATATTCCGAGATCCGAGATCCGCACTGTCCAGACTGTGCCGAAAATACCAAAGTTTAGGATATGGAGGCCAACAGGAACGGGAAACAACTCTTGGATTTCTGTGCCAGTATGGGCTTAGTAATCACAAACTCCTTTTTTAAACATAAGAACATTCACCGGTATACTTGGGAAGGCAGGGGAACCAGATCTGTCATTGACTATATAATAACAGATCAGGAATTCAGGAAGGCTGTGAGGGACACACGTGTATTCAGGGGATTCTTTGATGACACTGATCATTATTTAATCTGCAGTGAAATAGGGATTATGAGGCTGAAAGTGCAGGAGGTCAAGTCCATATGTAGGAGGATAAGAGTGGAGAATCTTCAGGATAAGGAAATCAGGTACAAGTACATAACAATGATCTCAGAAAGGTACCAGTTAGTTGAATGTAGTCAATTACAGTCATTGGAAAAGGAATGGACAAGGTACAGGGACACAGTACTAGAAGTGGCTAAAGAATGTCTTGGAACAGTAGTGTGTAAAGGTAGGATGAAGCAAACAGCTTGGTGGAATGACACAGTCAAGGCAGCCTGTAAAAGCAAAAAGAAGGCGTATCAAAAATGGCTACATAATAGAACTCAGGTAGACAGAGAAAGTTATGTTGAAGACAGAAACAAAGCCAAACAGATAATTGCAGCATCCAAGAAGAAATCTTGGGAAGACTTTGGAAACAGGTTGGAGACTTTGGGTCAAGCTGCTGGAAAACCATTCTGGAGTGTAATTAGCAGTCTTGGAAAGAGAGGTAAGAAGGAAATGACAAGTATTTTGGACAGGTCAGGAAAACTGCTGGTGAATCCTGTGGATTGCTTGGCCAGATCTTTTGAAGAGTTGCTCAATGTAGGTGGTAATACGATCAGTAATGTTTCAGATTTCGAGGTACAATGGGATAGGAATGATGATGGAAATAGGATAACATTTGAGGAAATGGAGAAAATGGTCAATAGATTGCAGTGCAATAAATGAGCTGCGGTGGATGACATTAAGTCGGAACTCATCAAATACAGTGGAATGTCAGGTCTAAAATGGCTACACAGGATAATTGAAATGGCCTGGGAGTCGGGACAGGTTCCATTAGACTGGACAAAAGCAGTAATCACATCAATCTTTAAACATGGAAACAGTAAAGATTGTAACAACTACAGAGGTATTTTTTTAATCAGCGTTGTGGGTAAAATCTTCTCAGGTATTGTTGAAAGGAAAGTGCGAGTATTAGTTGAGGACCAATTGGATGAAAATAAGTGTGGGTTTACGCCTTTTAGAGGTTGTCAGGGCCAGATCTTTAGCTTACGGCAAATAATGGAGAAGTGCTATGAGGGAACAGGGAATTGTATCTATGCTTTATAGATCTAGAAAAGGCATATGACCGGGTTCCTAGGAGGAAGTTATTGTCTGTTCTACGAGATTATGGAATAGGAGGCAAACTTTTGCAAGCAATTAAAGGTCTTTACATGGATAGTCAGGCAGCAGTTAGAGTTGACGGTAAATTGAGTTCATGGTTCAGAGTAGTTTCAGGGGTAAGACAAGGCTGCAACCTGTCTCCACTGTTGTTCATATTATTTATGGATCATATGTTGAAAACAATAGACTGGCTGGGTGATATTAAGATATGTGAACACAAACTAAGCAGTCTTGCATATGCGGATGACTTAGTTGTGATGGCAGATTCGATTGAAAGTTTGCAAAGTAATATTTCAGAGCTATATCAGAAATGTAAGGACTATGGTATCAAGATTAGCATCTCCAAAATGAAAGTAATGTCAGTGGGAAAGAAATATAAACGGATTAAGTGCCAAATAGGAGGAATAAAGTTAGAACAGGTGGACGGTTTCAAGTACTTAGGATGCATATTCTCACAGGATGGGAACATAGTGAAAGAACTGGAAGCGAGGTGTAGCAAAGCTAATGCAGTGAGCGCTCAGCTACGATCTACGCTCTTCTGCAAGAAGGAAGTCAGTACCAAGACTAAGTTATCTGTGCACCGTTGAATCTTTCGACCAACTTTGTTGTATGGGAGCGAAAGCTGGGTGGATTCAGGTTACCCTATCAACAAGGTTGAGGTTACAGATATGAAAGTAGCTAGGATGGTTGCAGGGAACAATGGCAGGAGGGTGTCCAGAATGAAGAAATCAAAGAAAAACTGGGAATGACCTCTATAGATGCAGCAGTCAGGGCGAACAGGCTTAGATGGTGGGGTCATGTTACACGCATGGGAGAAGCAAGGTTACCCAAGAGATTTATGGGTTCAGCACTATAGGGTAGGAGGAGTCGGGGAAGACCAAGGAGAATGTACCTGGATTCGGTTAAGAATGATTTTGAAGTAATAGGCTTAACATCAGAAGAGGCGCCAATGTTAACACTGAATAGGGGATCATGGAGGAATTTTATAAGGGGGCTATGCTCCAGACTGAACGTTGAAAGGCATAATCAGTCTTTGATGATGATGATGATGATTATACATTACCTCTCACCACGGAAAACATAGTTGTGAAATGCAATATTCCGAAATGCAGGGTGTCTAGAGAGTTTGAGAATTCCAGATCTGAGGAGTTACCTCTCACCACGGAAAACATAGTGGCCTAAGACCTTCACTCAACGACCGAGAGTAGTAGCGTTTGCGTGAAATATCGCAGGAATGTGGAACGTGCGACGAACGTACGCGTTAGGATAGTGCGACGAAATTCGCCGTTGATGGCCTGTGGCAGCAGACGGCCGACCCGAGTACCACGACATCGCCTGCAGCGCCTCTCCTGGGCTCGTGAACATTTCGGTTGCACAGTAGACGACTGAAAAACCATGGTATGGTCACATGAGTCCCAATTTTAGTTAGTAGGAGCTGATGCTATGGTTAGTGTGTGGCGCAGACCCAACGAAGCCATGGACCCAAGTTTCCAACGCACTCTGCAAGCTGTTGGTGTCTCCATAATGGTGTGGGCTGTGTTTGCATGGAACGTGGGTCCTCTGGTCCAACTGATCGGATCACTGACTGGGAGTGGCTATGTTCTGCTACTTGGAGACTATTTGCAGCCATTCAGGGTTGGTTCAAATGGCTCTGAGCACTATGGGACTCAACTTCTGACGTCATCAGTCCCCTAGAACTTAGAACTACTTAAACCTAACTAACCTAGGGACATCACACACATCCATGACCGAGGCAGGATTCGAACCTGCGACCGTAGTGGTCTCGCGGCTCCAGACTGTAGTGCCTAGAACCGGACGGCCACTCCGGCCGGCCGCAATTTTAATGAGCAGTAGTGTACTTTATATAGAAATAACAATAATACTTACTTGCAACTGCGCGTTTTCGTCAGAGTTTCACTATCGCGCACAGCGTTGCTGGGTGGAGATATTCGCTTCGAATACGAGCGGAATCTGGTGGGGGGACTGCAGCAGCAGGCTGCGCTTAATCAGAACGGCATCGGGCGCGCCGGCGCGGACTTTCATTAAGTTTCGCTCGGTCGGTTTATTTCGTGCGCGATGCGACGCGACGCGCTGCGCCGCGTGTCCCCGGGACAACCGCCGCGTCGGCCGCCGTGTCCCTGCAACTGACGCCCGGGCGGGGAAGCGTGCCGGCTGGACGGCCGCAATTTGTCAACGCCACGCGGCCGCCGTCACTTGCCGACGTGCCGGGCTGGACCGCGTGCGCCCTGCCCTGCCCTGCCCTGCCCTGTGCTGCGGTTTCTCCGCCGGCGTCGATCGGACGTTTGCACTAGTCCCCCCCCCCCCCTCCTCCACCTGAATCTCTCGCTCTCTGCCGCTGCTATCACCGTCCACCTCTAGTGAACTACGCACGGATATCCATGTACGGCGGGACCGGCTAAGGCGAAATAAAAAAAAGAGAAGTGGAAAAGAAACGTAGAAAGAAAGACAAATCCATTAAATTTATGTAGCCGCTGCGGTAATCCCTCATCCCTTTCGCATCGAAGGGGTTTCCTCGTTACCGGAGATCACAAGAAAATTGGATCCAGCGAATAAATGGTGGTTTTGGGTGGCGGCTCCGGCCCCGGCTGGGCTGCAGCGGCCACACACACACACACACACACACACACACACACACACACACAGGCGTCGCTACTGCCCGGCCAGAGGCTCCGACGACCGCGCGGGCGCTGGGGATATATATGGACCCAATAGCATAAGCCTTCATCTGCGCCCGCCGGCTGCAGATTTATGAAATGTCTGTGAATTCGGCGGGGCACATAAATTCCGGCGCCCCGCCCTTCCCCCCTGTTGGGGGCCGCTCTTTTTCCATTTCCGGTGGCGGCAGCCGCAGTCGCAGCCGCCCCATCGGGTCCTGTCGGATGAACGGGGGAGGCGCGCTCTTGCCGGACTACCCACCTAGCGGCAGCGCCGGTATTAATTACCGCAGCCGCTGCTGCACCTGCAGATGGGTGTGGACGCTCGAGTGCATTATCGCATTCCAGGTAGCTGGTCTGCTCCCTCCTACACCACGTACGCAAATACTTTGTACAAACGTTTATTAGATTGGATAAGCAGTACTCTCCCATCCTACTCTGATGACGATCTTGTGGATGGACGCTAGTAAGGAACTGCCAAAGGCTTAGACAAAACGTTCATATGGTGTAATGAATACAAGCTATCTTGAAATGTAGGTACATACAAGATACTGCCTACAACAAGAAAAAAACTGGAAGAAACGGCCAAATACTGTATCAAATGATTTGTCGAAAGGCAAGAAATAAAGTAAATCACAGAAACATTTGACGTGCCCTTCAATTACGCTTTAAAACATGTATAGCAGCTCAGAAGTGTTGTCTAGGAAGCCTGCATACTCGGTTCCCTAGTTTAATGCCACTTCCTCGGACGAGAAATGAAAATCAAAAATTAGCTCCAAAATTCCCAAAGACTTCCCCGAAACAAGTTCCAAAATCCATAAAAAATGAACTAGCAAACAAATTTCCAGTTAACACTATTATTTGGATATTAACCAGTAATTGAATCAGGTATCTAATATTTAGTAATTTATTAACATACGAAAGAAAGATAGGATTCCAGTAAAATCAAACTCAAAATTCAAAATCATAGTAAATCGCAAAATCATTATAATTAAAATTCGCAAAGTGGAACCAACGTGCGCAAAGAATACTCCCTGTGAGTACTCTTTTAGTTTCGTGAGTAATGTTAAGGATAATTCAATCCATTATCACTACGTTACGATAGTTACCCGAAGCAGGTCAAACTTTTGAATGCTCGTATATGTAGGCGCAATTAGATTGATTTTTAGAATTGATTATTGCGATCTACTGTGCCGCAGTGAAACGATACTTTGATTTCAAATATTACGTTATTTAGAATTCAGATAGAGGACTTCCATATATTAGACAGAAGTGACTTTTAATTAGATAACCTGAAGTTAACACTACTTAGGAAGTGAACACAGATAGACAATTTCATTCGTAATAATTAATGGACTATGGAACTTGGCGATAGTTACGAAGCATATAATTTATAATTCCCCCAAGATCTGGGAAAGCTTCTTCCTCACGGCTCTGTTAGGAAGTGGCTAATGTTGTGTAATAAACCAACATATCGTGTCAATTCATGCATTTATCTTTCAAATTTTACAATATTATTTACAGAGATAACGTACTGCGATATTATTTGACTGAAGCTTATATAGAAACTCCTTGACGTTAGCCCGCATCTCGTGGTCGTGCGGTAGCGTTCTCGCTTCCCACGCCCGGGTTCCCGGGTTCGATTCCCGGCGGGGTCAGGGATTTTCTCTGCCTCGTGAAGGCTGGGTGTTGTGTGATGTCCTTAGGTTAGTTAGGTTTAAGTAGTTCTAAGTTCTAGGGGACTGATGACCATAGCTGTTAAGTCCCATAGTGCTCAGAGCCATTTTGAACCTTGACGTTAGGAATTAATAACACTGTCACGACCGATTATAGATTTGAGATTACAACCAGTCTATTGGGAATTTGGCGTCGCTGGAAGTAATTTGGACTTATCCTTAATATTTAAATAGCAACTGATAAACCATCCATTATAAACGATTTAATTACGACATTTGGTGAAGTAAATATCTCGCACAAGTCGCGAGTTCAGTTCATCAATGTTCTATTTTTGTAACGTCGATACCGATACATAAGAAATAACAATCTCATTTCTCTATCGCTGAGTGATAGCCAAGACCGAAGATCTGAAGGACGTTAAACTAGACAAACAATCAAACAACTCGTATTAATGAGTTTTATTGCAATACTTAACTTTGATCAATGTGTCGCAGGCAGAGGGTTACGTATAAAATAATAAGTCCTCTTCAGAATAGTCAAACACAGATCGCTAAGGACGCGGCTGACATTGAAGCTGCTAGCCGAGTGACCGTCACCAGTCGGGCGCGGCGCTTACGTCTTCACTTAGGGGCCGCTGCTGGTGCGTTGTCGTCCTGGAAGGGAGGTCGGTCAGCGTGCGATTCGCTGTCTTCTTCTCACAGCCTTCTCTTCCCTGTCGTCCCCGAATGGCGTGCCCGGCGCTGACTTAACGCCGTAACAAGAAGGTCGCATGTTACTGACGTAAGGACACCACTGAGTGAAATTCCATGAGACAGATACCCTCCAGAATTAATTATAATTCTAAGATTACATGTTCAACATTGGATTTAAACTGTCAAAAGTCACTTCATTTACTGTACATGATTTCAAGCATCATTCAAAGGTGCATCAAATGATTTTATAACCTATTATATGTCTCACTGTTACACAACTTATTTCACAAGACATTTCACCTTATTTCCAGTTTTATGTCCTAAGGTACTTATAATACGCTATAAGACACGAAAGACACATCACGGCGGAGTCATCCGAATGGGGTGGAAATCGGGTTATGAGATGTACATGTACAGACAAACAAATTAATACGATTTGAGAAAAATCGGATGTCTTATTCAAGAGAAATAGCTTTACAGATTGAGCAAGAGATTAACGTGTTGGGCCACCTCTGGCATTCATGCAAGCAGCTATTTAGCTTGGCATTGATCGACAGACTTGCTTGATGTCCTGAGAGACAAAGTGTCAAATTACGTTCATCTAGCACGTTAGATTTCCAATATAACGAGTTCGTTCGAGGGCCCTGCGCATAATGCTCCAAAGTTGACAGCTGGGGAGAGATCCTGTCACCTTGCCGACCAAGGTACGTTCTGACAAGCACGAAGACTAGCAGTAGAAACTCTCGCCGTATTCGGGCGGGCATTATCTTGCTGAAATGTAATACCAGGATGGCTTACTATGAAGGGGAACAAAACGGGGCGTAGAACATCGTCGACGCCCACCTTTACAATTTTTAGCCTGTCGTCCCTTATATATATACACTCCTGGAAATGGAAAAAAGAACACATTGACACCGGTGTGTCAGACCCACCATACTTGCTCCGGACACTGCGAGAGGGCTGTACAAGCAATGATCACACGCACGGCACAGCGGACACACCAGGAACCGCGGTGTTGGCCATCGAATGGCGCTAGCTGCGCAGCATTTGTGCACCGCCGCCGTCAGTGTCAGCCAGTTTGCCGTGGCATACGGAGCTCCATCTCAGTCTTTAACACTGGTAGCATGCCGCGACAGCGTGGACGTGAACCGTATGTGCAGTTGACGGACTTTGAGCGAGGGCGTATAGTGGGCATGCGGGAGGCCGGGTGGACGTACCGTCGAATTGCTCAACACGTGGGGCGTGAGGTCTCCGCAGTACATCGATGTTGTCGCCAGTGGTCGGCGGAAGGTGCACGTGCCCGTCGACCTGGGACCGGACCGCAGCGACGCACGGATGCACGCCAAGACCGTAGGATCCTACGCAGTGCCGTAGGGGACCGCACCGCCACTTCCCAGCAAATTAGGGAAACTGTTGCTCCTGGGGTATCGGCGAGGACCATTCGCAACCGTCTCCATGAAGCTGGGCTACGGTCCCGCACACCGTTAGGCCGTCTTCCGCTCACGCCCCAACATCGTGCAGCCCGCCTCCAGTGGTGTCGCGACAGGCGTGAATGGAGGGACGAATGGAGACGTGTCGTCTTCAGCGATGAGAGTCGCTTCTGCCTTGGTGCCAATGATGGTCGTATGCGTGTTTGGCGCCGTGCAGGTGAGCGCCACAATCAGGACTGCATACGACCGAGGCACACAGGGCCAACACCCGGCATCATGGTGTGGGGAGCGATCTCCTACACTGGCCGTACACCACTGGTGATCGTCGAGGGGACACTGAATAGTGCACGGTACATCCAAACCGTCATCGAACCCATCGTTCTACCATTCCTAGACCGGCAAGGGAACTTGCTGTTCCAACGGGACAATGCACGTCCGCATGTATCCCGTGCCACCCAACGTGCTCTAGAAGGTGTAAGTCAACTACCCTGGCCAGCAAGATCTCCGGATCTGTCCCCCATTGAGCATGTTTGGGACTGGATGAAGCGTCGTCTCACGCGGTCTGCACGTCCAGCACGAACGCTGGTCCAACTGAGGCGCCAGGTGGAAATGGCATGGCAAGCCGTTCCACAGGACTACATCCAGCATCTCTACGATCGTCTCCATGGGAGAATAGCAGCCTGCATTGCTGCGAAAGGTGGATATACACTGTACTAGTGCTGACATTGTGCATGCTCTGTTGCCTGTGTCTATGTGCCTGTGGTTCTGTCAGTGTGATCATGTGATGTATCTGACCCCAGGAATGTGTCAATAAAGTTTCCCCTTCCTGGGACAATGAATTCACGGTGTTCTTATTTCAATTTCCAGGAGTATATATATATATATATATATATATATATATATATATATATATATATATATATATATCATAAAATGGATGAAGGTGTATTACCATAAAAGCACACAGTAGAAAAATGTATCATGGTAATCACACATGTGCTTATTACCATATGTGAAAAAGGTGGAACCATCTAAAATAACTATTGGCTTACTTTAGAACGACGACAGTATAAAACAGCGTAGTCTCCAACAATTGTAAATTCTGAAAAGGGCATAACATCAAATACTGTCCAACTAAAAAATACACAGTGATATGCAACAAACATGATACATAAAATATCCTTGAAGTGGTGTGAGGTAGGAAAAACAGTAGCAACAATCCACAAGGTGCAGGTCAGCCCCAAGCAAAGTATAAAACCAAACAACAACCAATGTAGACACTATGTCTTGGATAGATGACCTTCGAGGAACAAAAGTAACAACCTGATCTAAAGCGGTTATTAATGTCACGTCGATCCCGCGTTCTTTGCTATACTTCGAAGGCAACTGAAAATTGCTCAAAGATGTTGATGCACAACGGGATAGTTTATAGATCATACTTCGCGATTTATTTTTACCATCGTCGGCTAAGAACAGCTGATGAACATATTCATCAACCATTCACATCTGAAGTCAACGAAAGGGCATAAATGCAGTTAACTGGCGTTGGGAGAATCACAAAACTCAAGTTCATCGAGTAACGAAGTTTCTCTTACCATGAACTATATTCAATAGTTAAGAGGCACGTTGAAAACATAGGAAGAACAATGCGGCGAAGTAAAAGCTACAAGTAATATCTTACTTTAAATGGGCTGGGAAGATGAAGCTTGACTATTCAGTGGAAGTAACTGCCACAGCTGTATAACTTACAGATCTGAACTCGAGCTTTTGAAACGCCATGTCACTGGAGCTCGGAAGGATGTAAATGGAAAAAAAGCGCAACGCAAATTTTCAACAGAAGTTTCCACCTCAACGTACCGAATGCGTAGTGGCGAGGAAAACAGAAAAAACTGAAAGGAATTTCTCTCTCCTACAAGCACGGTTATTACATTTCTAGCATGCGTCCAGAACAATGTTTGTGCAAATTTAACGACAAGTTTCAAACTCTGAGGCTAACCATACCGTTGTTTAACCGGTAACAGTAGTTGTTTTCGAATGCTAAAAAGCTCCGAGGTAGAACGAATTAGTTTATGGCCTCTCTGAACCTGTGAATTTTTCAGGCGTGACATTTGGCACTCGTGGCTGTGGGCAGAAAAATTTTCAACTATTATAAGTGAATGTAAACGCCAGGAACTTCCTGTAAATAACGAGTACAGCCGTTCCGGGATGAAAAGCGCATGCTGTATTCACAGAAGTGCCTATAGAAACTGCGAAAAACAAAACATATCGCAGCCCTAGTCACATTTTGTACCCTCCGCGCAGAAACCTGATTTGAAAGGACCGACAATCCCTCCCTGAAGAGAGCTTCTCTAATTGTTTCTGACAGAGCCAGAACGCGGCGCCCGTGTTTCGCGTAGTGTAAGGAGCGCACGTTAAAAGTGAATGTCTGAGTGTGTGATTACTCCCAGGCGTGAAATCCTCGTCGCGAACAGGAAATTTTGTTTTAAACAGGGGGGACGGGGGCCACAATGGCGCGGCGGAGGTCGGACGCTAGCGCGGATGCCGCCGCAGTGGGTGTGTCTTCCCAGCGAAGCCTAACAAAGTATTCAATTTTGCGGCTGTGGTCAGATTTGGAACACCTGCGCCCGGCTTAATTAAACCTTCATGCCGTGCTTTGTACGACTGCGGCGTCGCCACCCACAAAGGGAAATGCACGGCCCTGCAAGCGCGAAAGCGCGCAGGTGTTCTCCCGGAGGAAGCGGGCACTTCACGGCTGCGTCCAATAGCACTCCCCTCGCAGTTCCAAACGCCACGTAAACTGGTAAGCTCCACGCAGCGGAAATGTACGAGATTCACCGCAAAAACACATGTCATGGCACGAAGGTTGTTCTTAAAAACCGAGAAAAATATACTGTAAATGGAGAGTCAGAGGAAAATGGGATTTTAAAAAAGTTGAAAAAGACCGATCAGTAGTGCGCAAACTAGCAAGCATGTTGCTGACGGTGTGCCAAGTGTTGGGTAGGTGGCAGCGTCGTGCAGTGTACAATATAATGGCTCCCATTTGGTACTTTTTAAATTTTTCTCTTTATTTTCCTTGCTGTAACCTCCATTGTGATTCAGTCTAACTTTATATTTTGGGTCAATAGCGTAAGAAAGGGAAGCGCCCCTGGGCCTTCAAAATCGGGGAGTCCAAATAAGAGAAGGAAAACTTAACTTGCCCAAATATTGCCTTTGTACCGTCGGCTTCGCCCACTTACGTGTACCTCTCCTCTTTCTGCCTGTTTCTGTCCACCACCTCCCCCCCTTCCTCCAACTCTCTCTCCCACCCACTCTCTCTCCCACCCTCTCTCTCTCCCACCCTCTCTCTCTCTCCCACCCTCTCTCTCTCCCACCCTCTCTCTCTCTCCCACCCTCTCTCTCTCTCCCACCCTCTCTCTCTCTCCCACCCTCTCTCTCTCTCCCACCCTCTCTCTCTCTCCCACCCTCTCTCTCTCCCACCCTCTCTCTCTCCCACCCTCTCTCTCCCACCCTCTCTCTCTCCCACCCTCTCTCTCTCCCACCCTCTCTCCATCTCTCTCCATCTCTCTCCATCTCTCTCCATCTCTCTCCATCTCTCTCCATCTCTCTCCATCTCTCTCCATCTCTCTCCCTCTCTCTCCACCTCTCTCCACCTCTCTCCATCTCTCTCCCTCTCTCTCTCTCCCTCTCTCTCTCTCTCCCTCTCTCTCTCTCCCTCTCTCTCTCTCCCTCTCTCTCTCTCCCTCTCTCCCTCTCTCTCCCTCTCTCTCCCTCTCTCTCTCCCCCTCTCTCTCTCTCTCTCTCTCTCTCTCCCCCCTCTCTCTCCCTCTCTCTCCCCCTCTCTCCCTCCCTCTCTCTCCCCCTCACTCTCTCCCCCTCTCACTCTCTCCCCCTCTCACTCTCTCCCCCTCTCACTCTCTCCCCCTCTCCCCCTCTCCCTCCACACTCTCCCCCCGCTCTCTCTCCACACTCTCCCCCCGCTGTCTCTCCACACTCTCCCCCCCGCTCTCTCTCCACACTCTCCCCCCGCTGTCTCTCCACACTCTCCCCCCGCTGTCTCTCCACACTCTGCCCCCGCTGTCTCTCCACACTCTCTCCCCCTCTCTCTCTCTCTCCACACTCTCTCTCTCTCTCTCTCTCTCTCTCTCTCTCTCTCTCTCTCCCTTCCTTTACTTTATCAACCTCACCCCAACATCTCTTACCGTCAAAGGGTTTCTTTTCAGATAGTATGAAATATATTTCCAAACGGAAGGTAACCTGATAGTAAGTAATAGGTGCACCAAGTTTGGTTGAAACCATTCCAGGTGTTTAGAAGGACCTTTTTACGTTTGTCTTTGCCTGTGCACGTTCGTGTCACTCATATTTAACATACTTCACACATATTTGTACACACATTTCACATGTAGCTCTGGCTATTGAGCCCTGCAAAATTGTTTTCACGCAGCTTAATTTTCATGACGACATAGCTCCTGGACTGATAATGATGATACAATTTTGCGGGTACAACCCATTGTTATGTGAGCATACCGACTGAGAAATCCATTGCGAATAGTTAGTAGTGAAGAAGTTAGATTTTAAAACTACATGCATGATGCGCCGGGTTTTCCGGCGTCTCATTGTTTGTAACACCGATCGCCTGAACTATGTCTCGTTCAATGGTGTATTTTTGCAAGAACTTTCAGTGATACATGTAAATACCGTCTACAGAATGTCTTGCAGACAAACAGTAGAAGAAATAAATTAAAAGGTCAGCTACATTCCATTATGAGCAAAAGCGTGATAAGTGGTAAACTTCTCCCTTTCATCATATTTTTGAGGGGTCATGGAGAACAAGTCTCGTAAAAGTCAATTCAGTTGAGAGATATTTATGTCGCATATTGTGACACTCACAACCTCGCTCGCCACAACCTCCATATGTAATGTTGTATGGATAATTAACTGGTATCGAACCCTCAGAGTGCGAGTCCCAATACCTGAGTATTAGATATACCGACACGATTTTCATTTTTCTTGCCGTGTCAAATATGGACAAAAACACAGACTTTCTACAGTGCCCACCATTGTGGCCGCCACAACGGCAGCCACGACATTGTCTCCTGATGAAGGTGATGGTGGCATTCGCTAAGATCTTGAGGTTCTACACAAATTTAATGCACCAAAAAACTCGACAACATTTTATGCAAGATTTTTGTCACCAGAAACTTCAACTTACTTCTTCACGACACATTTGCTTTTTTCCCCGTAATATAGGCTGCTCGTTTACTTCATTCTGTTTAAATGAACGGTTTCCTATTTCACAGATGAGGCAGGTCAGGTGACAAGACGGGTCTGTAACCACAAGACATGTAGCGTGAAGACAAAAGAGGGCCAAGCCATTCCTTTTTACGATACAACCGAGACCACCCCAGTTGCGTACCACTTTCGAGAGTAAGTAGCAGTCATAGCAGGTCTTCGTTAGCAGGAGAAAAATTATTTGCTAGGATGCTACTCCGACGAAATAACTGGAAGTAAAATGCCATCTGTCAGAGAAACGGAAACGTGCTGAGGTGACAGAAGTCAGGGAATAGTGATATTCACAAACACAGACGGCGGTAGTATTGCGTGTAAAAGGTCAGTACACTGACGGAGCCGTGGTTTGTGATCATGTGATTCATGTGAAGAGGTCTACAAAATGACTATTCTGCACGACTGTAATTAACAGTCTTTGAACTCAGAATGGTAATTGAGGGTAGATGTATGGTACATTCCATTTCGGAAATAGTCAGTTTTGTATTCCGCCTGGAAGGCGGCACGTCGGCCTGCTCCTGTAAACTGAAGAGTAGGCGAAAGTAGGAAGGGAGTAGGAGCAGGTGAGGTAAAATTCTCGGCACTGCCAATAACGTAAAAGTACATTTAACAAAGAATATTAGTCAATGACATATACGTAACTTTTGGTAAAGATGAGCACATAGGTGCGAAGCCGTTGTCCATGTATCAAAGCTAGCAGTTACTAGTAGTTGGACAAACTATCATTGAAGTGACAAAGGCAAAGCCTGTAATGACTAGCCCCCTATGAAGTAGAAGCTAAGTTGCTTGGTCGTCTGCTCTTGATCCAATGGGTAGAATCTGGAGCGGCGCTCGTAGAGCTGCACAGCGCCGGCTAGAGGGCGCTGCCGTCGGTGTCGTAGTGCCAACCTAAGAACTTGTACCTACCCTGTGGCATCGTAGCTATCGATACCACAGTCGGGGAATTCAATATTCCGAGATCCACAGTGTCAACACAGTGGCCGACGGCCTTCACTTAACGACCAGAAGCAGCGGCGTTTGCATAGATTTATCAGTGAAATAACCGCAGGGTTCAATGTGGGCCGTACGACGAACGTATCCGTTAGGACAGTGTAGTGAAATTTGACGTTAATGGGTTATGGCATCAAACGACCGACGCGAGTCCCTTTGCTAACAGCACGACATCGCCTGCAGCGCCCCTCCTGGGCTCGTTACCACATAGGATGGACCCTAGACTATTGGAAAATCGTGGTCTGGTCATGTGAGTCCCGATTTCACTTGGTAAGAGCTGATAGCACAGCTAGAGTATGGTGCAGACCTCACGAAGCTATGGGTCTAGGATATCAACAAGACACTGTGCAAGCTGGTGGTGGCTCCATAAGGATTTTGGCTGAGTTTACTTGAAATGGATTGGGCCCTCTGGTTATGTTCGGCTACTTGGAGACAATTTGCAGCCATTCATGAACTTCGATTTCAAACACCGAAATAATTTTTATGGATGGCAGTGCGTCATGTCACCCGGCCAGAACAGTTGGCGACTGTTTTGAAGAACATTCTGGACAAATCGAGAGAATGATTTGGCTATCTAGGTCGGCCGACATGAATTCTATCGCACATTTATGGGACATAGTAGAGAGGTCAGTTCATGCACAAAATCCTGCACCGGCAACAGTTACGCAATTAATAACGGCCGTACAGGCAGCATGGCTCAATATTGTGCAGAGTACTTCCAACAACTTGTTAAATCCGCTCTACTTCGAGCACTACGCCGCTAAAAAAGACGTCCGACACAATATAAGGTGTCCAGTGACATTTGTCATCGCATTGTGGTTTTCCTTAACACTTCGCGTGCATGTAAACTGTGCACCACTCACATCGGTTGTTCCGGAACTGATGATTTGTTGGAAAAGCATGAGTTCTGACGCAGCATTTGAGTGAGACACCGCATGCCAAAATTACAAGGTTTTTATCAACAGTGCAGGCAACAGTAAAAACATATTGGTTTTTTAAAATCAGTGGACAACTTCCTTGGCCAAGCACCTAATTTGCTTTCTGAATCAAAAATAAAAATTGTCCGTGCACTCAGTTGTGAAGCAGAATCGTGACATCAAGGTTCTAAAAGGTTTCCAGTAGAGATCCATGAAAGCCTTAGAATTTACCTGTAATAGGGACGAAAGGTTGGTTTGAAATATAACAAGATTATTTTTTTACCAGATTTGACCTGAGTGATGAGTTCCTTGCGGATTACCCTTTGTAGTAATACTAAAGGAGATTTTGTCAAAAATGGTTCAAATGGCTGTGAGCACTGTGGGAATTGACATCTGAGATCATCAGTCCCCTAGACTCACAACTACTTAAACCTGACTAACCTAAGGACATCACACATATCCATGACCGAGGCAGGATTCGAACCTGCGATCGTAGCGGTCGCGCGATTCCTGTCTAAAGCACCTAGAACCGTTGGGCCACACCGGCCGGCGAGATTTTGTCAGTGATCTGCACCTAGCTAATGGAAAGACATTTGCAAGTTACTCGGCTAAGAGAGAAGTAGAGCTCAAAGAGCACAACTATATATACGATGTGAAAGAATAAGTATACTTTTTAACGTCTGTTTCGGTCTCATTCGATGTTCATCTCTCAGCACCGACTATATGTTAGCTTGACCACCTCAAAGTATAAATACAGGAGCTCGGTACAAGGATATGTCGACTCAACAGAAAACATCGACTGCGAGTACTCATCTTGAGTCACTATCAAGCGGCACAGTTACGCCTTCTAGTTCTCCATCATATTCAGAGTAACAATTACCATAATCACTTTCGCTGTCACTATCTACGCTACCTAAACGTATAATTTTTTCTATCTTGCCGCCGAAAGAAATGCCGGCCGGAGTGGCCGAGCGGTTCTAGGCGCTACAGTCTGGAACCGCGCGACCGCTACGGTTGCAGGTTCGAATCCTGCCTCGGGCATGGATGTGTGTGATGTCTTTAGGTTAGTTAGGTTTAAGTAGTTCTGAGTTCTAGGAGACTGATGACCTCCGATGTTGAGTCCCATAGTGCTCGGAGCCATTTGAACCTGAAGAAATTTTTTCCTGCATGTACTTTCGCTCGACTTTTTTTAACGTCACAATGGAATTCGGTCCTCTTTAGTAGCTGAACTAAATTTTTCCTCGCACAAATGTTTCACAGATGTTACACTGCAGAGAACGCAAGATACATAATCTTCCACAACAGACCAAATATTCTCTATTGGATTTAATTCCGGGTGGCAAGGAGGAACGAGTAAAACAACGTAACCATCTATCCGTAGAATCTTATCAATTGTTCTTGGCTTGGTTCTTCGAACAAGCTCATATACAACAGGTTTCAAGATCTCATCAGAGAATGGGATACGTTGCTTTCTTAGCGGTTTTCTGATTTCGTCTTTAGTACAAATAGATCTTGGAGATTTTTTTTATTTTAACTTTGAGATATGGAACACTGTGGAGATACAATACAGAGCTAGATTTTAAGTTAGAAATCACCTTTTCTGTCAACCACTTTCCATAATTTTGTTGGTTCATGCGGCTCGAGTAATCTCCTATTGCCTTATTTGACTTCCAAGTGACAAACGCATTAGGAATAAAGCTATTTCCACAGCCAAATGTTCAAATGTGTGTGAATTCTTAAGGGACCAAACTGCCGAGGTCATCGGTCCCTAGACTTACACACTATTTAAACTATCGTATGCTAAGAACGACACACACACCTACGCCCGAGACAGGACTCGAACATCTGGCGGGAGAGACCGTTCCCACAGCCACCGTAAGTTATTATTGGGCGTTGTCCGATACCGGTCTGAGGAATCTGAGTTGTATTATCTCTCCATGATTTCCCACTTCGTTTGATGAGAAAATGAAAGGTTTATCAACGTAAACAATGTCTCTATTTTCCTAACAAATTTTTTTAAATGCTTCAAATAAGCAATTTTTTTCCTCGGATGTCACTTCTCTCTAACAATATGACCTTGCTTGATTTTTTCCTGCGGCAACCAAACTTTTTTAATAACTTCCGTACACCAGCGTTTCTATCTTGAAAGTCTACAGCTTCATTCAACTTCTGCTTAATTCCTCCCACTGTTGGCACTCGCTTTTCGGTCAGATAAAAGTTGTAACCAATTCTCGTAACAACGGCTTCTTCAAAACCATCAATGTCTGTAATTGTCTTGTGTTGACGTTTTTTTAACTGGAGTTATAAACTTGCCTCCTTTGCCAGATTCCGAAAGCCAACCGTCCGTTTTAATTTTCTGCGAAACGCAAGTGGTCACTTGGAATATCAGCTGAATTGCTGCACCGGAATATTTCTGCCCTGAGGACTCGTCTTCCGAAACATTAAAATGTTACGTGGAATCTTCCCAAGACTAATAATTCAGTTTTTGCCTTTGTGCTTTAGAGCATTCTTAAGTGTAATAATTTCAATTTGACGGCGCTGTACACTGGTGATAGAAACAAGGAAAAACAAAAAACAATCGAACCTGTGCTGTACTCACAACGATTCCCGGCGGGGTCAGGGATTTTCTCTGCCTCGTGATGGCTGGGTGTTGTGTGCTGTCCTTAGGTTAGTTAGGTTTAAGTAGTTCTAAGTTCTAGGGGACTTATGACCACAGCAGTTGAGTCCCATAGTGCTCAGAGCCATTTGAACATTACTCACAACAGATACACGTGGCAAACTGAATGGCAGCCTAATGTATTAGCGCTGTACAGTATCTCTGAGCGTATGCGCAGTTGTCAGCCGGCAGTTGCATTGTTAACTGTCGCAAAGCTTTAAGATACCTCGTGCGGAGTGTGTGTGTTAATAGTAATACCTTACGTCCGGAGCGAGGCGGTCAGCTTGTACTGGTCGTTACTGTTGAACACCAGCGCCAGTTTTCCGTTTTCTGAGGAACGAAGCACAAGCTCGGATTACAAAAAGATGGGGGGACAAAGCGGCTGGGCCCCTTTAAAAGGAACAACTCCGGCATTCGCCTGGAATGATTCAGGGAAATCACGGGAAAACTAAACCTGGTTGGCCGGACTGGCATTTGAACTGTCGCCCTTCCGAATGCGAGTCCAGAGTGACAATCACTGCACCACCACGCCGTGGGGCAACCACCCATTTTGTTGTTGATCCCGAAATAAATAAGATTTTTTTGACAGTAGTAACTACAGGGTAGCGCAAAGGAAATAATCAGACGAAAAATAAGATATACTCTAGTGCACAGATACAGGATCAGTGCGAAAGTGGTGGCCTCACGGGTAATCGATTGAGTACCGACCAATTGCGCACGCCATCTGCGCAGATAGTATCAGGCTTTGTCCGAAGTTGAACTGTTTCCGTGACGTATTATCTGATTTGGGTAAGTGCCAGCTAAAATAATTTCTTACTGAGCAGTCTGTGCTGTATTAAAAGGAACTGTGTAGTACAGTATCCCGCCTACTGTGAGACGACTTGCGTCATGCGGTATCTGAAATGTTCGTAAGTCTAAACATTCAGAAATTTACCGCCTAGTAAAGAAAATCGCAGTAATTACTGAAAGAAAAGCGTGGAAGTCATGTGATGTTCGACAAAGGACTAATAAACGTGCGCAGACACATGCTTTCGCTACTCCTCACAGCGGTTAGAAGCAGCAAGTGTAGAACGAAACCATGCAATACACCTTTTTACGAAGTTCAAAGAGTTCGTGGGAGGTGAACGATTGGAAACTCATGCCGAGGTGAAGAACGCAGTAAATAACTTGCTTCGGAGAATGACGGTAACCCGATGGTGCTCTGTGTGTGGATGAACCCTTAGAATCGGAAACTCGATTACAGCACGCTGTTTGTCGTGCACCGCTATGTTCCACATTACAATTTGGAGCCCTCTAGCGGCAGATGGCTGCAGATATGTAGACACGAAGAATAAAGATGCACAATCTTTTGTCCACGCCCACGTGCAAACCTTCAGCAGCGTTTTACCAAGTGAGCCCATCTGTCTATCGGCTGTGGACGTAGATTTGAGCGACCCCTTCTATGTCATTCGAGAGGAGTGAGATAAATGCCGACACAAGATTTCACTCTCTTCCTTTTCTCATCCTCTGCATCACAAACATGACACCACACGTGCAGTCCAGTTACTTGCACCAACAACATACACCTAAGCTCTAACTCCGACGCACCGCGAGGGAAGGGCTCATTCCACTGTATACGGAGGAAGGAAATAGTTTAGAATTTGCTGAATAATCATACTTCTCTGAGCCAACACTGCCGTACGATGCTTCCTTTCTTCCTTTTTGTGTGTCGTTCACAGCAGTGTGTACAGGGTGGGCTCAATAAAACTGGCCCAGGAAATACAGCATAAGACAAAAAAAGATGCACCACGAAAGAATTATCAGAATTGGACGAAAATCGGTAGATATGATATAAATGTAAAGACAAACAAATGATTAGAATTTTACAAAAATTCTATGATTTACTCACGAGAAAGAGTTTCAGAAACAGTAAACCAATAACGCCGTAGTCCATCGCTGGCTCTTACGCAAGGAGTTATTCGGTGTGTCACTGATAAAGCTGTTGGATACTCTCCTGAGGTACATCGTGCCCAATTCTGTCCAATTGGCGTGGTATATAAAATATTCCTAACTGATTGGAGGACCCTGCTCATAATGGTCGAAACGATCTCGGTTGGGGACAGATATGGTGACCTTGCTGGACAAGGAAGACTAGCAGTAGAAACTCTCGCCGTATGCGGGCAGGCATTATCCTGCTGAAATGTAAGCCCAGGATGGCTTACCACGAAGGGCAACACCACGGGGTGTAGAATATCGTCGACCTACCGCTGTGCTGTTAGTGATGCCAATGACAACCAGAGGGATCCATCAACGAAATGAAATGGCACCCCACACCATCACTCATGGTCATCGAGCCATATGGCAGGCGACAGGCAGGTTGATACTCCTACCGTTGTCCAGGGCATCTCCAGACAAGTCTTCGCTGGTCATCGTGGTTCAGTTCGAAGTGGGACCCATCACTGAAGCAAATCCTCCTCCAGTCAATGGGATTCTAGGTACCCTGTACTGGCTAGTTCTTGTACAGAGGTAAACAGTAGTTGGCGAAAAGGGCGCCATGAGCCCAGCCTCCTTTCTGTGAGCCACCTATTAATGGTCCTTGGTGTCACCAAAGCACCAGGTACACTTAAGATCGGTGATAATGATGAATCCGTGTCTCTGTGACGACTGGTCGACCCTCATGTCCTTTCGTCTCTCTACCCCGACTGCTTCCTTCTTGACGCTGTGTTCGGTCCTGGTTCACCTTTTTCTGTCATCAACGCTGAATAGTGGCGCCACTCGTATTCAAATTTCAAGCGGCCCGCCAATTACTCCAACTGGCCCAAATATGCGTCCTCTCTCAAATACGTACATCTCCGTATATTGTTCACACGCCTGTCTAAGAGGCATACTTACTGTCCAACTGAGTACATGGAACGAAGTTTTCAAAGGACTTATGCCCATGTTTATTGTCCTTGCCAGCCGCACTGTGAAAATGTGCTGCAGCATCATACCGTCATCCATCGGCCACCAAAGTTCACAGTTGTATGTTTTCCGTCCATACTTAGATGTACATAAATTTGTGACCAGTTTGCAAAACGTAGACATTAGCGACCCCTTCGATGTCATTCGAGAGGAGTAGTATATATGCCGACACAAGATTTCACTCTCTTCCTTCTCTCATCCTCTACATCACAGACATGACACCACACGTGCAGTCCAGTTACTTGCACCCACAACGCAGTTATACGTTCAATCAGGTGCTGGAAGGTTTCTTGGGAAATAGCAGCCCATACTTCACGAACCACTGCACTGGGAGGAGATACTGATGTCGGTCGATGAGGCCTGGCACGATGTCGGCGTTCCGAAAGATCCTAAAGGTGTTCTATAGGATTCACGTCAGGACTCTGCAGGCCAGTCCATTACAGGGATGTTATTGTCGTGTAACCATTCCGCTACAGGCCGTGCGTTATGAACAGGTGCTCGATCGCATTGAAAGATGCAATCGCCATTGCAGAATTTCTCTTCAACAGTGGGAATTAAGAAGGTTCTTAAAACATCATTGTAGGCATCTACTGCGATAGTGCCACGAAAACAGTATGGGATCAAGCCCGCTTCATGAAAAATACGACCACACCATAACACCGCCGCCTCCGAATATTACTGCTGGCTCTACACACGCTGGCAGATGACGTTCACCGGGCATTCGTCACACCCACACCCTGCCATCGGATCACCACATGGTGTACCGTAACTCGCCACGCCACACAACTGTTTTCCACTGTTCAATCGTTCTATATTTACGATCCTTACAACAAGCGAGGCGTCGTTTGGCATTTACTGGCTTACCAGCAGCCGCTCGACCACGAAATCCAAGTTTTCACACCGCCCGGTTAACTGTCATAGTTCTTGCTGTGGATCCTGATGCAGTTTGGAATTCCTGTGTGATGATCTGGACAGATGTCTGCCTACTACACTTTACAACTCTCTTCAACTGTCAGCGGTCTCTGTCAATCAGCCGGCCGCGGTGGCTGAGCAGTTCTAGGCGCTTCAGTCCGGCTACGGTCGCATTCTCGAATCCTGCCTCGTGCATGGATGTGTGTGATGTCCTTAGGTTAGTTAGGTTTAAGTTATAGGGGACTGTTGACCTCCGATGTTAAGCCCCATAGTGCCCAGAGCCATTTGAACGATTTTTCCTCTGTCAGTCAACAGACGAGGTCGGCCTGTACGTTCTTGTGCTGTACGTGCCCCTTCACGCTTCCACTTGACTATCAGATCGGAAACAGTTGACCTAGGAATGTTTAGGAGTGTGGAAATCTCGCGTACACACGTATGACACATGTTATACGCAATAACCTGACCACGTTCGAAGTTGGTGAGATCCGCAGAGCCGGCCGGAGTGGCCGTGCGGTTCTAGGCGCTACAGTCTGGAGCCGCGTGACCGCTACGGTCGCAGGTTCGAATCCTGCCTCGGGCATTGATGTGTGTGATGTCCTTAGGTTAGTTAGGTTTAAGTAGTTCTAAGTTCTAGGGGACTGATGACCACAGCAGTTAAGTCCCATGGTGCTCAGAGCCATTTGAACCATTTTGAGATCCGCAGAGCGCCCCATTCTGCTGTCTCACGATGTCTAATGACTACTGAGTCGCTGATATGGAGTGCCTGGCAGTAGGTGGCAGCAAGATGCACTTACTAGGAAAAACGCATGTTTTTGGGGGTGTTCAAATGGCTCTGAGCACTATGGGACTTAACACCTATGGTCATCAGTCCCCTAGAACTTAGAACTACTTAAACCTAACTAACCTAAGGACATCACACAACACCCAGCCATCACGAGGCAGAGAAAATCCCTGACCCCGCCGGGAATCGAACCCGGGAACCCGGGCGTGGGAAGCGAGAACGCTACCACACGACCACGAGATGCGGGCTTTTGGGGGTGTCCGGATACTTTTGATCACATAGTGTATGTTGGGTTTCCTATGTTAAGGCGCATAAAATGTTTTTGGGCCACCTTGTATCATTTGGAGGCAAGCATTGGCGCGCCCTTCAGTATCGCCGATGGCAGCTGCAGTTGTTAGCAATGATCTAGAATTATTTTCCACTGGCAGGAAATATTCAAGAGACGCATAGCGACAAATACTAAAATGAACGTGAATGTCGTGTTGCAGTTTGTAAGAACATTACTGGCCTGTCTAAGTTTGCAGCACAAATTTTGTGCCAAATGGAAGCAAAGAGATCCGCTCGGTATTTTTCCCCCCACGTGAACACACTGGTTTCCCGGAGGGGGAGCTCCGGCATTTCAATACTGAAAGAGGCGACAGGCTGACCGATTGTTCATCGAGTGTGGGACAGCTATTATCGCCGCTTTGCGCATTGCGGGCGACGGCAATTTAACCTGCCCGTTACTCCGACGCTGGAGGAGAAAAAATCCACCGCGCACGACGAGTAAGGGGTGCAAATACAAACAGGATTTGCGATGAAGTGGCGGTTCGGCAGCCAATAACTGCACAGGGAAACAAAAGTGGTAGGCCTCTGGAACCGACCGTCCCCCCCCCCCCACCCCACCTAGCCGCGTATCCTCTTGGCGTCTGCCGCGGCAGTGGACGCAAGCCGTGAATTCCACGCACTCATTCTGCTGCGGTTTTAATCAAGGCACACACTACGTGAACGGAGGTCCACAATGCCCCATCGTCGGTTGTCATGATGCTGCCAATGTGTCGGAGGAACGACTGACAGGATGGAGGTGGGGAAGGGAGGAAGGGAGGAAGGCAGGGGAGGGGTATGAAGGTATTGCGGTGGTGAGAGGGGGGGGTGGAAGTGGGGGAGGAAGCCGCCACCGTTCCGGCTGAATGAGGACCGGCCACACACGCGCAGGGCCGTAGTATGGATTCCAATTATTGCGACCGAACAGTTCCGCGGGATCGGCTGCGGGCAGCACCGCTGTTTGCAACTTGCAGCATTTGCTGCTACTCCAGCCATCTCGTTAGCGAGTGCTGGAACTGGAGGCGGCGGCGGCGGCGGCGGCGGCGGCGGCGGGCCGATGCGAAGCGGCCCGCGGCTGCCTGGCGTATACAAAGGCAGCAGGTGGCGGGTTGCTCGTTGTTACGTGGAACACCCGGGACTTCCGCCCCCCCCCCCCCCCCCCTCGCTGTAATGGATATTTGTGGCACTGTTCGCACACGTACTCATCCCAACATTCCCTCTCTCCCTCACCCCCTCTCCCCCTCTCTCCCTCTCTCCCTCTCCTTCTCTCCCTCTCTCCCTCTCTCCCCCTCTCCCCCTCTCTCCCCCTCTCCCCCCTCTCCCCCCTCTCTCTCCCTCTCTCTCCCTCTCTCTCCACCACACACGCACCTGCACGCGCACACACGTAACGGGTGGTTCACCTTCTTAATTAGCCCTCCCGGCGGCGCGTGAAGAGATATGCCGAGCTACAATTAGTTCTTGCTTCCAGTGGACGAGGTAAGGTGGAGCGTATGTGTGTGTGGCAGGAGCGTGTCTTTCCAGTGGGTCGCCGCTCAGCTGACACAGGTCATCTGTCAGAATCTAGAAAGCATGGTCTCGTATATGAACGAGCACGCTTCCGTGTGGGGTGCTCTTCCCTCTAAGTTGTACCGCTGTAGACGGGAATACTGTGTTAGTGCTGGCAAGATGAGACAATCAAGTCTAGGAATACCGCTGCAAAGTTGTCGAGTCTCCAGAGTAGAACACGTCAGAAATGAAAGGAGACGACAGGTTATATGAGAAAGAGACACTTTTCTTAGAGGCACTGATTGAAAAGATTTACTTGCTAAGGCCACTTGCAAGGAATGGATGATAACTGCGGGCCAAATCTATGAGTGGACATCAGCTGAGCGAAGAAAACGTGGAAAACTACCTGGAAGACGGATGGACGATGATAATGATGCGATGAAGATGAAATCAAAAGTTTTCAGTAATAAAACTGAACAGGTAGGAAAGCAGAAGCTGAGAAGTGGAAAACGACATCCACACGCACTCACACACACACACACACACACACACACACACACACAAAACTATATATATATATATATATATATATATATATATATATATATATATATTTTTTTTTTTTATCTTCAGCTTCCCCTACCTATGGGTATTATGCGACCTGTTCCCCCCACCCATGACCATCCTGTCAGTCTTTCCTCCGGCATATTGGCAGTGACTTCAAAAACCAGGTCCAACATTTTATGAATCTCTCGCTCGCTGTGTGCAATGTATTAGTCCTACAGAAGGAAAGAACACGGCATTTTAGTAGGAAATTTAATGTTGTTAAATTTAGTACTGTGGTGCATTGTTTCTGGAGCCTATGGTCTCAGAGTTATTCAAGAAAAACTCATTTAAAGCCTCTTTTTTCGTCCGTCTTAAATAATTTGAAAACGTGTCCCAGTAAAAAATTTAATTACATTAAATTACCTACAAAAATGTCCCTCTCATTTTTCGTATACGACTAATAGTTTGCCCATAGCAAGTGAATGAGCATTAAAATCATGCGCGTTGTATCTGAAGATGTTGCGGGTTGCATGAAACCGATGGAGGGACAACTGAATCACCCTACATGTAATGAGACTGCACTGGTGCGACTCATTCTTCGGTAGTGGTCGAGCGACTGGGATGACCCCGCTTGTGGGATTAAAGGAAGACACTGAAGTAGTGCAGAGGTGTGCTCCTAGATTCGTTACTGTCGGGTTTGATCAGCACGCGAATATTACAGAAATGCTCTGTGAACTCAAAATGAATTCCTGGAGGAAAGACGACATTCCTTTGGCGAAACGCCGTTGTTTTTTCGCCTGTCCCGGAGCATTACACAGATCATAAAATGACATTTTGAAAAGTAAAGGTCCAGAGAAGCCGTTTCGGCTTTATTATCGCTCTCAAATAACCTGCTTATATGACACTGGTGAAACTGTGTACACATATATCGGCTGTGACGGCATTGCCACAGTCGGAAAAACGAGTGAAAGGAGAGAACCAGCATTTGCGGCTGATTGAAGATCGATTCTACTGTCAGCAACTTACATTCCCGAGTAAGGACCACGAAGAGAAGACAAAAAATATTGGGGCTCATATAGAGACATATAACACCATCGTTTCTCCCTTGCGAGTGCAACACGAAAAGGAATGACTGCAAGCCACCATACAATGCATGTCGGAGGGTACCATGTAGAACTCAATATTAGAGTATTTATGTAGATGCAGATAAAGCTTTTTCGACAACTCTGCTGTAGGCTGTAGATACGCTATAGCAGCTAGACGTGGAACTACAGATTCGGGACTAGCAGCTCATTTTCCGGAGAGGTAAATTAGAAATGTCAGAGTGGCGACTGCGAAGAGAACTAGCTGCAAGGTGTAACTAAACGATGCAAATAAAACTTTCTTGATTTTCACTGTTGTTACTATTTCGCATCCGGAGGTTAAAAAAATTTCTCTCGTATATTAGGCTACAAAAATAACAGAAAAATATGAAGACTGCACGGAAAAGACGGGGAAAGACCATTTCAGTACAAAACGAGTTTGTGGCAAATTTTTATGGCCAGCTGTCGGTACCACAAGGTAGTTAAAATAACATTCAAATAACACGATACAAAGAGTTTTCCTTTTAGTGATATCGGAAAGAACGTTGTAAGTCGGTATTCTCACCGAAGGAATGGGCAAGTTCAAGATTTGCGTAACAGTTTGCAGTACACCTTTTAGATCAGTAAGGTTCCGGCTGCAAATCTAGCTATTTAAACAAATTAATTTCTGTGACACTTATTGCTCGTAGAAGACCTAGGCATGACGATTACATTGCCAGATATTGCTCTTTGAGATACATTGTAAGAACCAAACGAAATGATACCATCAGTGAAATTCCTGTTGGCCAAAAGGTCTTGTTTGCTTTGCGTAGAATTATCGTTTGTCTTTATCGTTTCAGCATTCATCAAATGTCTAGCAGTAATACATTTTATACTTACACAAAAGTCTTTCAAATGGCACTATGGGACTTGACATCGGAGGTAATCAGTCCCCTAGAACTTAGAACTACTTAAACCTAACTAACCTAAGGACATCACATACATCCATGCCCGAGGCAGGCTCAAAACCTGTGACCATAGCGGTCGCGCGGTTCCAGACTGAAGCTCCTAGAACCGCTCCTCCACAGCAGACGGCTATACTTACACAGAAAATTTTAGAAACAAAGGAGAGAATTAAGTTATTAGTTGAAACTTCCTGGCAGATTAAAACTATATGCCCGACCGAGACTCGAACTCGGGAACTTTGCCTTTCGCGGGCAAGTGCTCTACCATCAGAGCTACCGAAGCACGACTCACGCCCGGTACTCACAGCTTTGCTTCTGCCAGTACCTCGTCTCCTACCTTCCAAACTTTACAGAAGCTCTCCTGCGAACCTGCAGAACTAGCTCTCCTAAAAGAAAGGATATTGCGGAGACATGGCTTAGCCACAGCCTGGGGGATGTTTCCAGAATGAGATTTTCACTCTGCAGCGGAGTGTGCGCTGATATGAAACTTCCTGGCAGATTAAAACTGATGGTAGAGCACTTGCCCGCGAAAGGCAAAGGTCCCGAGTTCGAGTCTCGGTCGGGCACACAGTTTTAATCTGACAGGAAGTTTCATATCAGCGCACACTCCGCTGCAGAGATCTCATTCTGAAGTTATTAGTTTTTTGCTGAATTATGTGAGTGAAATCCTTGATCCAAAAGTAAGGATTCTTGTAATATTTTGTGATTCTTGGTCAGGACAGAATAAGAACTATGCAGTGTTCATACAGCGTCACTATTTCGTTCGTACCATTAATACATTAGATAGTGTCAAAACAGTATTTCCAATAAGGGCACACTCTCGATAAGAGAATTATTGGAGAGTTACCGTCCGCAGCTCGTGGTCGTGCGGTAGCGTTCTCGCTTCCCACGCCCGGGTTCCCGGGTTCGATTCCCGGCGGGGTCAGGGATTTTCTCTGCCTCGTGATGACTGGGTGTTGTGTGCTGTCCGTAGGTTAGTTAGGTTTAGGTAGTTCTAAGTTCTAGGGGACTGATGACCATAGATGTTAAGTCCCATAGTGCTCAGAGCCATTTGGAGAGTTACCAAAGACCGGTATTAATGCATTTGAAACCGCAAGAGTGAATACAAAGTTCTTAGTCATTGCTGTTCAACAAGAAACTATACGCATTTGGACGACTTTTTTAAAAACATGATACAAACCGAAGTCTTCGTGCATGATACGGCCGCTCAGAAAAGCTGTGGTTGTCAGGGAAGATAAACTGTTCAAATACAGATTAACTTACAGAGAAGGTTGAACACCAGTACGGTTGGAACATTCTGTTGGTCTGGAAGTAGACGTCGAGCCTGAGTATCGACCGTAGGAACATGACAAATTCTTACGGCTTCAACGAGCATATAATGGTAAGAAAATTTTAGAAAGGTAAATGATGATTGTTTTGCAAATAACTATAATTGTTATATTTTTAGAGCTCCTGCCAATATCTTATGAAAAATACATTTTCAAAAACTCAAACAGATTTGCGGATAGGCTACCACAAAACGAACCAAAATCCAACACTACTAAATTGTAACTGAAAGTGCTAAACCAAACAGTGAAGCGACGAAAGCTTACCAAAAAGTGGTGGGCTTATCACGTTCTTTTCGTGGTAAAGATGTACTTCCTTTGCATTTACTGTCTTTTATTATATATATTTCAGTTGTCATTCTTTTGTAATTTGTATCCTGTACAATATTTAAATTTGGTATCATAATTATATTACACGCGATTGATGAGTTTCATGTACTTTTTTCTAATGTTGGAAGTTTAAAACCGATCTCCTGAGCAATGTACAAAATATGACGTACCCTGTTTCATCCGTGGGCTCTGCATCTTCTGCAGATAAGATTGAGCGTACGCTCTTATTTTAGACTGGCGACGTTCTCGAAAGCTGCAGATTTGCAGATTTCCGAGTGAAATAACTGATGTGTGAACAAAATCACGATTTGTCCAAGCAGCAATTCTCTGGAGAATTACGACTCTGATCTGTGTTTGGCAGTGGTGTCGCTAAGCCTCGACTTTTCGTGGCGAGTTTCAGGCACTCCACTGCAGAGGACCGTGGCGAGCAAAGAGACGAGACAGAGAGAGAGAGAGAGAGAGAGCGAGCTGGGAAGTAGAGACTGAAATAGTCTCATCGAGCGTTTACTTTTACTCGGCTTTGCAGAAACATCCCCAAACTGGCGAATGAGCAGTAGTCCGTCGGGAGAGGAAACACTATAACAAGTAATATACAGTGTTGAAAAAAAAGGAGAGAACGAAGGGAAGGAAGTGTGGCGAGAGTGTAGCATGGTAGGCGGGCGGCAGGGGGGGGGGGGGCGGAATGGCCGCGCGTTAACTCGCAACTGACCCAAGTTTTAATTGAAAGCGCCCCGCCACCGCCGCACTCGAGCAGACAGTGGTACGTTCTTTTTCCGGGCGCCGCCTCGCGCTGGAACGCGGCGCCTGCCTGGGACAGCCCGTCACACGTCTTCCAGCGGGCCGGCGCATCCCTGCCTTCCCACGCCGCGCCGTCCTGTACGCTGCACCGTAGTTTCACGGCTCCAGATGCACCGCGCTGCAAACTTCCACACACACGTCAGCCACGGATGTACTGGCTGCAACATGCAGGCAGATCGACCCTCGGATGCACGAATGGCTGGACTCGCAAAGCTGCTCAAGATGGGTGTATAAAATCCCTACCGTAAGACAGTTTATTAAATTACAGTTGCAAAATACCAACGCGAATTCTTTACAGACGAATGGAAAAACTGGTAGAAGCCGACCTCGGGGAAGATCAGTTTCGATTCCGTAGAAATGTTGGAAGACGTGAGGCAATACTGACCTTACCACTTATCTTAGAAGAAAGATTAAGGGAAGGCAAACCTATGTTTCTAGCATTTGTAGACTTAGAGAAATCTTTTGACAGTGTTGACTAGAATACTCTCTTTCAAATTCTAAAGGTGGCAGGCGTAAAATACAGGGAGCGAAAAGCTATTTACAATTTGTACAAAAACCAGATGGCAGTTATAAGAGTCGAGGGGCATGAAAGAGAAGCAGTGGTTGGGAAGGGAGTGAGACAGGGTTGTAGCCTCTCCCCGATGTTATTCAATCTATATATTGAGCAAATAGTAAAGGAAACAAAAGAAAAATTCGGAGTAGCTATTAAAATCCTTGGAGAAGAAATAAAAACTTTGAGGTTCGCCGATGACATTGTAATTCTGTCAGAGACAGCAAAGGACCTGGTAGAGCAGTTGAACGGAATGGACAGTGTCTTGAAAGGAGGATGTAAGATGAACATCAACAAAAGCCAAACGAGGATAATGGAATGTAGTCAAATTAAGTCAGGTGATGCTGAGGGAATTAGATTAGGAAATGAGACACTTAAAGTAGTAAAGTAGTTTTGCTATTTAGGGAGTAAAATAACTGATGATGGTCGAAGTAGAGTCGATACAAAATGTAGACTGGCAATGGCAAGGAAAGCGTTTCTGAAGAAGAGAAATTTGTTAAGATGGAGTATAGATGTATGTGTCAGAAAGTCGTTTCTGAAAGTATTTGTATGGAGTGTAGTCGTGTATGGAAGTGAAACATGGACGATAAATAGTTTGGACAAGAATAGAATAGAAGCTTTCGAAATGTGGTGCTACAGAAGTATGTTGAAGATTAGGTGGGTGCCGGCCGTGGTGGTCTAGCGGTTCTAGGCGCGCAGTCTGGAACCGCGCGACTGCTACGGTCGCAGGTTCGAATCCTGCCTCGGGCATGGATGTGTGTGATGTCCTTAGGTTAGTTAGGTTTAAGTAGTTCTAAGTTCTAGGGGACTGATGACCACAGATGTTAAGTCCCATAATGCTCAGAGCCATTTGAACCATTTGATTAGGTGGGTAGATCACGTAACTAATGAGGAGGTGTTGAATAGGTTTGGGGAGAAGAAAAGTTTGTGGCACAACTTGACTAGAAGAAGGGATCGGTTGGTAGGACATGTTCTGAGGCATCAAGGGATCACAAATTTAGCAGTGGAGGGCAGCGTGGGGGGGTAAAAATCGTAGAGGGAGACCAAGAGATGAATACACTAAGCAGATTCAGAAGGATGTAGGTTGCAGTAGGTACTGGGAGATGAAGAAGCTTGCACAGGATAGAGTAGCATGGAGAGCTGCATCAAACCAGTCTCAGGACTGAAGACCACAACAACAACAACCGTAAGACAAATACAAAACATGGCTACTAAAAGAAATATTAACAACTTTTAAAGATGTTGGTGACACAGAATGGGCAAGGAACGATTTGTTATCATATTGTAACCGTTATTCTAATATCGTGTGACATGCAATATTATAATCTACTCGTACGTTACAGTTTTACAGAGACTGAATAACTATCTCAGTTTCACTGTATCAGGCCATAAGATTTGCTTATTTAAGATAAATCTCTCCACAAATAATTTCACTGCGTTCGTTGCGCGTATTTTTTTGTGCATTTGCCGATTGTTTGACCGTTTTTCCTGCCTAATTGATGTGGGCACATAATGCATCTTCTTTTTGGTGATCTTATTGTTTCCGCAATCTTCGTCGTTGGCGAGCCGTCCCACGGCTTGTAGAACTTTCTTTTGAAGGTGTCACTTCTTGACTCTACTCCGTATGAGAAAATTCTCCTTTTGTCAGATGTACGGTCCATGTAGATGAGAAAATCCCGTGAAAAGAACCAAAAGACATTTGTTGTTGCTGCTACATGTAATAAGTAGTCCACAAGACAAAAAAGACAAAATACCATCTTCTCCCTTGTCCTTTTGATGTGCCTGGACAAGAGAATTCGTCTCGTGATCTATATTAGTTACAGAACTAAACCTTCTCTCACTTGTTTTTAGGTCCTTCATCTATAGTGGTGCTCTGGTGCAGAGAATTTGGCAACATCGAACTTATGTACTTTTATTCCCACGTAGCGTACAACCTAAGTGGTGACAAAATTTCTCTGGACGCGCAAACCCACTGGCTTTTTCTTTTTTCACTGTCTCTAACTTATTTTGTGTGCTCCTATTTTGCTGACTGCAGGTAGTGACTTTGTCTGTGGAGTTCCCTCATGACCCATAGGGACATTAGCAGTTCTGTAGTCTGTATCACCTGATTCTTCACTTCCTTTTCCAATTGGTACCCTGGAAGGTGCAATGTAATTGTCCTGGGTGCATCTGCGTATGAATCTCTTCTGTCATTTTGATCAAATAGAGCTTTATTTTCAAACCAATCAGTAATGACTGACTGCAAATATCCATCACTTCGGGTGTTCTTTTGTCTTTCACAGGTAGAACTGTGTCCATGTTCAAAGTGAATAGAATTATCTTACATAGTTATCGTGATTATGGCAAATGTTTTGACATTTAAAATGCACTTATCCTCGTAATAGTACTCTATTGAAGCTTTCGCACCATTTCTGACCTCTCAACAAGAAACGTAACTGAGCAGAAATGACAGTTGTTATCAGTAACTTCCCACTTTTCCACACAATTGGGATAAAAGAAAAGCAGTCTATTGAAAAGACTGTAAATTTTTAAGATGTCTATAAGACCCCTGCCATGCATTAAACATGTAGGATTACAATATTCATAAAATAAAGTAATTAATTTGACTTGCAATGAATAATGTTTTTTCCCAAAGAAAGTCAGTTGCATCCTCAACGATTACATAGGACGTCACTTAAAGTAAACTGATTTTAAGACAGTTTATGAGGAAAATAAGAGGTTGCTGGGTCTAAAAAAGAACCCTGTTCTGCATCCAAGGGTTAAAACTATGTGCTGGGACTCGAAACATGAACGATGAATTTCGTGAGAAATGTTCTTACCAACTGAGATATCCAGGAACTACTTTCTTACTTTCCAGAAATTCTAGTCCAGCTAGACTGCTTTTTTTTCCGTCAACTCTCTGTCGTTCATGAAGGCCTTCCCGAATTCGTCTCCTCTTTATTTCATAGTAGCTCTTACACCCAACATTGTCAATTTTTGTTGGATCTGTCCCAGTCTCTGTCTTATTCCACAGTTTTTACCCCCTGCTCGCTCTAGAACCATGATAAATACTCCTAGGTGTCCTAAAACGTGTCCTATACTTCCGTTCCTTCCTCTTATTAGTGTTTTCCACCTATTTCTGTCCACTGACTCTAAGATGAATACCATCATTTACTGCTATCAGTTCACAAAATTTTCAGCATACTTCTCTAGCACCAGTTTTCTTACCGTCCACAATCCACTACCATATGTGAGTTACCGATACTAATACTTTTCTTCTATACTAATAATAAAGCCATGAAACCATCGCATCTGTCTGTTTAATCTCCGAAACTACTGGACGAATTTTCATGGCAAAAATTAGATAGTATTTCATCAAAATCATAACATGGAAAATATGTTATTGCAATTCAAAATTTTACCTAAAATCGGCTGCCTATTGTAGTAGATGGGATGTTTAATCATCACGGCGAAGTGCGCAAGAAAAAGATACCACTGTTAGTTTCATAGTTCACCATAGAACCAATAGATGGTGTTCTTGTAAGGTGTCAGGCAAATCCAACACCTTCCATGAAAACCCTGACATGATAAGCAAATCCAGTAGTATGTCACATAGCTCCGAATAAATCGTGGCATTAAATTAACCGAAGTAATACGAGTAACGAGTGAGCAAATGAAATACCACAGACTAACTAACACAAGAATGCCTTAATGCATGTCATACCTTCCCACCGTGGGACAGACGCAGTTCTGAGGGGAGAAACGAACAGAAGCCGAGAGCAGAACTGTGTTAAGCTGGAAGGCCCTACGATAAGGGACGGACGGACAACCACGTCGCCAGCTAACTGCTAGGACCACACCACCAGCAAGTTTTAGCGTGAGACTTTTTCGCGTCTCTGTTACGTCAAGACCACCCCCCAGCCAATGTTAAAAGATAGAGCCCTCCAAAAGAACAGTATAGATGTTACGATAACACTAAAGGACCACACCAGCTGCAAATTTTAGCGTGTGACTTTTTCGCGTCTCTGTTACGTTGCAAACTTTAAAAACATTGCCCCACTACGAAAAGTATAACGTTTCTCATTGGATAGACAGAATTTTTGTAGGCGGAGCTTAAGGTTAACATTGAGACCCTGATTGGTCAGATGAAAACACAGCCAGATAGTTTTTTTTTAACCAACTTCGGTAAATTGTGAGTAGAATAAAATAGAGAAGAGTTGCTTCGGAGACGGCGAGGTGAGTGGAACTGTGCTGCCCGCCGCCCCCTGACGAACACCGTCAAGGTAATGAACGCACGCGATGCCGCATTTTTGATCGCATAAGGCTTCACTCAGAACTGCAGAAGTCTCATCTGTTACATCCCCTTTTTGCGTAATACTATTGTCGATCGTCAATTAAAGCTCATGGTGTTCACATTTGCCACTTGAAGTAAAAATCTGAAACGCGATGATTTTTGTGTTATTGAGAAGCCACATCAGCCACTGTAATTTACGACAAGTTAGATAAGCAATTAAAGATAGTTGAGGGTCACTGTAGACCATTTTGATAGTTTTCTCTTTTGTGAAACTTAATTTAAACCTAGATTATAGATGTGATATGGCATAGGTCATCCTTTGATCCATTGTAGAACTTGGAAACCCATTCAGGGAATATTCGTTCACATTTTTGTTGAACGCAGTCGGTTTTTACCATCCTGTATTAAAACATTTCCTTTTATCAATAGTGCAATTTATAAACAATGTTTTGTATAGTAGAATAAAATTTCCAATGGCAAACTTAACTGCTCTTTCGACGTTATTTTACCAGCTAACTAAAAATAGGAAAGCCTTGAACCCGTTCCACTAAATTTAGTTAGTATTAAGATTCTTGTACAGGGAGTGCAGTGGAGCTGACGCTGAAATCATTAAGTATTTGGTTATATCATCGCTAGTCTCACTGAACTCTTCTGAATTCTACATGTCATGTGTGGTCTGGCGTCTCCTTACCAGCAACAGGTCCCAGGTTCAAACTAGTCAATTCCCAAAAAACACGCTCAGAGCGTCGTTGCGTGAAAGTGGTAGGAGACACGATATAGAGCAAACAGACACCACGCAGAATGTATACATTCTTAGTGGTTTTTTTTTTACTTCGGTGAGAGATGTTTTTTCGAAAGACCACGTCATTGACAAAACTGTCGTTATGTTGTCCTTACAAATACAAACTGATATCGAACATACTTGGCTAGGATATACGAATTTACTGATTTACTGTTTTCCCTTTGTCTATTAAAACTTTGTGACATTGCTTTGCTTCTTTAGATAAATTTTATTTATGTTATTTGACAGCAAAAACGAATTTACTAAGCATGCTTTGTGATTTCGGTGCCTACTCATTAATTTTTTATTTCGGTTTGTTTGTAAATAAAAATACCTCAAAAACAATCAAGTCTTTCTGAATACACCAGAATGGCTGAGAGACGGAGGACCATGTGGTGAATATCATTAGGCGAGGGCGTCATGCATTATCTTGCTCCTGAGAAGCTGAAGGTTACTTCTCTCTAATGAAACACCATAGAAGGGGAAATTTTTATGGTAGGTGCCGCTGGGGAGGGAGTTCTTATGCCCCGAATCCCACTTATGTTTAACGACTTACCACTTCACTTTAAATGTGTGCAATTTATGGGGAGCTCAGTCATGATCAAAAACTAAGCACAAGTGCAGACGCTGCGTTTTACATGCGTAGATCTTAGTGTCAGTTGCTTTTCGCATGGCCAGCTCTACGACGGAGCAACGGAGCAACCCGGGGTTTCTTAGAGAGTTACTAAATAAACTCCCTGAACCAAGATTAAACACTAGACACAATTCGCCAATGCACCGCTCTATTTAACATTGTGACTCGGTATGGTCATAGGGTGGAGCCGTGAGAGTGTGATTTCATGCACAGGAGATAAACTCGCTATAGAAATAGTTGTAACATGTTATCTTTGAGTCTAATTGTCAAAGAATAGACGTATTGAAATTTTTCAGTAAAAGCATGTTGAAATAAAACAGAATTACAATAGGAATTAGAAAAAAAGAATTATATTCTACTTAATATCTAATGTGGTTTGAATGAGGTGGTTTACTCAGTTAGTTAAACATGAGTTCTAAAAGAAAACAAAAAGTGTTTTAGCACAATGTTAACTGATTTTACTCACGTGCTAAATGGTATGTCAGGGTGTCGGTTGTTATCAGATATTCATGCATAGACGAATTTCACTGAAGCGTTGTGGATGTGCTAACCTGCTAAGATACTTCTGATTTCGGAATGTGTGTACAGAAATATATGATATTTATTGTATGAAAAATCGACAGCAATGAAGTACAGCCGGAGGATGATGACTCTAACATTTCCCTTAATAAAATAATTCGCGCTGTGTTTTGACGAGGTGCGTCATCAACGACAGAGGGATATGAAAAGAAAGGACTGTTTTGGTGTAATTTACTTCAACATTAGTAATTCGATGTATTCAATATGTGGTATATTTCTGAGTTCGAACTGATTAGAAAGTAGTATAAATAAGAAATGAAAACGAAGAGAATCAGTCACCGAAAAGTTTAGCCCGTCTAGTTACAGCTGTTTCTCTCATCATCAAAGAACATATCAAAAGGCCACGGAAGACGTCAAGCCGGCTGAGCTGCTGGCGTGATCGTCGATGGCATGTGAAGGAACGATTCTGGGAGAATCTCGAAAGGCCGATAGAAAATAAAACCGCGATACGAACAGTATTGCCGCGCCGGAAGATTCGAAAGCCGTATATAAAGATAGCGCCTTAATTTATGAGTACTTGGCTATTTGCCTATAACGTATCAGATCCTTCAAATAAAAGGTGTCCCCATAAAAGCCATAACGCGAGGAATATCTGACGTAACGGCCAGCGGGCAGCCCATATCGTAGACGCCCGAAAGATCTTCCGCGGAATATATATTTCACGTGGCATAATCTTAAAGCCGCATTACGGGAACTATTACATATTTTACGACTTCCTCGCTCCGCGCCTGACCCGCGATATATATTATACGACTGGCAACGGATGACCCGGTCGAGCGGTGTCTGGAGCGGAGGGGTAGGGGGTGTGTTTGCCGCCGGCAGCACCCACCGCAAGCAGGCGCTTAATCCTGCAGCGGGCGTTACAACTGTCACCCCCTCCTACCACTGATCGGTTTATGCTCGCACGTCGGGCCACGGGAAATATAAGGGCAGAGATAGCTGCGAGAATGATACGAAGCCATCAGTCGTGCCAGGGTGTAATTGACCCGTGAAGATTCCTCTGGGATCAATGAGACACGGGAGGATCTGGTAGCGAGCGAACACGAGGGAGAGGAAAGAAGGTGGAGGAGGAGAGGGAGAGAGAGAGAGAGAGAGAGAGAGAGAGAGAGAGAGAGGCGCCGGCGCTTCTGGTGCTGGCTGGGGCGTCTGTTTCATGAATAAATCAGAGTTTGTAGTAGGAGCGTCTCTCCGGCCGACGAGAAATAAATGGACGGAAAAAGCGAGATTGTTCTCGGCATTTATAACGGCTCAGGGCGGCGGAGGTGAGCCGGATGGATGACCCCTGCGGCCTGCGCCGTGGCGGCTGCAGCGCCGCCGCCGCTTTCTGCACGACGCGTGCTCTGGGGGGAATCCCCCGACATGGCCGCTGCAGAGGCGTTTAACACGGAAACGCGGAGGCGTGACGGGTCACAAATTTTACAACAGATCCGTGGCGGCAAAAGGGACGCAGTTGCTGCAGCCATCGTTGTGTGTCAAACTGGACCAAAAGCAAGTGATTTAATCCGCAAATATAGCCAAACATTTCATACATCCCCAACAATGATGAAGAAAAATCGTTTAATAAAAAGTGTTTTAAATCGCCATAATTAGCACCAGCGAATTAAAATTATGAAAGAGCTTTTATTTATTTAGCGTATGGCGCTACACACATAGTTTACACTTATTACATTATGGAATTATATGATAAAATACATTATAAAATACATAAATGTAGGATACATATTCAGATAAAATATAATACATAAACACAATAAAAAGCAACATCACAGCAGATATATTGCGTTAAACGAGTCTTCAAATTCTGACGTCCAAATTGGCGATCCGTTCGAGGCAGGGCGGTGTGGCGTTGAATTCATCCCGACTACCCTGGTAGGCTCTTAATTCACGGTCCTGGGCGATGTGTTGTATTGTTTGATTAGGTGCCCCACAGTCACAGCTAGGGCTGGGAAGCTCTCCCCACTTGTGTAGATTGTGTGCACATAGTCCATGTCCTGTTCGGATTCTGTTTAGGCTTTTCCATAGCTGTCGTGGAAGTTCAAAGCCCTTAGGTTACTCTGATGGACAGATAAGTTCACGGTTGTCAGGGGAGGCACTATCACTCCAGCTCTCGTGCCATTTA
Organism: Schistocerca nitens; assembly: GCF_023898315.1. NCBI lineage: Eukaryota > Metazoa > Arthropoda > Insecta > Orthoptera > Acrididae > Schistocerca > Schistocerca nitens. Next base: position 648,885,450 of record NC_064619.1, on the reverse strand, counting down.
GTATCCATGCTGAAGTTGGCAGCTGACAGTTGTTGGGCCAGTCTTAAAGCGGGATTTCTGGAGCGGAGTCGTGTTCTTTCCAAAGTGGGACATCTTCATGGATAGGAAGTAGGAGATTATTCATTATTTTTGTGTATTCCTTCATCAGAGCTTCCTGTCTTCTCAGCTGGTTAACCACGCTGGTGCACAGTACTCAGCTGCAGAGTACACTAAGACGAGTGCAGAGGTTCGTAGTGTGTCTGCTGCTGCTATAGATATAAAATTTGTAAGACAGAGAATATTATTTTTCAGACTAATAGGCTTGGCTTCGTATTTTCGTGACCGTGAAAATTTAGTATATCTCAAGTGCTCTAATTTCACTCGCGCCTGGAAGTTGTCCTTTTTTTAGTCAAATGATATTCAATTTTTAAGCAGTTACAACAGCTCGTAGTATGGCGTAGTATGTAGACTAAACAAATGTCGCCCAAATCAGTTATTCGCGCTCATGCACTAACACGTACCACATTTCCACTTGAGAACCAGTCAATAATTCATTAAAGGAAGTCATGTCAAGAAATAATAACACAAGAGTTATTACATAAACGAAATAAATAATTATTCAGACTTACATAAGTTTTCAGTGACTCATACATCTTAACAGACAAATCCCAGTAGAAGGGAAGGTAAATAAGGATATGACAGAAGAATGCCAGACAAAAGATGGAGATCACATCACGAAGATACTGTAATTTATACCCCTTCCTCCAGATTTTGAGACACTACAGAATCGTATTTTATAGATGGGACGCCTTTATTTGGCATTAATGGCTCAGTGCTTGGTTCATTACATTTGGTTCAAAATGGTTCAAATGGCTCTGAGCACTATGGGACTTAACATCTTAGGTCATGAGTCCCCTAGAACTTAGAACTACTTAAACCTAACTAACCTAAGGACATCACACACATCCATGCCCGAGGCAGGATTCGAACCTGCGACCGTAGCAGTCGCGCGGTTCCGGACTGCGCGCCTCGAACCGCGAGACCACCGCGGCCGGCATTATTACATTTGGTAAGAGTAATTTTACAAGCACAAGAAAAACAATAAAAATACTGTTATATATATGAAGATGTTCGAAAGAACAGATACCATCTTCACATAAATAAGGCGTACCAATGATCTTCTTCAGTGCGGGTGCTCTCACATTGCCCGAACTCTTACGGCAGTCGGTAGACTGACTGTCGCGAGTAACAAGTATAGTGGGCAGGGGCACTACAAATGTGGTGTGTGGACAGTAAGTATGGGTCTCATGGGGAGCGTGCCAGAGATAAGACCCAGCAGTCACACTGTCCTTCGTGTCCTCGGTGGCTCAGTCGGATAGAGCGTTTGCCATGTAAACAGGAGATCCCGGGCTCGAGTCCCGGTGGGGGCACACATTTTCAACTGTCCCCGTTGATAATTACCAACACCTGTAAGCAGCTAATGGTCTGGATTTCATTGTAATTTCAAAATACTGTTATGCCGTTATAGCATGTCAGAAATGGAAAATAGGTTCACAGTACCCTTTAAGTGTTAAATCTAGATAGGTTCCTGGACTGGATGGTTGCTGATCATTCATAAGTTCGTGAGTCCACACTTATTAAAGAACTTCGGGCTTTTATGTTGAATTCGAATCAAATTCGTGGGGAAACCCATACTTTCGTCCCCATTTGCTGAGTACCTCTACATGAGGGTGGGGATATTGCAGCCCCCACGAATGTCCGATTTGCACCCTGCCTCACCGCTGAACGCAGGAAAAGTTTATTTCCGCGTGCTTCTTTCCTGGAATGTGATGTGGCACATATGCAAAACTTGAGCGTAATTGGCGTCGTTGTTCTGGATGGAGATTCAATCAAAGTTGAGGAGATAGTCTCAGTCTTCGCCGTGCTACATGTGACAGCTCTGTCAAGCACATAGATATTACACTGCACGTCTGAAATCTAAAGTAAGCTTACGTAGCTCAGTGGTCAGAGTGCCTGACTTAGGCGGGGGACCCAAGTTCGATTCTCGGCACTGTCAGGGATTTTTCCTAGGTGTGTGGGTAGAAATTAGCTGCACACAGCCTTGCGATGCCTATTGATGAGTTACTTGAGCGAGAAGTAACGAGTCGAAGATCTAAAAAGCTACAAGCGGCTGGAGGAGCGGCGTGCTGATGCCACGTCCCTCTGTACCGCCTCCAGATAACGGTACTGGCAGAGGACGACACGGCGGTCGGTCGACCCCGTTGTCCCGTCTGGACCAAAACACAGAGCTTTGTCTGCTTTCAAACATGATAGTTTTTCACCTGCATAATATTTATGCATGGGTTCCTATATGTAAGCGTACTCAGTTGTAAGAGGTCCATGATTAAAGAATTTGTTGCTAGCGCACTCTAGCAGATGTAATTTCGATGGATTGCTCACGCGCTGCCTGCGATATGTAAGATATAAGAGAATCTGAGACCAAAGAGCAGTGTTGACTGCAGTAGGAACTGTGTAGCAGTAGCAGTAAGTTGTTGCTAGCGAGCAGTCTGGTGTATCGTGTTGGCTGGGCCGGTCGTGGTGCAGTGATGGTGGAGCCTGAGCGTTATTGTATAAGGTAAAAGCAGCCTCGCGCATATGTAGTATTGTTATCTCAAGTCCCAAGTACATTTTAAAAAAAATCTGTTAATAATAATCTTTCTCATAAAAAGTAACTTTTGACAATTATTCATTTCAATTTAAAGAATTTACTAATTTCTCCAGTCCTTGGTCATCTCGATTATTGAAAAGAAAAATCTGTTGTTTCCTTTTATAAATGACAAATCTATCGGCCAGCATTGCACAGGGCTGTGCCAGAATAATTTCTTATAGGAGCATATATATATGTGTTATCCGGCGACCTTATTGAGGTAAGAATTTTCAATTTTTTCAGAATGATCTTTCAGGGCCATGACGCAGCACCGCTGACGTCCAAAATTTACCAGTTTAAATTCACAGTCAATTATTGAAAGGTTATAAGTGAGCGACAGTTTTATTCAGAGGTTAATCAAAAAATGGCTCTGAGCACTATGGGACTCAACTGCTGAGGTCATTAGTCCCCTAGAACTTAGAACTAGTTAAACCTAACTAACCTAAGGACATCACAAACATCCATGCCCGAGGCAGGATTCGAACCTGCGACCGCAGCGGTCACGCGGTTCCAGACTGCAGCGCCTTTAACCGCACGGCCACTTCGGCCGGCCAGAGGTTAATCACATTGTGTTATTGATAGGTTACGCAATTTTCCTGTTGGTACGTTCTACTGAATGTGAACGACATAATTATATTTTTTACTGTTGAGAGGTTTAGGAATTTTTCTGTTTTGAGGTTACACTAAATGTGAATGAATTTTGTGGTGAGGTTACACAGTGTAGTAACACAAGCTGTAGTACTAGTAAATGTTGTAAAACACATTGTTAATATTTTGGGTTTGTTCTTCGTCTTTTGAACATAATGTGCAAAAATTCTTTTAATGCTTAGTAGCTGCTATATTAAAAGGTTTCATACATTGTGTAACAAAAAAGTAAGGCCCAAATTTTCAGGAAACATCGCTCTCACGTAGAGGAAAAAACAGGGTAAAGCTGAGCAAAGTGGCCACCCTAAGCAAAATGTTTTGCTTTCACATGTCATAAACAAACGTAAAAATATACCTGTAGAAACTGTGTACATTCTCTAAGTCTAATAGAATTGTATGATTAATCCAATCCTTCTCTTGCAGTAGAAAAGGGAGATTAAGTGAAACTCTGCAGGATGGCCACTTTTCCCGGTAGATGATAAAATTCACCAGAGAAGGAAGTGAAGATTCTGGGCCATTGTGAAAGAGATTCATCTTTGTAGATATACTTTGGTGGATGTATCTTGATATTACTTTTGAGTTTGAGGAATAATATTTGAATAGAGTAATAGTTTACGAAATTATCCAAAATGTTAATAGATTTGCAGTTTCTAAGCTACACATTAACATATTCACAAAGTCAGATTAGATTAACAAATTAAGTACCAATACAAGATTCACACCTAAACGTGTAATCATTCTCGTGACAGCCAATACATTCTTCATGGGCCCACTACTTACAACTAGACGAAAGCTTCGTTGTCCTTAGGGTCAGGGAAAGTTTCACTGGAATACAAATAATCAGAGTCTTTATCTTCTTCACCATATTCCCGAAAAAATTGCTTTTTCCAAGTTTACTGGATTCTTTCCTTATTATTTCTGCAGGTCTGAATCGTTTAGCATTTTCCTCTGTTTCTGATGACTCCCTTTCTTTCTTGTCGATCAGCTTACCTTTCTTCAGCTTAGAATGATAGTTCAGTTTTGCATGGGCTCGATATTACTTCTTTCTCTTTCTTTGTTTTCTTTTCTCTGTCGTTGATACTGGGCTAACTGTATTCTGGCGAAGGCGTGAGGTCGCTTGGATTTGTTGCTCAACATATCGGCTGTGTTGCCACCTCATTTACATCAGCGACGAATGTGCCTTGTCATTTAAACTCTCTTCTCCCTCATGCTCGATTAAATTTTTGTCAGTATCTTTTCTTACGGCGATCAATGGCTGTTGCATTGCTTGGTAAGCCTATGAATAACGTAGAGATTGTCTTAAATGATGCCATGGTATCCTAACATACACCTGTTACAAGAGAACCTAGCTTTCCCCAAGTTTTTAATGCAGTAACATCTTAGTATATCTGCTTCATAAAATATTATTGTATTGTTACCAAATCAATTGTCTTGAAACTGTGTAAATACGTTTCGAAAATTGTGTTCGGACATAATGACCAAGTGATCGCATTGGCCTGTCACGCAATAGGCCACTATGCCCAGCTAGACAGCATTAATCTAAATGTTGCGTGAATACGAAAGGAAGTACGTAACATAGACAATCCATTTGTAGATTAAAATAAAAAGTTTTACCAGCATTGTAGCAATTAATTGTCACAACATTTTTTTAATAGACGTCAATGAATTTGTCACTTAATTTAAATCTAACGTTTGGAAACCACAAAACACTTAACTCCAGACGAGCGCGCAGCTATGGTCACGAACTCGCTGATAACACCAAAGCAGTATCTTTCAACAGTTTTAAGTGTTCGAGACTTTGCTAAAGCACTCTCCCAGGGAAATAAAGGAAATGCCCACTTTACCTGCCTTGGCAATTATAGCCCTCCTCACGCTATAGTGTGTGGACATGGGTCCAAAAACGCTTTATATCCATCTTAGAGCTCAATTTCTACAACTCTTCAACACATTATTCATGGGAAACACACGGATCAGCAGTGTGTGACACACTTTCCTAATGAAATGTTCAAAATGCCCTCCGTTAGCAAGGTGCATCCGTCGCATTGAATCCCTGGTGCACTGAGTAGATTTAGGAACGGAAAGCTTGGAGGCAAAGAAACTGATCCACCTCAAGTATAATTCTGTCACCGAATCCATTATTTAGAAGCGTAGGATCATTAACACCGAAACGAAGAGGCGCTCCATCGTGCGTGGAGTACATGTTTTGTCTCTCTCGTAAAGGCTCATGTTTCTCTAAGCAAGCATGATAAGTTTCTCCATTGACCTCTCGAGGAGAGAGTGTGAGCCCCCAACAAAAAGTAACCAACAGTGCCGGCACAAACGTTGGCAGAACATATTTGTTGATGCAGTTATTGCACAATTTTGTGAGGATTCTCGACAACCCACACGTACTGATTGTGAAAATTTATAATCTGATCACGTTGAAAAGGAGTCTCCTCCATGGCTATCATATTTACACTAAAATGATGGTTGATACATTGTTGCAAGAACCATTCGCACAAGTATCACCGTGAAGGAAATTAAGATGCTTGGAGTGCCTGCATATGCTGTACGTGATACAGACAGAGCAGATTCTCAAGCAGGACACTTTGAACAGTCACGTGGTCAACATTACCTGTTGCAACTGTTTGTCCTATGCTGACCCTAGGATTCTCGTTAACTGCACCAAGTAGTTCCTCCTCTAGCTGAGGTGTCTACATCTTTCTAGGACTCCCCCAGACGCGAGTTGAAGGCTTAAACGTGCCAAGCTCCTCCTAAGAAGGCATTTTGAACATTTCATGTAAAATACGGTTACGTGTAACGCTCGTACATTCTGTTTCCGTTTGTTTCCCGTGATTAATGTGATTATAAAAGATGTAGAAAATGAGCTCTTACGTGGAAATAAAGCGTTTCCTTATCCATCTCCATTTGATATTTCTTAGCTTCGTATGTGAGGAATGTCACCTTTATGTTCCGCTGTACGTCTTTTGTATTCCTGTATTTGTTGCTAAATATTGTACATCTTCGCATAACTTAAACTATAATGTGCAGTTTTCTCATTTGACTTCTATTGAAATTTCTCTTCACGTTCTACTCCCTTTGCAAAACTTTGAATTTTCACTTAAATCAAGCAACATAAAATAATGTGACAGCTGTTTCTGTCTTACATGACTGTCAGATGCATAATATCAACTCCCAAAGCCTCCGATTTTTCCTATTTCATCAGTCAGATACATATCAAATTTCTATGTCTTATGTATTATAAATTCCTACGACGTAGAGAATGGCATGTAGGTCTTCTGTGTAGAAAAATGTAAATGGAAACACGCATTGAAATGGTGCCTTAGACTACACCAGTACTGTGTGTTAGTTGGATTCCGTCGCATCCTACAGACACCTGTTATTTAGTGGTATTTTCCAGACTCACATTTATAGACAGGATACTGGAAAACTAAAGATTATTTACTCAGAAGAGACTGGTCACAAAACACTTTTACGGCCTGTACGTGAATACTGTTCAAGTATATGAAATCTGTATCAGTTAGAAGAGTGGGAACTTCTTTCTGTTACGTGAAGTTTTTATGACTGTTGCTATTTTGATGAAGCAGTCAGTAATGGATTATAAAGCAAGCGAACACTTCCTACCACAAGGGTATGAGAAACGGAAAGAGTCATCTAGAAAAGAACAGGTAAACGTGCATTTAAATCCACGACAAGCGTTATCTACGTATAATATTTGAGGTTCATTTTTGTACGTTGTTTGTGAACTTGTTGTATGTATGAGTATGGTACGTATCCCTCACTGGTTCCAAAATTCATTTCTGTTCTTAGAACGTGCCCATGCTGAGCTTGGCTTTACGGCACTGGCAGATGTCAGCAGCTGGTGAGATAAATTTGGCACTAACGGCCAAAGCTTTCAAGCAAAGGTCGATTCTCCGTTCCCGTATTGTTACGTGAAATGTATGCTCTATCCATGCTTTTCTCTAACACCGTACCACATCTTGGTGCACTTCGAACGAAATATGCGAATGATTTTTAGCTGTACCTTTAAGATCAGAAAGTACATTAATCTTGTAATATACACGAAATGAATGTATCCCGTAACTGAAAGTCGCTCTACGAAGATAGCGATGGAGGTCAGTGGTTTAAATGTATGGCGTCAGGTTTTCAAAATGGCTCTGACCACTATGGGACTTCACATCTGACTTCATCAGTCCCCTAGAACTTAGAACTACTTAAACCTAACCAACCTAAAGCCATCACACACATCCATGCCCGAGGCAGGATTCGAACCCGCGACCGTAGCGGTCGCGCGGTTCCAGACTGAAGCGCCTAGAATCGCTCGGTCACAACGGCCGGCTGCCGTCAGGTTTCTAACGCCATTCAATGAACTGTGGACAAATGCACTTCTGTAGAGAAAAAATGCTATTCATGCAGAAAACACATTTGTCGATTGTGGGGAGGGGACCAAACAGCGAGGTCATCGGTCGTATTCGATTAGGGAAGGATGGGGAACGAAGTAGGCCGTGCCCTTTCGATTTGCCTAAAGTGATTTAGGAAAATCGCGGAAAACCTTAATGACGATGGCCGGATGCGGGTTTTGAACTGTTGTCCTCGCGAATGCGAGTCCAGTGTGCTAACCACTGCGCCACCTCGCTCGTTAAAAACACATTATTTTATCCGTTAAACGGAGTATCTTTCAGTTTATTTCACTGAAGCAAACCAATTCACCACACTGAACTACGACTTCATAGTGTAGGTGCGCGAAAAAACCTTTGTTACTATTGTATTTTTAGTTTTTAAAGTAAAGAAAACTGTTTTTCACTCCCACATGAGCGAAACGAAGTCTGTGTAATTATTATGCTATATTGGGAATGTACATATTGTTTTGTATCCCCGTAAATTATCAAAGTCACAATCATATTACTAACCGTACTGTACGACTATGGTGAAATATAATCTTCCTACATTTAATATATTAATGTTCGTAGCTGCGAAAAAACAACGTAATGGAAAACAGAAAGTTGAAAAGAAGCAGCAAAGAAGTTCAATACGGCAGCGAGTCGAATGTCAATTGTTTCTTCTGTGGCGCTAACGGCAGCACAGATGTTCCACATGAAATGCGACGATGTAGAAGCTCATATGAAACGGTGAAGTGCGTGCTGACCCGAAGCTTCGTTGCAAGGCGAAGAACTGCCAGCGTAATGCGATGAGTGAGTGAAGGCGTTTCCATCTCGATACTTCCAAGGTAAATTTATGACATTTTAATAGAGCTGCGGAAGGATGGAGCGCCTTCTGTTTATTATTTTCAAATTTTAGACGGCCGACTCTTCTAATTATTTATAATAAAAATGTATAACACTTAAGTGAAAGGAGAAGAGACTGAGGAGCTGGGAATAATTTGAAGTCCTTAATGCTTTAAAAACTTACCGTCTTCAGGTAGTGAAAAATCTATCGCTTAATGGAAAGACTGTGGATTGAGATAAATGTCTGGCTGAGAAATAACTTCGTCTGACTTGCGTTAGGAACACTATGCTGAAATGTGCGTGGCGTTGTTAGCATATAGTAATGAGCCTCGCTTGCAGCCGTATACGGGGGACAGCTAATTTTTCACCTAGATATCAGGTAAAAACGATTATCGAATGAGGTTAGGTATGGCATCAGTGGAAAAGACCTTTAAACAGTAGGAAAACTGTGAAGTGTGTCACACAGATCGAATGTTCAAAATTTGTAGAATTTAAAGCACTGTTGGATGAGAGAACTCTTTCTGTTACTTTGTAATCGTTCTAGATTCATATGCTCATCATTGTACGTTCGTTCCTTGCTAACCTAGTATGTAAAACATAAACAAATTTATAGCCGAGATATGGGCACTGTCAAAAGCTACAAAACACAATAAAACTAAATGCTAAAGAAATGCAAGAGACGCAGAGTGTCGGGTCATGTAGTGTTTACGTTTTATTTACTAGTTTAGCAAGAGAGGTATAGCTGATGGTGGTCGTCTAGATCGTTACAAAGTAAAAGAAAGAAACTGCGATCTTAGGCTGTTTTAAATTCTACAAATTATGGCACAGAAATGATTCTTTTACTTCTACCACGTTCTAGACGTTCCATCAGATACCTTGTCGAATTATAATGAACTGTGACCACGGTGAGTAGATCCACCCAAAGTGAGCGTCATTAGTAAATTCTTTATTAGTAGAGTCACGTTATTTATTTTGTTTAAATGTAATACATTGTGATGCATTTCGAAATGTTTTATTTACGTTATTACATGTACATGGTTATTCTGCAGTTCACACTTAATTTTTGACAGAGGAAGCGTAAAATCGTCCTCAGCCTATTTTTCCTACCGTTCCACTCTCGAATAGCACTAGAGAAAAATTAAGGAGTGCGAGCGTCTGATTTCTCTTACCTAGATGGCCAGCTCTCCTGATGTACACTCCTGGAAATGGAAAAAAGAACACATTGACACCGGTGTGTCAGACCCACCATACTTGCTCCGGACACTGCGAGAGGGCTGTACAAGCAATGATCACACGCACGGCACAGCGGACACACCAGGAACCGCGGTGTTGGCCGTCGAATGGCGCTAGCTGCGCAGCATTTGTGCACCGCCGCCGTCAGTGTCAGCCAGTTTGCCGTGGCATGCGGAGCTCCATCGCAGTCTTTAACACTGGTAGCATGCCGCGACAGCGTGGACGTGAACCGTATGTGCAGTTGACGTACTTTGAGCGAGGGCGTATAGTGGGCATGCGGGAGGCCGGGTGGACGTACCGCCGAATTGCTCAACACGTGGGGCGTGAGGTCTCCACAGTACATCGATGTTGTCGCCAGTGGTCGGCGGAAGGTTCACGTGCCCGTCGACCTGGGACCGGACCGCAGCGACGCACGGATGCACGCCAAGACCGTAGGATCCTACGCAGTGCCGTAGGGGACCGCACCGCCACTTCCCAGCAAATTAGGGACACTGTTGCTCCTGGGGTATCGGCGAGGACCATTCGCAACCGTCTCCATGAAGCTGGGCTACGGTCCCGTACACCGTTAGGCCGTCTTCCGCTCACGCCCCAACATCGTGCAGCCCGCCTCCAGTGATGTCGCGACAGGCGTGAATGGAGGAACGAATGGAGACGTGTCGTCTTCAGCGATGAAAGTCGCTACTGCCTTGGTGCCAATGATGGTCGTATGCGTGTTTGGCGCCGTGCAGGTGAGCGCCACAATCAGGACTGCATACGACCGAGGCACACAGGGCCAACACCCGGCATCATGGTGTGGGGAGCGATCCCCTACACTGGCCGTACACCACTGGTGATCGTCGAGGGGACACTGAATAGTGCACGGTACATCCAAACCGTCATCGAACCCATCGTTCTACCATTCCTAGACCGGCAAGGGAACTTGCTGTTCCAACAGGACAATGCACGTCCGCAGGTATCCCGTGCCACCCAACGTGCTCTAGAAGGTGTAAGTCAACTACCCTGGCCAGCAAGATCTCCGGATCTGTCCCCCATTGAGCATGTTTGGGACTGGATGAAGCGTCGTCTCACGCGGTCTGCACGTCCAGCACGAACGCTGGTCCAACTGAGGCGCCAGGTGGAAATGGCATGGCAAGCCGTTCCACAGGACTACATCCAGCATCTCTACGATCGTCTCCATGGAAGAATAGCAGCCTGCATTGCTGCGAAAGGTGGATATACACTGTACTAGTGCCGACATTGTGCATGCTCTGTTGCCTGTGTCTATGTGCCTGTGGTTCTGTCAGTGTGATCAAGTGATGTATCTGACCCCAGGAATGTGTCAATAGAGTTTCCCCTTCCTGGGACAATGAATTCACGGTGTTCTTATTTCAATTTCCAGGAGTGTAGATGGGAGTCAACAAAATACTTAAGTATTCGGCAGACAAAGTCAGTGAGTGAAAAGATACTGCAGCAACAAAAAAGGCCTTTATTTTAGTAGCTTCGACCCCTACTTCCTACCCGTGAAACTCTCTCCAAGTTTGTGATAAACCAAAAGATGATGTCGTCCTAGGAACTTACGCGATGCATTGCATCAGTTTAATCTGATAACACACCTACAGAGGACGGTCAAGCATAGTGTAGGTGGACTCTGCCAATAAAATCAGCCACTGGTTCATCATCCCCAGCACATTTAATTGTTGCAGTACAAAATAAATTATTTATTGATTACAATCAGTATAACTACACCTGACCACTATGACTACAGTTAATTATGTCTGCAGTCAACAAGGTAGAGCAGTCTGACCCTTACATCACAACGACAATAGCTGTCATCATTAGACTTCACCCTCTCACCCTAACCCACCCTCTCAGAATAAACGACTTCATCATGATCATATCTGAGAGCTTCTGTGAAGTTTGGAAAGTGGGAGACGTGGTACTGGCGGAAGTAAAGCTGCGAGTTGTTCTGGAGTAGCTCAGTCGGTAGGGTACTTGCCCGCGAAAGGCAAAGGTCCCGAGCTCAAATCTCGGTCCAGCCCACAGTTCCAATCTGACACGAAATTTCATAACAGCGACAGTGAATATCTCATTCTGGGAACGTTTGACATAGTTTGCATATTATCACTTAGCTAGTTTTATATTAATTTAGTAATTTTGTCATGCAAGAAATGCTTGATGAGCAAAACGTGCACGGAAATGTTCCCCATATATTAAATTAAGGTAATGAGACGGACACCAGTACGATAAAAACAATGTAGTGTACTTGTTTTGGAAAAATAAGTTCTAGAACTGCAGTTTGATTTATATCCCTGTTTGTTTATATATTTTTAACCAATTCCGTGTTTATGGATTTGCGTGTAATTATGGAGAAGATCGTGAATAATATAGAGACTTCTTTCTGCTGTAATTTCACATAAAGACCTGTTTATGATCATAATACGACGTCGCTGGCAACTTTTCAAAGTGAAGAAGCGTAACACCGACACGTATTCTAAATAAGGCCCAGAATGCGTGCTTTTATCGTTATTCCACCGAAAATTTTGTAAATGTCTCTAGAAACACTAGTTGCATAAATCGCAATTTTGTTGCGTTTTTCAGTCTGGAACCGCGCGACCGCTACGATCGCAGGTTCGAATCCTGCCTCGGGCATGGGTGTGTGTAATGTCCTTAGGTTAGTTGGGTTTAAGTAGTTCTAAGTCTAGGGGACTGATGACCTTAGAAGTAAAGTCCCATAGTGCTCAGAGCAATTTGAACCATTTTTGTCGCGTTTTATTTAGCCGGTTGTGGGCTGACACTCGGCCTTCAGCAGCTTGTCTGGATGGCGAGATATTTAACTCTTACAAAAGAGACAAGAACAGTGGCGTGCGGTCGCGGCGACCACGCACTGAGGCCGCGCTCGCCGACCACATGGAGTGGGAGGCGCTGCCAGCCGCCCACCAGATGTCATGCCCCGGGCTGAATGAGACAGGTGCCGTGGGAGGGGACGAGGTAACCACGGACCAGGCGGGAGTTCATAGGCACTGCTGTGGGCAAGGGAAGACGTGCCGTACACTCAAAGTTCCGACTAGGGATGGGAAAAACCGACCGACTAAAACCGATACCGGTATTTTAGTTATGAATAACCGGTGTTCTTCGGTATATGTTGGGCCTCCATGTGGTCAGCGTACTGTAAGACCTTCAGTACACACACCATCAGATTATTTGACTTGTCGCTCTAACGAAGTAGGCGAGTGTCATCAACATGGTTCAAATGGCTCTGAGCACTATGCGACTTAACTTCTGAGGTCATCAGTCGCCTAGAACTTAGAACTAATTAAACCTAACTAACCTAAGGACATCACACACATCCATGCCCGAGGCAGGATTCGAACCTGCGACCGTAGCAGTCCCACGGTTCCGGACTGAGCGCCTAGAACCGCTAGACCACCGCGGCCGTCTCGTGGTCTTATCGTGGCGTGTTTATCTTCTGCCGTTGGGTCAGACGATAGAAATGCCACTTGCACGCTTAGAGTAGCAGATTGACGGTGATCAACTTTAAACAGAACTTGATTAATTTTCACACACATTTATTAAAATAATAACAAGCATAACGATTACTTAACTTGGTTCTGGATGCTATTTATAATTGACAGTATGAAGTTCCTTTGGTATTGGTACGTTAATCTTATTCTCACATATATCTCCGATACTTGACAAAAGTGTCTATACATTTATCTTCATGGCTATGTACAGGAATATGGTAATCTTATTAGGCGCAGACTGAAACTTGACTATAGACTGGTACAGACAAATGTAGAACTCGTACATACTGGTACAGACTAATGCAGACAGGTACAGATTGATGCAAACTGGTACAGATTGATGCAGACTGACTAATCGGAGGTCTGTACATTCGTTATAATACCTCGCGCGTTCATGTATCACTGCGCGAGTGTGATCCGCGAGGAGAGAAGGTTCTACGTTAGTAGCAGTCTCATTGGCTGCGTTACATATTAATACGCGGATCGGCGGAAGTAGAATTTGGTCCGTCTCTATGGCAGCGCCATATCGTAGTGCGGAGACGGAAGAGCGCTGCGCCTGCTCTGTTGAGCTTAACGGGGTGCGCTCTAGTGGGAAAGTTGTGTACGCGCTGACTACGGGGAACTATATACACAACACTCCGTTAAGAGTTTTTTTTTTTAGTTTTCACTAATAACTGGGTAAATAACGAAATATCAATTAGCCATAGTAGCAGTGACAGAATTTTTGGTTTTTAAATGAATCTTCTTTAAACAAGGACTAATAAATTTCCATTGCTTTAAAATATTGTTTTATAGCAGAAAATGGGAAAAGCGATCAGTGCTGTTTTAACAACAATGCCGACAGAAGCCAGCAACAAAGACAGCTGTATAGAGTTTCTGTTACAGCAGTGTGCTTGTTACCATGTGACGTGGCCTATTAATCAAATGGCTGTGAGGACTATGGGACTTAACTTATGAGGTCATCAGTCCCCTAGAACGTAGAACTACTTAAACCTAACTAACCTAAGGACATCACACACATCCATGCCCGAGGCAGGATTCGAATCTGCGACCGTAGCGGTCTCGCGGTTCCAGACTGTAGCTCCTAGAACCGCTCGGCCACCCCGGCCGGCTACGTGGCCTATTAGACAGCACGCATTTAACAGGAATTGTGCAGGACTTGCCCTATCTCGCTGTGGTCGTGAGACATTATTTGTATTACAAAATGGCACTATACCTAGTCTGTAAGGGTCTCAGAGAAACACAATGCTCTATTTGCTTTAAAAGATTAAAAGCGGGAGGAGCCAAAAGGAAATCATTCAGGTTAAACTGGCGACGATGATAACCGATATAACTGAAAACCGTTAGTTTCAGCGATAACAGCCATCCCTATTGCTGACGCGGACCCAGCTACCAGTACATGTTTTCCAGCTAGATTCGGCCACCAGCACTTTCCCACAAGCCATCGTCTCATAAAAAGCGACTGCATCAAAATTGCAGTAGGCACGTTTTGTAAATATCGCAAATTTAGTAGCTGCTGTTTTCATACGTGCTCAAAAAATTCTGACGGTGTGGAAGATTTTCTCAAAACGCGTCAGAATGTTTCAAGATAAAACAAAATAAAGTGACTGGTAGCTGTTCGAAACAAATAGTTTATTCAAACAGTCACAATACCTACACCTACACCTACTCAATATGACTACCATTAATTATGATCCAACAAGATACCTTCGATGCGTCTTTGAGACCAATATACTCATACCCGACTGTTAATGAACTGAATTCATGTTGCTTCGGTTTATCAGGGTACTTGCAAATTGTCTGAGGTCGCAGTTGTCCAACGCATAAAGACTTCTTTATTTTCGACAGCCAGACTTTGTTGTCATCTTCTGTTCTTCAAAACTGTGTGTTACAAAATGTGTTCATTGTGAGTTGGAAACTCAAGTCAAGTTCTCATGTTACTCAAGAAAAGGCACCACATTATACAAATGTTTCTCAGCAATGAAACATTTACAATTAAAAACCCCCTGGTGCATGTAGCGCTCACAAATGATTATTAAATCGCAAAAATCGCGATATACACCAAACTGTACATTAACACCCGCGTTTATGTTAATTTGACATGTTCCATTAATTGATGATCCACCTTAGACGCAGTACAACGTACAACTCAACTCAACTCAACTTCACTATATAATGTGCTTTTTAAAACTTGAAAATCACCTGTGAGTGCTACATATACGGACATGACCCCTTACACAAGTGTTTTTTGATTGTAAATAGTTTGTCTGACAGAACTTCGTATAATGCGCTACATGCTATCCACTAACATGAAAACTTGGCAGGAGGTTCCAACTCAGAATGAACACGTTTTGTAAAAAAAAATTCAAAATCTTTCGGAATTAATTGTCAAAATTAAAAAGTATTTATGTGATCTTGGCTGTAGAAAGTCTTGTACCAAGTAAAACAGATTCCATATTTCAGACAGAGGTCGCTGCCAGCTAAGTTTTATCTCCTCCGTGACCTCCTGGACAGGCGTTTAATTATTTAATCGAGAAACAATGAGGTTTTTACCACGATGCAGACAATTATTTCTAGTTTTATTTGCCCACCAACCGAACCTGTAACTACCTCTTAAAAAATAGGACACTTAGTGCGATATGAGTACCACATCTGATGGAGAAATAGTAGAATGTATCCACTTCTATGTGGAAAAAGAAACACTCAAGAAAGCAGTTTTTGAGGCTACTAGCTAAGAGAATAGTACTGCTACTGGCGATAAATGCATCCTTTGCAACCACATGATGAAACGGAGAATGTTTGTGCAACGGTGGTAGTTCGTCTCTTCCATTTTGCAGTTAATGCGTGCTGCAGAGTAGTGTGCACCGAATGAACAGCATACTTACATCACATGATTGCCATCATAGCGATACACAACCTACGCGGTGAGAGACAGCAGAAAATATCTGGAAATATGCTGTGTTTAATCTCATGTCAAATACTTGCGAAGGTAAATTTGAATGACAGCCGTTTTCCGAGTCTTGTCGCGGTAGGCAATGAAGAATCGCCTGATACAGTAAATTTTGCACTGACTTTGTGAAAAACATTGCTTCGGCCAGTTGAAAGCCATGTAGATTTTTCAGGAATTTCTAGTTATGATGGTAACAGAAAATGGTACCATCCACGACAATAAGGTATTTTCTTGCTGCGATCGAGTCTATATGAAGGATTAGACAAGATCAGTCAGTCTCACTTCTCTGATTTTTTGAAAAAAGTGGCACTAACGTATGCGTTGTGTATATTATAATGGGCCTACTGCTAGGCGCCACTTTAGCTAAAGTCTTGAACTGACAGCTAAGGCCCCTAACGCACAGCTTCGCTTTCCATTCGCACGGCGTCAATACTCTTTGATTCAAGGTGTCGCTCCCTACAGGATGCGGAATACGCATCATGTTCAACTGACGCTCCTGCATCTCTCGTCTTTTAAATAGGAGACTTTGCTAGAACACACACACGCCTCTGCCGAGATGTCCCAGAATTTATTTCGTCCAACCTTACAAAGAAATTCTATGTGAGTTATTTAACTAACTTAAAATCCGATCATAGATTAGGAATATGAAAGAGATGACGAACCGAAAGACCGTAATCGCCGGTTGAATACATGCATAATTATGGAGGCTGATAAATTTGATAGGCAAATTTCTGTCTTTAAAAGTAATTTTCCTAGCGATTTCAAAACGAGCAACGTGTTGGCGAGGAATAGAACCACTGGATGCAGAGGTCATAATAATTTCTAGAAATTAATTTAGAAAAAATTGTCCGAAGACAGTTCGTCCCTTGAGAAGAAAGACATTAGCCATTCAGTTTAAACTCGCTTTGCACACGCAAGGCAGCGGAGGAAAATCTTGTTTTCGCTAGGGCGCTGGTCTGGCGCTACCGCAGAATGAACAATCTAAAACGCCTCTCTGTCTGAATCACCGTAGAAGAGTTAGCAATGTCTCCCTGATCATGTTGGCAGATTGAGACTATTTTTATCGGCAGTACCCACTGTAGTGTGTCGCAACCGAGGCAATAAAACCGACAACACTCTTAGCAGCTTCTGGTCGTGGTCTGTTCGTTTCGCTACATCGAAAGACTGGCGTGCAGGGCAGCTGCCATCTTAGTTGCAACGTTTACTTCACTTCATTTCTTTATAATTAGACGTAACGTCACGAAAGCAGACACATGTTACGAAGATGCACGCTGCGGTCGCGATAGCGGCAACTACAGTCGCTCGTTCCCGGTTTTACGATCAGTCCATCGGCTATTCGTCATGTATCTGTGGTAGCAACGCGCTCAGGCGCCTGCGCCATCAATTTCCGGCTCTGTTGCTGTCATGGCTCATTAATCTGCTCAATTATTTCCTCCTTACTGGTTCTCTCTCAATACATCGAGTTATCTTCCCTAAAGATTGGAACAAGTTCACGCCATTATATTCTTCTGAAACCTGTAATTTCTATGTAATATTTCTGTGGGTAGCTAGCTTGTGCCATTAATACTCCAGAATTATCTATTTAGAGCTTTTCACACACTGTGAAGACTGGCTAGCTTCCTTCTCACTCCCTCCCGCCCCTGCGCCCTCTCCCACGTTTCTTAAGAGCAATGTACTGATTTCACTTCAATTGCAACGTCATTGATACTCGCCTGTAGTCCTTCCAACTGTCCCTGAATATTTCAAAAACGCCACAGCTGACCCACTGGCTTTCGCTTGTGAGCTCCTGTCACATATTGACAATTACTTGTACTGTATTAAGCTTAAGGCTGCTAGAAGTCAGAAAGAAGATAGTAAATCACAGACACAATGAAGAGAGGAGGCCCAAATGGTAGTGTTTAGATTAACAAAGGCCAACAGTAGCGCTAGAGCCCTACAAATTGTAGACGCTCTGGACAGCTGCCCCAGGCGAGAAGTTTCACTTCTGAGAATTAATCGGTACAATTTATGGATGTTCATCCTATTGCATGAACGAGGGACTTCAGGTGAGGATATATGTGAGAAAAAGTACACCACAGCTGTGTCTGGAGAGTGTCTTTATTGTCTCACACGACTAAGTTGGCGGCCGCTATGGCCGAGCCGTTCGAGGTGCTTCACTCCGGAACCGCGCTGCTGCTACGGTCGCAGGTTCGAATCCTGCCTCGGGCATGGATGTGTGTGATGTCCTTAGGTTAATTACGTTTAAGTAGTTTTAAGTTCTAGGAGACTGATGACCTCAGATGTTAAGTCCTATAGTGCTCAGAGCCATTTTATGTTTACAAGAAAATACATGTTATTACTAAATGCACAATCGCCACACCTTTTCGGCATGATTTTCGCGAAATTTTATGCATATTCTCGATGATGGACTCCATATTGTCCTGGTTTTGTATGACAGCTGCTTCAAACTATATATTGGCTTTCCCTCGATCGGATATGCATCCGGAGACACTGCAGCCAATCCATCGTCGAAACTCCATTGTCTTATTTCCACGCTGCTAGAAGTCAGAAAGAAGATAGTAAATCACAGACACAATGAAGAGAGGAGGCCCAAATGGTAGTGTTTAGATTAACATCATCATGCTCTTGAAGCACTCAGTTTGCCTCGTTCGAAATAAACAGCTTCTTAATGGAACCAAGAAGGCATTTTTGATAAATATTGCGCATTTTTTCAGTGTTTAAATTGATTGTAAGAAAGTGCAAATAGCGAAAACAGCGACTGCAAAACGAAACATTCAGCTCTCACACTGTTTATTTATGTTGTTGTTGTTTTTGCGGTCTTCAGTCCTGACACTGGTTTGATGCAGCTCTCCACGCTACTCTATCCTGTGCAAGCTTCTTCATCTCCCAGTACTTACTGCAACCTACATACTTCTGAATCTGCTTAGTGAATTCATCTCTTGGTCTCCCTCTACGATTATTACCCTCCACGCTGCCCTCCAATGCTAAATTTGTGATCCTTGGTGCCTCAGAACATGCCCTACCAACCGGTCCCTTCTTCTTGTCAAGTTGTGCCACAAACTCCTCCCCTATTCTATTCAATACGTCCTCATTGGTTACGTGATCTACCCATCTAATCTTAAGCATTCTTCTGTAGCACCACATGTCGAAAGCTTCTATTCTCTTCTTGTCCAAACTATTTATCGTCCACGTTTCACTTCCATACATGGCTACACTCCACACAAATACTTTCAGAAACGACTTCCTGACACTTAAATCTATACTCGATGTGAACAAATTTCTCTTCTTCAGAAACGATTTCCTCGCCATTGCCAGTCTACATTTTATATCCTCTCTACTTCGACCATCATCAGTTATTTTGCTCCCCA
This sequence comes from Schistocerca nitens, assembly GCF_023898315.1. NCBI lineage: Eukaryota > Metazoa > Arthropoda > Insecta > Orthoptera > Acrididae > Schistocerca > Schistocerca nitens. The sequence continues at coordinate 648,865,864 of NC_064619.1, read as the reverse complement.
AATAGCAAAACTCCTTTACTACTTTAAGTGTCTCATTTCCTAATCTAATACCCTCAACATCACCCGACTTAATTCGACTACATTCCATTATCCTCGTTTTGCTTTTGTTGATGTTCATCTTATATCCTCCCTTCAAGACACCATCCATTCCGTTCAACTGCTCTTCCAAGTCCTTTGCTGTCTGACAGAATTACAATGTCATCGGCGAACCTCAAAGTTTTTATTTCTTCTCCATGGATTTTAGTACCTACTCCGAATTTTTCTTTTGTTTCCTTTACTGCTTGCTCAATATGCAGATTGAGTAACATCAGGGAGAGGCTACAAGACTATCTCACTCCCTTCCCAACCACTGCTTCCCTCTCACGCCCCTCGACTCTTACAGCTGCCATCTGGTTTCTGTACAAATTGTAAATAGCCTTTCGCTCGCTGTATTTTACCCCTGCCACCTTTAGAATTTGAAAGAGTGTATTCCAGTATGTTTATTTATACACCGTGCAAAAGCGCACTGAGCACAGATTCGAGACCACTACCAGGGATGTCGCTGCGGGCGTTACATTTAACAGTATGGCGTGCACTTTCTTGTGGAACTTACTGTAAATCAGTAATGGTTGCTGTAGAATCAGGGACAGTTGATAAAAGCTGGACATTTAATTCAAAGCACACACAAAGAGAGAAAGGAAAATGTTTTATTCAACTCTGACGACGCAGGAGACTTCGTTGCTTAAAGAGACGGGGGCCAAAGGCGTACGTAATGGTGCGCAGTGCGGCACGGTAGCTGTAGTCGGCGTTTGCGTAGTGGCGCCGGAGGACAGAGCAGCAGCGGCAGCAGCGGCAACACTCGGCTCTGCCGCGGCTTATCCGGCAGCCGCTAAGCAGGGTCACCAGTCACGCGTGGAAGGGGATCTGCCGCGGGGGAGCAGACGTGTATAAGCCGTCCGCACACAGCGTGAACGATGCTGGCTCGTGACGAGGCGCTGTTAGTCATCCGGGCAAATCTGCAAGGTGAGGCGGCCGCGACAAAGGCTGCGCCGAGCTGGGAACAGTCGGTGGGAACCCGGCGGCGCCGTTCTGCGTGCTTTCACCGGCTCAGCCGACGCGCACCTGCCGGTGCAGTAGACAACGGCGTGTGGAGCTGCCGCTAGTGGATCGAGCGCGCTCCGCGTCTAACATCCTCAGCGTTGTGCGAGGAATTCCTGCGCGCCACTGGCCGCGTGAACGCGATGCTCCTGACCGAGCGGTTCTAGGCGCTACAGTCTGGAACCGCGAGACCACTACGGTCGCAGGTTCGAATCCTGCCTCGGGCATGGTTGTGTGTGGTTTCCTTAGGTTAGTTAGGTTTAACTAGTTCTAAGTTCTAGGGGACTAATGACCTCAGAAGTTAAGTCTCATAGTGCTCAGAGCCATTTGAACCATTTGATGGTGTACTCAACGACGAACGTCGGTGCACGAATGGCAGAACGTCACTTTTTCGGATGAATCCAGGTTCTGTTTACAACATCATGTGATGGTCGCATCCGTGTTTGGCGATATCGCGGTGAACTCACATTGGAAGAGTGTATTCGTCATCGCCATACTGGCGTATCACCCGGCGTGATGGTATGGGGTGCCATTGGTTACGCGTCTCAGTGACCTATTGTTCGCATTGACGGCACTTTGAACAGTGGACGTTACACTTCAGATGTGTTACGACCCGTGGCTCTACCCTTCATTCGATACCTGCGAAACCCTATAGTTCAGCAGGATAATGCACGACCGCATGTTGCAAGTCCTATACGGGCCTTTCTGGATGCAGAAAATTTTCGATTGCTGCCCTGGCCAGCACATTCTCCGGATCTCTCACCAATTGTAAACGTCTGGTCAATGGTGGCCGAGCAATTGGCCTGTCACAATACGCCAGTCACCACTCTTGATGAACTGTGATATCGTGTTGAAGCTGCATGTGCAGCTGTACCTGTACGCGCCATCCAAGCTCTGTTTGACTCAATGCCCAGGCGTATCAAGGCCGTTATTATGGCCAGAGGTGGTTGTTCTGGGTACTGATTTCTCAGGATCTATGCACTCAAATTGCGTGAAAATGTAATCACGTGTCAGTTCTAGTATGATATATTTGTCCAATGAATACTCGTTTATCATCTGCATTTCTTCTTGGTGTAGCAATTTTAATGGCCAGTAGTGTAGTAGCGAAGTAAATAAATATTCTTAAGTACAGCTGGAGGAATTTCATTTCAGTAAAAATAAATAAATAAAAAACCATCCTTTCTTGTGCTGTATTCGTCGTCCAACAGGTTGGACGAGGCTGTCATACATTGGCAGCGGAGCGCGGTCTTTGCCAGCTACGGGTGTCCTGCAGTCTTCTGCGACTCTCCGTCACTGAGATGTCCTATTGAAAACATTCAGCATTTTAGTCACTCTCTCAACTATCTCTTCAGGAAGGAAGTCAAGATGTGAGTCAAGATGATGATGTGGCATCGGTTGTGTGTACGCACTAATACACTGATGTACAATGTTCACAGTAAATTTACAATTTGCAAGGAAGTGGCGTACGACTGACTTGAATGCCACCATTGCCCGACTTTTAGCCTCAATCAGCGTGTCTTCCTAGTGGCTGCCAGCAACGATGTTTCTTATTTCTGGAGTTACGAACATACGTTTACTCACTTTCGAGTAACTCCACTCCGTAACCGTATCGAATAGCATCAGAGTCACGTTAGTATGTTGCCACGTGACAAAGGCCAAAGAGCACTATAGCGGAAGCTCCGAAATTTTTATGTGAAAATTATTAAATAATTTTATGTAATCCACCATTATTAACGTTCTATATCTTTATTCTTCATGTCTACATATTTATTTCTCAACACAGTGAAACGTCCCCTTAGAAAGATTTAAAAATGACAGTGCTGGAAAACTTCTTACGTTATTTGATTTTCAAACAGATGATCAAAACTGAACGTACTCAGACATTTCTCTCTTTACTTATTCTGAGCATAACTAAACTGACACACAATATTTTTAGCGCAACGCAATCTGACTTTCAACAATCCCTACAAAAGAATGGCCCTAACTAACAATAGCCTATACCTTCCATGAATCACCTCACAAAAATCTTCGTAACTCGAACTACTGCAATACAGCGAGCGCCAGTACTCCCAGCTAAATGAAAGATTCAAACTACTGATAGGCATTCTTAGCAAATGAAAGATTTTGATAGAGAACAAATAATGTATTTACCTTAATAGTATTCAAAAGTCATTATATATATATATCACTTCATGACATCCAGTCTTACAAATTTACTCTTTCTGATGGATACACGTCCAGATGATCCGCTCTCAAAAATCTCCGCCATCTCTCTCCCCACATCCACCACTGCTGGCAGCTCACCTCCAACTGCGCAACGCTACGCGCTGTTCACATCCAACTGCCCAACACTACAATAGCAAATATTCGAACAATGCAAACCAGCCACAGACTGCACACAGCACAAAAAAATGGCTCTGAGCACTATGGGACTTAACTTCGGAGGTCATCAGTCCCCTAGAACTTAGAACTACTTAAACCTAACTAATCTAAGGACATCACACACATCCATGCCCGAGGCAGGATTCGAACCTGCGACCGTAGCAGTCCCGCGGTTCCGGACTGCAGCGCCTAGAACCGCACGGCCACCGAGGCCGGCACACACAGCACAGTCGGTGATTTTCATACAGAGCGCTACGTGGCGTTACCAACATAAAAACCTAAACAGCCTACTTACAATAGTTACCTTGGTGACGCACGTCTCTCCCAAAGAGATACCAGTTTGTTGATACCTCCACACTAGAACGTTTGCTTCTGTTCGCACCGCTTCATCGCCGTCAAGGTGAAGTCGTCGAAGGTGTTCCTTAAGTTTTGGAAACAGATTAAAATCAGATGGGACCAAGTCCGGACTGTAAGGAGGATGATCTATGACAGTGAACCCGAGACGTCGAATTGTTACAGGTATTGCAGCGCTCTTGTGCGGTCTGGCATTGTCATGTGTGGACGAACACTGCGAATTTGAAACTCGGTTACAGCACGCTGTTTCTCATGCATTCGGGGGCAGCTAGTGGCAGATGTCTGCAAACATGCAAACCTGAAGATTAAAGATGTAGAACGTTAATAATGTTTGTTTTTATGTGGAAAACTTTAAGTTATTTCACATAAAAAATTCAGAGACATTACTTTTTAGCAAGCCCTTCTGGAACCACAATGGAGCACGAGACGATTTTATCCGAAACCTCGCCCGCATCTCGTGGTCGTGCGGTAGCGTTCTCGCTTCCCACGCCCGGGTTCCCGGGTTCGATTCCCGGCGGGGTCAGGGATTTTCTCTGCCTCGTGATGGCTGGGTGTTGTGTGATGTCCTTAGGTTAGTTAGGTTTAAGTAGTTCTAAGTTCTATGGGACTGATGACCATAGATGTTAAGTCCCATAGCGCTCAGAACCATTTGAACCATATCCGAAACCTCTTGCGCTGTTCGAAACGTTTTCTGGAAATCTTGTACATGGCTGCACGTTCAGAGTCCGTGAATAGTTACAATTGAAAGATAATCAGCCCTCGGTCACTATTTTTAACAAATTAACCTGGTTTCGACACTGCTAGGAGCGTCTTCCTCAGAATTTAAATCGAAGAATGGTCTATATTCTATAACATGGTCACAGTATTATGACTAAAAACGTATGATAGAGTGTAAGTACGGAATAGTCGTGAAAGACTGACAGTACTTACATGTCATTTATAAAATAATAAATATGTCAAAAGGGAATTAGGCAAAAAATATTAAAAACAAAGGAAACTGTGGCTCGCCATCAGTTTTTTTATCTTTAATATTTTTGTGACTAATGCCCTTTTAGCATATTTATTATTTTATAAACGACATATAAGTACTGCTAGTCTTTCACGACGATTCCGTACTTTATCATACGTTTTTAATCATAATTCTATGACAATGTTATAGAATATAGACCATTCTTTGATTTAAATTCTGATGAAAACACTCCTAGCAGTGTCGAAACCAGGTTAATTTGTTAAAATTAGTGACCGAGGGCTGATTATCTTTCAATTGCGTCTTCTGAAAAATTCACCAGATGCTAGTGAATGAGGGCCGGCCACCAGGCAATGTAGTTGCTCCCCAGACAAGAGTGTATACTCGTGCGAGAAGCACCGGCATAAAAAACGGTACGTTACATACTCCATCCATTCTTCTCGGGTCACGTTGTTGCTGTATTTATCTTCGGGACGGAATGACAGACAGTGTTCCTTCTGCACGGGCCGTGGGGCCCCGCAGGGGTGGCCAGCGGAGTGCGTCGGCCGCAGGTATTCCCAATTACGGCGGCTGGAGGCCGTGGGAGCGCCTCGCGCTTCCGGCCCCGCCGCCAGTGTTCCTCCGCTTCTTGCGTGCCGTGCCTTCGCCTGCGCCTTTCCTCTCATTTTCTGTCCACCGTAACCTCAGAATTGCAGAGAAACTTTCCCGTATTGCGTGCGGAGGATGTCTTTAATTTCGCAGCTGTTGGAAGCAGTTCTAGTTTAATATCCACCCTACATTACTTTACCGCACAACACACTAGTTAATCTCGAGTCCATATAACGCTAGACTAGAGCGCCGGAACGTTTACCAGCTTCCTCAGTGGAAATGGTGGATGAAAAGACACAAGTCGTTCCGGGAGGCCAACTAGCGATCATTTATGTGCCATTTGATCTTTATTTGTTTTGATATACTTTATTCTTCTTTGGTGCTCACACCATTCTGTCACAGACGCTCCTGTAGTTCAGTGGTCAACTTGTCTGACTGTCATGCGTAAGACCCACGATCAGGTCCCAGTACACGGGATTGAAGTAGGATGGCATGGTGATGGCGCTCACAACTCCAGAGAGTAACGCACCACAATCGATAGGCCGTGCTCGAAACACTCCTAACGCAGCAGCTGTTTGGGTTGGCAGTACGAAACTATACCGAAGTCCGCCAGCGGCCGCAGCTACCAATCCGTGGACGTCACGGGTATGGATAGCGATCTGTCTCTGTCTCGATAAATACCGCTGCACTAAGTTACGGTCGACAGTTGTCTTCAGTGCGCCGAGTCGTGTACAGTCTCCAGTTACCGCCGAGTCCAACACGTGCAATACTCGTCCGTCGTCTCCGAGACTTAAGACGTCGGCAACACGGACAGTAACCGGGCATCCGCACGTTGAGCGCGCCGAATTTCTGACGTCATAGCGTGGAATAGCACATTGCAGAGCGGTATCTAACACGACCTATATTCAAAACATGCGTTTGAACATTGACTTAGGCGCAGTGGTTACCACACTGGACTCGGTAGGACGACCGTTCAATCCTGCGTCCGGCCATCCTGATTTAGGTTTCCCGGCGGGGTCAGGGATTTTCTCTGCCTCGTGATGGCTGGGTGTTGTGTGCTGTCCTTAGGTTAGTTAGGTTTAAGTAGTTCTAAGTTCTAGGGGACTTATGACCACAGCAGTTGAGTCCCATAGTGCTCAGAGCCATTTAGGTTTCCCGTGATTTCCCTAAATCGTTGCAGGCCAATGCCGGGATGGTTCCTTTGAAACGGCACGGCCGACATCCTTCCCCATCCTTCCCTAATCCGATGAGGCCGATGACCTCGCTGTTTGGTCTCTTCCCCCAAACAACCTAACCCAACATTGACTATCGTTCAATTCTTTTATCTTGGCGGTTCGCGCATGCCCGCCCAGGCGCGAGAGATTGCTGCGTTGCCAGTTGCACACGCCAAGAGAAGCAGCCTCATAGTACAGTATAGTTCGCAAACTTACATTTAGGGGGGAGCGCGCAGTTCATGAAGGAAAGCCACCACGGCCTCATTAACCTTTTCGCTGCTACAGAGATGTGCTACCCGCATTCCGCGCTGTGCGCGATTTTGTCATCACTGCAGTGCTCGCCTGTGCAGACACATGGTGTTCCGACTGCTTTGACACACTTACCATTCGATTTCATAAAAACTATTTGGCCCAAACATTTGATTTTTACACACCTTCTTGACTGATACCTTCCCCCCATAAATGACTTTTGTTTCGATGTTCAACGCAGTTGTTGTGCAGCATTAAATGTAGTAAACCATTGCACGAAATTTTGAAGAGTTTGCAGAGGTAAATGTCCACAGTGTATACTTTCCGTATGGTCGATTTTAGTTGACACTAGAAATTTCAAAAAATTACATTCAAACGAATAAAATTCATGAAGTAAGACACTTCGATGTTGTTTTTCAATAAAGAAAATATTAAGCACCGAACAAAATTTGAACTTGGAACCTTTTGCTTAGCAGCCAAAGACTTTAACCGTTACGCTAACGCAGCTCGTCGTTCAACTCAGTTCCTGGAGTACTTTAAAAAGTCACGCAAAATACCGACAAACACTGTTGGTATGACTATGAATTACTCACGTTTCGTCGAAGTACATAGGAAATAAACAATGTCCGCTGTTCTTGCGAAAAAGCGGTTGGTGAGAATGAATTTCCTTGCTATCGCCTGAATTAGGAGGCTTATTGCTTGTTTCGTTCAATTAATTAATAGAATATGAAGCAGTTGGTATAAAGAATGTTTTTTCCAAACTTTCTTTTATAGAAAGTCTGCTATCAAGACATTGCTTTTGTTCAATTACTTTATTTATGACTGAATGTTTCTAAAACTGAAGACATTCGTCCGTGCTCTGCACTGCAGTCGAGGTCTGGCAACGTCGTTCTCTGTTAATTGGCTGACTGTGTTTTGTGACGTCAGATGCGCAGAACGAACCTAAACTCGGCCGCCGTCGTAAATGACGCGCACTTTAATGAAATGGCAGAACGCCGTCTATGTCACACACACGCTATCTCCAAAAAATGGTTAAAATTGCTCTGAGCACTATGGGACGTAACTGCTGCGGTCATCAGTCCCCGAGAACTTAGAACTAGTTAAAGCTAACTAACCTACGGACATCACACACAACCATGCCCGAGGCAGGATTCGAACCTGCAACTGTAGCAGCAGCGCGATTCCGCTCGACCACACCTGACGGCTTTTCAGTTGAAGCTCGTGTGTTTATATACATACATGCCGTTTCTGGGTACCAGCAAACTGAGGATCACTTAAAAACCCGCCGTTAATTGTATGATCCGTGTAATAAAATGACGAGAAACGTTGAAAGGTGGCTGAGCCACAGCGCCAGAGATCGCGCTAGAGAGTATTGTTCCGCCGCCTCCACTGGCAGTGATTATTGAGATGTCGTAGTAGTCAGTGCTTGGGGAGAGCTCGTGGTAGTCAGTGCTTGTTAAGAACTCGTAACAGAGTGTGTTTGTTGAGATGTGCTAGTAGGGAGTGCTTGCTGAGATGTGATACTGAAAAGTTCTTGTTGAGGTGTCGTAATAGCGAGTCGGTGTGGAGATATATTTTAATGATTAGAGTGATTTTGGTCAATATATGAAGGTAACGAAACTTGATTTATTTTTCATTATTTAATGTCGTAAATAATGCTTCATTACAGGTTCAGTCAACAAAGCATCTGGCTTGTGTTCTTGTATTAGAGTGTAATCCTGGTTTTCTTGCGCAATTGTAGTATTTCTATTTTCTTTAATTAATTCAGTATAAATGATATTTAAAATTTCTTGTGTTGTTGAAGAAGAACCGTGCCAGATGCGTACGTTGAGTCATACTTCCACACACAGAACAGTTACACTTGTGCTTTGGTTTCGTAGGTTTTATAGTTGCTGGGGACGTAATTAATTAATTGTGTTAATGAAAATTTCCGTTTCATTCTTTGTTGTTGTTCTATGCAGTCAGATTGCGTAATAATACTAGTCAGGGCCAACCGTTACGAGACTTCGTAACCGAACAGACAGCTACTGAAGCAAAAAAATAAAATTATTTGCATTCTATTTTAATTAAGCCCCCATGCAACGTCATATTCGTGGTAAAAGAATTGTTATAACTTGCTTATTATGGGAGTATGCCATTTGAAGGCAATGGCATGTTGAGGATCCATTAAAACCAATTGTTCTTGGTACAATTTGTTATAATTAAATTACAGTTAGTAATATAACTACGATAAAAGCTTTCAGGACATAACACGCTAGATATTGGTGACACATAGCATCAGAGGATCGTGACTAAGTGTGTGAAATGTTAGTGATACGCATCCCACTACAGCCAAATAGTTTTTTTTTCCAGCCTTCGCGTTTTTGAAAGGTTTTAATACCTTCTTATTAGTTTAATATAACTGTATACTACAATATTCGATGTTACGTAAATATAAGTGCGCTGTTTTTGAAGAGTGAGTTTATTCGATTGCGTAATCTACAGGACATCTTACACTACTTGCAATAAGATATTTCACCGTTTCTTGCTTTTAAGTTTCGTAATTCACATATAGAGATTCTGCAACTGAGTAGGAATGACCTTAGCGTTTTACTAAAAAGTGAGAACGAGTAAATAAGTCTTTTCTTCTTTGGGGAACTGTAGAAAATTTGTATCACACTATTCGTAATGGAACTTTTACATGCCCACGTTCTTACTGACTGGACATGGTACTTACATTTTTGCCTTATAATATGTTCGCGGATATTGACGTTTTTTATGTGTGTATATTACAGACAGAGCAACCAGACTAGCATATGGACAAGGCAGGAAAGTACGTTTTATTAGTGCAAATACAAGGATTTTAGGCCCATCAATTTCGTGAACAGTGTGATTTACGAACCGGATACAACCGACAGCTGCCGTTGGAGCGCGTTGCGATCGCGTATACCACGCTGGGGCCCACGTACACAAGTCGCATCGTTCGCGATCGTTCAGCAACACGTTCAACTCGGCGCGCTCCACGTTGACGTTCGACAACACGGTCCGTGTACTGACCACTTTAGGCTCCGCAGGCATCGTAGGCGAGCTCTACCCTCTAAAAAGGCATCACCCAGAGGCACAGTTACAGAACTTTAATGTTTTAGAGGACTTGTAAGAATTTCAAACATCTAATTGCGCTGGACATTTCACAAGAAGCAGCATAACGTAAGATGAGTATTTCTTCATATTTAATAAATATTATTATATCACTAATCGTTGGGAATCTCTCTGACTGAAGATAACCTACGCCGTCCTCCTGCATCCCAACAGATTCTGAGACGCTGCGCTCCTCTCTGTATAGAGATTCGAAAGGTTAACATTCTTTTATAAATAATAATAACAGTTTTTGAATCTTTTTGAAGCACTTGACTTCATACAGAGTGTGTATTTGGGGAAAAGGATCCAAACGGGATGGACGATTGCGACAACCAAACGTCAAGTCGATACTGTAGGACAGAACTCCAATGCCTGTGCTGTCCTCTGGCGAGACACCATTCTGAAAGTCACAAATTCCCTAACGTAGTCACATGTTTCAGTTTGTAGAGATCAGTGCGGTGCAAAATTTTTTGAGACTGTAAATTCCACCATGCCTCACACTCCATTTCAACCTATGACGCAGCATGTGAAAGTTACTGTATTTGAACGGGTTGCTCCTGTTACTGAAATATCAGATCTGAAGATGTTTCTAGATGAACCGAACCCGTTCATATGAATAAACATTTTGCAATCAACACGGATTATAAGGGCCGGCCGCGGTGGCCATGCGGTTCTGGGCGCGTCAGTCCGGAACCGCGTGACTGCTACGGTCGCAGGTTCGAATCCTGCCTCGGGCGTGGATGTGTGTGATGTCCTTAAGTTAGGTTTAACTAGTTCTGAGTTCTAGGGGACTAATGACCTAAGATGTTAAGTCCCATAGTGCTCAGAGCCATTTTCGGATTATAAGTAACATTGTAATGATTTTGGGGTTATTGCTGTACACCTTGTCTTCATTATAGCCACACGAAAAGAAGTCGCATGTGTTCGGATCCGGAGAATATAGCGGCCAATCGCGGTCCATGCCAGTGGCGGGTAACACAGAGCCAGAATGCGGTCTGAAAAGTGCTCCTCGAGGACATCAAACACTCTCCTGCTTCGATGGGGTCGAGCTCCGTCGTGCACGAACCAATCTGGTCGGAATCTGGGTTACTTTGGATTGTAGGGATCAAATCATCCTCCAAAACCTTCACGCGCCGTTTGGTAGTCACCGTGCCATCACGGAATATTGCACCGATTATTCGGTGACTGGACACTGAAAACCACAGTGTCACCCGTTGAGGCTAAAGAGACTACTCCATAGCGAAATGCGAATTCTCGGTCCGCCAGATGAGCCAGTTTTGCTTGTTGACGAACCCATCGAAATGACAGTGGGCTTCGTCGCTAAACCAGTGTGGAGGCTGTATTGAATATGTTGTAGCTTGTGACCATATTCTAATAAACGTGCCACAACCATATTTATCATGGGATTGATCGTTGGTCCCCTTTATATTCAACGCAGCGCATTCTGACCACTTACAGCGCCGTATTTTCCCTGGTGGCAGAAACAGGAATTATTACTTTACCAGCATACTCTGCCAGCACACCGATCAATGTACGATGTTTCAGCGTCCTGCGATGTATGCAGCACGCACTGGCCATTAAAATTGCTACACCACGAAGATGACGTGCAACAGACGCGAAATTTAACCGACAGGAAGAAGATGCTGTGATATGCAAATGATTAGCTTTTCAGAGCAGTCGCACAAGATTGACGCCGGTGGCGACACCTACAACGTGCTGACATGAGGGAAGTTTCCAACCAATTTCTCATACGCAAACAGCAGATGACCGGCGTAGCCTGGTGAAACGTTGTTGTGATGCCTCGTATAAGGAGGAGAAATGTGCACCATCACTTCCGACTTTGATAAAGGTCGCATTGTAGCCTATCACGATTGTGGTTTGTCGCATCGCGACATTGCTGCTCGTGTTGGTCAAGGTCCAATGATGAATAGCAGAATATGGAATCGGTGGGTTCAGGAGGGTAATACGGAACGCCTTGCTGGACCCCAACGGTCTCGTATCATTAGCAGTCGAGATAACAGGCATCTCATCCGCATGGCTGTAACGGATCGTGTAGCCACGTCTCGATCCCTGAGTCAACAGATGGGGACGTTTGCAAGACGACAACCATCTGCACGAACAGTTCGACGACGTTTGTAGCAGCATGCACTATCAGTTCGGAGAGCAAGGCTGCGGTTACCCTTGACGCTGCATCACAGAGCGCCTGCGATGGTGTACTCAACGACGAACCTGGGTGCACGAATGGCAAAACGTCATTTTTTCGGATGAATCCAGGTTCTGTTTACAGTATCATAATTGTCGCATCCGTGTTTGGCGACATCGCGGTGAACGCTCATTGGAAGCGTGTATTCGTCATCGCCATACTGGCGTATCACTCGGAGTGATGGTATGGGGTGCTATTGGTTACACGTCTCGGTGACCTCTTGTTCGCACTGACGGCACTTTGAACAGTGGACGTTACACTTCAGATGTGTTACGACCCGTGGCTCTACCCTTCGTTCGATCCCTGTGAAACCCTACATTTCAGCAGAATAATGCACGACCGCATGTTACAAGTACTATACGGGCCTTTCTGGATGCAGAAAATGTTCGACTGCTGCCCTGGCCAGCACATTCTCCAGATCTCTCACCAATTGAAAACGTCTGGTCAATGGTGGCCGAGCAACTGGCTCGTCACAATATGCCAGTCACTAACTCTTGTTGAACTGTGATATCGTGTTGAAGCTGCATGTGCAGCTGTACCTGTACGCGCCATCCAAGCTCTGTTTGACTCAATGCCCAGGCGTATCAAGGCCGTTATTATGGCCAGAGGTGGTTGTTCTGGGTACTGATTTCTCAGGATCTATGCACCCAATGCGTGAAAATGTAATCACATGTCAGTTCTAGTATAATATACACTCTTGGAAATTGAAATAAGAACACCGTGAATTCACTTTCCCAGGAAGGGGAAACTTTATTGACACATTCCTGGGGTCAGATACATCACATGATCACACTGACAGAACCGCAGGCACATAGACACAGGCAACAGAGCATGCACAATGTCGGCACTAGTACAGTGTATATCCAACTTTCGCAGCAAGGCAGGCTGCTATTCTCCCATGGAGACGATCGTAGAGATGCTGGATGTAGTCCTGTGGAACGGCTTGTATTGCCATTTCCACCTGGCGCCTCAGTTGGACCAGCGTTCGTGCTGGACGTGCAGACCGCGTGAGACGACGCTTCATCCAGTCCCAAACATGCTCAATGGGGGACAGATCCGGAGATCTTGCTGCCCAGGGTAGTTGAATTACACCTTCTAGAGCACGTTGGGTGGCACGGGATACATGCGGACGTGCATTGTCCTGTTGGAACAGCAAGTTCCCTTGCCGGTCTAGGAATGGTAGAACGATGGGTTCGATGACGGTTTGGATGTACCGTGCACTATTCAGTGTCCCCTCGACGATCACCAGTGGTGTACGGCCAGTGTAGGAGATCGCTCCCCACACCATGATGTCGGGTGTTGGCCCTGTGTGCCTCGGTCGTATGCAGTCCTGATTGTGGCGCTCACCTGCACGGCGCCAAACACGCATACGACCATCATTGGCACCAAGGCAGAAGCGACTCTCATCGCTGAAGACGACACGTCTCCATTCGTCCCTCCATTCACGCCTGTCGCGACACTACTGGAGGCGGGCTGCACGATGTTGGGGCGTGAGCGGAAGACGGCCTAACGGTGTGCGGGACCGTAGCCAAGCTTCATGGAGACGGTTGCGAATGGTCCTCGCCGATACCCCAGGAGCAACAGTGTCCCTAATTTGCTGGGAAGTGGCGGTGCGGTCCCCTACGGCACTGCGTAGGATCCTACGGTCTTGGCGTGCATCCGTGCGTCGCTGCGGTCCGGTCCCAGGTCGACGGGCACGTGCACCTTCCGCCGACCACTGGCGACAACATCGATGTACTGTGGAGACCTCACGCCCCACGTGTTGAGCAATTCGGCGGTACGTCCACCCGGCCTCCCGCATGCCCACTATACGCCCTCGCTCAAAGTCCGTCAACTGCACATACGGTTCACGTCCACGCTGTCGCGGCATGCTAGCAGTGTTAAAGACTGCGATGGAGCTCCGTATGCCACGGCAAACTGGCTGACACTGACGGCGGCGGTGCACAAATGCTGCGCAGCTAGCGCCATTCGACGGCCAACACCGCGGGTCCTGGTGTGTCCGCTGTGCCGTGCGTGTGATCATTGCTTGTACAGCCCTCTCGCAGTGTCCGGAGCAAGTATGGTGGGTCTGACACACCGGTGTCAATGTGTTCTTTTTTCCATTTCCAGGAGTGTATATGTCCAATGAATACCCGTTTATCATCTGCATTTCTTATAGGTGTGAGAAATTTAATGGCCAGTAGTGTAATTATAACCACCTACTCGTGCGAAGCCTGCCCGGGTCTCCAATGCAAAATTTCGTTTTTTTCTCTAGCCTGCTAGTCACCATAAGTGAGACAGAGGAAGAAGATACGGTAGCTAGGAACAGGTCGTGCGCCTCTGGCAGTGCGCAGCGGTGGTCGGGCGTAAGTAGGTGGCTGCGTCGCGAGGAGAAAAGGGTGGGGGAGACTGCTGCATAGCTCAGGACAGGAAGTCCGCCACCTGGCGTCGGGTGCGGAAGTGAGCGGCGACAAACTCCTTAACGCAGTTTGCCGAGTTGGAACGGGCATTCGGCGCGCCGGCTGCCGGCTGCGGTGCGGCGCTGTTTCCGAATCCCGTAACAAAGCCGGTCGGCCGCGGAGAGCCGTGAAGGGCCGCTCAATCCGTGGCTGCAGGTACCGATCAGCCGATGCTCTTCTGCATGCGGTTGTCGTCTGTGCCTCGGAATCAGTGCATCACAAGGGCAAGGAACCTGTTTACGAGAGAAAACATACAGCGTTGCCTGACAAACACGGTGAGACGGTACTGCGTGTCCTGATTCGTGCGGCAGCCGATAGCGAGCCAGTGAAGGACAAGCTTCGCCTACAAAAAACAACAGTGTAACATAATCGTACTCGGATATTGTTGGTTCTTTGTTGATTCAACCACTGTGACCTACAACTAGATTTATACTCCGAAAGCCATCCAACAGTGTGTGGCGGATGGCGCTTTACGTGCCACTGTCATTACCTCCCTTTCCTGTTCCAGTCGCGTATGGTTCGCGGGAAGAACAACTGCTGGAAATGCTCTCTAATTTTACATTCGTGATCTCCTCGGGAGGTGTAAGTAGGGGAAGCAATATATTAGATACCTCATCCAGAAACGCACCCTCTCGAAAGCTGAGCAGCGAGCTACTCTGCGATGCAAAGAGCATCTCTTGCAGAGCCTACCACTTGAGTTTGCTGAACATCTCCGTAACGCTATCACGCTTACCAAATAACACTGTGACGAAACGCGCCGGTCTTCTTTGGATCTTCTCTATCTAATCTGTCAACCTGAGCTGGTACGGATCCCACACTGATGAGCAATACTCAAGTATAGGTCGAACAAGTGTTTTGTAAGCCACCTCCTTTTTTGATGGACTACTTTTTCCAAGGACTCTCCCAATGAATCTCAACCTGGCACACGCCTTACCAACAATTAATTTTATATGATTATTCCACTTCAAATCGTTCCGTTCGCATACTCCCAGATATTTTACAGAAGTAACTGCTACCAGTGTTTGTTCCGCTATTATACAATCATACAATAAAGGCTCCTTCTTTCCATGTATTCGCAATACATTACATTTGTCTATGTTAAGGGTCAGTTGCCACTCCCTGCACCAAGTACGTATCCGCTGCAGATCTTCCTGCATTTCCCTGCAATTTTCTAATGCTGCAACTTCTCTGTATACTGCAGAATCATCCGTGAAAAGCGGCATGCAATTTCCGACACTATCCACTAGGTCATTCATATATATTGTGAAAAGCAGTGGTCCCATAACACTCCCCTCTGGCACGCCAGAGGTTACTTTAACGTCTGTAGACGTCTCTCCATTGAGAACAACATGGTGTTATGTTTGCTAAAAACTCTTCAATCCAGCCACACAGCTGGTCTGATATTCCGTAGGCTCTTAGTTTGTTTATCAGGCGACGGTGTGGAACTGTATCGAACGCCTTCCGGAAGTCAAGGAAAATGGTATCTACCTGGGAGCGTGTATGTAATGTTTTCTCGGTCTCATGAACAAATCCGGAATCCGTTTTGATTCCTACAGATTAGATTCTTGATTTCCAGAAATGATATGATACGCGAGCAAAAAACATGTTCTAAAATTCTACAACAGTTCGATGTCAGAGATATAGGCCGATAGTTTTGCGCATCTGCTCGACGACCCTTCTTGAAAACTGGCACTACCTGTGCTCTTTTCCAGTCATTTGGAACCTTCCGTTACTCTAGAGACTTGCGGTCCACGGCTGTTACAAAGGGGGCAAGTGAATCCTTCTTACGTGCTCTATTACAACGAGTAATATGCCATTCGCCGGTTTACTTAATTACATCCGGCCTTGTACATAAAAAACAGTTATTCCGAACATTGAATACTTTATATAGTGGTTAATGCCTCAAATTTAGTTCATAGTCTGATATGCAGTCGGTGATTAAAATTCATACATTTGAAAATGGTTCTGAGATATACCAGACTTTTAAAACGAGTTGAAGCAATCCACTTTTGCTAGCTGTTCAGTTTCCACCTTTCCCTGTTACACTTTGCAGTAGTTCGTGTCTCTGCCTGTTAATGATGCTATTTTTGTGCACAATGCAAGGAGAGGTGGGCTACAAGTAGTGTGGCAACTGTCGGCATAGGAAAGCTGGACAAGTGCAGAAATGGTCAGTGAACACAGCAAACAGTACTTATACTTCTCCAAACGTACGAAGACCCATTACAAATGATGAAAGAAGAAACAGAGTCACGATGACAACTAGGACGAGTACAAACTATGGTGTTGGAACCGCGTATAGATGGTATCTGCTTGGCTTCACAAGGCGATTTGGCTCCGAGCGCAAGTGGGCAGAGTGGCTCTGTAACACAGCGGCAGAGGGCGCTCGTGGAACAGAGATGGAGCGAATGTGGCTCAGCTGGCACGCTTCACTGGGTCCACCGGATCCCTCACGACAGCTATCGGCACTGAACGAAAACTTGTTTTCCACTGCCACATAGGCAACGCCAATGGGGAGGTGTCAGTACATGATACCACATATTCCAGTAACAGCTGGTCCACAGTTTCTTTGGCTGCAGTGCCTAGATAATTGGCATCGTTAGTTACTCTGGGTCGATATTAGTAAGTTACCAATATGGTGCGCAGATGGCATGCTTGTGAAGTTGGAAGAATTGACCATTTATGCGTGACCATTTGCCATTAACGCTCTGTAATAATTTCGTTTGTTACCTGTTGTCATTCTTTCGCCCATTCTTTCACAGCTGCTTTTCATTTCTGCAGGCATTATAATGTGACCGTAATTTAAGCGTTGATTTCCGGTATAGCTTCGAAAGAAGTCTATAAATTGTTATTCTGTTCCTGCAGAATTAATCTGGCAGATGCCTGTTACAGGCATCTGCTCTTATAACCATGCATCCCATGTTCAGTCTCCGACTCGACAATGCGTGAATTGCCGTGTTCATCACGGTTCTTCGCTGCAGAGGACAGGCACTAATATGGCAATTGACAAGGCAACTACTTCGCGGATGCTACCCATATTTTTGTTACGTTCATTAAGCTGGCTATCTAGTTTCTTATTTTATGACTTGACGTCTTAGCATCTTTTTAGTGACACTATAAACTGCAGACTGTTCGAAATATTTGTACCACATTCTGACAAGAGGGAGAACTCAGCACAAAAAAATCTTGTACATAGTTAATAAGATATTGCCCAGTACAGGTTGTAACCTCTCCACAATAATTTAAAATCATTAATATTAATAAATATCGTCATTCAGTGTAACCTGCCCTGCTGGTAAGACCGACTGTTATTAAACGTACGCTGAAAATTGTGCTCATTACTTTTACGTCTGTCATGATAGTCATTGCTATAAGGCGCGTTGCGATAGGAGTTGAAATGATGTGTTTTCTGTACGTACTGATTTCCTTGTTGCGGTGCGTTACTATTTGGTGGAGCCGACGCTATACGTGTAGGCGGCGAAACATTAAAGCTTGGTTGACCTTGCACATTACATTGTTGGTTAGGAATGCTAACCGGTTGGTTTTGTTGCTGTTGTGGGGAAAAACCTCTATTGTTACCAAAATGTCTTTGCTGTTGCTGATGATTTTGACGATACTGTTAATTAAAATTTTGGCTGTTATTAAAATTACACTGGTAGTTCTTGTCATTTCTTGAGTGTCTAATGAAAACTGTCACTTTCAGGTAAAACTTGTCATATCAGGTTTTCTTTACTCATTCTTAATCATAGATATATCGATAGTTGAAGAGCTGTTTTGATAGATATAAAGGATAGTAAAAGAGAAGGCAGCAGTGCAGAAAACTAAAGATGAAACAGCACTACTATGGCTCGGGGCCCTGTGCACGGCTACGGCACATATTCATCGAAGAGTAATGAATCCCCTGAGGTCATTTTCACACTGCAAATAAATTTTAGTTTCTGCGTTACAGGCAATGCCGGTGAAAATTCAAAACCAAGTTGTTGTATCCAATCCAATTCTAGTTTCTGCATTACAGGCCAAGCTGGTGAAAATACGAAAGCAAATTGTCGTATCCAGTCCAAAGCGTGACTCTGTGTTCTGTCATTATTAAGTACCTTAATTTTTTTCACGGTTAGAAAGTGCTTATAATCAAAGTTGTCTTCTCTGAATGTCTGAACTGGTTCAGGATTGTATGATAATCCATTTGTCTGTGACTGTTCGAAATCTAAGTCAAGTACTCTCTGTAAATTACCTAAATTACACTGGCTGTGTGAGTGCGAGAAATGTTGCGAATGTGGCGTATGCTGTGCCGTGTTAGAGGCTGAAATATTTTTCATCTCCGTCAATTCGTGCTATAAAGTTGACAATTTTCTACGTAATGTATTATTGGACGAACCTATCTCACTGATCGTCTGCTGTAAATTTTGGAATTCGGGTGTTTGATTAAACGAAACAGGTGACGTATCGTCTGATTTGGTGTCATTATTACTTTCGATAACGTCAATACCACTGGCCAGTTCATCATATTTCTCAGACAGTACTTTTACCTGATCATCGTTTTTAGTATCACAAACATTAATTTGTTTTTGTATTTTACGTGTGGTTTTGTTCAATTTTTTAACGTCTGCTTTGATGGCATCGGGCTCCTGTATTAGTTCCAACTTTTCAAGTCTGTTGGTCATTGTCTGAAAGTCTAATGTGTGTATGTCTGTTTTTGTTTTAAGATCGGAGATTTCATCATGCAATTCGGTGTTCAACTGTTTGTTTTCGTCCGATACTGTAGCAATATTGTTCTCTACGTATGTTTTTGCTTATCTTCCTGTCTCTCTGCAGTAATTGTTTCCATGACTTGTTGCTTTACTTTATTCTGTTTCTGTATAAATTTACTGTAACGCGTTTCACTGTTTTGTAGGTGGTGATTAAAACGTTCGTCAATTTGACTGTTTTGTTGTTCAAATTTCGTATCTATTTTCGCATCCAGTGTGCGTGAAAGTTCTGCTGACATTAATTTAAACTCGTCGCGTAACTGTGTTGCGTTTTCAGAACATTGTTTAGCGACTGCACTAATTTCATCTCCAAGTAATTCCGTTGTGGCTGCATGTGTATTACTTAATTCTTGTGCAACACATGTAATTTCTTTACTACTGTTCCTAGCACAAGCCTTAATTTCCTCACGTAATTGTTCTTTAGTACCGTGACATTGCATGGCAACGGCTGTAATCTGTTCACTAAGTTGTTTTTTCTGTTCACTTAGGTTGTCTGTTTGGAATTGTTGTCTAGTTTTTCATTAAGTTGTTTGTACGATTGATTAATTTGTAGCAATAATGCCATAACTTGATCCATGCCAATATTACCTACTCTATTCTCTGTGCTGTGTGATGATGTATCTGCATTTGTCGCGTTTTGTGTAACCATTTGGTCATTTTCTGATTCTTGAAAAAGTTCGCCAATTGGATGTGCACTGTTGGTCACTACACCGGAATCAAATAAATCTGACGTATTCTGACTACATTGTTCATCTTCGTGAGAAAAATTTATCTGTTCACAATTCAAATTTTGCAAACCGGGTGTGTCAAACGGGGCAGCGTTCATTGTATCGGAACGTGCCGCGTCATCAATTTTTAAATTTACTGCGGACATAATTGAATTCGTTTGCCCATCATTAGAATTAAAATCATTACTAGTGATCGGCAGGCACTGATTATCTGTAAGTAGAGGATTATCACTATTACACTGAGTGTCGCAAGAATTATCGGTCAAATTATTAGAGTCGCCTATTTCACTCATTGCACATCACGATGTACTGTTAACAGTTTTTCGCGGCATTTTCACTAATCAAAATTAAGCACAAAATGAAACAAAGACAAAGCAAAAATGGAACAAACACAATTACAACAAAGAGCAATAAATTGCCGATGATCTGTGAAAGAAAGAGTGACAAGTTAGTAAAAGCGTTGCGCCAGATGCAAACTACATTTAAGTAAATAAGAGCAGATATATGACTACTTCTCAGAAATTCACAAAGAAATACGATCCTGGCCGGTTGTCGCCAAGTGTAACCTCCCCACAATAATTTAAAATCATTAATATTAATAAATATCGTCATTCATTGTAACCTGCTCACAAAATTCTTTCTGATTTAATCCAAGCTCAAATTTCATTCACATTTAGCGTAACCTCAAAACAGAAAAATTCCTAAACCTCTCAACAGTAAAAATTATAATTATGTCGCTCATATTCAGTGTAACGTCCCAATAAAAAATGAATTCAGTAACCTGGTAACAAAACAATGTAACTAACCTCTCAATTAAATTATCGCTCACTTATGACTTTTCAATAATTCACTGTGAATTTAACCTGGTAAATTTTGGGCGACAGCAGTGCTGCGTCATGGCCCTGAAATATCATTCTGAATAGAAAGAGGAAAAATTCTTACCTCAATGAAGTCGCCGGATATATCTGCTCCTACAATAAATTTTCCGGCACAGCTCTGTGCAATGCTGGTCGACCTATCTCTCGTTTATGAAAGGAAGCAACTGATTTTTCTATTGCAATAATCGGGATGATCATAGATGGGAGAAATTAGTAAATTCTTTAAATTGAAATGAATGGTTGTTAAAAGTTACTTTTTATGAGGAAGATTATTATTATTACGAGAGTTTTAAAACATTTACATGCGACGTGAGATAACATTACTACATATGCGCGAGGCTGCTTTTTACCTTACACAATAATACTCAGGCTCAGACATAGCTGCACCGCGACCGGGCCAGCCAACACGATACACCATACCAGATCAGAGCAGACTCCAGACTAGCAACAACTTACTGCTACAGCTACACAGTTCCTACTGCAGTCAACACTGCTCTCTGGTCAGAGATTTTCTTATACCTTGCATATCGCAGGCAGCGCATGAGCAATACATCGAAATTACATCTGCTGGGACCTCTTACAAGGTCTTAAGAAGGAAACGGTCCTATACACATAGTTAGTAAACGAATACTTCTTGTGATACAGAACATTCTGTCTGGTGGCGGCCATCTTTTTGGTGACACTTCAGTAGGTGCTCAATCTGATTTTACACATTCCTCAGCCCTCGTCTCAAAGACCTGCTAACTCGTGCGAATACGCCAGACCAGCCTGGGATTTAGATACTTTTGTGGAATACACGCTCGTGTGACGTGTGTACGCTTTCAGTGGGTGTGGAATACTCCAGAATCTTCCGAAATCCCTCTAGCTACATAACTGCAGTATTGAGGTCACGTGACCGGCGCGACCATGCTACTGGATCTACTCGGCCGGAGTATCCCTCTTGATAGGGGAGAATCCTGATCGCCGTACGTGACACTTACCTGTCAATTAACTATGTTGCCTAAGCCACACCAGAAAGTCATGTCCGTCATTCACCGTGTGGAATAATAAGACTCCATTCCGCTCTTTGCGCAGTTCTCACTCATATTGTTAGCCAATCAACAGATTGTTGTAACACTTAGAAACCGCATTTTTTGCAAACATTAAGTTTTTAAAATGGAGAAATGCTTATTGACGTAATAGCTTAGTACCTATCAACTACGCTGGTTGAATGGTACCAACAGGTGTGGATGTGGGAATTTTTCAGAAAACGATATCTCGTAAACGGCCACCGTTTGAATCCTGCAACAAACACCACTGACAATCTTGTATACTCTATCTTTAGTTCATTAACGTCAATAGGAATTGTTCAATTTCAAAAGGGTACGTTTCAACAAAAAAAATTCACTTTCTAAATGCTATTACAGTCTTTTTATGGACTAACAATACGAGCCCCGTCTGTGAAAACCGCACATCAACAGCACTTACACAACTTTGGGGCGCAGGTTTTAGGTGCTACAATTTGTAAATGTGAACTTGATAACATAAGAAATTAGTAACTTAACAACAATAAAATTATGTCCAAATCGTACACTGAATCAATAGACTCGTTTCACATCAGCTTCGTCCGTCCGAAATAAGGCTCCATGCCCTATTCAATTTTCTTTCGCTGGTCACCTCAGAAGAAACATTCTTCTAGCTCAATTACATAGCTTGGGAAAAGTACTATTGTTAAGCTTTCACCTCTCAAGCGGATCATCGCTGTCAACCGATATCCATTAGGGTTAAACACAAGTCAACCTCCTCGGCAGACTGATTATGACTCGGCCCTCAGTCAAGTCACTCGCAAAACAGACGAGCTTGCACAGTGCCTTGTTAGCCACCTAGGTCCATCGCTCTTGGGATCTGCGGCACACTGCCTTACCGTCAGCTCTTACCAACATAAGTCGTAACTTACCTGACGAGGCCACTGTTTTCCAGTCGTCTATTGTCCAACCGGTTCAATCACGAGCCCAGGAAAGGCACTGCAGGCGATGTTGTGCTGCTTGCAAAGACACTCCCGTCGGTCGTCTGCTGCCGTAGCCCATTAACGCGAGATGTCGCCGCACTGTCGTAACGGATACATTTGTTTTACGTCCCTGAATGATTTCTGCGGTTATTTCACGCACTGTTGCTTGTCTGTTAGCACTGACATCTCAACACGAACGCCGCTGCTGTCGGTCGTTAAGTGAAGACCGTCGGCAACTGCGTTGTCAGTGGTTCAGTGGTAATGCGTGAAATTTGGTGTTATCGGCACACTCTTGGCACTGTACATTTCGAAATATTGAATGCCCTAACGATTTCCATAGTGCATTGTTCCATGTGTCTAGCTCTAACTACTATGCCGCGGTCAAAGACTGTTAATTTCCGTCGCGCAGCCGTAATCACGTCCGAAACCTTTCTCCATGAATCACCTGAGTAAAAATGACAGCTCCACCAATGCACTGCCCATTGATACCTTGTGTACGCGATACTAGCGCGATCTGTATATGTGCATATCGCTATTCCACGACTTTTGTCATGTCAGTGTACGAACGTTAGTTAGACGAACACAGTACTTTCAAAATCGGGTCATGTAGCGAAGGATTTTCTGTTAGCAGACGAATCCCCACATTTCTCATTACGTAATATCCCCCCCCCCTCTCTCTCTCTCTCTCTCTCTCACACACACACACACACACACACACACACACACTCATGTGTGCACATACGTCCACAGTGGTGTTGGCAGAATTGCGTGCTTTTCTCCTACAGACAGTTTTTGCATCGCACACACTAACTGAGTTTTTCTGTTTCAGGTGAGTGCCGAACAATATATCTGAATCAACGGTGGCAGTCCTAGAAGTGGTAAGCTAAAGCTTCACTGCAAATATTTTACCAAGTGTGTTAACTAGTTAGCCGGCCGGAGTGGCCGTGCGGTTCTAGGCGCTTCAGTCCGGGACCGCGTTGCTGCTACGGTTGCAGGTTCGAATCCTGCCTCGGGCATGGATGTGTGTGATGTCCTTAGGTCATTTAGATTTAAGTAGTTCTACGTTCTAGGGGACTGATAGCCTGAGTAGTTGAGTCCCATAGTGCTCAGAGCCATTTGGAGCATTTGTTAACTAGTTAAAAGAACATGTCACATTATAATACAAAATATCACGAAACTGGAACACATATAAAGTGTCTGTCTGATTTCGGGATCGTCTATTGTTTCATAAGGCATATAAGTCTACATTCCCCATCTCTCTCTCTCTCTCTCTCTCTCTCTCTCTCTCTCTCTCTCTCTCTCTCTCTCTCGATTGAGGCCGTTCTCCTATCTGGAAGTAGAATCATAGCTCACTCCAGACCATTCATGCAGGTGTTATCTTCAATGAAGTGAAGTGTAGGCGGTTAACGTCAACCACACGGTCGTGTGTTTGCAACACTTAATGATTCGTGGCATCCAGCATGTCGGTCTGTCGTAGTGATATTGTGAAAGGGTCTCACACAAATGAAAGTATCATAGAAGTACTTGGACCCTTGAAGGTTCAACAACTCAACGACCACCGCGTAGACATTGTGGAGAATGGCTTCAAAACTCTCCAGAT
Organism: Schistocerca nitens; assembly: GCF_023898315.1. Taxonomy (NCBI): domain Eukaryota; kingdom Metazoa; phylum Arthropoda; class Insecta; order Orthoptera; family Acrididae; genus Schistocerca; species Schistocerca nitens. The sequence continues at coordinate 648,841,340 of NC_064619.1, read as the reverse complement.
TCTAATTCCACGGAGCGTTCATTGAAAGCTATGGCACGGCCTATATATCATATTGTGCGTTCCATTCGCCTCCTTACAACAGTTTTACATGTAATTGCTCCTTCACAGAAATGCATCATATCCCAGTATAGTATTTGTTGTTCGGTCTCCTGTAAGATTACTGAATTATGATAACACAAAATATGCACTATTTCTAAGCTAAATATTCCACAGTAATGGAAAGAAATATTGGTGCACTACGTACAGAATGTGTTAGATGGGGGTAGGTGAAATTGGTATGGTACTATTTCCCCGTTGTAAGTATTCGCCGAGTAGTTTTATCAAAGACGTTTTGAGGGATGAACATATCTGAAGGCGGTCACTGACTGATCCAAACTAATTGATGATAATTTATTTCATGCAGTGGAGATCGTCGAAATAAATTGTTTTTAAAGAAAAACAATGTTGAGAAATTTCTTATAATTTCTTCGAAGGGTATACAAAGACCAACTTTCGTCTTACATACTACCTGCGTTACGTTTATTGCTTGATACGCGAAATGATTAACTAGATCATGTTTTAATACGACTGTTTTTATTGGAAGTAGCCGTGGGCTGGCAGGGGAAGGAATTTCGCTAAACACAACGGGAGTAATCTGCACGTTACGACAGTGTGTGATATTAATTTCACTTATGAGGATTACAACTAAAGGATGATGGTGGGTTGCTAATTAAGCATGGAAGTGAGACTACCTTATGTAATAATTAACAAAATTACATGAGAAAAACAATTAAAGATGAAAATAGTTATGTGGAGAAACGAAAAGTTGATAATACAAATAATAAGAAAAATTAAACGAGAAAAAATAATTAGAGATAAAAAAAATAGTTATGTAGAGAAATTTGATAATACATTAGTTAAGATATGATTGACACTGTAAACAATATAAACATACAGGTTTAGTGGCTGCAAGATTAGACATGATTTAGCTTCTAAAGCACAGGCTTTCGAGTTCATTAACACTGCAAATTGTTTTCTTTCCGTTTTCGGTCTTAACCATTATCCTGCAGTCATTTGTCCATACGTTCTGTAGCCCAAATTTCGAAATCGCGCTCTTAAAAATTTTTAGTCTTTCAGAGGTCAGATCCTCGCGTACTGTCAGACCCGACTTCGCGAGATTCTTCTTTGCTCTGAAGATTTCAGATCTTTTCCTATACGACATAAATTTCACTATTATAGGTCTTGGTTTTGTAGGACCTGGCGACCTACGACCCACTCTATGACTTCTGTCAATGTCACTCAGAGTCACCTGCACGCCTAGCTTTTCTTGGACAAGGTTTATCACAAGTTCATCTGTGTTGTCTCTGCTGCTCTCTGGAACGCCGAAACAGTCTGAGATTATTGCGTCTCTGATACTGTTCGAGCTCGTCCGTCTTCTCGATCAATTTCTGTTCGAGCAGTCGTACTTTCTCCTCACTTGCTTTTAACGATGTGTCCAGTGCACGGATCTCGCTCGCATTCGCCTCCAGAGTTTTCTGTATTTTGTCCGTCACTGCTGCAGTGACGGCATCAGTTATGGTTTGAACAACGAGCCCGAGCGTCTCCTTAGCCCGCAGCGCGGCACTCACCTCAGCCTTCACGAGTGCGGCGATGTCAGCGATGCCGGGCGGAGCGGCCGCAGCTCCCGGTGTGGACTCCACGCCTGCGCTGTCGCCGGCCTGGCCGTTGGCTGCACTGCGCGTTGTTCGGCGATTTTCCATTTTAAGTGCGATTCCGTGTAATTGGTGCTCAGTATGTGATGTAAAATACGACACTCGGCAGTGGATATACGGCTTTAGTATATGTAGACTAGCCTAATTGCTTAAAACACCTCCAGATTTCACGTAAACTTGCGGGCCAGGCTAACGCACGTCACTCATTCGCCGCCATGTTGTTGGAAGTTTCTGATGTGTGTGTGTAGCGGTCATTAATACTTAAAAGATCGTTTCAATGATTCTATCGTTGTCCGTTTATGAGCTGCTAAGCAACGTATCAACAAGCTGACTACGCAGTCATTAATATTTGTCGTATCCCGACAGTAAATCGCTTCTCCTTGCTTTAAGCATCACGACGATTATTATGCCGCTCATATAAGTCTTTGATAGTTATACTCAAGCTAGTGTCCGTAAATTGCTGTTAATTTTACTGAATCACACACGCGACGATAACGCCCGATATCCAGCCACGTATCTTAAACTCCGCACCGATATTTTAGAATTCGCGCGCGATTTGTTTGCACCAAAGTCGGGCCGTGGTTCCCTAGAATAATTTTTAAATCAACTGCGGGTTGTAAATTAACAATTCTATACCCGTTCAGGAAAGTTACAGCAGATCCGCACATGACGGCTACTTGATTGCGCACTCAAACAACACAGAAGTTTTTTTTTGTTCTTACAAAGAGAAAACATAACATGCGTAATGCAACAAGGTGATTTGCTATGACAAAACATATTTATATATATATATCTCATTAAAACTCATTACCTATTAAATGTTGTACATAATTAAATTCTTTAATCTGTAAAAAATCAATAAAATTTAGAAATGAATGACATGTATTAATAAAAATCTCAAGTTGATATGACGTCATGGATCACTACTGGTTTAGACTCCCCTACACTCACGTGACGCAAAGTAGATCCGACTATATAGGACATACTCATGTAATGTTACAAGCTGCAACGGGATGTTACGCGGAATCAGAGGCGACGAGTGCTGGACTGGGATTCGAACCTGTGATCTCCCGCTGCGTTTACCATTGCACCAGCCGGGACGTAGTATTAGTTGCGCGGACTATCTCGTCACGCCTCACAGGCGACGCACATTCCCAACGAGCGCCACCTATCCACAGCCCCAGTCATTTCCTCCAGGATCGCTACTCTGAGATTCCCGCAGAAAGTCTGACTTACTTGTGCATCCGCACTGAAAAAGGTGGATCAATTGCCCATCTAGGCGAATCAATTATATGAATGAATGCAATTATATGAATTCTTTCGGACCTGAAAAAGATGGATCCATTGATCATCTACGCGAATCAGTTATATGCATGCATGGTGTACTGCTTGTTATTCACTCGTGATACTCGCGCCTGTTTCGCACCCGTAACATGATTTTTGACTTCGTTAAATTTTGCCATTTAGGCGCGATCGTGGTCACATGTCATTCTCTCTTCCGTCCCTCCGTAACCACCGCCACCTTCCCACTCTTCCAGACTGCGACACTTGGCAGTTTCAAACTGATGTCCTTTCGACTACGTGCCTCGACTGCGTGTCACGCTCTAATCACGTGAACATCACGCAAGCGTTGACAGTAGAAAAAAATAGTTCCTGAGATGTTAGTCAGACGACTACAATACTACAATACTTTCCTGGACGATCCCGTTCTTCGACATACTTCTACAACCGAAGAATGAAATCCAAGGGGTACTGAGTTCAGGGGCAATTTTAGATATTAATTTTCGTACTAAAAATGTTAAAAAATCGTGTTAAAAATGCGAAATGATTTCTGAAGTATCCGAGAACGTCTTCACCTCAAAATGTGCTTATTTAATTGAAAATATGTTTCTTCGAGACTAAATCGTTTTACACTAAGTTGACAAAAGTCTGGGGTATCTCGTAATATCGTGACGATCTCCTTTTGCCCGGAGTAGTGCAGCAACTCGACGTGGCATGGACTGAACAAGTCTTTGGAAGTTCCTTGCGGAAATATTGAGCCATTGCGAAAGTGTTGCCGGTGCAGGATAGTCTGGGGTATCTCGTAATATCGTGACGATCTCCTTTTGCCCGGAGTAGTGCAGCAACTCGACGTGGCATGGACTGAACAAGTCTTTGGAAGTTCCTTGCGGAAATATTGAGCCATTGCGAAAGTGTTGCCGGTGCAGGATTAGGTCCACGAACTGACCTCTCTGGTTCAAATGGCTCTGAGCGCTATGAGACTTAGCTTCTGAGGTCATCAGTCCCCTAGAACTTAGAACTACTTAAACCTAACTAACCTAACGACATCAAACACATCCATGCCCGAGGCAGAATTCGAACCTGCGACCCTAGTGGTCGCGCGGTTCCAGACTGTAGCGCCTAGAACCGCTTGGCCGCTCCGGCCGGCTGACCTCTCTGTTATGTGCCACATACTTTCGGTGGGAGTCACGTTGGGAAAATTGTCCAGAGCGTTCCTCAAACCAATCGCGAGAAGTTGTGGATCGGTGACATGCCGCATTGTCACCCATAAAATTTCCACCGTTGTTAGGGAAAATGTAGGCCACGAATGACTGGAAATGGTCTACAGGTAGCTGAATTTAACCATTTACATTCAGTGATCGGGTTAGTTGGCCTAGAGGACCGAGTTCGTTCCATGTAAACACAGCCCACACCATTATAGACCACCAGAAACTTGCGCTCTTTTGCTGAGAACTTGGGTCAATGGCATCGTGGGGTCGGCGCCACACTCGAACCCTGCTATCAGCTCTTACCAACTGAAATCGGGGCTGGTATGAACGCGCCATTTGTCTAGGGTCCAACGGATGTGGTGACGAGCCCAGGAGAGGCGCCACAGGCGATGCCGTGCTGTTAGCAAAGCCACTCGCGTCGCTGGTTTGTTGCCATAGCACTTTAACGTCAGATTTTGCCGCATTATCCTAACGGATACGTTAGTCGTACGTACCGCATTGATTTCTGGAGTTTATTCATGAAATGTTGCTTGTCTGTTATCACTTACAATTTCGCTGCTCTCGGTCGTTATGTGAAGGTCGTCAGACACTGCGCTATCCGTGGTGGGAGGCAATGCCAGAATTTTGGAATTCTCGGTACATTCTTGGCACTGTGGATCACGGAATATTGTATGCTCCAACGATTTCCGAAGTGTTATGTGCCATGTGCCTAGCTCCAACTATCATTCTGAGTTCAAAGTCTGTTAATTCCCGTCATGCGGTCACAACCATCACGGAAATCTTTTAAGGTACAGATGACAGCTCTGCCAATACATCGCAACTTTATACCTAGTGTAAGCGATACTACCGCCAGCTATATACGTGCATATCGCTATCCCAATGTATTTTGTCACCTCAGTATAAGTCTTGCTGGTTGCCCTGTACTCGAAACTTACTTTCATGCAAAACACTTAATGCACCCTGGGGGAACACCGCTGTCACGGGATTTGCTCGCGAGGCCCGGTGCCTTCTCTTTGGGGGCTCCACGCATTCCCTGATCATTAACACGGTCTTTCTCCCCTCCAAAAACAAAACGCGACCTTTATAATTTCTCCCCTCCGGTCTGAATAAATCCCCCTACCATTCAGGCCATAATGACCCCAATAAATTACGTCGGCAATTCGCGCGCTGATATTTAAGTACACCCAGTCCGAATGCGGGGCGGCCCATCCTGGGCCGTGCGTCCCACTCGCTCGCTCGCTCTCCCCCCCCCCCCCCCCCCCCCCGCTCTCGCGTGCGCCACTGTTCCACCCGCGGCATTGTTCGTGGCCCGTTTTGTGTACGCTGGTGCGGCGCCATTGTAGCCGCTTCTCGCTACCGCGCGATGGCAATTAATTCCGCGGAGGGCCTCCCGCTGCCTGCGATTCGGCCGAATACTTGTTACGCTATTATCGTGCTTCACTGTGTCCTGAAACTGTATTAGTTTCGTAATGCCATCACGAAATCAATTGCGGCGTTGCCTCCACGAAGTAGTTTACATATTGCCTTGTGCTCATGTACTGTTTAGCATGATTCCACGTAACTACTGTACTATGTTATGGGCGTCATCTGTTACACGATCCTTGAATATTTTCTTGCAAACTTGAGACTTATCGCCGATGTTTTCCACACGTTATCAGGCCTCAACGACTGTTTCGTCCAGTCAATAAAAAAATACCTAATTATTTGATTAATAATAAATCCAATCACACATATTCATCCAGGAGGGGAAATTAAAAATCTGATGACCGCAGTTATGGGTCGACTGCTTGAGGATTTAGTAAGTCAAAAAACTTATTATGCAAATATCCACTATAATAACTTTTCTTGGTATTTTTCGCCCATCCATATGTATCGAAGTAACAGAAGCATGGGATATTCAGATTAAAAAAAATGACGTTCCACGAAGGAACGAACTATCCGAATGGAACGAAAATCGGTAGATGTGATGCAAATGTACAGTCAAACAAATGATAACAATTTCAGAATAATTGGTTGATTTATTCTAGAGAAAGAGCTTCACAAATTGAGTAAGCCAACTCCGGCTGTTATGCAAGCAGTTATTTTGCTTGGCATTGACTGATAGAGTTGGATATCCTCCTGAGGGATATTGTGCTACATTTCTTCCAGTTGGTGCTTTAGATCGACAAAATCCCCAGCTGGTTGGAGGGCGCTGCCCGTAACACCCCAAAAGTTGTCCACTAGAGAGAGAACTGGTGAATTTGCTGGCCAAACAAGGTTTGGCTGGCATGAAGACAAGAAGTAGAATCTTTGGGCGTGTGGGGCGAGCTTTATTTTGCTGAAATGTAAACTCAGTGTGGCTTGCCATGAAGAGCAACAAAACGGGGCGAAGAATATCGCCGACGTACCGGTGTACTCTAAGGGTTCCGCGGATAACGGATAACAACCAAAGGTGTCCTGTTACAAAATGAAATGACACGCCAGACCATCATTCATAGTTGTCGGGCCGTATGGGGGGCGACAGTCAGGATATTATCCCTCCGCTTTCCGGATCGTCTCCAGACACGTCTTTGGCCTGGAATATCATTGACTGGAGGACAACTGCCTTCAGTGATGATTCCTGCTTAGAACTCAGCACCGACAGGCAGCGAAGACATGTTTGAAGACGCCGCGATCAGCGGTGAAAAAGCAACCTTATTATCGCCTGCCCTACGACGCGACATCCAGCAGTGACGGCTTGGGTGCTACCTGTTTTCATAGCAGGACCCCTTTGTTTAACACCCGCGGGAAATTTACAGCACAGCGGTACGTCGCCGATATCTGAGCCCCGTTTCGTTGCCTTCCTTCGCAAGCCGCACTGGGCTTACATTTCAGCAAGATAATGCCCGCCGCACACGACGAATGTTTCTACTGTTTATCGTCGGGGTAGGCAAACAATACCTTGGCCAGAAAGGTCACTGGTTCTCTACCGAGCGAGGTGGAGCAGTGGTTAGCACACTGAAGTCGCATTCGGGAGGACGACGGTTGAAACCCGCGTCCGGCCATCCTGATTCAGATTTTCCGTGATTTCCCTAAATCGATTCAGGCAAATGCTGGGATGGTTCATTGGAAAGGGCACAGCCCACGTTCTTCCACATCCTTCCCTAATCCGATGGGACCGATGACCTCCCTGTTTGGTCCCCTCCCCCAAATCAGTCAACCATTCAAACACTGGAACGTTTGGAGCGTTATGGGCAGGGCCCGCCAACCAGCTCGGGGTTTTGACGATCTAACGCACCAGCTGGATGGAATTTAGCCACCATATCACTCAGGAGCACATCCAACACAGGCAATCAGTGCCAAGCCTAATAAGTGCTTGCGTAAAGGCAAAAGGTGGATCAACGCATTATTTGTCACTGACCTACTAAACTTTTGAAGCTCTTTTTTTGGGATAAATCATCAAATTTTTCGAAAATTGTAATAACTTGTTTGTCTATATACGTGCACTGCATCTACCGGTTTTCATTCCGTTCGGATAATTCCTTCGAGGTGCGCCGTTTTTTTTTTTTTTTTTTTTTTTTTTCCTTCTTCTCTCGGAGTTACTAACCGTGCACAGGCAGGGTGACGACTCCAGCGAGCGACGAAATGGTGTAAATTGCCCTGAAGATGACCTCATCGTGGGTTGAACAGGGTTGGCAGCAAAATACATAATGAGATTGTGACTGTCAGTTTGAATAATTGATTAAAAGTAAATTAATCGCTGTCTATCTCCATATAACTATGTTGTCTAAAAATTGTTTGAGAAGGTCGCAAGATGGTGTACATCGTTGAAGAGTAGTGCCTTTTCGTTCAAATTTTCTTCACAGCCACGCTGTCGTGGAAGACCTTATATTCGCAGGTGTGTCCAAGTGGTGCCACTGCATAAGGGCCAACATACCAGCCAGGAAGTCTCCTCCACCCTACCACCTAAAGAACCACAGGGAGGGGCTCTGCAGCCCCCCGGTAAAACTGTCTGCAGGAACTACTTTTCACCAGTGGAGACATTCGACAGTGTCTGTAAAACTGACGGGGAGTCGCTCTCTGCCCCCATTCTGAGCCGCTTTGCCGTCGGCATTGTATGGTTTTACGGTCACTTGTAAGAATCACTGCGGAAGCTGCCGTCATCCTTGCTAGCAGGCGCTGGCCACCATAACCTAGGAGCCAGTTGTGACTGAGAGCCACATCAGAAGCAATCCTGTGGTGCGGCGATACGATGCGCACGACTATCGCGATTATCAAATCACGTCAGCGTAACAGCCTGCTCTGCGCACTGACTCCGTTCCGCACATCGATACTGCGTGGTTGAGCTCCACCAGCGTAACTTTAAATCTGAATCAGAATGACCTCTTCGATGCCAACCAGCTGGGTTCCGAAAACATCGATGACGTGAAAACCGTCTTCCGTTTTTCCCACGTGACATCCTGAAAGCCAGTTACATGTAAATCACTGACTTCTGCAAAGCACTTCACTCAGTGCCATACCAACAGCTGTCAACAAAAGTGCTATTTAATGGGATGTCAAAAAAGTTTACCACACGGTTGAGAACTGTTTTGTAGGGAGGATGCAGTATGTTACTTTGGTGGAGAGTAATTGACAGAAGTTGAAGAAACTCTAGACGTGCCCTACGGAATTGTTCAGATACTCCTCTTATTCATGTTGTACATAAATCACCTGGTAGGCAATATTAGTAGCAACCTCACGTTCTTGCAGATAATGTGGTTATAGGCTCCGTAATTAGTGAAGCAGGTGGCAGACTTCGATTCATTAGCATGATGCTGGGAAAATACAATCAGCCCTCAAAGGAAACAGATCACATGTACGCCCATCTGGCATTATTTCTCAAGCATGTAAACACCAACTAAACGCGAAAGCACTCTCAAAAAATGAAAAATGGTATTAACTGAAAAACCTAAAAAAATGGCTCCGAGCACTATGGGACTCAACAGCTATGGTCATCAGTCCCCTAGAACTTAGAACTACTTAAACCTAACTAACCTAAGGACAGCACACAACACCCAGCCATCACGAGGCAGTGAAAATCCCTGACCCCGCCGGGAATCGAACCCGGGAACCCGGGCGTGGGAAGCGAGAACGCTACCGCACGACCACGAGATGCGGGCTGAAAAACCTAGAGAAACCTTTCAACCACCTGCGTATCACCCTCGCAGGGATCTTGAAGACAAGGCTGCACTAATTACCGCAGGCAGAGTGGTGTGAAGGTGTGTAGACAGTCATTCCGCGTGCTTATACGCGATTAGACCGGGGAATAAACTCTGAATGTGATACGAGGTTATTTACTCACTGCTGTGTATTTAACAGTGGTTTGCAGACTATGTAGATGTAGAATGAACGCTCAAAAACATGGAGTGCTAGTGTGATGAAATATAAGACTAGTTAGTATCAGCATCATATTAAAAAACCGTGATCCGATATGGACTGAGTTGAAAGTTAAGAAGTGGGGACACGTGAATCTGTGAACAATTGTTTAAGGCAGCAAACTGATTTCTTATGGCCGGCCGCGGTGGTCTAGCGGTTCTAGGCGCTCAGTCAGGAACCACGCGACTGCTACGGTCGTAGGTTCGAATCCTGCCTCGGGCATGGATGTGTGTGATGTCCTTAGGTTAGTTAGGTTTAAGTAGTTCTAAGTTCTAGGGGACTTATGACCACAGATGTTGAGTCCCATAGTGCTCAGAGCCATTTTTTTGATTTCTTATGTACGTAGTTGCTGGCATTGTAGGTTCGGGTAACCCGTCGAATATGTACATGTATATCTGAAGTGAGATTATGGAAATGGAGATGGGGGCGGGGGCAACGGATGGGGCCAAGGGAGAAGAAATTCTACTAATGCATTGGAGATGGTTCAGTGTGTGCGATCACGTATTCACTCCTGATATAAAGTTCTGTAAACCTGAAATTAAAATGTGTTAAGACATCAGAGAATAGTTTCGACGATGTGAGAGAGTCGTAATTGCCGAAACTATAGTCAGAGACAGGAATATTCCGGGTGCCCCTTCGTCAATCGGATTTTCTTTGATGGTTTGGAAGACATTTGCTACCTCGCAATTGTAATGTGTAACCGGAATCAGTCCAAGCAAATACTGCTCACAAAGTCTTTCATGCGAAGCCCACTGTCGAAAAGAGGCATCAGTTCGTTTCCCAATAAGAACAAAGTGATTTTTAAAAAGCTGAATTTTAGTGCCCATTTGACGTGGCTGTTCCAGATTGGTCTATAGTCTGATATTCGTTTAATTGCTATGTATTTACACCGACAGTAAAACACGCAGAAGAGCGGTACTTCGGCAGCAACAGCACCGCCATGACCCGAGCTGATTTACCACTACACAGCAGAGATGCTCAGTCACTGCTAGATTACTGGTCATTCTTCTTCTGTTCTGTTCTGTTACTACATATCAATAAAACAAATATCGCACTAGATAGTATAGGGCCGCTCTGTCGAATGGGCACTTAAAATTCATTTGCTTTCTGTCAAATAGGAGGAAAAACAACTGTCTGTCGACCCAAATCCATAGACACAAACAAAAAAGAAAAACCCTTTCTGCCCACCCCCCGCCCTTCATATCTCTCTCTCTCTCTCTCTCTCTCTCTCTCTCTCTCTCTCTCTCTCTCAACCCCCCTCCCTCCTCCTCTGTGTCCTACCCCCCCCCCCCCACACCGCCAACACACATCCACCTACCTATCCATACACACACACACACACACACACACACACACGGGCGCATGCACGGTACACCTCTACACCTCCCTCCCAAAACGCATTTAACTTTTGTCCATTTTGTTTTCGTATCTCGCATACAGTGAGACAATGCAAGTTACAAGTGCAGTTTCGCAGTTCCACGATGAAGACAACGTGGGAACCTGTAAATCTATGTATAAACGTGTTGCACGCAGACACCAAGAAACACACAAAGAAACGCTATTTTTGTCGTAGAACAAAATAAAAAAATGGTTCAAATGGCTCTGAGCACTATGGGACTCAACTGCTGAGGTCATTAGTCCCCTAGAACTTCGAACTAGGTAAACCTAACTAACCTAAGGACATCACAAACATCCATGCCCGGGGCAGAATTCGAACCTGCAACCGTAGCGGTCTTGCGGTTCCAGACTGCAGCGCCTTTAACCGCACGGCCACTTCGGCCGGCTAGAACAAAATAATGTAAGCCACTACAGTTCAACATGCCAGCCGTAAGTTTCGATGTAAATAAGTTTTCTAGATTATTCAGTCTATGACAGCAGATGACAAACTGCGAAAGTATAACAGTGCAGGAAGCTACAGAAACCGCAGCTCGTGTTAACAGGGTATAAAAAACCTCGTATGTGAATAGCTTGAAGCTGAAATTCTGCATGTGCAGACAGTCAAAAGCAGCTTTCCCTGTTACGTGATATAAAGCAAACAAATAACCTACTGAAGACGCTGTTACTTCAGAATAACAAGTCTGGATAAAAAACAAGAAAATTATTTGCTGAAGGCTGAAGTCTCCTAAATGTTCCTTTATTCGAATTGATAGTGGCTGTGTAAGATTAACTTAACTTACACTTTATAGCGACTGCGTAACTGATATTAACTGTTCGACGTGAAACCGCCAATATAAATAAATGCATTAGAGCATGTTCCATTGACAGGAACTGAATTAAATATTCAGAGTCAAGTGAACCGTTTTCTCTTGAGTTTCTACACATGGCGACAAATTTCTTCCATCTTCGTCAACCAATTACAATCTGTAAACAACAGTGAACTCCGCCATGGATTATCGAATGACATCCAAGGATATGCCACAGAAGTCCATTCGCACACAGTAATTTATCATCGACTGCTAAGGTTTAGAAACATTTGTCCTACAAGCACTGATTATTCAAGAACTAATAATTTGTTTGCAACCCCTTGTATCTTTCGTGAAAATGCGTAGCTTAGAATACCCTTCAGATTTTGTGCGTCCTCACTCGCTAACTCGGGATGCTACTAACTTTCTTGAGGTTCCTCATGTTTTAGTTTGTTCACTCTGAGTTTCTGCACCATCAAGAGAAACGACGGAACTGACGTTTTAACCGTGATCTTACTTCACAGTCGAAATGCATCCACATAGCTTGATGTTATGGGCGACGGCCCTCAACTTAAGCAAATGGTAAATGCTATGTGCTTCTTGAGGTTCTCAAAAGAGGCCAGTGACAACTCAGCATCGGCGCTGTGTTACTTCAAAAAAAATGGTTCAAATGGCTCTGAGCACTATGGGACTCAACTGCTGTGGTCATAAGTCCCCTAGAACTTAGAACTACTTAAACCTAACTAACCTATGGACATCACACACATCCATGCCCGAGGCAGGATTCGAACCTGCCACCGTAGCGGTGGTGCGGTTCCAGACTGTAGCGCCTTCAACCGCTCGGCCACTCCGGCCGGCGTGTGTTACTTCCCAAGGCAAGAACGACAGTTAAGTTGCGAGTGTGTATCAATTTAAAGACTAATAGCAGTTTTATAGCTTGTTGAAGGTGCTGTTTCTCTGCCTCGTGATGACTGGGTGTTGTGTGTTGTCCTTAGGTTAGTTAGGTTTAAGTAGTTCTAAGTTCTAGGGGACTGATGACCATAGCTGTTAAGTCCCATAGTGCTCAGAGCCATTTGAACCATTTTTTGAAGGTGCTGTAGTGACAATTAATGGATTCGCTCATATGTTTCAGCTGGGGTTTTCTTTTTGTAGTGTCTTGCGGGTAGTTTCGGAACGGTCTCGTTTATGCCTGCGGAGAGTTTTCGCAGATGCCGCATGGCCAGCAAACGGGCGAAGCGCCAAGCCAGCTGGAGGGAGGGCCTGCTATTTCTGCTGTTGTGCCTGCCACCGCCACCACCACAGTCGCAGCCACAGCTACAACTACAACTACTGCCACCGCCCGCTACACCCGCAGACTGCCGCCCTGCCACTTCCGACATCTCTGCTCTTGCTGTGGACTCTGCTTCCGGCTGCGGTGCAGTCCACGTAACGATGGGCTTGACAGAGGATGACGGATAGCTTCCGACCGTCTTCCGCAGTCTTGGCAGTTTTATTTGTGCCGCGGAAGAGTCGGTAAAAAACATCTGTAGACGTTGTGATCGCGGACTTCACGTTCTTTTGCTTACGAAATACGCAGTGAGGTTTTTTAAGCTTCTCGTATAAGCACAAAACACCGGCGTTAGTTGTAGAAAAAACTACTCAAACTTTCCATCCCTGAGACACGTCCCTTGTATTCTTTAACTGACAAACTAAAATGCTTTGAACTTTAACAATAGCTAACTGGGGACGCCTGACCCAATAGCCACAAAAAGAAAGCCCACAATAGGCTAAAATTGGTAATCGTCTAAATATGGGTATTACGAGGTGCATTCAAGTTCTAAGGCCTCCGATTTTTTTTTCTAATTAACTACTCACCCGAATTCGATGAAACTGGCGTCACTTCTCGACGTAATCGCCCTGCAGACGTACACATTTTTCACAATGCTGACGCCATGATTCCATGGGAGCGGCGAAGGCTTCTGGAGTCTGTTCTGACCACTGGAACGTCGCTGAGGCAATAGCAGTACGGCTGGTGAATGTGCGGCCACGGAGAGTGTCTTTCATTGTTGGAAAAAGCCAAAAGTCACTAGGAGCCAGGTCAGGTGAGTAGGGAGCATGAGGAATCACTTCAAAGTTGTTATCACGAAGAAACTGTTGCGTAACGTTAGCTCGATGTGCGGGTGCGTTGTCTTGGTGAAACAGCACACGCGCAGCCCTTCCCGGACGTTTTTGTTGCAGTGCAGGAAGGAATTTGTTCTTCAAAACATTTTCGTAGGATGCACCTGTTACCGTAGTGCCCTTTGGAACGCAATGGGTAAGGATTACGCCCTCGCTGTCCCAGAACATGGACACCATAATTTTTTCAGCACTGGCGGTTACCCGAAATTTTTTTGGTGGCGATGAATCTGTGTGCTTCCATTGAGCTGACTGGCGCTTTGTTTCTGGATTGAAAAATGGCATCCACGTCTCATCCATTGTCACAACCGGCGAAAAGAAAGTCCCATTCATGCTGTCGTTGCGCGTCAACATTGCTTGGCAACATGCCACACGGGCAGCCATGTGGTCGTCTGTCAGCATTCGTGGCACCCACCTGGATGACACTTTTCGCATTTTCAGGTCGTCATGCAGGATTGTGTGCACAGAACCCACAGAAATGCCAACTCTGGAAGCGATCTGTTCAACAGTCATTCGGCGATCCCCCAAAACAATTCTCTCCACTTTCTCGATCATGTCGTCAGACCGGCTTGTGCGAGCCCGAGGTTGTTTCAGTTTGTTGTCACACGATGTTCCGCTTTCATTAAACTGTTGCACCCACGAACGCACTTTCGACACATCCATAACTCCATCACCACATGTCTCCTTCAACTGTCGATGAAACGAATGATTGCACGCTGTTCAAGTAAGGAAAACTTCACCATTTTATTTAAAACAGTTCTCATTCTCGCCGCTGGCGGTAAAATTCCATCTGCCGTACCGTGCTGCCATCTCTGGGACGTATTGACAATGAACGCGGCATCATTTTAAAACAATGCGCATGTTTCTCTCTTTCCAGTCCGGAGAAAAAAATCGGAGGCCTTAGAACTTGAATGCACCTCGTAATACCCATATTTAGACGATTACCAATTTTAGCCTATTGTGGGCTTTCTTTTTGTGGCTATTGGGTCAGGCGTCCCCAGTTAGCTATTGTTAAATGCTTACTAGACCTTCATTTTTCCCATCCTCACCTACGGAAGTTACATCATTTGGTCTAATTTCGAATGTCTTGCATCCATCCATCCATCTAGCTTTGAGAAACAGTTTATCCCTGTTCAGAACCCTGCCCGGCTAATGCGCGTCTAAGAGCATTCTTACATCTTCACACATTCTACAAACTTTCCCAGGGTAGTTTAACTGCCTGCCCGTCTCAGACAATACATCCAATCATTCATAACATGTCCTGCGTCTTATATACTAAATGAGGGCTACAAACCCTGTCTTCCCTACATAGCTGCAGTCGTTCCCACCACTTATCACCTAAATCTTGTCCGTCGACCTTTCTCAATACTCACTCCGCTACGCTTTCTTTCGTAACACAGCGTCTCCAGTCTCTTATTTATCAGAATCACTCGACTAGGAATTGCTACATTACGCCTACAGTATCATCAACCTCAAAAGTGTCAAGATGAGATGCATCAACCGTAGCTTGCGAACTTCAAAATAATATTTTGTATTATTGAAATACAGGACAGTTACACTACATGAATGGAATAAGTCTTAGTTTTCTCGATATAAATGGAATGCTCTGTTTTACTAGGGTTAGTCATTAAATCTTGATATTTTTCTCACTACATATTCACCCTTCAATACAACATATCTTTTCCAATGATTGATGGCTTGGTGGAGACCTTAGTGGCAGGAGACAGCACTTTGCCTATTAACGGAAAGTTTCACATCGAAAATCATGTCGTCGTTCTGGAAATGCCAATCACGCAGCCGTGTATTCACTATTGGATGCCATGTTAGGAGTGCTGGATCTCGCCAACTTGTCGCTTATAGGGTGCCCAAGGAATGCAACGTTCTCGGAATGCTGTACGACAATTCAAGAAAATAACATTAGTAGTTTTCTTTCTATGAAGCAGATTGACAATACTTAACTTTAGAGTTACATCGGTGTTGCAAGTGACATGCAAACAGTAATATTAGTCGCTATAGTCAAAGTCCAGACAATTAACTGATAAGGATCACAACTAGTTGTTCTTGTAGCACGCTCCGCAAATACGTTCATGTCTGTACACTGACCCGATTTGAGTGGATGAGGCTGCCAGGAGGGTGCTTTTATTCCCTTCTTGCATGGGGTGCTCCTGGCGCGGCGCGGTCCAATTCCGCGCACCATTGGTTGACGTTTCCTCGCCGCCTTCTCTTGTCTTGCGTTCCGCATATTCGTTCCGACGTTTGTGGTTACGCCAGAACAAGGAGAATGTAGTGTGAGACAAAATTTGACAGCCGAAAGAAGGAGCACGTGGACTGTCCACAGGAGAATATGCTGGGGTGATATTGTGGAACAAAAGCACCCTCTTGCACAGCTTCCAGCAACGCTCCCTCTTCTCAGCCTCTAGTAACTTTGTCAAACTTTGGTAGTATGCTCCTGTGTTGGGTTGCCTGTTTGGAGCACAATCTGCTAGCACCACGCAATTGCAGTCTCAAAACATCCTGAGCTACGCCTTGCTCTATGATGGTTTGGGTCTTCGCCTCATGTTTCCACTACTTGCACCCTCTCTTGTCTCTGGCGAATACTGATACAGCCAGCACTTGTTCGTGGGAGATAGGTTGTAGAAGACGTCATCTGGGATCACCGGACACATCTGAAACTTTTCTGCTGCTACTTCGTTTCGGCATACTTCTTCAATGAATGCGAACAATTACGGAATCCAGAGGCGGCGACCTCTGTCACGTTCCTAAGGTCGCGAAACATATTGAAAAAACTACTGGTATTTAACACAGTGTTTCCCAAACTGTACCCCCCGGATCTGTGGTGTTGCGTGGGAAGTGAGTAACTGCTCCGGAAAAAAACTATCAGTGACAGGCGTATTTGGACATTGTGGCGATACTCTAACCACACCAGGAAAACTAATAAATTATATTGAAATACACGGAATATTTCATGCAATATTATGTAGTGGTACCAGCTTTTATTGCGTAGTATTTGTAAGTTACAGTTTACAAAGCATTTTGCAGCTGCAGGAGATAACTTGTATGACATACTTGCCCTCAATTCCGATTCGCCGGTCCTTTTTCTTCTTTTTAGACGTGACTACCCTTGGTATGTTGTATTATCCAGTCCAATTCATTCTTGGTTGGCTAAAACACGAGAACAACGTGACCAAACTGTTGATGAGACATTAAGGTAACTTTCTTATGAATGCCTGGAAAAATATCAACAATCCCTCCATATTTTACTCGGCTCCAAACAAAAACGTGAACACTAGTTGATAGAAAATTGTAGGACAATAGGCTTGCTGAATAATTGAATATAAAATTAATCACTTGAGTCCTCACACTGAGTTTATTAGATCAATAAATGGCATTTTTATTTGCCGCTCTTAGAAGCTTGAAACTTCAAGTACCCGATAACAACACGCCTATCTAAATAGTAGACTGCAAACACGTCTTTACAGCCACAAGTTTTTATTCTAGAAATATTTACAACCATACGTGAGCAGCGCCTATTAGACGGAGATATCCAGTCTTTCCACCAGGAAGGAGGTACACGGTTCGAGTTGTGTGTAGTTCAACCATGCCTAGACGGTCAATACCGCGGTTCGATCGCGTCCGCATTGTTACTTTGTGCCAGGAAGGGCTCTCAACAAGGGAACTGTCCAGGCGTCTCGGAGTGAATCAAAGCTATGTTGTTCGGACCTGGAGGAGATACAGAGAAATAGGAACTGTCGATGGCATGCCTCACTCAGGCCGCCCGAGGGCTACTACTGCAGTGGATGACCGCTACGTACGGATTGTGCCTCGAAGGAAACCTGACAGCAAAGCCACCATGTTGAATAATGCTTTTCGTGCAGCCACAGGACGTCGTATCGTGACTCAAACTGTACGCAACAGGCTGTATGATGCGCAACTTCACTCCCGACGTCCATGGCGAGGTCCATCTTCGCAACCATGACACCATGCAGCGCGGTACCCATGGGCTCAACAACATGCCGAATGGCCCGCTCAGGATTGGCATCACGTTCTCTTCGCCGACGAGTCTCGCGTTTGCCCTCAACCAGACAATCGTCGAAGACGTGTCTGGAGGCAACCCGGTCAGGCTGAACGCCTTAGACAGACTGTCCAGCGAGTGCAGCGATGTGGGGGTTCCGTGCTGTTTTGGGGTGGCATTATTTGGAGCCGACGTACGCCGGTGGTGGTCATGGAAGGCGCCGTAACGGCTGTACAATACGTAAATGATCTCCTACGACCGATAGTGCAACCATATCGGCAGCATATTGGCGAGGAATTAATTTGGTCATCAGTCAATCCAGGCCATTTGCTACATTATTTTAATACTTCCCACTGCTTCTTCCTTTTAGTGCACGTTTTCCCTTTTTTGTTAGCTTCTTTCGGTTTCTTCTTCAGTGTCGTTCCTAGTTAGTTTTACGCCTTTTACTTTCCTTGATTCCTTTTGGGCACGTTTTTAACCCGAGGCCTGTGTGAATGTGGAAACGGGACTGATCACCCCGCATTCTGGCCTCTTCAGTCACAACCCAACCAACCAACCAACGTACCTTCACGAGCCCACCAGAATAGTAAACGGTTGTGAAAACACACTTGATCTCTTAGTAAAAAATAATACTAAACATCGATTGAAGACAAAATATCGAATTTGCGAAGGGGATTCGCAGGCTTGTTACCTTAAGCACAGGGCAGTGAAATGGTCCTAACCTGTATAGACGTTTCTCTCGTAGCCCGGCAGAGATACCCTTCGCGAATCTCCACGCACTGTGAACGCAGCCGGTGCATCGCTGAGAGTTAGTGGGCGTTTCCAGCAGCGGGCTGTAACTAAGTCTGGCGGCCCTGCGGCTGTATTTTCGGGACGACTGGCGGCAGAAAGTCGCGGCCGTGTTACTGAATTACGTACATCCCGGCCGCGGCGACATCAAAGGCGAGAATTAGCTGGGTGACTAGCCGCTAGCTCTGCGCCCGTGTTTACGTATTTACCCAATTACAGCCGTAAGTACGTTCCGCCGGCGCCGTTTCATAAATAAATAGTATGCTAATAAGGCCCGCGGCGGGCCGCTTCGTTATGGAGCCGGCCTTGTTCCCGCTGCCCCGCGGGTACCGCTGGAAATTTGGCTTTCGGTGTCCACCGGCTAGCACACCGAATAGCGTGGGCCAGCCTGCTGCAATTTATTCGTTGCCGCTGTTACACGTTCACCTTCTGCATTCGAGGCTGCAGTCTCCCTGTTACGAAGGAAAACGGTGACTTATGTCAGTATATCCATCAAAACGTGGAAGACAAAATGCTTGGGTGCAGCAGTGTTCCACACGGATGTAGCAGAGTTCGAATGCCAGGGATGAGAAACTTGTCGTTACCTTTAACTGGTGATACGAGGGTCAGAGGCAACAGCGTATGGTTTTCATACACTGAAGAGTCAAAGCCGTCTTAGTAATCTGGTACAAGACAAAACCTGTCAACTAAGCTCCAAGGATTCCGTACAAACTTAATTCCGTATATACACTGAATATCCAAAGAAACTGGTACACCTGTCTAATACCACTTGGGACCCTAGCGAGCACACAGAAGTGCCGCAACACGACGTGGCATGGACTCGACTAATGTCTGAAATAATGGTTCAAATGGCTCTGAGCACTATGGGACTTAAATTCTGAGGCCATCAGTCCCCTAGGACTTAGAACTAGTTAAACCTAACTAACCTAAGGACATCACACACATCCACGCCCGAGGCAGGATTAGAACCTGCGACCGCAGCGGTCGCGCGGTTCCAGACTGTAGCGCCTACAACCGCTCGGCCACTCCGGCCGGCTCTGAAATAGTGCTGAAGGAAATTGCCACCATGAATCCAGCAGGGCTGTCCAGAAATTGGTAAGACTAAGAGGGTCTGGAGATCTCTTCTGAACAGCACGTTGCAAGGCATTCCAGATATGGTCAATAACGTTCATGTCTGGGGATTTTAATGGCCAGCGGAAGTGTTTAAACTCACAAGAGCGTTCCTGGAGCAATTCTGGATGTGTGGGGTGTCGCATTGTCCTGCTGGAGTTGCCCAAGTCATTCGGAATGCACAGTGGACACGAATGGATGCAGGTGATCAGACAGGATGCTTACGTACGTGTACCGATCAGAGTTGTATCTAGACGTAACAGGGGTCCCATATCACTCCAACTGCACGTGCTCCAAACCATTACAGAGCCTCAACCAGCTTGAACAGTTCCCTGCTGACATCTACGATTCATGATGTTATCTCCACACCCGCAGACGACCGTCCGCTCGATACAATTAGAAAAGAGTCCCGTCCGACCAGGCAACCATCCAATGTTGGTGTTGACGGGTCCAGGCGAGGCGTAAGACTTTGTGTCGTGCAGTCGTCAAGGGAACACGAGTGGACCTTCGGCTCTGAAAGCCCATATCGATGATTTTTCGTTAAATGTATCGCACGCTGTCATTTGTTGGTGGCCCAGCATTGAAATCTGCAGAAATTTGCCGAAGGGTTACGCTTGTGTAAAGCCGAACGATTCTCTTCAGTCGTCGTTGGTCCCGTTCGTGCAGGATCTTTTTCCGGCCGCAGAGATGTCGGAGATTTGATGTTTTACCGGATTCCTGATACTCACGATACATTCGTGAAATGGTCTTACGGGAGAATCCCCATCTCATCGCTGCCTCCCAGATGCTGTGTCCCATCGCTCGGGTGCCGTCTGTAACACCACTTTCAAACTCACTTAAATCTAGATAACCTGCCAATGTGCCAGCAGTAATCGATCTAAGAACTGTGCCAGACACTTATCTTATAGCCTCGCGGAATTAGTCGAGCGGTGTAAGGCGCTGCAGTCATGGACTGTGCGTCTGATCACGGCGGAGGTTCGAGTCCTCTCTCGGGCATGGGTGTGTGTGTGTCTGTCCTTAGGATAATTTAGGTCAAGTAATGTGTAAGCTTAGGTACTGATAACCTTAGCACTTAAGTCCCATAAGATTTCACACACATTTGAACTTGTCTTATATTGGCGTTGCCCACCGCATCGCCGTATTCTCCCTGTTTACACAGCCCTGTGTTTGAATACGCATGACTATACCAGTTTCTTTGGTCCTTCAGTGTATGAAATGTAGTGCGAAAGTTTGTCTCTGTCGTCAATTCTTTTTAAATTTACAACATCTCTGGTGACTGTTGCATGACGAACCTCATCACCTCAGATTCTAAGAGCATCTACTCGCTTCCTGCTGTCTGGGAAACCCACCGGCCAGCTCCCACGGGTTATTACGTTCAGCCTCTTCTGTTGTTCGTAGGGCACTGTGGAATGAAAACCGAACACCACCCACAGCGTGACAGCGGAATGGTTCTATTCAAAAGTAATTACCACACGCGTTAAGACATTGCTCCCACTAGCAGACGATACGATCAGTTCCTAGTTCTCAGAACGCTGTCCGCCGCTGACGGACCTGCAACCGCACCCACTTCTGCACTTCCTGCCCACGTATGTCCTTATTCAGGTTGCAAAGGTTTGAAAATCACACGATGAAAGATGGAGGATGTATTAGGATGCTGCAGTGTCTCCTATACAAATCGCCCAATGGGATGATCCCGGCCGACAGCATTCCTGGGAATTTTGACGTTATGGCGCTTTTCAGTTTGTGCGAAGTGTCCTCATAGCACTGCACATTGATTGTGGTTCCATGCTCGACGACCTCGACGATCAGAGGATGCATCCTGTTGAATTATATTGCTCGCACCCATACTGCCAATTGGGCGAAGGTTACGCTTTGGAGATTTGATTGGGAACCACTGCAACATTCTCCGTACTGCCTGGATATTTGTCCATGTGATTTTCACATCTTTGGTGACCTGAAGAAAGACATGCATGGACCCGGTTTCATTCGAACGAGGAAACGCTAGAGTGGATGCAGTAGCGGGTACGTCAGCGGTCTGTCTCGTTTTACGAATCCGGAATTGATCGTCCCTTATCCCAGTTGGATATATGTCTTAACGAGTGTAGTGATTATTTTTGGTCTGGAACCATTCCATGGTAAAATTACGGCGATTGCTTGGTTTTCATTTGATTACTCCCTACATAAAAAACAGTGAAAGGTTCCAAGCTACTGCGAAAAACTCTTGTACATGGTAACGTCCTGGGAACGAAACGAAAAACGTAAGGGAGTATCGAAACTAACTGGGTTCACCTGAGCGTGTTTTTCGTGCTTACGGAGCGACGTATTCGACCGGAAGCGCTGAAATGAGCTAAGCAACCCGTACGGAAACTCGAGACTTGGCTGCGTATCCTCCCCATTTTTGGCGGCGGCAAGACAACGCTGCTTTCTGTGAGCCGTGAACGCACGCGGCGCTGTTCGCCCCCTGTTAAGACGCTGGTGAGGGCAGCTGTCAACAGGCTTACAGGGAGGGCGGAAACTGCGGCTACCAGCCACTAACTAGTGCGGCGCACCGATACCATGAATAGCTCTAAAAAAGTGCTTTCGATATAGATTCTGGCAAAATAGGCCTCAATATAAATAACGTAAGAATCAAAGGTTGCAGTACAAGACATATAACAGAGTTATTAACTCACGTAATAAATAATTTGCTCTCAGTGATTCTACTTGTAACGGTTCTTATCCATACTCTTTTTTATTCCATTCTGAAACATTAATTTCACATACCGAAACAGGGCGGAGTAAATAATTTACTATTAATATAGGAAAAATCTCTCTCACGTTATGCTCGGGCCGGTATGCAGCTTCGAGTTCCAGCGAATGCGTTACAGGCGTAAAAAAATGATCGAAAAGGGCACGGAACTCACAATACACTATTGTCTCTCAGAAACCAGAAAATTTGAACATCACTCAGTCTTTGCCTTGATTCGTTCATCACGGCCATTTTTGTATGTTTTTGTGCTAGTGACAGCTATAGAAATAATTATTAATATTTTCCTGAAACTTGTTAGAGAGTTAGTAGAACGAAGCGCATTTTCTCTAACATTATTTAAGAAATGTACACTGCTCAAAAGAATTAGGAGAACGTAATTTCGCACATCTATCCTACTCCATTGAGCAATGATTGGGGATTGGATATGTTTCCATTTATACCTTTATCTTTCACAAATCAAGTACACAATATTCGATCGTTTACATAAAAACTGAAATGCTCAGCAGGTGTCGAAAACGAAGTGGAAACAATCATTCATCCCGTCATCCTCGGTGCTTTTCATTGCATTTTGAGAGCTTCAGTAGTGTGTGTGACTTCCGTGAGCCTTTACCAGTGCCTAACACCTATCAGGCAAGCTGCGTATTAATATACGGAGGACACCTTGGTGTATCCGTTCCCATTCTTCAACGAGAGTCCTTATGGACCACGAACAAGTTGTAGATTACATTCCACATATGGACGATGGAGTTTAGGTCCGGACTCACCGCCGATCTTACATACACTTCCAGGCTTCGCAAGCCATCCTCGCTGAAGTCCGCCACATGGACTTTAGGATTAGGAGGACTTCCGGCCCACCAACGTATGCAGCAGCCACCACACGGTTCAAAAGTATCCGTTCGATGTACCGCCTTGCGTTAAGGCGACAGTGGACAAGAAGATCCGTATGGCTATCAACACTGATGCCTCCGCACACCGTCACAGAATCTTGGAAATCTGTCGATTTCCTGGCGAGCATTTGCCAGGTACTGCCTACCGCGGCGTCTCCACACACGGACACGGACATCACCTTAGTTAGAGGATGTCTGGACTTGTCTGTGAATAACATGTTTCGCCAGTGACGAAGTTGCCAGTTGACATGGGAACGGCATAACTGAAGGCGAGCTGCAAGACGACGTCTTGTCAAGCGGGGTGCACGAAGAGGATGTTGAAACATCCCCTCTTTGAACAATTATACATAACTGTGCTTTAACTGACGCACAATATTTTTAGCGCAGCGCAATCTGACTTTCAATAATCTCTACAAGAGAATGGCCCTGACTAACATTAACCTGTACTTTTCACAAATCACTTACCTCACAAAAATCTTGGTTACTCCCACTACTGCAATACAGCAAGCCCCACTACTGCCAGCTAAATAAAAGATTCAAACTATGGAAGGCACTAACTACTGATAGGGATAGTTAGCAAATGAAAGATATTAATAGAGAACAAACAATGTATTTACCTTGATATCATCATATATAAATATAGCAGTTCATGACAAATTTCAAAACTCCGCCATCTCTCTCCCCACATCCACCACTGCTGGCGGCTCACCTCCAACTGCGCAACGCTACGCGCTGTTCACATCCAGCTGCCGCTGCCCAACACTACAATGGCAGACAACAATGCAAACTACCCACAGACTGCACACAGCACAGCCAGTGATTTTCATACAGAGGTGGCGTTACCAATAAAAAAACCTAAACAGCCTACTTACAATGTTTGGATCGTTGGGACGTTTCACGTAACCTATTCATTACAATCTGATCGTACGCAGTGGCTCCAGCTCCAGCGACCGTTCTGAGATCTGCTTCCAGTGCTCTGGCGGTATCCGTACGACGCCGCAACGCAGAGGTGGCCAGGTATTGGTCATCAAGTAGGGTTGTTACACGTCGGCGAATTTGTTCTACTCGCCTTGTGTATTTACCTCTCTTCCTGTAGCTTGTGCACTATTTATGGAGAGGCATTGGCATCTGCAGTAACACGACCGACAGTTTATCCTTTTTCGACCGAACAGACCGCCCTTGCAACTTACACTCTATTAAGACGTCGCATTGCATGTGCTTGGTTGAATACAATGTCCACAAATGAGAAGTGCTATATGTGTACCTCACTAGAAAACACTGCGATACTTGCACTCACTTCCTTCTGAGGATTCACCTGAGACTGTAATGCGTAATACAGCTAACAGATGACGAATGCTTTCAATTGTTGGCTACATTGAAAGCGAAGATCTCAGGCCATGCAATAAGACTACAGGTACCTCCTTACATCAAAATAGATTTAACATACCGGACGTTAATACACGTGTTCCTCTAATTATTCTGAACTTTGTAGATTACACTGCCGGAAAAAAATTGGAGCACGTAGAAAGACGACGTCGATTTTGATATGATGACGGCATATCCTACCTGGGGAATGGTAGCTGCACTGTTAGTTGTTTCAGTGTCGTCCGTCAACAGATAGCGTAGTGCCATAGCTACCAGAGCACAATCTACATTTAGCCTTTAATATGGAATGCTCGCAGCAAGAAGGCTCAGTGTGCTGCAGACGTGTGAAGCAAACAGGCAGGCATACCACAGAGACGCACTCGTGGTTTCTACAACCAACTGGGCGAGTTTGAAAGGGGTCAAATTGTGACCTTCCGAGTGATGGGAAGGTCCTTTCGGAGAACTGCCACCCAAGTTGGGTGTGCAGCCTCAGTTGCGCAAGGATGCTGGTATCAGTAAACACGTGAACACCCGTAGATGGGGTTCTGGGCGTCAACGCAGCGCACACGACCGCCGGGATCGTTGTATTCTAAGGGCAACAGTGGTAGATCGTACAGCTACCATAGCGCAGATAAGAGGGCTTGTTAGCCGGGACGTGTCAGCATGAAATGTTGCGACCCGGTATTAGCAGTGGGACCGCGGGCACGCACATCCCTAGCCAGTCTTGCACTCGCGCCACAGCGTCAACCTGCATGGCTAGACTGGTACCGTCAAAGGGTCACTTGGAAGATGGAATGGCGTGCTGCCTTCACGCAAGTGACGGTCTTGTGCTCACATGAGATACACCTGGTGGGCGCGATAATCTACAAATCTCGTTCACCTTTGTGTTTCTGGAGTGGACGCTAACCAGCGCTTGATACGTGCAGAATGTTGTTAGACCCCTTCTCTTTCCGTTCTTCCAACAGTAATGTGATGTGTTGTTCCAGTACGATAACGCTCGACCACTCTGTCCGTCAAACTCAAGGCTCTCTGGAAGACGTGCAGCAACTTTCTTGGCCAGCCCAGTCTCCGAACTTGCCTCCAATCGATCACGCGTGGAATATGATGGGACGAGAAGTGACTCATGCGACTCGTCATCCAACAACAATTACAGAACTACGTGATTTTAATGGCCAGTAGTGTACTATCGTGCCGTACGTCTCGCCACGAGTGCCCGACCTGGGCACTTCTGGCGTGACGACGGCACGATAGTACACTACTGGCCATTAAAATTGCTACACCACGAAGATGACGTGCTACAGACGCGAAATTTTACCGACAGGAAGAAGATGCTGTGGTATGCAAATGATTGGCTTTTCAGAGCATTCACACAAGGTTGGCGCCGGTGGCCACACCTACAACGTGCTAACATGAGGAAAGTTTCCAACCGATTTCTCATACACAAACAGCAGTTGACCGGCGTAGCCTGGTGAAACGTTGTTGTGATGCCTCTTGTAAGGAGGAGAAATGCGTACCATCACGTTTTCGACTTTAATAAAGGTCGCATTGTAGCCTATCGCGATTGCGGTTTCCGTATCGCGACATTGTTGCTCGCGTTGGTCAAGGTCCAATGACGAACAGCAGAATATGGAATCGGTGGGTTCAGGAGGGTAATACGGAACGCCGTGCTGGATCCCAACGGCCTCGTATCACTAGCAGTCGAGATGACAGGCATCTTATCCGCATGGCTGTAACGGATCGTGCAGCCACGTCTCGATCCCTGACTCAACAGATGGGGTCGTTTGCAAGACAATAACCATCTGCACGAGTAGTTCAGCGACGTTTGCAGCAGCATGGACTATCAGCTGGGACACCGTGGCTGCGGTTACCCTTGACGTTGCATCACAGGAAGGAGCGCCTAAGATGGTGTACTCAACCACGAACCTGGGTGCACGAGTGGCAAAACGTCATTTTTTCGGATGAATCCTTGTTCTGTTAACAGCATCATGATGGTCGCATCCGTTTATGGCGACATCGCGGTGAACGCACATTGGAAGCGTGTATTCGTCATCGCCATACTGGCGTATCACCCGGCGTGATGGTACAGGTGCCATTGGTTATACGTCTCGGTTACCACTTGTTCGCATTGACGGCACTTTGAACAGTGGACGTTACATTTCAGATGTGTTACGACCCGTGGCTCTACCCTTCATTCGATCCCTGTGAAACCCTACATTTCAGCAGCATAATGCACGACCGCATCTTGCAGGTCCTGTACGGGCCTTTCTGGATACAGAAAATGTTCGACTGCTGCCCTGGCCAGCACATTCTCCGGATCTCTCACCAATTGAAAGCGTCTGGTCAATGGTGGCCGAGCAACTGGCTCGTCACAATACGCCATTCACTACTATTGAAGAACTATGGTATCGCGTTGAAGCTGCATGGGCAGCTGTACCTGTACACGCCATCCAAGCTCAGTTTGGTTCAAAATGGCTCTGAGCACTATGGGACTCAACTGCTGAGGTCATTAGTCCCCTAGAACTTAGAACTAGTTAAACCTAACTAACCTAAGGACATCACAAACATCCATGCCCGAGGCAGGATTCGAACCTGCGACCGTAGCGGTCTTGCGGTTCCAGACTGCAGCGCCGTTAACCGCACGGCCTCAGTTTGACTCAATGTCCAGGCGTATCAAGGCCGTTATTACGGCCAGAAGTGGTTGTTCTGGGTACTGATTTCTCAGGATCTCTGCACCCAAATTGCGTGAAAATGTAATCACAGGTCAGTTCTAGTACAATATATTTGTCCAATTAATACCCGTTTATCATCTGCATTTATTCTTGGTGTGGCAATTTTAATGGCCGGTAGTGTATTTCACGTCTGTACGATCGACTGCAGCTGCTGCGCTGCCGCTCGTGGAGGCTACGCCACACTCTAATATGTTTCTTTCAGCTTTGGTCGATACCTGGTATTTAAGAACAGCTTGTGCTATTGTATTGTACACGTAATCAGTTGGTGTACTTCATATACGCAGTTGCAACATTAAATCTTGATTGAGTTGAAATAATCTAAAAGAGTGTACTACATTTTTTATTTTTTTTATTTTTGGCGATGTATGTTCTTAGCAGAGCGTCGTTTCCTTTACGGAATGAACAGACGTGAAAGTGAGATGATTACTTATATTCAATTGATTTAGTATGATGTGCAGTTTTTTCTTAATTGCTTCGTGAAAGCTTACTGATAAAGAACTACCAGTACTTACGAAAGAGCATAGTTAGGTGCCCGTGATGCCTACTGTTGGACCGACCCCGTCATGTATCTTACAGCGCGAGAGCTACCAGAGCGGGCGGAGAAGCTGTCCCAGCGGCAGACACGGTGCACCGCCGAGGCGTGGGAGTGGGTGAAGACGCGGGCCCGGATATAGCGGTGACGGCGCGGCCGCCTGGGTGGGTGGGGGTTTAGTTAGGGTGGGCTGGGGCGGGCCATCGGCGCAGCCGCAGCCACAGCGGCGGCCGCCGCGTAATACGGATGTGGGTCATTTATATCGGGAGTCGCCGCCGCGTGCACGGCGCGCCGCCCGACGCTAATCGCCACTCCCACACCGCCCCCGCACTGTGCTGCGGCGCCGATCACGGCGCGCCTCGGCCGCTGCACACCTGTTCTACGCTGCTAGCCATCAAAACTGCACCACCATTCAGGGTAGCGTGCGGCAAAGGTCAAACAGCCGTCAAGTGTACTACATGTTTAGGTGTGAAAATGATAAGCATTTCGGCGCAAAGTAGGTAGGAGTAATGTCAACTAAATCTAAACTCCGCCCGAACAGGTCATGGTACCGACCGGCCGCGGTATTATCCTCAGCCCACAGGCGTCACTGGGTGTGGATATGGAGTCGGCACAACGCTCTCCCGGCCGTATGTCAGTTTACGAAACCGGAGCCGCTACTCAATTTGCCTCACAAGGGCTGAGTGCACCCTGCTTGCCAACAGCGCTCGGGACACCGGATGGTCACCCATCAAAGTGCTAGCCCAGCCAGACAGCGCTTAACTTCGGTGATCTGACAGAAACCGGTACGTTCTGTAGATAAGGAAAGATTAGGTAGCGCGTTTCTGATTGAAATATGAAATCAAACCATTCCATAAGGTGATACTCAACGCCATGCAGCATCTAAACGTCCCCATGCGACAAGCGCCAGAGAGGACCTACAAATTGTCGTCTCCCCCGTGAAGGATCGAACATGCGCGTCTTCTACAATGTGGTGTACGGAGCTTCGTGGTATGTCAGTACGGCTCCTTTGCCGTGGCAGCGGAATGTGCAGTATACAGTATATACTCACCCGACTGATGAGTGGCACTACCCGTCTTTTCAGACGACTCCCGGTACTGCATACAAAAAAATGGCTCTCATCACTATGGGACTTAACATCTAAGGTCATCAGTCCCCTAGACTTACAACTATTTAAACCTAACTAACCTAAGGAAATATCGTGAAATGAAGTTTACGACAACCGGCCACACTGAGACATTTCACAAGAAGTAGCATTAGTTGAGTAATTCTTCATATTTAATAAATATCATATAATCATCATTTAATACTAATTGTTGGGAATCTTTGTAATTGAAGTCAACCTACGCCGTTCTCCTGCATTTTCATCACTATCGAATGCCAATGTATAGAGGTCATAAAAGGCACACCAGCAATAGAAGAAAATATGCATTTCGGGAAAGAGATATATTTTAACTCTGAATACAAATATGTGCTACAAAGTATTCTACGAACGTATTTCTCTAGAGTGTAGCCTCGTACAGAAATGAAACACTGACGATTAATAGTGAATGTAAGAAGGAAGGCTCACCGTAATAGCCCCTAGCAAAACGTCCGATAGTAACGTCCTTTAGACTTCTTTTATTAAATGTATTTTGTTCGGTAATTTATATCCGGTGTTTAATTCCACACAGTGTTAAGTACCGCAGCGAAAGTAATTATAAGAAAACAAATGATTGACTGGCAAAGCAACAAGGAAACCACACTGCTTTAGTACCTTGCTTACGTAGCCACGATCTTGCTGGCTACTCCTCGATTTACTTGAATGACGCGCCCCGTCGTCTATAAGAGCACTTACAGTTCAACGTCGAAATCCCGGGTAAGCCCATATTCCATCACAAAGTTTCCGAGATTGTTTGTTGAGAATGCAGGATGACGGCGCAGGTTCTCTTCAATCAGAAAGATTCCCAACAATTAGTAATAAAATGATATTTATTAAATACGAAAAACACTCAAATAATGCTACTTCTTGTGACCTGACCAGCACAAGTAGGTGTTTGAAATTATTAAAAGTTCTGTCACTGTGCCTGTGGGTGATCCCTACATGAAGTTCAGAGCTGGCCTACAGAGCCTAATTCTCGGAGACGACGGATGAACACTGTAGCTGGTAGACTCGGCGGTAAATGGGGACTGTACACGACTCGGCACACTGAAGAGAACTGTCAGCCGCATATTTACTGTGTGTTCGCTTGCAAAGGGGCTCTCTGTAGGTCTTTGAGTCCTTTGGGTATGTTGGATAGGTAGCCGTACGAGCGATTGACAGTAACTATTTACATATAAGATACCGAATAACTGAACATTCCATCATCTTTGATGGCCCTGTGAGGATGCAATAATGGCTCGAGGAACGTTGTATTTATGCCAGTGTCATGGTAGGGCCTGGTCTACATTCGCAAGTTGGCAGACATTTCCCTGATACTCGTCCAATTTGTGAGAAAGACGTGTTGCCTGAACTTTTATCTTCTCAGCGACGTATTTTTCTCCAATCATCTCCTTTATTTCTCTTGTCCTGGCCCACCTTGGGGTGCCTGGGCTCCACTTCAAACACCTGTTTTGTAGGGGTTGCAAACTGCGTGTATTAGTCACATGTTGTTCCCCAAGACGTCGAACCGTACGGCAGGGAGGGTCTTACCGTTACTCTATAATGTTTTAATTAAGTTAACGGGTTTAGATTCCTGGTCGTGAAAAACGGCATGAGCGCCCGGATCGTTTTCATAGTATTCAGTTTTTTTCCTCTGACAGTGGGATACACGTACCGTTAATGTTTTTGCAAAGGGTGTGGAGTCTGTAACTTTCAGATGCCATAGTATGGACCAAAACAAGGAAAAAATATCCAGTAAACATGAGCTCCAAATTCTTTCACGTGTGGGGTAAAAGCCATCCCTTTATCACTCCCAGGTAATTCGTCGTCGTAGTCCAGGGTATTGGATGGCAACACAAATGACTATGAATATTTAATCTCGCCGCAACTCATCGTTGTTAAGAGTGGCGACGCGTTCGTAGCTATGTTTCATTCAGCCACCCTCAATAACAATAGAAAAGCAAAATTTATATTTATTTGTTTCATCATAATTTTTCACCATACGCATGAAATATCGAGAACTGTTATTTAATACTTAAAAAATAGTACCGTGAAAAAGGAAAAAAGAAACTGAGTTAATTTCCTTATGTATGTACTTAAAATGATCGTTTTTTAACCACATGTGACTATTAGTTAAATGAAAACTGCTCCTCATCATCTTCAGCGAGTCAAAATACATTTTAAAGAAAAAGGTTAGTTTCCTCATGTAGTAAATATAGAACCTATGGTCGTCGGCTACGAAACCGATTTAGCGCTTCAGGCAGGTCAGTGCCCTCCGCTTTGAGAGGCAATACGGTCCTGAGTGCACCATAATCTTTTAGACGAGAGGTTTGAGGCGCTGCTAGATAACCGCACAGTGTTCTGAACACTCATATATAAACGACTTTCATCCGTTTCCTTTCTGGTTATGCAGGTTACAGCTTCAAGCAGATTCCTTGTAAAAGAAGGGCAGAAACTAAAGCTTCAACTAATAATTACTTGCCGATTGTCTCGCTCCGTTTCACGTACCTGGTCGGTGTTCAATGCAAGTAAGTAGTACGTCTCGACCTGATAAAATTGGTAGTGACTTTTGCACTAAATATTACTCGAGCTGTATTAAAGGCTCGAAGATTTCTTTCTCCACCAGTATTGCAGAGCCTAAACATAATTTTGGTTCTCGCAGCAAAAGAGCAAGTGGCCATAGTAAAAAATTACACTGTAGTCGCTTTCTATAGCTGATTCTCTTCACACATGATTGGAGCCATCCAGTACTACAATGAAAAGTTTATCATTGTAATATTGACGCCATGTTAAGTCACTCACTCTCGCAGGAAGAAGCTCGGTGCGGAAAGAAATATCTGCGCACTAGTTCTGGGCAGGAGCACACGCAGTGCCGACTGCCGTGAAGTTCGTCTACATCTGTATTCTGCAAGTCAACATACGATGTATGGCCTCTTGCACCACTACCGTTGTCCCCCTTGTCTTTCACACACGTATATGGTGATAGCAACCAACGATTGTCGATGAGCTCAAGTACGATACCTAATTTCTCATTACTGGTCATTTCGCGAGACATGCAGGGTGATTCCATGATGATATTACGAACTTCCGTACAAGACAGAGAAGGGTAAACGTATCAATTTGAGGTGGGGGTCCCTGGTTTCGTGACGACTGAGTCTGAAGCTACAAGTGGAAATTGTTCTGATTACTCTGTCAGTGGAACACATTGCCGGTACAGTTGTTCCGAAGTTTGTAGGGTAGGTAACTTCCAGATGTGATAGTATGGGTCAAAACAAGAAAAATGTCCAGTAAACATGGGCTCTAAATTGCATACTTTAAGGGCTATGAACACTTGTTCGTCTTTGTTGCTATGAAACACATCCCTTCTGCTGAACAAGAGAGCACAGCTTTTGAGGTATGTATGTCAGAGCCCATATTCAGTAGACAGTATTTTGTTTTGGCCCATACTGTCTCCTCGCAAAATACAAAAAACAAAGAGGATATAGTAGATGACGTCAACTGTCAGAGATCACAATGATTCTCGCGTATAGTCTAAGACTCGTCAGCGATGTTTCCAGACCGTGACCCTTACCTCAAGCTGATGCATTTACCCCTCTCCATCAGTCCTAAAAATTCTTATCATCACGGAATCACGTTATATATGGGAGGAAATAATACGTTGACCGACTCTTGTTCGGAAATGCCCTCTCGGAAGTTCAACAGTAGCCCTATCCGTTATACAACATAGGCCTTTTGTAGCGACTGCAACTGTGCGTTGTGGGGTACCACCGTAACTGTAGTATCATCGCCACATATACTACCACACGCCGCGCCAGCACAAGGTTGGCAGCCCGTCGTCTGCCGAGCACGGGGCACTCTAGCGGGCTGTGCAGCTCGACGGAACTGGAGTGTGCTTCGTTCACTTCGTAGCTGCATTTCAACCTAGGCAGACGCACTTTCGTAATTGGCCCTCAGCCAGTTCTGTAATGTTTGCATTGATTCTCTGAGGACGGCCCACCAGGCTTAGTCCCTGAGAATGTGTTGTATTAGTTCATGGTATTCCATGTTACGAGATTGTCAGTTCATAGTCGCAGCTGCAGTCCTACAAACTACTGAAGATAAGTAATATCACTGTACTATGTGTTTCTTGAATAATAATCCTTCTCTCTAACAGTGTACCATACCGCATATTATTGCAACCTGGACCCCTTCAGCTCCTATCAACTCGGCCTCCTACTTATTTCCATTTAGTAACTAGCTGAAAACACCCACGCGTTTTGTGCCTCTAAACAGTGAGACACAATAGTAACAACTCGCGCCTGCTAAACGACCCCGCGACAAAACGCGCCACTCTTCGTTGGGTACAAAATGACACACAAATCGAATCACAAGCGCGATTCTGCAAAGCGCAGGTCATCATAGGCACTACGCGGTTCTAAAAGGATACAATGCAAATTGTACACTCCTGGAAATTGAAATAAGAACACCGTGAATTCATTGTCCCAGGAAGGGGAAACTTTATTGACACATTCCTGGGGTCAGATACATCACATGATCACACTGACAGAACCACAGGCACATAGACACAGGCAACAGAGCATGCACAATGTCGGCACTAGTACAGTGGTTGGTTGGTGGTTAGTGTTTAACGTCCCGTCGACAACGAGGTCATTAGAGACGGAGCGCAAGCTCGGGTTAGGGAAGGATTGGGAAGGAATTCGGCCGTGCCCTTTCAAAGGAACCATCCCGGCATTTGCCTGAAACGATTTAGGGAAATCACGGAAAACCTAAATCAGGATGGCCGGAGACGGGATTGAACCGTCGTCCTCCCGAATGCGAGTCCAGTGTGCTAACCACTGCGCCACCTCGTTCGGTCTAGTACAGTGTATATCCACCTTTCGCAGCAATGCAGGCTGCTATTCTCCCATGGAGACGATCGTAGAGATGCTGGATGTAGTCCTGTGGAACGGCTTGCCATGCCATTTCCACCTGGCGCCTCAGTTGGACCAGCGTTCGTGCTGGACGTGCAGACCGCGTGAGACGACGCTTCATCCAGTCCCAAACATGCTCAATGGGGGTCAGAGCCGCAGATCTTGCTGGCCAGGGTAGTTGACTTACACCTTCTAGAGCACGTTGGGTGGCACGGGATACATGCGGACGTGCATTGTCCTGTTGGAACAGCAAGTTCCCTTGCCGGTCTAGGAATGGTAGAACGATGGGTTCGATGACGGTTTGGATGTACCGTGCACTATTCAGTGTCCCCTCGACGATCACCAGTGGTGTACGGCCAGTGTAGGAGATCGCTCCCCACACCATGATGCCGGGTGTTGGACCTGTGTGCCTCGGTCGTATGCAGTCCTGATTGTGGCGCTCACCTCCACGGCGCCAAACACGCATACGACCATCATTGGCACCAAGGCAGAAGCGACTCTCATCGCTGAAGACGACACGTCTCCATTCGTCCCTCCATTCACGCCTGTCGCGACACCACTGGAGGCGGGCTGCACGATGTTGGGGCGTGAGCGGAAGACGGCCTAACGGTGTGCGGGACCGTAGCCCAGCTTCATGGAGACGGTTGCGAATGGTCCTCGCCGATACCCCAGGAGCAACAGTGTCCCTAATTTGCTGGGAAGTGGCGGTGCGGTCCCCTACGGCACTGCGTAGGATCCTACGGTCTTGGCGTGCATCCGTGCGTCGCTGCGGTCCGGTCCCAGGTCGACGGGCACGTGCACCTTCCGCCGACCACTGGCGACAACATCGATATACTGTGGAGACCTCACGCCCCACGTGTTGAGCAATTCGGCGGTACGTCCACCCGGCCTCCCGCATGCCCACTATACGCCCTCGCTCAAAGTCCGTCAACTGCACATACGGTTCACGTCCACGCTGTCGCGGCATGCTACCAGTGTTAAGACTGCGATGGAGCTCCGTATGCCACGGCAAACTGGCTGACACTGACGGGGGCGGTGCACAAATGCTGCGCAGCGCCATTCGACGGCCAACACCGCGGTTCCTGGTGTGTCCGCTGTGCCGTGCGTGTGATCATTGCTTGTACAGCCCTCTCGCAGTGTCCGGAGCAAGTATGGTGGGTCTGACACACCGGTGTCAATGTGTTCTTTTTTCCATTTCCAGGAGTGTATATCTTTCCGTACGAACTATGATTTCCCTTATTTTATTATGGCGATCATTTCTCCCTGTATAGGTTGGCCTCAACAAAATATTTTCGCATTCGGAGGAGAAAGTTGCTGACTGAAATTTCCTGGTAAGATTCCGCAGCAATAAGCAGTCTGAATGTTTCACCAGACACAATCGAGTCGTAGATGCGGCTGTGCCTAGAAAATCAAAAGTGTCAGCAGATGGACCGCGGGCGTTGCGAAACAGCAAGTGTATTGTCTTGCCGCGCGTTAACACGGGTAATGCAGGATTTTCACCGATGCAAGGTAACTGAATCCACACTT
This sequence comes from Schistocerca nitens, assembly GCF_023898315.1. NCBI lineage: Eukaryota > Metazoa > Arthropoda > Insecta > Orthoptera > Acrididae > Schistocerca > Schistocerca nitens. The sequence goes on along the minus strand of NC_064619.1, from coordinate 648,805,720 downwards.
TTTTTTTCATTTCAACACGTAAAATCCTGTTCGTGGAGGAATGAATTCGTATGTAAGGATTGCCGTAGTTAACGTGTACTTTCTCGAGTCACAAACGGAGCGACTGATATCTGGCAGCGGACCGGTGAGCTAAGGGAATCAGCGCACTACCCTGTTACACGCTACGTAACAAAGAAAAAAAAAACACACACACACACACGCACACGCACACGCACGCACGGAGAGAGAGAGAGAGAGAGAGAGAGATTCATTTTAACTGAATACATTGAAATATCTCGAAAACTACACATACGAGCAACAAAAATTATAATTCAAATTTGTTTGTCTCGAAGCGAGACATCCAATGATACCACACTCGACCCCACCCTACCCCTTGCGTGGATAGCGTGGGGCAACTTTGAAATCTTCAATGAGAACCCCAGCTTTTTTATTGCAGATTACCATTCTACTGCAGAATCTACATACGTTGTGCCTGAAGCATTTTCTTCCTTTCGCCACAGATGGCGCTGTAATAGGAGGAGTGGAAATGTGTACATAATCGCAATATACGACATGCTACTCAATGGCACGTGGGACTCCACTTCCATGCAGCGAGGGTAGGGCAGCCCAATATTTCATAACTTCTTATTGCAAACCCCATTCGCAACGTTGTATTCCTCCGACAAATCAAACACGGGACTACTCGACGCACCACTGTGGCCGTGGTCCGAGGCGAACGCTACTCCACTTTTCCAATTAGAGTAAGTGTTCAAACGTAGTACCGCCAAATTCAATACACTTACTGACTGTACACAGGACAGAAGTATATCTGCAGGACTGTCAGCAAAGGCGTTTCTGGTGCGGTCTATCATGTCTTCCCACCCTGTTGGCCCTTTCTGGTAAGCCTTCACACACAGAAAGAAATCCGGCGACGTCAAATATAGGGTACCGGTTGGTGTGGCCGAGTGGTTCTAGGCGCTTCAATCCGGAACCGCGCGACTGCTACGGTCGCAGGTTCGAATCCTGCCTCGGGCATGGATGTGTGTGATGTCCTTAGGTTAGTTAGGTTTAAGTAGTTCCAAGTTCTAGGGGACTGATGAACTCAGAAGTTAAGTTCCATAGTGCTCAGAGCCATTTGAACCACCGACGAGTGTAAAAATGGTCTAATACCTCCCGTGTTTCAGTTGCATAATGTGCTGAGCAACCGTCATTTTGAAACCACATACGTTGCCGAACGTCCAAGGCAACACCCCGCAGTAGAACCAATGGTTCCTGTTCCAAATACGTTTGATGTTTCTGTCAGTTCAGAGTGCTGTCGATAAGATATGGACCAGTGGGTTTCATCCCAATGATGCCACACACGTTAACCGACCAAGGAAGTTATTGATCAGTTTTCCGTAACCAGTGGGGTTGTCTACATTCCAGTAACGTTTCTCCTACATTCTCCGTAAATCAGCATCATATCAATTGTTTTATTCTGTGGTTGGAATATTCATCGTCGACTTGCACGTCTGTTCTCCAAATCATACGTAGGTGTGCGGACAATAAACACTGCGAAAGTATTATAATCTTGAGAACCGCTCTCTGTCTACGTCTGCACAATACGTGAGCTCCGGTCGCAGTGTACTACCTGTTATGAAATACCATAGTTCGCTAACGGCCGCGATAGTGCGTAGAGTAGTTTCGTACTCGACTTGTCGGAGGAATACAACGTTGCGAATGGGGTTTCCGATTTGAAGTTACAGAACACTGGCCTCTCCTAACCTCGCAGAATGGAGATGGGGTATCACGTGCCATTGGATATTCAAGGACCATTGAGTACCATGTCGCCGGCCGAACTGGCCGAGCGGTTCTAGGCGCTACAGTCTGGAACCGCAAGACCGCTACGGTCGCAGGTTCGAATCCTGCCTCGAGCATGGATGTGTGTGATGTCCTTAGGTTAGTTAGGTTTAGGTAGTTCTAAGTTCTAGGGGACTGATGACCTCAGAAGTTAAGTCCCATAATGCTCAGAGCCATTTGAGTACCATGCCTTAAATTACGATTGTGTACCGATTTTTATTCCTCCGATTACAGAATCATCTCTGGCGAAACGAAGAAAATGCTTCATACAAAATGTACTCGGACTTTGTCGTAGAATCGTAATCTGCAATAGAAAACAGGAGTTTCCATCGAAGATTTTAAAGTTGCCCCACTCCATCCACACATGGGGTGGGCTGGGGGTCAAGTGTGGTATCATTGGATGTCCCTCTCCGAAAGAAACAAATTGGAATTATAATTTCTCTGATCCGAAATATTTCAGTGTCTTTGAGTTAAAATGTGTATATTCCCCCCGCGACCGAAAACGAATTAGCGCACGATACTCGACGTTAACAATGGACTATGCGTGTTCTTGTTTCCTCCTACAGCGATTTGTAATGGCAGTGTGTGGAGGTGATTTCAATGTGTAGACAGGTAGGTGCAAACAAGGATAGACAGCCATACGGTGGGGGGGGGGGGGGGGGGGGGCGGGGAGATGACAAACGGCTGTGGTTGTACCGCTATCCGCTTTCCAGAGCAGACGGTCAGGTGACAGTGAGTCCTATCCGCGAGTGCAACGTTGATGCTTCACTCGACTCACTATTTCAGAAACAAGTAAGTATTTTTCAAGATTTTAGTGCTCCATATACCTTAATATCATGTAGCCTATCAAGGCATTAGAATTATTCCGTAATGTAGACTGTGAGCAGTAACGTGATCTTACATTTTAGGGATGTACATGTCTAGCCATATACAATCATGTTGTTTCTCTTGGTTTTCTCGGTAAGCCGGCCGCGGTGGTCTCGCGGTTCTAGGCGCGCAGTCCGGAACCGTGCGACTGCTACGGTCGCAGGTTCGAATCCTGCCTCGGGCATGGATGTGTGTGATGTCCTTAGGTTAGTTAGGTTTAAGTAGTTCTAAGTTGTAGGGGACTTATGACCACAGCAGTTGAGTCCCATAGTGCTCAGAGCCATTTGAACCATTTTTTTTTTCTCGGTAACCGTGTTCGAAGACGCTCTGTGGCCGTCTTTCTCCGCCATTTGGGAGAGATGACCACACTGTCTTCGGTATACCCGCCCTGTAAAACTAAATTTTTTAGCGTTGACTGGAGCTCATTGGTTTTTTAGTTGCCAACCAAGTACGTTCACAGTCTTCAGACTGCAATTAGCACAGTAAAGAATGGTAGTGCCTCAGTCAGAACAAGTTCTATGGAGTTTAATATTCCAAGGAAAACCCTAGAGCCGACCGGAGTGGCCGAGCGGTTATAGGCGCTACTGTCTGGAACCGCGCGACCGCTACGGTCGCAGGTTCGAGTCCTGCGTCGGGCATGGATGTGTGTGATGTCCTTAGGTTAGTTAGGTTTAAGTAGTTCTAAGTTCTAGGGGACTGATGACCTCCAATGTTAAGTCCCATAGTGCTCAGAGCCATTTGAACCATTTCTGAAAACCCAAGAACGATAAATAAAAACCGGTCGTGATTTAAGAAAGTGCAGTGAGTCCCGGTTTTTATTTGGGTTTAGACAATGAGGAATGAGTTTTGTGACTTCCTATAATTTTCGTTATAAATCTTACCTCTACCAAGAAGTTCGATAGAAAAGTGTTAAAAGTATTGGGTACTGTTTTAATATGGTTTTCTCCTTGGTTTTAAAGTGTTTCGCCAGCTGGCCGTCTTCTACTTGGGTGTTTGGCTATCTAAGCCTGATACGTGGGAGAGATGGTCAAGTGTTATATAGTTTTAAAAAATTCACGGTTAGTCTGAAATTTGGTCTAACTACGTGAACTAAGTCTTACCTGTTTTTATATATATATATATATATAAATTGATAAAGCAATACATCTAAATTTCTCAGTGGTTTATGTGTATTAAGGTTTGATATTGACATTTGAAAAAATCATGACCATCTATCGCTGTTTTACCCTACTCGCACAGAAAATAGAAAGATAATAACGTAACTTTATTTTTAAGACGTGATAATTAAAAGTTTCACTACCTTTCGTAAATAGACACTTACAGGCCACAGTAAGATGACGCTGCAATGCTGTGTTAATTCACCACTGTATCGAAGCCCTGGAATTGTCTTTCGGAGGCTGCCAAAGGCTTCTAGTTATCTGCATACTCCACATTGGCGTACCAGCAAAACAGCTCGCAATAACGTGAATTTGCCACGGAAGTGTTAAGAAGCACAGCTGGCCGAATGCCTGGGCGAAAGTTAGGAATGCGCCTACCAGTATCCAAGACACCGGGCAACTCCCACAGCGTGTCGGAACGACGGACGCAGTCGAGTCGCTGGGAATCCGTTCCCCGAGCTGAAAATAGCGCGGCTTACCAGACTCAGCGACCTAGCTTAAAGGCGAGCGCCACTGTCGCGAGCGGAGCTACAAGGGGAGTCAGGCGTAGTCTGTCCGGGTGCCGCGGGTAACTGCCCAGTCGGGTGTGGCGTAAGATTCAGGGTGGAGGGACATCTGTGATGGCGTTACTACCCTCTGAGAAACTGGGGGAGAATTACACGATCTCTTGTATCTACAGTCCACTGAAAACACAGAGTATGGAGTAACAGTAAACAAAAGTAAGAAGAATCTGTTCAGGCTGTAATCTGCCCCCTCCTTCCTAATTCCATCTATTGTACACATAAAACGAAGTCTCTTGTGAAGATTTGAGAGGAGCGAAGAGTGCAATAAACTCTCTAGTTTACTTAGCTTGTCACGCTGAGCTACAGAGTGGCCGAGCGGTTCTAGTCGCTTCAGTCTGGAACCGCTCGACCTCTACGGTCGCAGGTTCGAATCCTGCCTCGGACAAGGGTCTGTTTGATGCCCTTAAGTTAGTTAGGTTTAAGTAGTTCTAAGTTCTAGGGGACTGATGACCTCAGATCTTAAGTCCCATAGGGCTCAGAGCTATGCTGAGCTGGCTGGTTCAAATGGCTCTGAGCACTATGGGACTTAACGTCGGAGTCATCAGTCCCCTACAACTTAGAACTACTTAAACCTAACCAACCTAAGGACATCACACACATCCATGCCCGAGGCAGGATTCGAACCTGCGACCGTAGCGGTCGCGCGGTTCCAGACTGAAGCGCCTAGAACCGCTCGGCCACACCGGTCGGCTGCTGAGCTGGCTCCAGTTCTTCTTGTCTAAGGGTCTGTTTCCTGAAGCTGAAACGGTTACATTTCAGGTCCTCGCGGTTGGATTGATCTAAATAAATTTGAAGATTGTTGTTGCAGAACTTTTGTTTTTACGGAAATACATTTTTTCATATTTTAGTATATCACAGTCTGTTGATTTTCACATTAACAAAGCCGAAATTACATTATCGCACAAAATACAAAAATGCGTCCTATCACATCAGAGGCATGCTTACGACTTCCACACCATATTCCAAAAGGTTTACACATTTTTTACTAACAAATGAATTTCTACTAGTTTCTGTTACATTGTTACTTTCAATTATTATTTCGTAAATGAATCTACAAATAAACATGATAACCAGTACAGTATTACGTAATTAATAATAGAAATTATAAGTGTACCGATAGTTCGTAATTTCAAATATTTCTAAAACAAAATAATCTTAACTGTACATTCAGTACTAGACATTATGGACTGTATCATCGAGACTAAAATATTTTATAAAATAATTCATTTTCATAAATTTTAGCTGGAAGTATAACATACTGTTTATAAAATCGTATGAAAGTTTTCAGAAAAGCAACTGAGATAATGCTGTCCTGTACAAAATTCGAAAAATAATAGTGGTATCGACAACTACTGTTGAGGAAAAGTAGTTCTAGAGGAAGATTCCCGTTACAAGGCGCATAATAAGTTAAATTAGCGACAAATTTAGCACCCAAATTGTAGACCACAAAGTAAACGAAGTGAAGGTATTTTGCGACCTTGGAGGGAAAATAACGAAAAATGGACGAAGCAAAGAGGCACAAAAAAGAATTTAACATAGGTGAAGACACTTTTCCTTGCCGAAATAGTCTATTAGTATCAAACGTGTATCGTAAAGTGAGCAGCAAATTTCGGAGGATGTACATCTGCAGCAAAAAATGTGAATCATGGGCTATGGGAAAACTGGAGAATAATGTAACCGAAACGTTTGAAGTGTGTTGTTACATATGGGTCCTCAAAATTAAGTGGCCTACTAAAATAAGTGATGAGGAGTTTCTCCAAGTAATCTGAAAGACACATGTGGAAAACATTACCTGGATGAAGGCACAGAATGATAGAACAAGTGTTAAAGCAAAGGGCAATAAATTGCATGGAACTAGAGGAAGGATAGAGGGCAAACATTTAGGAGAAGATAGTGGTGGTTGGAATAAATACAACAAACAATGGATGTGGTAGGCTTTGAATTGCTGTTCTGAGAGGAAGATCTTGGCTCAGAAAAGGAATTTGTGACCAGCCGAAAACTGATGACCAAAAAATAAAGATTTAACACGTAGAGGGACACAGTACTTGAAGGACGCTTCCACATCGATACATTTATATCGTAGTAACTGACTATCGACTTTGTTGTTTCATATACACAGGGAAGTATGCAAACACTCATTAGCCGCATGTGTTTATATCTGGTTCTGCAGCTCCAATCCCCTACTACAAAGTTTTTGGTGAGCTTTATTCTAGTTGCGAAACAATTGCCAGAAATGGAAATGATCTATAATCCCAGTTTAATATTTCCATTTCCTCTCGCTTGGAAAGAAAATGAACTCTACAACGGCACGACCTGCCTACACGGATGGAAAATGAAATATTCAGAAAGGAAGGGTGATTAGCATACTGCTGTTGGGAACAGCTGAATGAGTTCACAGATTTGTGAAATGTTGGACTGGTATTCAACACAAGATGCGAATTTGAAGCAGATGTATGCTTCTCGTGCGTACGTCGTGCTCCATCCGACATTTGAACTGATTTAATCCGATTGTGAATGTAGCGGTGAATCATGTCCTAGGAGCAGTTTAGTGTTATTATTGTTGTTCTTGTTTTTTTTTGGGGGGGGGGGGGGAAGAGACCAAACAGCGAGGTCATCGGTCTCATCGGGCTAGGGAAGGACGGGGAAGGAAGTCGGCCGTGCCCTTTCATAGGAACCATCCCGGCATTTGCCTGGAGTAATTTAGGGAAATCACGGAAAACCTAAATCAGGATGGCCGGACACGGGATTGAACCGTCGTCCTCCCGAATGCGAGTCCAGTGTGTTAACCACTGCGCTACCTCGCTCAGTCAGTTTAGTGTTAATTGATATTTACACTGAAGTGAGTGAAAAATAATCACTAAATTTGCTAGACATAACAATCTGTTAATGTAAATGCTGTTCCTTAACGTTCTTCAGTGCCAGGAAAATGAATTATTTGATTCATCGACTTAATGTCTCAAGTTCTCAAGTTGTTTCGTGAAATTGGTTATTTTACTTAGTACTTTCAACTTGTCCGGTATTAACAAGATAGCTTCCCGGATACAGAAACGCCCACTTAGTTAGAGGCTCTAGCAGCTAGTCTGATTTCAGCATTTAGCAGTGAAAATCCAGATTTGAATTTTCCCATAGCATACACTGTTTGAATTGTATAGAGCAGAAAACCGAAATAGATAGTAAGAAAGAAGAATAGTATTTAACTTCTAATCAACGGTGAGATCACGAGAGATGGGCAAAAGCTGGCGTTGGAGGAGGAGTAAGGAAAGAAATCGGCTATGTATTTTTCGTGGAACCATCCAGGCCTTCACCTTAACAGAAGAAGGTGAAGCACGGAAAGCCTTAAATCCGGACGGCCGGATATAGGTTTGAGACGCCGTTCTGACGAACACTAGTCCAGTGTGCTAATCTTTTTATTTTTTTTCCATCTCTCTCAGTTGCAAAATGACAAATGACAAATGCAAGAGCAGTTCTGTTACGCGGATCGTTCCTGAGTATTCTTTTATTCTCAGAACACTGAAACAACGTTTCCTCTGTACATTACCTTCACATGTTGTTTCGTAGCTGCGCCAGTCATGGTTCGTTTGTGGCTATAAAACATGTACTACAGTGTTCTATGAGTCGGTAACAAGTAACATGTCAGTTTCAATTGAGCCTCCTGTAATCCGTCAATGCGCAGTATTTTGTGTTGATATTTCGTTTATATGTCAGACATCATAAAGTATCACAGTTTATGGTGTCCCACGTATGTACGAGATTCCCAAACACAGTACAAACAATAGTTGTAAAATGTCATTTTGACTATTACAAATACATTGTATTGTTGAAATCCTGCGGAGCTACCATGGTCTCGGTCTTCTCAAAAGAACAACATTCCACGCTGTGAGAGATCTGCGTATTCTGCTAAGCCCATAGAGCCGTAGTCCTCAACTGTAAACTTCGTCTTAGAGCTTATTTTGATGAGTCAGGTTATAAATGTTCATACAGATAGCCCATGTGAGTCCACAAAATACTATCATTCTAGTTTTAATGTTCTGAAAACATTCTACCTCATATGAAATTTGGCCAGCAAGTGAATGTGAACAAAATGCTGTATAACTTCACCTTGTATGCTCTAGGGAGCAAGAGGTTTCCCGTAGCACAAAGGAATAATGCAAAGTTACAAAAGCTAAACGATAAATTGCAAAGAAATTTGCACACTGCATCCTGCACTACTTAATTAATAGAAATGTCATACGGTAGCTGTACATCACCGTCTTTGTCACTGTAAACACGTACCTTAAAGCACCACTCCATTAAACACTTCACTTGTTGTCTGAAAATTTCGTTAAAAAAGGTATCCTTGCTGAAGGAACTTAATCTTCTCTCGTTTTTAAATATAATGAAACGAAACGTTACCTTCTCGGGAACTAAGTTCTTAATTAAGCACATGTGTGTACTTGAGTAAAGATCAGAGCAGTGTAAAATAACTTCGTAAGGGTCCCAGATAACACAAATACTGAATAAGCGTGTATGTACCGCGCAGAAATGAAGACAAAGTCTCATATCTTACGTACGAGTGTCCTACAGCGGGCCACGTGACTTCACAAAACCATTCGTTTATAAAAGGCAGAAAAATAATCTAGTTCTCATATTAATGCCCGTATGATTATTTGGTGAGCGGAGATGTAATGACTTAAGCAACTTGTAGACCAGAATGACCGAATAGAAAATGGATTTAGATTCCAGTGTGTTCAGACCAATTTGTGAACCCGAACAAAGAACTAGCATTTTCCCGCGTGAAACATAATTGCAACTTATCTCACATGAGTACATCTGAAAGATCACGCAACCATCTCACCATACTCATGGACGAAATCACTTCAGTGCACCTCATTTAGTATCACAACACAAAGCGTGTGTGCTAAATAGTTCGGCACGTACGTGAATTAACAAGCGGGTAAAAAAAATTGTTCAAAGGGCCCTGAGCACTATGGGACATAACTTCTAAAGTCATCAGTCCCCTAGAACTACTTAAATCTAACTAACCTAAGGACATAACACACATCCATGCCCGAGGCAGGATTCGAACCTGCGACCGTAGCGGTCGCGGAGTTCCAGACTGTAGCGCCTAAAACCGCTCTTCCACCCCGGCCGGTCAAGCGGGTAAGCAGAGCTTGTTCACGGCAGAATGTGGGAGCGTGAAGAAGAATATCCCTTTGTCTACAAGCTATGCAGGCCTTGTTAAATGATCTCCGCGCTAAGCAATACAGTTCGTTGGCTAATCTCAAAGTTTAAGCGACTTCTTCAAGACATGCCTTTGGGGTACTCTAGCAGACGGAAGAGTGACTGTAGTTTCTTTGAGAGCTAGAAGTGCTATGAATGGACGTATTAACACAGAGCATGATTGGTTGAACAGCAGATGGCTTTCAATATGTATTGCACTGTTCTGTTACTGATGTTCGGAAATACGTGATAAGTTTACGATAAAATTAGAACACGGAAGATGTACATAGTCTATCTTTTAGAACAACTGTACGTAATTGACCGCTGCTAGAAAGGGCTGTGGTATTTTAATAAATTTCAGAGGAAACTGCGAAGAACGAGAAGCGAAAGTGGAACATGGCAACACAGTACGTAGCCTGTAGCCGGCGGCATCTCGACGAGTAGCCCTCGGGCATGCATGTGTGTGACGTGCTTAGGTTAGTTAGGTTTAAGTAGTTCTAAGTTCTAGGGGACTGATGACCTCAGAAATTAAGTCCCATAGTGCTCAGAGCCATTTGAACCATTTTGAACGAGTAGCCGGAGACTCCAGGTCCAGGTAATCAAGGTGTGGAGAAAGACAAGATGGATGAACTGTGTTAGAGCCTCTAGCAGCTAGAGTGCGTGGGCCTTTGGGATAAAACTTTGAGTATAAAGAGGCGCCCGTGATGGACACTACCTAACGTAGAAAAAAAGTGATTTATACACGTCAAGCCATTGTATGGTGTGTCGCGGGACACTTCGTGTAGTGCTGTCGCTTCCAACTTATCTTCGTTCCAGTTGCGAATGTTGTGCGGAAGGAACGGTTGTTGGCGATCATCCGTGTTAGTTCGAATCTCTTCAATTTTACCTTCGTGATCATTATTGGAAATACACGTAGAAAGAAGCGATATGTTGGTTGAGTCCCCTAGGATGGTACACTCTTGGAATTTTGAGTAGTGAATCGCATTGTGATGCACAACGTCTCTGTTCCGGCGTCTAACAGCGGAGTTGGCTGAGCATCACCGTAACGCTTCCACGCTTACTAAATGAATTTCTAACAAAATATACTACTCTTCTTTGGAGCTTGCGGATTTAATGTATCAGTACTCTCTGGTACGGATCCCACACCCAAGAACTGCACTCAAGTATTGGATAAACGTGTTTAGAAGACAAGTCCTTCTTGGATGGCTACAGTCATGAAGATTGCCCTACTGGAAGTCTGGCGTCTCCCTTTACTGATATTAGTTTTACGCGGCCATTCAACTTTAACTCGCTCCGTTCACAAACACCCTGATATATAGTGCCTGTAGCTGCTTGCAGTGATATTTCTGCAGTCATACAACATTCCGTCTTTTTATGCCAAATACAAAAAAAAAGTGGCACTGAGCACTATGGGACTTAACATCTGAGCTCATCAGTCCCCTAGAACGTAGAACTATTTAAACCTAACTAACCCAAGAACATCATACACATACATTTCCGAGGCAAGATTCGAACCTGCGACCGTATCGGTCGCGGGATTCCAGACTGAATCGCCTAGAACCGCTCGGCTACACCGGCCTGGCCACGCCAAATACGTTACGTTAGTTTCTCTATATGTGTGCTACCTCTTCATTCGGACATGTTCAACCCACATGTCCCACAGAACAGACACCACCCACACACACACACACACACACACACACACACACACACACACACACACACACACACACATATACAGGGTGTTTCAAAAATGACCGGTATATTTGAAACGGCAATACAAACTAAACGAGCAGCGATAGAAATACACCGTTTGTTGCAATATGCTTGGGACAACAGTACATTTTCGGGCAGACAAACTTTCGAAATTACAGTAGTTACAATTGTCAACAACAGATGGCGCTGCGGTCTGGGAAACTCTATAGTACGATATTTTCCACATATCCACCATGCGTAGCAATAATATGGCGTAGTCTCTGAATGAAATTACCCGAAACCTTTGACAACGTGTCTGCGGAATGGCTTCACATGCAGATGAGATGTACTGCTTCAGCTGTTCAATTGTTTCTGGATTCTGGCGGTACACCTGGTCTTTCAAGTGTCCCCACAGAAAGAAGTCACAGGGGTTCATGTCTGGCGAATAGGGAGGCCAATCCACGCCGCCTCCTGTATGTTTCGGATAGCCCAAAGCAATCACACGATCATCGAAATATTCATTCAGGAAATTAAAGACGTCGGCCGTGCGATGTGGCCGGGCACCATCTTGCATAAATCACGAGGTGTTCGCAGTGTCGTCTAAGGCAGTTTGTACCGCCACAAATTCACGAAGAATGTCCAGATAGCGTGATGCAGTAATCGTTTCGGATCTGAAAAATGGGCCAATGATTCCTTTGGAAGAAATGGCGGCCCAGACCAGTACTTTTTGAGGATGCAGGGACGATGGGACTGCAACATGGGGCTTTTCGGTTCCCCATATGCGCCAGTTCTGTTTATTGACGAAGCCGTCCAGGTAAAAATAAGCTTCGTCAGTAAACCAAATGCTGCCCACATGCATATCGCCGTCATCAATCCTGTGCACTATATCGTTAGCGAATGTCTCTCGTGCAGCAATGGTAGCGGCGCTGAGGGGTTGCCGCGTTTGAATTTTGTATGGATAGAGGTGTAAACTCTGGCGCATGAGACGATACGTGGAAGTTGGCGTCATTTGGACCGCAGCTGCAACACGGCGAACGGAAACCCGAGGCCGCTGTTGGATCACCTGCTGCACTAGCTGCGCGTTCCCCTCTGTGGTTGCCGTACGCGGTCGCCCTACCTTTCCAGCACGTTCATCCGTCACGTTCCCAGTCCGTTGAAATTTTTCAAACAGATCCTTTATTGTATCGCTTTTCGGTCCTTTGGTTACATTAAACCTCCGTTGAAAACTTCGTCTTGTTGCAACAACACTGTGTTCTAGGCGGTGGAATTCCAACACCAGAAAAATCCTCTGTTCTAAGGAATAAACCATGTTGTCCACAGCACACTTGCACGTTGTGAACAGCACACGCTTACAGCAGAAAGACGACGTACAGAATGGCGCACCCACAGACTGCGTTGTCGTCTATATCTTTCACATCACCTGCAGCGCCATCTGTTGTTGAAAATTGTAACTACTGTAATTTCGAATGTTTGTCCGCCTGAAAATGTACTGTTGTCCCAAGCATATTGCAACAAACGGAGTATTTCTATCGCTGCTCGTTTCGTTTTTATTGCCGTTTCAAATATACCGGTCATTTTTGAAACATTATATATTCTCCTTAACGGAAATTAAAGATCATTCACTGCAGATGCATTCTTCGTCCGACCTCTTGAGGGAATCAGCGTGAGGCTGCGAGCATTGAGTTTAATGTACAGGGGACGATAGGTATGTGGTGTGCTACATGTTGGGAATTCGGATTAGAAGTGAAGCGTGTTCAGATAGTTGAAGTAGTAAAATGGGAAGTTTAGGCCACTAAAACAAACATAGTTGCTCTAAGACGTCAAGCAGCGACGTAGGACTTGATCTTGGATGGACTCACGTATTCGACAGTAAAAGGCTTCAAGCCCTAAATCGAGTATCGTTACTTAATGTTCAGCAAGGTTCCCCAAAACCGCTTTATGTATTGCCGGGTTAACGGGTTAATTCCCAACGATAAGACAACCCTCTATCCCCCTCCCCCTGCCCCACCCCCGCGTCACGCTCCTTCGCCGCCTTTTGCCAGTTCACCTATTGCTGCAACTCTAATAGACTGGACAGTCTACTTGTCAAAATGTAATCATTCGCCAGGACGCCATCCGAACCAAATGAAACGCTTAGGAGGACTTTCTGGGGCGCAGCGTCCTCCACCAGATCGGTGCCCCCATTGGCGGAGGACCTCGAGCGCCAGAATCCACTGTGCGTCTGTAAACCCGCGTGGGCGGCGCCGTATCCGGTAAACGGGAGCGCGGCGGAGGGTGGAATTGAATTAAACCGCGGCCGCAGAGGGCCGGAGACAGCCGCCGCCGAGATTGTGTGCCGCTAAACAGGGAGGTGGCGTCAATTTTAGCTGACGGCGCAGGGGCGCGGCGCAGAGGCCGTAGCGCCCGGGACCGCTGCCAACTCGGCCCACAGAAATAGCCGGCAGGCCGGGGTATCGCCGCGCCGCCGCCATTGAGAGCGCGGGCCACACAGTGGCGGCCGCGACCGACCGCCGCCGGCGTCGACGTCGGCGTCGATAACGCCAGCCGGCTCGCTCCGGGGCTATCTGGCCAGCGGGGGACGCCTCTCTCTACAGCCTTTCTCAGATGGCTCCCCCGCTGATTACTCGGGCCGAGCCAAGCGACTCGGCAACGACTTGTCTACAGTTCCGATTCCGTACTCTGTGAATGCTGTGCAGGGTTATATCTGGGGTCCTCCAACGAAGCGTTGTATACTGAGATGACGAAAGTCATGGGATCGCGAAATGCACATATGCAGACGTCGGTAATATCGCGTACATAAGGTGCAAAAGGGCGGTGCATTGTCAGAACCGTCATTTGTGCTTAGATGGTTTGTGTGAAAAGTTTTCCCACGTTATTATAGAAGCACGACGGGAATTAAGACATCTAACGCGGAATGGTAGTTGGAACTAGACACAGCGTCAAGAGTGTGAAGAGAATACCGTATATCAAGCATTACCTTTCACTACATACAACGCAGTGGCCCACGGCCTTCACTTAACGACCGAGAGCAGCTGTTTTTGGTTCAAATGGCTCTGAGCACTATGGGACTTAACATCTGAGGTCATCAGTCCCCTACACTTAGAACTACTTTAACCCTTTCAGACCTGAATTTTTTTCTGGACGGAGGAAAAGTTTTCTTTATGGGATAGTGCTCTAGGTGATTTTTTAATTATTTTAGATGCAAGATTTATACAATAAACTTATACAGAAACATGTACCGGTTTTCAAAACATAGTTTGTACACATGACTTCATTTTGTGGCCTAAATAAGTAATTACGAAAAATTCTCTATTGTAATAAACAGTAAAGTGATCATTCAATAATTACCAAGCAAAATAGCAATAACAATATTCAACTACACTTCGGAATGTAGCGAACCAACCACATCCGTGTACTCTGGTGGCCACGAACTGCTGCTGCACACTGCTACATTGACTTGCTGATGTTTTCATAATGACGCCCAACAGCTGGCAGCATTTGTGCATGATGAAAAGATTGAACGTTCACAAATGTGTACGTCAGTTTTCCACTGGGAAAAAATACTTCTGTTGTAGCTAAAACATAGTAAAAAATAATGTACGCAACTATAGCCAGAGGGTCTGAATGTGTTAACCTAACTAACCTAAGGACATCACACACACCGATGCCCGAGGCAGGATTCGAACCTGCTACCGTAGTAGCAGCGCGATTCCGGACTGAAGCGCCTAGAACCGCTCGGTAACGACGTTTGGTTAGAGTTGTCGGTGCTATCACACAAGTAAGACTACGTGAAATAACCGCAAAAATCAATTGCGGACGTACGACGAAAGCCTCCATTAGGGCGCTGCGGCGAAATTTATCGTTAATATTTCATTGCCGCAGACCACCGACACACTAAACAACACGACATCACATGCATCGCCTCTCTTCGGCTCCTGACCATATCGTTTGGACCCTAGACTACTGTAAAACCATAGCTTGGTCAGATGAGTCCCGCCCAGTTCGTAAGAGCTCATGATAGGGTTTGAGTGTGGCTGAGACCTCAAGAAGCCATGGACTCAAGGTCTGAACAAGGCACTGTGTAAGCTTGTGAGGTCTCCAAAATGGTGTGTCCTGTGCTTGGGTGAAATGGGCCGAGTCGTTTGGTCCAACTGAACCTATCATTTGCTGGAGATGGTGATGTTCTGCTACTTGCAGACGATTTGTAACCATTCATGGACTTCTGTTCCCGAAACACGGTGGAATTTTTATGGACGACAATGCGCCACGTCACCAGGCCAGAGTTGTTCGTGACTGGTTTGAAGAGCATTCTGTGCAATTCGAGCGAATATTGTGGCCACCCAGATCGTCCGACATAAATCACATTGAACATTATGGAACATAATCGCAATGTCAGGTCGTGCACAAAATCGTGCACCGGTAACTCTTTCGCTGTTATGGACGCCTATAGTGGCGGTATTGCTCATTATTTCTGCACGGTACTTCCAGCGACTTCTTGAGTCCATGCCATGTCGATTTGCCATACTACACGGGGCAAAAAGAAGTCCGACAAGATACTGGTAGGCGTGCGCTCTAAGGCGTCTTGCCACGGTTCGCGCGGCTTCCCCCGTCGGAGGTTCGAGTCCTACCTTGGGCATGGGTGTGTCTATGGTGTCCCCATAGGAAATAATCAAGTAAATTCAGGTCAGGTGACCTCGCAGACCATGGATTAGACCTCCCCTTGCAATCCAGCGACCAGGATATACAGCAGTGACATGATTGCGGACATTCACATCGAATTGAGGAGGTTCACCGTCATGTTTGATCCACATCATCTCACGAACAGCCAAGGGTACATTCTTAAACAACTCAGTCCGCAGCTCGTGGTCGTGCAGTAGCGTTCACGCTTCCCACGCCCGGGTTCCCGGGTTCGATTCCTGGCGGGGTCAGGGATTTTCTCTGCCTCGTGATGACTGAGTGTTGTGTGATGTCGTTAGGTTAGTTAGGTTTGAGAAGTTCTAAGTTCTAGGGGACTGATGACCATAGATGTTAAGTCCCATAGTGCTCAGAGCCATTTTTTTAAACAACTCACAAGGGGAGGCCGCCAATTGTGAAATTCAGATTCGATTCATACTGCGCATAATAAAAGCTCATGGCCAGAGGTGTAATGTGACAAAGCACGAAGATGCACTTCTCAGCCGTTGTCGAGAAAATCGACAGTTAAAGGAAACCGTTGCGGTGAAATAGTCTCTACGATTAATAAGTTTCTACAGCGTCGTGGCGCAGCGGTAAGCGCTCGGGTTCGTAATCCGAAGGTCGCCGAATCGAATCTCGCGCCATGCAACTTTTTTTATTGTTAGTTTTTTGTAATTATATATATATATATTAATGAATTGCTTATGCATGTTGGTGAAGGCGGATCGCTTTCCAGTTGTACCGCCTCCATTTTTCCGTTTGTTTAACTGGGTGTACCAAAGCTCTCCCGTCCGCACTGATTTTCGACGATGTTATAAGTTGCGCTAGGGACCGCATCTACCTTCTTTCGAAGTTAGCAGGCAACTACGCTGTTATGCGGCGGCTCGTTTCGGCCCATTCAACATCTGTCCTTCAAGTGTAACGAGCGAGTAACGGAGTTTATATTTCATACCTGCCACAGCAAATTTCTGTTCGTGGGGTCTCTATTCTAATTCGAACGTTTGACTTACGCTATACGTATTCGTTTCGGAATATCGTTTCTACGTCTTCCGTTAACTAGACGTGGTTAACATTATGAAGACAATTAATAACATTTGTGACATACAACTTTGTCTGCGGAAAACATCATGATGTTCGAAGTCGCCAGTTTTTCCACGACAAACGACTTTCAACAACTTATTATATGCATAATTGTTGCAACTGATTGCCGAACCCGAGCGCTTACGGCTGCACCACGACGCTGTAGAAAATTATTAATCGTAGAGAGTATTTCACCGCAACGGTTTCTTTTAACTGTCGATTTTCTCGACAACGGCTGAGAAGTTCATCTTGGTGCTTTGCCACATTACACCTCTGGCCATGAGCTTTTATTATGCGCAGTATGAATCGAATCTGAATTTCACAATTGGCGGCCTCCCCTTGTCAGTAAACCTCAAGTAAAGTAAACAAAAACCTGCTTTATGACTTTCTAGTAATCAGGGTCGTCGTCCTCATTTTCTTGCAGGAAACAGAGACTCCACATGTATATAAAGAGCACAGTGCGAGTAAATTTGTGCGAATGTGTTAGTTGCAAATAAGCTGGAAAACGGTAATGATAGACAAGCTTATTCCCACATCTCCCTAAGTAGCCTTCTGCGACCCCAGGTTCCATACGTCAAACTGTTCAGTAGAGCGTTCTCTATCTCCCTGTTACATTTCTGCACTCCCTTAGGGAAACACCCTGTGTAAGGGGAGTTAACAGCGTTTCATTTTGAATGATCACTGAGAAGGATACAGAGACGACATGCAGTCGTGTGAGACAGCGTTATCGCCATCTGACAGAGTCTGAAAGGGGTCCCATTGTGGTTCTCCAACTGACCAGCTGGTCGAATCGTGTGCAATATGTAGACCCGTGCGGCGCTCTGATGTGACAGTGACCTCATGCGTGAGGACTGGAGAGCAGTAACTCGTCGTCACCGTTCCGGTCGATCACGCTTGACCACAAGGGAGGAACGACGTACTATACACAAAACACATCGTAACACCTTCACATCTGCACCTTCCATCCGAGAAAAGATCATGTACCACCAGCTAAATTCCGTGTCTTCCCGTGTCATTAATCAGAGACTAACAGCATTCGGACTAGAGGAGTATCGTCCTGTGCTTGGGCTGCCGTTAACACAACACAAACGGCTGCGTTTGGAGTGGTACTGTGACCGGAAAGCATGGACCGCCAGCGAGTGGCGTCGCATTTTATTCAGCGGTAAGGCAGAGTTTTGTACTAACACGGATTACCTCGTCGGAGAGCACGGCAGAAACCACCGGGAAGTCTTGTTCTCCCAATGTTTTGGAGAGGCACTGCGGTGTAGCTGCTGGTGTCAAAGTGAGGGTTGGCCGTCGGGTATGATTCCAGATCACGGCTGGTAGTAACAGGGGGAACTCGCAACACTACGTCACGGACACCTTGCGTCTCATGTGATAACCTCTCATGCGACAGCATCGTGATGCCATTTTTCAACAGGACAGTGCTCCTCCTTACATCGCGCGTATGCTGAATTATCTGCGAGACGCTGAGGCTCTACCGTGGCCATCAAGTTTCCCAGATCAGTCCCAGACTGAACATAAGAGGGACCAGCTCAGCTGGTTGGTTGGTTAGTTGCGGGAGAGGGAAACAAACAGCGAGGTCATGGGTGCCATCCGATGAGCGAAGGATGGGCAAGGGAGTCTGCCGATTCCTTTCAAAGGAACCGTCCCGGCATTTAGCTGAAGCGATTTAAAGAAATCAGGATGGCCGGAGGCGGGTCTGAACCGTCGTCCTCTCAAATGCGAGTCCCGTGCATTAACCACTGCGTCACCTCGTTCGGTGGATCAGCGAGGTCATAAAATTCATCGCAGTACCAGTATCGATGATAAGGACCACTTAAAGTAGTTGTTGGCAACCCTGTCTCAGGAGAGAATACAACAGCTTCATAACGTCCTTCTCAACCGAATGGGATTCACGCACACAGGCCTGAGAAGTCCAGCGTCATAGAATAAGCGGGATCATACTGCCTTCTTTGAAACGTTGACTCGATATTGTAATCACTGAAATAATATCACATGCTTTCTCAATCGGTGTGGTTTCATTTCGTTTCCTTCTCCTCTTTTGGGTGCTTCATTTTGATTATCACGCAGTGTATTTGTCAGACGATTCGAATTACTGAAAAAAGTTTTATCAAGTTATTTTTCGTACAGGAGTGAAAATATTCATGTACCGTTAATACTCGTCAATTTTTTGTCTGCGAACTTGACGAAAATTCTTTCGTTCTCTCATTTTAGTAGAAGCTTGTATTTTTATAAGGTTTCAGGAGCTCGTTTAAAGTAAATACGAGTAACAGTGCAGTATTTGTGTGGAAACGTTTTAAAAATCAGAGGCGGAAAGTGTGAAGAGACAAACGGCACGGACATCGCATTTGAATCGCTAATTCTGCATAACGTAACGTAACGTGGCGTAAAAACGGAATTAGCCGCCAGTTTACAGATGTGGTACACTTATCGCTTGTTTTAGAAATACATGTACTGTACATATTAATACGGCTCATGTCTCAGTAGTTTTATTTTAATAAACACTCGGAGTCCGTTAAGGAAAGTCCAACTTCTCTTTTCCAGAAAATCATGGTTGTGTCAGCATTCCGGCAGATGAAAAGTTGGGAGTATTAACAAAACGAGTCATAGTTGCCCGTCCGTACACTTGCTACTAACCTTATTTACATACTGTAAAATACTTGCGAGACTGTACAGGTATCCACGGTAAGTGGACTTCTGTGTAATGGATACGTGTGGCGTAAGATATCAACTGAGCAGTTGGCGGAAGCGGAAGCACACAAAAGAAACTGCACACCACGCACGCTTTAAATTAGTTGGAAACCCTCAACCCCAACCCACGATTGTTCCAAGAATCGAATTCCCTTGTATATAACAGCTTCAAACGTGTAACTACAAATGAGTTTTGCGTTAAATATTTGACGTAATGTAAAATCTTAATGGCTGAAGACGCAAAACCCTAACAATGTCGTTTTTTTAGTTTGGATTATTCACCCACAGACTAACGACAGAGTCAAAACTAAAACTGGTGAATCAAAAACGTGATAATCCCTTTGTGTGTACACGTAAGTTCTCTTTGGCAAATATTTCGTTGCGTCAAACTATTTTCGGCTGAATCATATCAAAAGTAAGTAATAAAAGCAAAGTCATTAAACTGTAGTTTAACAATATACTTCCGTAGACTACTGTCCGGGTAATTTGCGTTCCATTTTAAGAGAAGCTGGTTTTTCGTTCATGTTAATGTTTATGCGTGGTGCCTTCCGAACAGCGGGCCGTACAATGATATAACTGTGCAAGTACATTAAGTGGTGTGTTACTGTCTACAAAATGGGTTGTGAATGGAGTTAGTAGTAAAACAGAAGAAAATTCTCTCACTTAGTGCTGTAGTTTAACTCCACGAACAGCAAAAAGCAGGAAGCGATAATTTTTTCTCCTTTCGTTATTTTGTGTGCTGGAGATAGGGGGAGTGGGGTGTCAGAGAGAAGACGTTTCGAAAAGGTTTAATTAAATGTAAAGTTTGTTGGAAGTCGCTAATAGCTCTCATTCTCATATACTAGATGAATAAAGTGTGGGTAATCTGCGCGCCATTACACTGCCACAAGACGTATATACAGTTTCTAACTTTAATACTTGACTAACTAGGTTAAACGTGTAACGCCTTTATGAGCAGATTGACAGAATTTTAAATTTTTAATTCGGCCAGTAATTATAAGAAGTTCTGAAAATAAATTTTTTACTGTCCCTGGACACAGTTATTACAAAGGAGAGCGAAATTGCAGTATGAAACCGCCAGCAAGTCACAATAGACATCACAGTTAATAATGTACCACTAACGGAAGTAAGTACGCAGGCATTTCAGAAATCGACACAAGTCGTCTCTGACTAAGACCATTCCTCAGAAAGAGCGGCTCATTGTCAGCAGACAGTACATTCCTGAGTTTTCCAGCACATATAGCTCTGCTGGGACATGTGTATCAGGTGCAGCAATTGTAAACTTAATCCATAGCTGATGCACGCGACCAGTACCATTCTTTTTGGCAAAACGTGTAAACTGCACACTGATTCGCCGCAAAATTCTGGCGGTACATGGACCAAATGCATTGTCAGTTGCAGACGTAGTGAAATGTTGCCAAGAATCTGACCAAGGCCACAAAGAAGTTGGTGATGTTGATAGGGAGGGAAGGCCTTGCACCATGCTATATCCATCTTTTCGGCAAGTTGAAAGAACATTTGAGGAAAGAGTTTTTACAACGATGAGGACGTTCAGACCGTTCCTCGAATGGCTCCGAGATCAAGGATCGGATTTCAATCGCTGATGAATTGAACGGTTGGTACAAATTGGTTTACGGACTTGATGAGTACGTCGAAACAAAATACTGTCATCCTTTTGTCTCACCTTGACGTATAGTCTAGCATTCAATAAAAGTTAATTGGTCTACCATAACAGTGTGTGACTAACTTCTTGAAATACCCTCATACCTTTAACTGTTTGCGAAATAAAACTATCTCAGACGGCAAAAAGCTTAGCTGTCGTAAAGAGCAGATCTCCACAGGTAAAAGTAGCCTATTACAAGAAAACGGTGCTAATTACATCAAGGAACCAAGATGTGGAGACCAAAAAGAGATTTATTTAAAAAAAACTTTTATCTGAAACGTCGCCTTGTATGGCTGGGAGAAGGGAACTATCGGTTAGTTAGTTACAAGTTCCGTGGATCATTTTGCACAATAGATGGTAATGGAAATGAGCCTATGGTTTCATTGGCCGGGAAGCCCCTTACGGGGCAGGTAAGGCCACCTTGGTGCAGGTCTTATTACATTCGATTCGACATTGGGAGACCTGCGCGCCGGATGGGAACGAAATGATGATGATTACAACACAACACCCAATCCCTGAGCGGAGAAAATCCCCGACGGGACTCGATCCCGGGCCGTAGGACAGCAATCCGTCGCACTAACCACTCAGCTATCGGGGCGGACATCGATTGTAATGGTGTGGAACGAGTCATTTTACATTCACATAGTAAATTAATTTGTACTTACGGTTACATTCTGAACATTTCAAAGATTATTTTTTTGTTTTTTCAAAAAGGTCTTTCTCAGATTTTTGTCGGGCTTTAGCTTGCCGTCTGTCAGACATGTTATATCACTGGGTAAGTGATCAAAAAGTTTTGTTGCAGCACTGTGCACCCCTCCTTGTGCTAAAGACAGCCTTAATGTGGAGTAATGAACGTCATTTTTCGTTCTGGTATTGTAATTACGTACCTCGTTTTAACTTTTAAACAGTAGTGGGTTATTTACAACAAACTTCATGAGGGAATACATACTGCGAAGTAATAGTCAGAATAATAGTCAGAATGGTCAACTCTTCAAAAATGTCTACAAGATGACACTATTCTTACAGCAAGTTTTTGCGCAATCAAGACTTCCTTCATTAAATGGTTCAAATGGCTCTGAGCACTATGGGACTCAACATCTTAGGTCATAAGTCCCCTAGAACTTAGAACTACTTAAACCTAACTAACCTAAGGACATCACACACACCCATGCCCGAGGCAGGATTCGAACCTGCGACCGTAGCAGTCCCGCGGTTCCGGACTGCAGCGCCAGAACCGCTAGACCACCGCGGCCGGCCTTCCTTCATTAAAGATGAATGAATCTGAGAAGAGACGTCTAGAAGCATTTGAAATACGGTGTTGAAGAAGGGTTGAAAAGATATCGTGGGCAGTAAAGTTCACAAATGAAGAAATTTGTAGACGAGCAGCTGAAAAAATGTCACTGCTATCAATAGTACAGAAAAGAAGAGATTAATTGTTTGGCACTTCTACCGACGACGTAATTTTATAGTTAATGTAAACAAGGAAGTTAATGTAAACAAGGTAACAGGGGAAAAAAGGAACATTGTAAGGTGTCCGGCAAATCCAACACCTTCCATGAAAACCCTGACATGATAAGCAAATCCAGTAGTATGTCACATAGCTCCGAATACATCGTGACATTAAATTAACCAAAGTAATACGAGTAGCGAGTGAGTAAATGGAATACCACAGACTAACACAAGAATGCCTAAATGCATGTCATACCTTCCCACCGTGGGACAGACGCAGTTCCGAGGGGAGAAACGAGAGCAGAACCGTGCTAAGCTGGAAGGCCCTACGATAAGGGACGGACGGACACCCACGTCGCCAGCTAACTGCTAGGACCACACCACCCGCAAGTTTTAGTGTGAGACTTTTTCGCGTCTCTGTTACGTCAAGACCACCCCCCAGCCAATGTTAAAAGCTAGAGCCCTCCAGAAGAACAGTATAGATCTTACGATAACGCTAAAAGGACCACACCAGCTGCAAGTTTTAGCATGAGACTTTTTCGCGTCTCTGTTACGTTGCAAACTTTAAAACACATTGCCCCACCACGAAAAGTATAACTTTTCTCATTGGATAGACAGAATTTTTGTAGGCGGAGCTTAAGGTTAACATTGAGACCCTTATTGGTCAGATGAAAACACAGCCAGATAGTTTTTTTAAACCAACTTCCGTAAATTGTAGTAAGGAGAAGTTAGAAAGAGTTGCTTCGGAGACGGCGAGGTGAGCGGAGCTGTGCTGACCGCCGCCCCCTGACGAACACCGACAAGGTAATGAACTCACGCGATGCCGCATTTTTGAGCGCATAAGGCTTCACTCAGAACTGCAGAAGTCCCATCTGTTACACCCCCTTTTTGCGTAATACTAGTGTCGATCGTCAATTAAAGCTCATGGTGTTCACATTTCTGAAACGCAATGATTTTTCTGTTATATAGTTATTGAGAAGCCACATCAGCCACTGTAATTTACGACAAGTTAGATAAGTAATTAAAGATAATTGAGGGTCACTGTAGACAATTTTGATAATTTGCTTTTTTGTGAAACTTAATTTAAACCTAGATTATAGATGTGATATGGCATAGGTCATCCTTCGATCCATTGTAGAACTTGGAAACCCATTCAGGGAATATTCGTTCACATTTTTGTTGAACGCAGTCGGTTTTTACCATCCTGTATTAAAACATTTCCTTTTATCAATAGTGCAATTTATAAACAATGTTTTGTGAGTAGAATAAAATTTCCAATGGTAAACTTAACTGCTTTTTCGAAGTTACTTTGCCAGCTAACTAAAAATAGGAAAGCCTTGAACCCGTTCCACTAAATTTAGTTAGTATTAAGATTCTTTTACAGGGAGTGCAGTGGAGCTGACGCTGAAATCATTAAGTATTTGGTTATATCATCGCTAGTCTCACTGAACTCTTCTGAATTCTACATGTCATGTGTGGTCTGGCGTCTCCTTACCAGCAACAGGTCCCAGGTTCAAACGAGTCAATTCCCTAAAAAACACGCTCAGAGTGTCGTTGCGCGAAAGTGGTAGGGAGACAGGATATAGAACAGACAGACACCACGCAGAATGTTTAGAACATAACTGAAATATTCCTGACAGATAGTGATAGGAGCAGGGTCATATGGGGAAATGAAGAGACTGCGAGGGAGGAGAGAGGCACTGACAAAAAGAATTGCAACCAACCAGTCTTGAGACTTAGACTTCGTAAGTGAAGAATGTATTCACATACTGAAAACTGCGTAAAATTTCTCCACAACGATTAATTCTCTTATACTTGACGTTACTGTCAACACTATTCTAACATGGTCCGGCACACAGTTTCAATCTGCTAGGAAGTTTCATATCAGCGCACACTCCGCTGCAGAGTGAAAATCTCATTCTGAAAACATCCCCCAGGCTGTGGCTAAGCCATATCTCCGCAATATCCTTTCTTCCAGGAGTGCTAGTTCTGCAAGGTACGCAGGAGAGCTTCTGCGAAGTTTGGAAAGTAGGAGACAAGGTACTGGCGCAATTAAAGCTGTGAGGACGGGCCGTGAGTCGTGCTTGGGTAGCTCAGATGGTAGAGCACTTGCCCGGGAAAGGCGAAGGTCCCGAGTTAGAGATTCGGTCCGGCACACAGTTTTAATCTGCTAGGAAGTTTCGTGAACTTCGTCACTTCTTATTTAGTTCGTGCCCTGTAAGCCTTTTCTGACACTTTTCACATTTCTAACCAGCTGTAGCCGTTAAATTTTATTATACGTTTCTCTTATGTTATCTAAATATCGGTAAGATTTGTTAGAATAGCTCTCAAAAATACAATAGAGTTTTCGTTTTACAATTGGATACTTTAAAAAAAATCTAGGCTTGGTTCCTTCAAATTTATAAGAACTGAGGTAGGTTAAATTTCATTAACCTCATTCCATTTATGGTAATTTGTCTTGTAGCCTTCGAGTTTTACCTAACAAAAAACAACAAATTGGGCAACTGTGGAATTCCACGGCTACGCGTGAAATGGAAGGCTACGGAGGTACCTCGTCTACCGGTTACCCGTGGTAATGTGCACCATCGTGCGGCGAATACCTGTGGCTTCCCGCCTTCGATTACAGGGTCTCTCTGCTACGGGTTTCTTCGCCACACAGCTTGCTGCGACATCACCAACAAACTATTTAGAACGAGGATCACGGACATAAACGCCTACATGTGAATAATAAATTCTTCCCTTAGAGACCTTCAATGTACGGTACCTTATAATACAACACAAACAGAAAGTTTTTAAGCTAAGCACGTACAATTTTCAAATGGCTCTGAGCACTATGGGACTTAACATCTGTGGTCATCAGTCCCCTAGAACTCAGGACTACTTAAACCTAACTAACCTATGGACATCACACACATCCATGCCCGATGCAGGATTCGAACCTGCGACCGTAGCAGTCGCACGGTTCCAGATTGAAGCGCCTAGAACCGCTCGGCCACCACGGCCGCCGTACAATTTGCGTTGTGTGAATTATGGGTTCCTTGGCAACGCCATTCACCATAGTCCTTCTGACTGTGGAAGAAGGCTGTGGTGTGTTTGTTGCGGCGTAACATCAAGCGAAGGCATGTCAGCCATGAGTGTTACAGCAGTGTGTGCTGTGAGGCGACGTCAGCCGGTAGTGCTGTGACGGATCCCTCTCCAGGACAGCCCCGAGACAGGAGCGGCCTCTACATGGAAAGAATATATGGGCCACGACGCCTAGCAGCGGCCCGAGTTGGAAGTCGAGCCTACCTACGAACGCTACAGCATTGACTTGGAAACAGTATTGGTTTACTTGTATTACACTGAAAAGCTTCCTTGTATACACTGAAAAGCTTACTTGTGTTTGTCTGTCGCCCCCCTGCTTGCGACACGTCTTTATCTCACAAAGTTGAGTATTGTAATCATTTACTTTTGTAATAAATCCCATTAATACGACTTGCTCGGACTGTTGTCTAGCGACCCGAGAAAGTAGCTTTCCTAGGCACCCTATATTATACGAGTTGGCAGAACATAAGTGTTCAAATCTTTAAAAATACTTGCTGTTAGGATACAAGGCTACAGATTACAGACTGTCAATTTAGCACCTGCTCTTGTGATCTTTAGTCCGAAGGCTGATTTGATCCTATCTATTCTGATGCTAGTGTATCCTGTGCAAGCCTCTTCATCCTTGCACAACTACTGGGCACTAAATCCATTTGAACGTGCTGCATTTGCCCCTTCCATCACCCCACCTCCCCGACCTATGCACTTCCCACCACACGAAAAAAGTATTCCTAGATGCTTCAGAATGTGTCGTGTCGACTTATACCATTTTTTCATATAGTTGTGCCACAAATTTCGTTTCACACCGGTTCGAATTAGTTCTTTTTCTCCTGTTGTCTGCTGCAGACAACTAATTTCATAAGTAGCGCAGTCCTCATTGCATCGGAAATGAATGTGTGTACGCTAAACAAGGAATGTGTGGACAGTTCACAGAGGTAACTGAATACTTCGATTGTTTCACTGTAGCTTAGTGCTTTGCTTATAGCGTCTATTACAAAAAACGTAAGAATTTATCTGACTATTATGTTTAACCTCTGTGATATTGTGCGATTTCAGTAAAAAACATTTTCTTCATTCGATACATAATGTTAAACAGAATATTAAAAACCCTCTTCGTGGGGAGCATCAGAGGACTGCCTCGTTAGAGCCCACACATTTTTTTTCTCAAGGAAAGATTAAATTTTAAATGTGAGTGAGTTTCAGAGCTCTGAAAACGATCGTGCCTTAATTTCTCGCAACCACTCGGCTTTGTCCGTTAGTCACTGGAGTGAAAATGGTGATTTTCGCGCCTTGGTTGCAAACGTATCATTGTGTCTGACTTCTAGGGACTGTAAAAAATTTACTATCTCCTCTAATAGAAACATGCGACGGGAACGAAATCGCAGTATTCGTATAGAGAACGCAGATTCGGCCCTACTGGGAGTTGGATTGGTCGCACGACGAGCTTCAGTTCAATGTAGTGCACGTTATTACCTCCCAGTGCAAACGTGGAAAGCGATAGAGTGGTGTGGTGGACACGTTCCAACGGCGCACACCACGTATGCCGTAACTACAGTTGCAGGAGGGTGAGGAGAGGGTCTCGACCCAGGGGGTCGCGTCGGCAGGTGTGTGTAGCAGCTCATATCTCGGTCGTTAATAATCGACGTCGGCTTCCGGGAAAGGGCTGCCCGTGCAAGCAGACAGCTACCACAGTGTTCGACGGCTGCCAATCAGGCTAATATCGCTCTGGCGGCCTCGCTCTGTTGTACAAGGCGCAATCCTCAAGGTACGCAATAGGAAGCAACTGTACGTTGCGCACTGGTTTCACAGACATATATCCACCCGTTCTCATGCTCTGTACAATTTCCCACCTGGTTAAATATGTACGACAAAAGGCCAGATTTCGCTTATAATATTCTGGTCGATGCCAGTTTCATTGCCGTCAGCGGCTGTGTTACTCATAAAAATAAATAAAAATCGAAAAGTGAACCGCCAATATTAAAAAATGAAACTAATTAGAGAAACATCTGAGGCGCCATTCAATGATGCTGGAAATTATTTATAGCAAATGAGGTGCATCAAATGTTCCTCTAATCTAATCTAGTCAGATCATTTCAGACCCGCCAGGGTAGCTGAGAGCGCTAACGCGCTGCTTCCTGGACTCGGGTAGGCGCTCCAGCCCCGAATCGAATCCGACCGGTGGATTATCGACGACGGCTGGTGTGCCGGCCAGCCTGTATGTGGTTTTTAGGAGGTTTTCCACATCCTACTAGGTGAATACCGGGCTGGTCCCCACGTCCCGCCTCAGTTACACGACTCGCAGACTTTTGAAACACATTCACAATATTTCACGATTTACTCTAGATGCAGACAGCTGGGGTACACTACCTCCGTCCCAGGGGTATGGGGTGGCGGCAGGAAGGGCATCCGGCCACCCCTTCCATTAACCATGGCAATTCCGTACTTAACCCTGCCGACCCTGCGCACAATGTGGGATAAAGGCAGTAGCCAAAGAAGAAGAAGAAGAAGAAGTAGTCAGATCATTTCACAAACCGTTTTACTTTTTCATTTTTTTATTTTCAGGTTTTGTTCTGAAAGCATGTATTAAAATGTATTTAAATATCGATTGATTACGCTGATTATTTCCAAAACAATTAATTCTTCTGTCGCAAAACTAAACCTAACGCTGGTAACGTTTTCCAAGCATTTTTTAGCTATGAAAATTCGGACAAAAACCCGTTTTGTAGTTCATAGGGTGTCGTTTCTTCGCTCCACTCATTCTGGATACCACACCAGATGACCGAAATAGTATAACGTATCCTACGCTATGGAGAAGAAATTCCATAACAAATTAGTCTGTGAGACAATTCTCGATTCAAACATTTGTCCAATAAGCTACAAGAGTTCGGAAAGTTCAATCGCTGGAGGTAACATTTCATCTAGAACATGTAAATGCGTTGTTAATTAGCAGTACAACGAGAGCTGAGACTGAGATTTGACCACTTACCGTTGATACTGCAATTAATACTACTAATATGCAGAATAGCTGAAACCGTATTGATCAGTTGTCACTCCCACGTCTGTCAGTGCTTCATACAGTTGATAAATTTTCGATTATTTTCGGAGAAGATCGTTTTCAGTTACTAACTTTCCTTGGCCTCGTCATCAGTATTTTATTAACGTCGGCATGCTATTGTGCTGTGGCAGATACACAGAGATTTCTTGCATTCCAAATATTTTACATTATCAGGTTATCTTCCACTCATAATAGGTTTCAGCTATCAGTCGTCCTTTTTAAATTTCATTGGCAGATCTAGATTTCAGCTAGAAACTAGCCATTCTCAATGCACTATTATTTTTGATCAATGCATGTAATGCCTGTTGGTCAGGCTTCATCCACAGTTCATTGAAGCCCGACCAACAGGCGTTACATGTATTGATCAAAAATGATAGTTCATTGAGTACGGCTAGTTTCTAGCTGAAATCTAGATCTGCCAATAAAATTTAAAAAAGGACGGCTGATAGCTGAAATATATTATTTAAAAGTGTTTTACATTAGTAGGCTTTTGTTCAGAATCAATAGTTAGTGCGGAGTTTTTGGTGTGTAGTTAATCACTTCCTTTCTCGCCGCAGTGTGGTCGATGCTCGTTTTCACACCCTCAACTAAGCCGACGCTCCAGATACGCGCAACCAGACAGTTAACACTGAGCTTTCTCATGTACCCATCTATTGCGTGCGAACGGACGGAATGATGCCTCTAATAAGCCGTCCTGTGCGAGGTCTTTAATAACATTCCGTCCGCTGAACTCAAGGTGTCTTCGCCTAATTGCGAATTATGTTTAATGAATGTGATATAAAGTGAAGAAGACATGAAAAGAGATAGAAGTGGAGCATTAAGCCTGGTCGTGAGTCGTCGCTGGATGGCTTAGTTGGTAAGAGCACTGCCTCGGAGGGCAAAGTTCCTGGTTCGAGTCCCAATTCGCCACACAATTCTAATCTGGCAGGAAGTTTAGAAATAACGCACATTTCACGGTAGAGTGAGAGACTCGTTATGACAAAGAAAAAATGTCATTCGTAACATTAAGATGTCAGCAATGATCAAAACAAATGACATTTAAAATCGTGTTAGATACATTAAAAAAGTATGCCCATTTCATTGCCAGGTCCACATTCTTCATTGCTACATTCACATATTTACTGTGCAAGGTATTATGTAGTGCGGAAGTGTGTGTGTGTGTGTGTGTGTGTGTGTGTGTGTGTGTGTGTGTGTGTGTGTGTTTGGAGTTGACGCTTAACGGTGAGGCTATTAGCACCCTTACAAATATTAAAATGACCGAAAATTTTGTCACACATTGAGAAGTAAACCTACAAAACGACATTCACACATTCACTGCCACCTCGCTCTCGTTGACTCACCCAATCACTCCACGTCAAACGCTGCAAGACAATGGCGGAAGGATGAAAGGTGCCATATCTTGGTTTGAAACATAAGTAAAACGACAGAGGCGCTAAAATAATAGGGCAGGAAAATGTGACCACTACAAAAAAAAAAAAAAGTGAGGCAGTATCTCAGATACCTTGAAAGTGCAAAACCTTGAAGTAAAACAAGCAATACGAGAAAAGAGCTGAAACAGCAGCAGCCGGCCGCGGTGGTCGTGCGGTTCTAGGCGCTGCAGTTCGGAACCGCGGGACTGCTACGGTCGCAGGTTCGAATCCTGCCTTGGGCATGGATGTGTGTGATGTCCTTAGGGTAGTTAGGTTTAAGTAGTTCTAAGTTCTAGGGGACTGATGACCTAAGATGTTAAGTCCCATAGTGCTCAGACCCTTTTGAACAATTTTTTTTGGAATAGCAGCATAACGAAATGTGTCTGGCTGACCGTTCACAAAAAACATCGGTGAGCCACTCTCTCTGTCAACACAGTACGAACGAGATAGGATGGTAGGTATATGGGGTGTCCCAGGAGGGATGGTCAATCATCAGATATATGACAGGAACGATCATTTGAAGCAAAAAACTTCATATGGTCTTGTGCCATATTCCGAATGGTTTCCGAGATAGAACACATTTAAGGTACATTTTTATTTCCTTTAATTACTCAGCGTATTCTCAGGTGCACACATGTAGAACAATTAGCAAACTTTACATCAGGCGGTTTTGCAAAGTACCATCTGAGAAATATGTATATTTAACTCATTCATGTCTAAGCATCTTCACATCGTCATATTGCAGCTGCTGTAAAATCCACAATAAATGTTCGATATCCCACCGTCAACTGCACTGCATTTGTGCGCTCTTGGGAAAACATGTAGTGTTGCTTGTCTGAGTGCCTCGGCACGTTCCCTAACGAGGGCAGCAGTTTCCTTGATGCGACCAAACAGCTGATCTCGCGTGTTCAGCTTTGATTTTTACGCCTCACACTTCATCCAACCCCATAAACAAAAACTTAATTGCGTAAGGGCGGACGATATTGCCTGACAACTAATTCTAACACCACGAACAATCCAACGATTAGGGTTAGCGACGTTGTGATGTTGCTTCACACGTCTCACAAAATTAAGATGTTGTCGCGCGAGGAGGGTGCCTCCGTAACGCTAGAAGTAGACTGCAGTCCATGTGGCCAAAGGAACGTGCTCAAGGTGTTCAACAAACGATTATCCAGGAAATCAAAGTAATTCTACCCGTCATTTGCTTTTCATAAATGGCCACTAGCCCCAGAACAAATATACATTTAATGTATTCTACCTCAGAAATCATTCGGAATACGGTATTTGTCTATATGAAGTTTTCGCTTCAGATGAGCGTTCCTGTCATACCCCTGAATACTGAACATTCCTCCGGGCACATTCTACATAATCTAGTAGCCCTCTCCAACTTCGCATGAGTCACACTAGTATCTATGGATGGAAGATTTCGTTCCAACACACAATGGTTGTTCGTGACTAACTCTGTAAGTGAAAATGGTATCAAAATCTCTGCATTAGTTCCTGACATTATTAGTCTTTGCACACAGACAGAAAAGGGCGGTGGAGGACTTTAATTTATAATATTTATAAATCTGTCACTCTGCAGCTGCCTACCGAGCGAAGAAAAATGTGTGAACGCCTTGCTCTCTCTCGTGTTATTCTCATCGTTCCTGTGCGAAATTTACGATGGACTAAGCAGAGTTATCGTACAGTCTTCATACAGTACAGATTCTCTGAATTTCACAGTTCGTTTTCGCTGAAACAATGTCGCCTGTGTTCCAGATATTCTCATTTCACGTTCCTACACATTTCTGACACACATTCTTCTGCGCCGTATGGTCTTGTTCTGATAGTTAGCGGTGGGTCTCTGAAGTTCGATGTTTGCTGTGAAGCCTAACTTGCAAAGACCATAAATGATGGAGAAGTATTCTAGAATTGGTGACACAGTAACTTGTGTAATGTTTCCTTCGTAGTTGGACTGGAATTTCCCACAGACCGCCCAACCAAAACTCTTTATCTGCCACCGATTTCTCGTGTTCGTTCCCTCTTAGATTAATTAGTATAATTTCCCCCATAACGGGAACAATGTGATGTCCTCAATCTTATCACCAAGAATGTGCTAATATACTGATTCTTTCTCTTTGCCATTTTCGTTTACTCATACTTATGGAGGCTGCCATTGAGTTGACCAAGTACAAATGCTGTCTACGTAGTTCTGCATTTTTTTTACGATAATTTAGCGACTATATCTGCTGCAAACGGCAACATCAGCCAGCGATCAGTGAGTTTTACTGACCCCATGTGAGACTGATAACATTGTAGTTTGCTCCCTTCAATCTCCAAATGAAACCAAAACCCCAAGTGATAAATCGGTTACGTACACTGCTCTGCAAAACTTAAGAGCCGAGTAGGTAGTGTAGCGTAACAAATTAAGAGCCCCTTGGATATTGATGAAAGTGGGGTAGCATGTTGCCAGAGGTATCCCAGTCGTGCACAGAAAGTCGTACGTGAAATGAGGTGAGATCAGCGCGATTGCAGCACCATATAGGGCTGTCCTCAGTATACGTGTCAGCTGATGAAATGTGAAAAGAAAGTGTGTATCAATCGGTGAGTAGTTACAGAGCAATTTTGTGGTGTTTTTCATTACAACATGGCTCGGAGACAACATTTGCATAACTTCGCAGGAGGAAAAACCGGCGGATAACTGGAAGAAGCACAATACATGACGAACTTAGGCCGGGAATTTGGTATTGTTCACAGCATTGTTTTACGTGCATTGGGAGCGTTCTGAAACGCAGACACTGCTGTCCGAACGAGAGCAGATCGACCAGCCAACAATAGTAGCAGATGACCTGTACATTGTGCAACAAGCAAGAAGGGACCCACGTCAAAAAGTGGGTGCAGTTCCAGCCCCATGTAACAGGACTGCAAGTCACACAATCTCACGCTACATACTGGCTCGGCGACTTCACGAGTTTGGACACTTGGCGCGGCGACCAGTACGTTGCGTTCCGTTGACACCGCCTTGTCGACTGCACCGTTTACATTGGTGCCAAAAGCTTTGGGACAGGACCAACGAGGAGTGGGGATGCGTGCTATTCTCTGACGAGGGGAAATTCATATGGCTGATCCATGTCTGTCGATACTACGATAGTATCGACGCGTATCAGAGAGGTTTGCCCGCGCCGGCTAGGAAACAGGCCATAATGACAACATCCATTTGTGGCGCGGGCGTTAGTTGGTTGACGACGGACAGTGGAAGCAGTGTCGTGTGTGAGCGACAAGCTGACTGAACCGCCCATTTGAAGTAACACACGCTGTCGATTGGTGTGCGAAGCGGCAGAGAGGAAGCTGCGATGGCCGTCACAGTCGCGAAGTGCAATTGTGTTGACGCGGCAGGATGCTGGCACAGCCTGCGACGACCCGAGGACAGCTGCTTCACTGTCCGTTTGAAATCTGGTTACAATGTTCGGAGGCTTCCCATGGTTCTTCGTTGGTTTGTCTCCTTGTTTTTGGTTTAGTAACTGTCACAGTGTCGATTGTCCAAAACGATGTTCGAACAGTCAGTATAAAACTAAATTGGTTTGAGAGTAACTGACGCAGTGTGCTAGCGCACGTAAATATATTTGAGCATTTCTTGCAAATTAAAGAATAGATGTCACAGTGTGTTAGCAGCTGAAAATTTCATTTCAGTAGCCAGTATAAGGCAGTATCTATTTTGAGACTGACTGCCACAGTATGTTAATTCACGACAACACATTTGAACATTTATTTCAACTTAAAACTATACATTTCACAGTGTGTTATTAGCAGATAAGTACATTAGAGCGGTTAGGACAGGCCGTTTCTATCTGGCCGTAGTTGTCATTGGGTGTTAGCGCCCGCAAATGCATATGAATGTGTGCCTCCATTTAGAGAATACGTGCTGCTATCGGTTAGAAG
Source organism: Schistocerca nitens (assembly GCF_023898315.1). Taxonomy (NCBI): domain Eukaryota; kingdom Metazoa; phylum Arthropoda; class Insecta; order Orthoptera; family Acrididae; genus Schistocerca; species Schistocerca nitens. The sequence continues at coordinate 648,771,395 of NC_064619.1, read as the reverse complement.
TGGTTAACGCATTTGATAAGCATTGTATGAAGTTGTTACTGCTTCGGTAATAACTGCCCCAGGCTGCAGCGTTCATAAATGGGGTTCCATTTTGGCTTCTTGTCGAAGTATATCATACACCGTTAATGGTCAGGCAATTTGAACGGGGTGTATACATCGCTTTATTCTTTGAAGGCAACTGTTCCAGTGAACTGCTCCCGCTAACATCGTTGCAAGTTCCAACACATTCTTTTCAAGAAAGAGTAATTTCTGCTGTGGGCTAGAGCCCGTAGATTGCATCTTGAGGAAAGTTTTAATGTTTTAATAATTTAAAGTGTTTAATATTCAGCATATTTTGTTCAACGAAGAGTATTTGCTGCAGTGGGGTAGTCGCCTTAGTTCTTAGCTGATGTTTAAATAATAATAATAATAATAATAATAATAATAATAATAATAATAATAAATTCCCCGTGGAGGCCCGGGAAAAGAATAGGCCTCCGATATGTTCTGCCAGTCGTAAAAGGCGACGAAAAGAACAAACCATTAATAGGGCTAACCCCCCTTTTAGTGTGATTAGTTGGTTCAGGACAGAACTAAAGAAGCCTCGGACAAGCGCCGTCATGGTTGGGGACGACGCTTGAACCCTATGCCCGCCCACAATGGTAACGACACTGCTAGCCAACTGGAAAATGATTTAAATCCAAATAGAGGTGTTTTGTAGGATATGCTTCCTGCAATCACCCTAGAAGGAAAACAAAGACAGAGGATGAGATGGTCAGATGAAGTTAATCGACACCTCATGTTCTGTTATTACCAAGCAACAAACCTAGGAACCAACACAACTGGATACAGATCACAAGTATACACAACATATATTACCAGATACCCAGAATTAAAATTTTTAACAGAACAACGACTAGCTGATCTGATCCGTGTAATAATCAAAAATAACAGGATACCCCAGACAGAATTAGAAAACATCAAACAACAAGTACAACAAATACTGGAACAAAATAATGTGCACACAGAAGAAGAAGAAAATAGAGTAATGGACTCAAACATCCCAGAGCAAACAAACAAAGAACAACACGCATCAATTAAACAATCAGAGGAAAACGAAATCTTAAGACAGCCTCCAGAACAAGCACAAATAGAACACGAAGTGACACACATTTTAGATATAGAAGAAAAATTTCAGCTGACATATATAGAACACTAAGACACAAATACAGACATTAGACCATTCTCGCAAAGACCACCAAATAACCCACAAGTCGAAACAACAATAAAAACTATCAACACAATCATACACAACAAAATAAATGAAAACACAACTATGGAAGAGTTACAACTACTGGTTTATATAGGAGCACTCACTACACTAAATATACACACTACGCAGAGATCAGAACCAACCAACACACAGAAGAAACCCACAAAACCAGCATGGCAACACAGGCTACAGATCAGAATAGAAAAACTGAGAAAGGACATCGGACAGCTAACACAATTTATAAGAAATGAAATGTCAGAAAAGAAAACGAAAAAGGTTAGGTAAAATCTCACAACAAGAAGCGATAGAGCAATTAGATGAAAAGAAACAGAAATTACAAGCATTGGCCAAACGACTTAGAAGATACAAAAAAAGTGAAAATAGAAGGAAACAAAACCAAACATTCAACACAAACCAAAAGAAATTTTACCAGACAATAGATAACACACACATTAAAATAGACAATCCACCAAACATAACAGACATGGAACACTTCTGGAGCAACATATGGTCAAACCCGGTACAACATAACAGGCATGCACGGTGGATACAAGCAGAAACAGACACATACAAGATGATACCACAAATGCCTGAAGTGATAATTTTGCCACATGAAGTCACCCAAGCAATTAATTCTACTCACAATTGGAAAGCCCCTGGAAAAGATAAAATAGCAAATTTCTGGCTAGAGAAGTTCACCTCAACACATTCACATCTAACTAAATTATTTAACAGTTACATTGCAGACCCATACACATTCCCTGATACACTTACACATGGAATAACTTATCTGAAACCTAAAGATCAAGCAGACACAGCAAACCCAGCAAAATATCGCCCCATAACATGCCTACCAACAATATACAAAATATTAACTTCAGTCATTACACAGAAATTAATGACACAACACAGAACAAAATTATAAATGAAGAACAAAAAGGCTGCTGCAAAGGAGCACGAGGATGTAAAGAGCAACTGATAATAGATGCAGAGGTGACATATCAAGCTAAAACTAAACAAAGGTCACTACACTATGCTTACATTGATTACCAAAAAGCTTTTGATAGTGTACCCCACTCATGGTTACTACAAATATTGGAAATATACAAAGTGGATCCTAAATTGATACAGTTCCTAAACATAGTAATGAAAAATTGGAAAACCACACTTAATATCCAAACAAATTCAGCCGGCCGCGGTGGTCTCGCGGTTCTAGGCGCGCAGTCCGGAACCGTGCGACTGCTACGGTCGCAGGTTCGAATCCTGCCTCGGGCATGGATGTGTGTGATGTCCTTAGGTTAGTTAGGTTTAAGTAGTTCTAAGTTCTAGGGGACTTATGACCACAGCAGTTGAGTCCCATAGTGCTCAGAGCCATTTGAACCAAACAAATTCAAATAATATCACATCACAACCAATACAGATTAAGCGTGGAATATACAATATTACTGGAACATACCCACACAAAATCACACATTTGCTATACATGGATGATCTAAAACTACTGGCAGCAACAACTCAACCAATTACTAAAGATAACAGAAGTATTCAGCAATGATATAAATATGGCTTTTGGAAGAGACAAATGTAAGAAAAATAGCATAGTCAAGGGAAAACACACTAAACAAGAAGATTACATACTGGATAACCACAGCGACTGCATAGAAGCGATGGAAAAAACAGATGCCTATAAATATCTAGGATACAGACAAAAAATAGGAATAGGTAATACAAATATTAAAGAAGAACTAAAAGAAAAATATAGACAAAGACTAACAAAAATACTGAAAACAGAATTGACAGCAAGAAACAAGACAAAAGCTATAAATACTTATGCTATACCCATATTGACCTACTCATTTGGAGTAGTGAAATGGAGTAACACAGACCTAGAAGCGCTCAATACACTTACACGATCACAATGCCACAAATATAGAATACATCACATACATTCAGCAACAGAAAGATTCACATTAAGCAGAAAGGAAGGAGGAAGGGGATTTATCGATATAAAAAACCTACATTATGGACAGGTAGACAATTTAAGAAAATTCTTTATAGAACGAGCAGAAACTAGCAAAATACACAAAGCGATCACTCATATAAATACTTCGGCGACACCACTGCAATTTCATAACCACTTCTACAACCCTTTAGATCACATAACATCAACAGACACGAAGAAAATAAATTGGAAAAAGAAAACACTACATGGCGAGCACCCGTATCATCTAACACAGCCACACATCGATCAAGACGCATCCAACACATGGTTAAGAAAAGGCAATATATACAGTGAGACGGAAGGATTCATGATTGCAATACAGGATCAAACAATAAACACCAGATATTACAGCAAGCATATTATTAAAGATCCCAATACCACAACAGATAAATGCAGACTTTGCAAACAACAAATAGAAACAGTAGATCACATCACAAGCGGATGTACAATACTAGCAAATACAGAATACCCCAGAAGACATGACAATGTAGCAAAAATAATACATCAACAGCTTGCCTTACAACATAAACTTATAAAACAACACGTTCCCACATACAAGTATGCACCACAAAGTGTACTGGAGAATGATGAATTCAAATTATACTGGAACAGAACCATTATAACAGATAAAACAACACCACATAACAAACCTGACATCATACTCACCAATAAAAAGAAGAAATTAACACAACTAATCGAAATATCCATACCCAATACAACAAATATACAGAAGAAAACAGGAGAAAAAATTGAAAAATACATCCAACTGGCTGAGGAAGTCAAGGACATGTGGCATCAGGATAAAGTTGACATTATACCAATTATACTATCAACTACAGGAGTCATACCACACAATATCCACCAGTACATCAATGCAATACAGCTACATCCAAACCTATATATACAACTACAGAAATCTGTAACTATTGATACATGTTCAATTACCCGAAAGTTCCTAAATGCAATATAACACATACCATACAGTTAAAAGGAAGTGACGCTTGATCAAGGTCCGTGTCACTTTCCATTTTTAACCAGACTTAACGTCTGAGAAAGTAAAGAAAAAGTAATAATAATAATAATAGTAGTTGGTGGGCTAGTGCCCATAAGTTTATTTATTATTCAGTATATATTAATTTAATAAAGTAACTGCTGCAGCAGGGTAGTGGCCGTAAATTTCAATTTGGAGAGAGGTTTTAAAATAACTGTTGCTCAGTGACAAATAGTTTGTAACTTTGCATGTAAATGAACTGTTGTTCTAGAAGTCCAGTGGCCTTCACTCCGGGACCTTTTGTTCTGTCTTATCAGCTGTAAAGTTCTTCGGTCTTTCCTCCATGCATGTAAAAGTGGTATCAATGGCGATAGGTGGGAACACGTAATGCACTCAGGAGCATTGTCGACGGTGGTCGTTTCGGTGGTCCAGATACTACGGTGTGAGGATGGAAACGTTGCATGGGCGTACTCTGATCTCGTAACCTTTGAATATGGTACATTCACCGGTCACGTCATTGTGACATTGTACCCCTTCGCCATGTGCGTCTTTTCAGGGATACATTCAGGCCTTACTTCATTTTTGTGGATGACAGTTCGATACCACACCGAAGAGCGCAGGTGGAGCTCTTGAATATTCGGCGACTGGACTAACCAACCAGTTCCTTCGACTTAAATCCCATTAGGTGCGTGTTCGATGAGTAGGGGAAATGTACTGCAGGTCGCCCAAATGCACCAACGACTTCCAAGTAGTCCTCAACGGCACTGGATGAGCACTGGAACACCCTACTGCAAGAGCCCCTTATCAACTTCGTGGGCAGCTTTGGAAGCAGGATCATATTATATATATATATATATATATATATATATATATATATATATATATATATATATATATATATATATATATAAGAACCGTGATCTGTATTTTTTAATGTCCAGTGGACCATCTTCTGTGTAATTATTGTCGTTTCTGCTCGTCTCATTACGTATTTCTTTCAGTTACCTTCTGTGTTTTACTGTAGCAGTTCTTTCTGTGTATTGCCGAATTCCATCGAGCTATGTTGCTTGACACTGGCATCACACGAAAGTTACTTTCGTCGTTAAGTTTTGCAGACCATTGTACACTGATAACGTTAGCGGTCTTAGTTTCAGACACCTAACATTTTTATTCATATGAGTTACAAACGTCCGGTGTAACGTACAGGATTCTTTGAATCAGTTGTATGTGAAGATCCTCTGAATGACATATTTGCGAAGATGCTCGTAACTGGCAGTACAGTCTAAAAAGCCTGTCAGAAGTCTGTGAAGGTGGAATTCACATGTTCACCTGCATTTAGAATTTGCAAGAGATGTATTTCATACAAGCAGTTCTTCCTGTACTAAGACAGATACTTAATGCGATATTTAACTTCTTTTGGAATCACAGCAGTGTTCCATTTTAGGATATGGTCTGTGTTCCCACGACAGGGAAACTACAGCAATATTGGTCATTAATGATGTGCATGTGGCTCTTTAATCTGCTTAATAACAGGGGTAGTCGGTGCTCTTCTTTCACTACACCACGCTACCTGACGTGATCATATTTTCCGTCTTTCTTTTGACGTTGGAGGTAATCACCAGCTTCTGAAAGCGAGAAGCATCTACTGGCAGCAGTATTTCACTTTAATGACCTCTGGTACTTACCTTCATAGTTACGACAGTATTAATTTAAGATCACGTTCAAAAGTGAAGTACGGGAGCCGACGAGTTCCGCGTATGTTTTGTGGTTTACGCTGGCCACGGGCAAACAATGGAAGATTTAATGGTCTGTTTTATAGCCCGCCGGCTGCATTCAACTGCGCTTCTATTCTCAACTGCCATCTAAATTGCCGTAAATTCGCTTTTTGTATCTGTTGTATAAAGGAGCTCCTTTTTGAGTCAACATAATCCACTTGTAAAATTGAGCACTAGGGTTGGTAGGGATCCTCTTTTCAGACTAATGAAATCCACGATTAAATTAGAAAAATAATATTCCCTTCAGAATACTGCTGGGTACGCCTATAATTAGTTCCACCACATTTATCGTTAGCTGCGATTTCTAACGTTATAGTGTAAAATTTATTGCACAGTCGTCACAATCATAGCTGTCAGAAATAACGCTTTTTTTATTTGAGAAATAATATTAAATTTGGAACTCATGCTTTCACCAATTTTAAAGCTTTGTAAAAGCGGCGGTTTCTGTTCGGTAGATGGTGTTGAAACAAAGTACGTTTAGTGAAGGCAGATCAGTTTGGATTATCACACACAGAAATCATTTCGATGGCTGTAGTTGTGGATGTGGGGAAAACGTATAGGTTGGTGCGACCGAAACTTCAAGTTGTTGCCTCTGGTTCTAGAAGAATAACGTTACAATATATCGGTACACACACACCATCATGCCTGACAGTATGTTCCAAAACTCTGCGCATAAAAACGGAATTTTTCTGCGTCTCTTACTCGATTTCTGTTGATGACAGAAAGGTAAGATCACGTGTTCTGGAGAACCGTTGGGCTAGGGACAGACAGTATACTCAACAGAAGGCTCATCTTTGTTTCACGGCCCTACAGTACGTGGACAAAATATTTATATTGCACACACCCTCCATCTTAGGCAAATGGAGCAAATCCGTTGGCTCTTTTTGAATTTGAAGTGATCTACGGTGGACATTAAGAGCTTATGCAGGCACCATTAATTCCTGAGCGGTTCCTTAGAAAACCTGAAATAAGTGTTTCTTTACATTTTTTTCGTACCAAAGCTGAGCCGCGGATTCCAAGATGGTTATGTACAGCAAAAGGTTGGACCTTTTATGATATATTCCTAAGATCCCGATCTCGAACAACCTTAAAAAATTTCTTGATGTTTTTATTAGTTTCAGAGATACTGTGGTTCACAGCTATCCTGCTTGTACACGTGAAATACGCATGTAAAATTCGGCGTGAGACAAAAATGTAGTTTATAAAGTGACGTACCACAGAGAAATATACTGTCTCTGTTATTATAATAAGTGCTCTAGTAACCTCATATTGTAGTCCTGAGGTTCACGCCGTTTTTTTAATTTATTTCATGTTTTAACGTAAAATCCGGTCTCAGCCGTAAAATTAGATTTGCGTTATTTAAATTTCACATAAGTACACCATCAGAGTTTTACTGACCATTACATTTCTTTTCATGGGAGTGACAAGCCCTGTTGCAGCAGGCAAAAGGAATAAACCGAAAAATGCTCCTATCCGAGCACAAAAAGGCCAATGTGTTCATCTTTATTTCATGTTGTCTTGTGCACAACGACCAGATAACAGGTATACTTGAAAAAAGAGACAGCATTGGTCGTATATTTTTACTATCGATTTTGCAATAGTAAAAATATACGACCAATGCTGTCTCTTTTTTCAAGTATTCATCTTTATTTAAAAGAGTGTGACTGGAAAGTGGAGTACCATCTGCCTCATCTACCTTCATCAACACTTTTAAAAATTTTGCTGAAAGTTTTGGCATGTGAACGAATTCGCGCATCTTTATGGTGGCAGAGAATGAGACCGTGGGAGCGAAAGAGCGTTAGAGAATGAGAACACAGTGGCTGTGCAACATAGCTGACAGTGACAGAACAGTGCTAGGAAAGAAGTCGGCCGTGCCCTTTCGAAGGAATCCTGGCATTTGCCCGCAGCGAGTTAGGGAAATCATGGAAAACGTAAATCAGGACGGCTAGACGTGGGTTTGTAACGTCGTCTTTTCGAATGCGAGTCCATTGTGCTAACTACTGAGCCACTTCACTCGGCAGTGTCAGAGTGAGACAATGACAGTGAGAGGAAACTGTTGTAGTAGGACAGGACGAAGGAGACTTCGCCTATGACACAGAAGACAGTGACAATTAGAGACGCACAAAGAGGTAATGACAATGAGGTGGGCTAAATGAGTGAGTGAGAATGGGCAAGTGCGAGTGGACAGGTATGAGCGACTTACAGTGATGGACTAAAGAGTGAGAGAGAGCTACAATTCGGAGATCACGTGAGGGTGGAAGGTGAGTTGCATGTAAAATTTGGCATGTCAAAGTTTTTGGGAAAAAAATAGGTGGTGATAGAGGTAAACTGAGACATCTGGTACTTCACTTAAACTTCGGAGTCTTTTAAATAAATGGGAACGTAATCGCATTTTCCGTGCGCCGATAGGGGCATTTTTGCGTTGGTAAGGCTAACGCAGCACTCAGAGGGTATAGATATAATTATTCCACTGCGCCAGTATGGGTAAGATTTTTAAACGCTAATAAAACTGTTATAACTAATAACTGAAGTTTTAAGGTGGTTAATACTGTGATACAGTAGGAGCACCTAGCAGCTGGTGACGGAAACATGTTTGGTAAGTTAGAATCAATCTAGGTGAACCGTTTCGAGCCTTTTGTTCACCAAAATTAATGTCTGTCCTTTGTGACCCAAGTGTACAGTTCTATGGCTTCAAAACCCTACTGCGCAAGTATGGAATCGCTTTTCAGCTTCTGTGAGGATCATGTGGTTCTATCAACACTATTTATCTTAACCGTGAAGGCAGCACCACGCTCTTTGAAAGCGGTATTTTGTATCTCAGTCTTGTTCGAAGACGTCTGCTTGTCTTTTCTTTTTTTATTTTATTCTAGATATCCAGCTATTTACTGGTTACATTGTTTTATGTTACAGTTACATAAAATTTGCTGTGGTAATGGAGTAGTATAGATACGTTTTACTATTTCTTCATTCGTTACACAACACATAAACATATAAACTTTCTTATTCTTGTATTGGGGGTTGCTAATAATCGACAAACGTTTTCCAAACGAATATTTATTTAGAATTTGTCACTAGAATTAAACAATTAGTCAGGCAAGAGGTTAACATTGTATTCAAATAACCAATTACAAAATGTCTGCGTACAGTTTCTTCTTCTGTTAGCCGTTTCTGGTACAAACTTGCGCAGTAAATAAACTTTTGCTGTTGTGGGTCTGAGTCTTCAGATCTTAGAGTTCAGAAATAAATGTCCATCTCTTGGAAGAATCTTGTGATGTGAGTGTTGATTTTTGGCTCTCCGGCAAGGTTCGTGAACTGGCGAATTCCTAGTTTGACGATTGCACTATAAAGTTCGGCCTGTTGACCACCGTAGCGGGAAAATACAAGGCCCTTTATAATCAGAATGCATTTTGCAGCCTTCCTCTGCCACAGGTTAATAAGCGACTGTAAATTTTCAGGATCTAGGCTACTCTGATGGACACTTTAATTTCAGATGGTAGCAAACGTCGATTTGTGGGAGACACTTGAGCTCCCGTCACTGGACCTAATAAAATATTTTATTTTTTGTCATTATACTAATTTTTTCCCTCGACCTCCAAAATGCGTACAACCGCATAAGGCATCCCAGTCTCCTCTTTAAACTCCAAACGTAGGCCCTGCCTAACAATTTTGTCCATCTGGTCGCTTCCTTCTTCTCACGCCGTCCTTCGTATGTCCCCCACCACCATACCAACTCCCGTATCTTTTCTCCCACTGCTCGCATCCCCCAAGGATCCGTCCTCTCCCATCTCCTGTACACCACCGATATGCCTAAGCCACCCCCACCTGCACTCCTTCTCCAATATTCTGATGACACCGCCTTCCTGGCTCTCTATCCTACCCTTCAACGGTTCCAATGCACCCTCCAAACCCACCTTGACCAGTTTACCACTTGGTGCAACCAGTGGTTTCTTCATATCAACCTCTCCATGAGCCAGGCAATCATCGTAGGCCACATCACCTGCGCCTTCCGTCTCCATGGTTTCTACACCATTTATGGTCATCCCATCCAGCTCAGCCCCACCCTGAGATACCTTGGCCTCACCCTTGACCATCACCTCACCTGACTATCCAGCAGAAAACTCACACCTGCCTCCACCTTCTAAAACTCCATCTGGCCGGACATGGGGATTGCATCTTCTCACCATCCTCCACACCTACAAATCACTCACCTATCCTATCCTCTGTTATGCCAGCGGTGCTTGGATCTCCCCCACCCCTCCCCTCCTTTTATAAAGCCAACTAACCCTTGAACGCCACATGCTCCGCTTTGCCTTCCATATCCACCTTCAATCCCCCACACGGCTCCTGTATGACCTCATCCCTTTCCCCCACCTTCTCTTTTATCCCCAACATACCTACATCTTTCCCACTGTCCGCAGGCTTGATCCCCCAAGCTCCTGGTGTCCTCCTTGCTCTCCACTCTCATTGCCGCGCCTCTATCGCTGTATCCCCACTCTCTCCACCTCTACACCCTCCATATCCTTCATCAGGGCAATTTCCAGCACCACCTCCTCCTGGATGATGAAGTACGAACTTTGCCATGACATCTACCCTTACTTCAAACTGTAGACCGGCCTTGTTGCCTCCACCCCCTCTTCAGGCCCCCCCCTTTCCTTCCCTTCCTTCCACCAGGGCGTTTTTTTTCTTTTTTTTTCATTCTTCCCTCCCTGAGTCTCTGCACTTCCTCCTAAGCTGTTTTCCTTTCCCGTCCTCCCCCCCCCCCCGTACCTGGCCACCTTCGGCGTGTCCCCCCACCTTGTCCTCCCTTCTTGACCTCCCTCTAGCACCGTCCCTTTCCCTCCTTTCTCCCCTTCTCCTTCCTACCCCTATCATATCCTCCCAGTTTTTTCTTTGTCATCAGTGTGCTGCATCAGTGTTCTGTTCGATTTGGTTCTACAGTGACCTCAGGTGCTGTGGTTTTAATTGTGTGTTTGTATACAGGGTGAAAAGTATTTAAACCGACAAACTCTGCGACGTTGCAGGGGACATAAAAACAAATATTTTTCCCCAACGTCATTTTTTCTCATGAGGATTATTTAAACTGGTGTAGGCCGTATTATGGTCTTCAGTTGTTAGAGGCCATATTACGATCTTCAGTTGTTAGAGGGCGTATTACGCTCTTCAGTTGTAGGCAATTGCTATTCACCAGTAGAGTAGCGCATTGTCTCTGTTTACTAGTGTAGAGATACACCTGGAGTGAGTACACTGATATGGTTGGTGCGTACTACGTAGCGCACGACAACGGACGAGCTGCACAGCGTGTTTATCAACAACAATATCATAATCGCCGTATCCCGACCTCCATCTAAGACGACAACGAGACAGCAGCAGACTCTAGATGAAGAGAAAATCAGCGCCACGCCCGACACGTGTCAGACCACTTAGAGAGTAGCGTCTCTGACAGCCACTTCGTTAGGAATCTCTCTGTAGGACAGACTTGCATATGTCTGTTCTGATGAAGACTGGTTATGTTCTATGTCGCCCTTTTCTTGCGACATATCCGAGTAATATCAAAGTTAATTATTCGTAATTTCCTAGTGGTAATAAAACTTACTAATACGAGTTTTGATTGATTGTCGAGTGAACCGAGTATGCAGGATTCCTCGACACAACATGAAGTTGTTTAAATCAATGAATAGTATGTTAAATTACCATAACTTTCAAAAAATTGGCAGTCAGAAAAAATTACGTTCGAAGAGGACACACAATTAATATATGAGCTGGAATGAGATTTTCACTCTGCAGCGGAGTGTGCGCTGATATGAAACTTCCTGGCACATTAAAACTGTGTGCCCGACCGAGACTCAAAAACGTGACCTTTGCCTTTCGCAGGCAAGTGCTCTACCATCTGAGCTACCGAAGCACGACTCACGCCCGGTACTCACAGCTTTACTTCTGCCAGAGCTTCTGTAAAGTTTGGAAGGTAGGAGACGAGATACTGGCAGAACTAAGGCTGTGAGTACCGGGCGTGGGTCGTGCTTCGGTAGCTCAGATGGTAGAGCACTTGCCCGCGAAAGGCAAAGGTCCCGAGTTCGAGTCTCGGTCGGGCACACAGTTTTAATCTGCCAGGAAGTTTCAATATAAGAGCCATAAAACCTGTGAACCCAGTGTTACACGCTGCTTGTAAGATTTAGAACTCCTTGTCAGTTTGGAGACACTTGGTTCCCTTGCGACTTCGCCCTCTGAGAGTTACGTGTGAAATTTGGAAATGATAACGCATAAAAGCAGAAATGCGTCTACTATTTTTTGTGTATGTCATGACTAGGGTTGCCAGGCTCAAAAACGGAAAAGACAGATTCGATATTATTTTTAGCCAGACACTTTGTATTAAAAGCCAGAGTATCTATTTTAAATCGAAATATTAGACTTTGTGTTTTTCAGTCATTTATTAATAATCAGTCAGTCTCTGGAAAATGAAACTCACACGTGCTTAAAATAAGAAAAAGAACTGGCCAGGTGCGAGCAGGGCTCGCGGCGCACCAAGGGTTCCGTGCAACTTTGCTATGTACACAGACAGTTCATTTATTCCGGGAAACGAGCATCTCGACCATTTTTGCTTGTTATCGGCATTGATACTGGAAAGATATCGGTCCCATGGTTTCCAATATTCTCGAGAATGATTTAGTTTCAATAATATAAATGTGCCATAAAGTCATGCAGTAGGTAGGCGACCATTTTACACACACCAAAAAAAGTTTCGTATCACAGCGGTTCCCAGAACTCCTGATGATTGACGTTGACTGTGGATACTGTATCACGGACACAGTCCCTTTGACTGTTCAGAGATGTTACTAAACCCGCCCAAAGATGTAAACGACAATGCATGAGCAGTGCCTATTAGATGGAGAGGGTCCGACAGCCGGACAGTTCCAGTCATTCCACCAGGAAGGAGGTACAGGGCTCTTGTTGCCTGTAGTTGAACCATGCCTAGACGGTCAGTACCGCGTTTCGATCGTGTCCGCACTGTTACTTTGTGCCAGGAAGGGCTATCAACAAGGGAAGGGTGTAGGCATCTCGGAGTGCTTCAAAGCGATGTTGTTCGGACATGGAGGATATACAGAGAAACAGGAACTGTCGATGACATGCCTCGCTCAGGCCGCCCAAGGGCTACTATTGCAGTGGATGACCGTTAGCTACGGATTATGGCTCGGAGGAACTCTGACAGCAATGCCACTATGTTGAATAATGCTTTTCGTGCACCCACAAGACGCGGTGTTACGACTCAAACTGTGGGCAGTAGGCTGCATGATGCCCGACGTCCATGGTGATGTCCATCTTTGCAACCACGACACCATGCAGCGCGGTAGAGATGGGCCCAAAAACATGCCGAATGGATCGCTCAGGATTGTCATCACGTTCTCTTCACCGATGAGTGTCGCATATGCCTCCAACCAGACAATCGCCGGAGACGTGTTTGGAGGCAACCCGGTCAGGCTGAACGCCTTAGACACACTGTCCATCGAGTGCAGCAAGGTGGAGGTTCCCTGCTGTTTTGGGGTGGCGTTATGTGGGGCCGACGTACGCCGCTGGTGGTCATGGAAGGCACCGAAACGGCTGTACGATAAGTGAATGCCATCCTCCGACCGATAGTGCTACCATATCGGCAGCATATTGCGAGGCATTCGTCTTCGTGGACGACAATTTGCGTCCCCATCGTGCACACCTTGTGATTGACTTCCTTCAGACTAACAACATAGCTCGACTAGAGTGGCCAGCTTGTTCTCCAGATATGAACCCTATCGAACATGCCTGGGGTATATTGAAAAGGGCTGTTTATGGACGACGTGACCCACCAACAACTCTGAGGGATCACAACGAATACAGCCATGCATCAATGCAAGAGGACGTGCTATTGGGTATTAAAGGTACCCGTGTGTACAGAAATCTGGAGCACCACGTCTGAATATGCAAAACCTTTTTTGATGTCTGTATTATTATTATTTCTTTACTTTCTCAGACGTTATTATTATTATTATTGTTATTATTATCATCATCATCATCAGTAGTTCTCCATTCCTGGTCGTTATGGTAACAGTAACAGTAAAACATCAGGCAAGAAATGACTTAATTGCTCATACTACGACGCGTTTCGGAATTTATCCGCCATCAGATATCCAGAAGCGATTACTGCACGTAGATATGGCGTTTGAAGTTGTATGGGAAACAAACATTTGCAGTCTGATCTGCTGCTTTATATCTGGTGATGTATGCAGTCCGAAACACGTCAATACAATCAGCCTAATGCAGAACTACTGATTGTTTTAATTTCAAAATTGAGGTCGGGTAGCAGATGATAAAAGGAGTATTTTTTCGTGTGATATCATTACAAATTCGGAGTTTTCGGATTTTTTTCCTTTACTTGCACTCTGAAACTAACTTTTTGCCAAAGTTCACGATTTTAGGCAAGGAGAAGTATCGTATAGGTTCTGCCGAGTGACTTTTCGAGTATTAAAATACATGAGATAAATTGCTGCATATTTTGACTGCGTTGACTTAGAAGCTAACTTTCTTTATCATCAAGAGCGTGTAGACATGAATTTCATCTTGGTACGTAAATTCGATCCTGAAGAAGAAAAGGTCATAACAGACGGACGAACAGACGGAGAGTCTTATGAGAGAGAAAAAGTCGTTTGATGTAATTACAAATTTAGAGTTTTCGGATTTTTTTCCATTTGGTTCCACTGTGAAACCTTTCTTTTTGCAAAATTTCATGATTCTGGGCCAACGGAAAGTACACTATAGGTTTTGATGTTCGCGTATTAAAATATGGATATACATGGCTGTATCTTCCGACAGCAGTGATTTAAAAGCTTCAACTTTTTACTCCCCACCCCACTCAAAAGGACTGTGGACCACAGTAAATCACACAAATTTCAACATGATACGTCTGTTCATTCCCCATAAGGAGGTTTTTTGACAGTCAGATAGAGAGACATACAGACGGACAACAAAGCAATGATATAAGAGTTGTGTTTGTACCAATCGAGGCATGGAAGGCTAAAACCAGTCAGTTAACAGTCTCATAATTGGTTTCTCAATTGCTGGATTTGACCCAGGTTGATAGAGTGGATTCCATGCAGGTCTTTCTTCCCTCTCTCTCTCGCAAGTTAAGTGCTGTCCATTAAGTGTACGAGAATAACAGTTAGAGAATAGTAAAGGAGATATTTTTATAATATTGGAATTTATTTGGTCGGTACCCGTAAGAAGCAAAGGTCGTGGAGCTAGACACAGTGACTACGAAGACTATGGCCCTTCACTGTTCGGAGTGGCTAAAGCGCCTTCAGGGGACGGGTGATTCTGCTGGCTGTTTGCGACTTCTGCCGCGTATCTCTGTGGAGTAATACTCCCCGGAAGCTATCGCGGAACGTGTGACTAGCTCGCTATTGCGCCTCAGGCAGACACTTTGAATGACAAAAGACGGCTGACCCGCCGCACCCACACCTACCTGCTGCTACGACGGCTGCGGCCGCGCGCCTCTGACCCGGAACAGTCGAATAGGCTCACGGCCGCAGCGGGGTGGGGCAAGACGCCCGCTCCTATCGGCCCCAAGGCGCGCGCTGCTCGGCCCGCCATTGTCTGCGCTGAATATGCAGACGGTCGATGCGCGAGTGCTGCCGCGAAGAAAGGACCGGGCCGGGCTGTGCTTCCGCGGCGCGCGTCGAACCCCCCCTGCCCCTGCCCTTCCCTTCGCTGGCACGACCTTGATCGCAGGGCGCGCGCTGCCAAACCTTCCGCAACGGCGCTCCCCGCTTCAGAAGCCGCCAAGGCGAGGTGGTGCGATAGCGTGACACTGGCCGCGTATTCTGATGCGAACAGCCAATTCCGTAGTTCAGAAAAGGTCCGAGAAGGGTCCACTAGCCCCCTGACCTACGGTTGCCAGGTGACCGGCGTTAGCCTAACATGTCCGACTTACTACGTTCGTGTCCGGCCAAACGTATAAAAAGCCGGCCTGTCCGGCTGTTGTTCGGAAAATCGGCTGTTCCGCGAGTGGCAACTCACGCGTCAGCCGACCACGAAACGCCGATTAAACCAACTGCGACACGAGATTAAGGCAGCTGTGGAGATCCACCGGAACAGGGAGTGTGCTGACTTGGTCGCAACCCACATCCCTGATAACGGCAGTGCGAGGCGTGTCGTGGGCGGCTTCCTGAGGCTCAGACGACGCACCCCGACTCTACTCGTCGACCAGCAACCCACCAGCGATCCCCACACCAAAGCCACGGTCTATTTCCTTCCCCATCTGTGCACAATCTCTAATGACGTCATCAATGACGACATCTTCCACTTCAAACCAATACATAGTTGCATAACATGACGGACTCTATGCAGTTACAACCCATTAGCCAAAGGATACCACATTGGCAGTTACGATGTTAGGATAATAATCTACCATTCTTAAAATTTTATAATAAAAATGTAATAGTAATTTTTAGCTTGGCACTGTTACACTTTACTACATAACGTCTTCCTGGTGTCCTTTGCGGTGTGGCCAAGAGAAAAGCCAACTAACACATAAATAAAACGATACCACACTTTCATCTTTTATGTAGTGCAAAACCATCAATCTCTTCACGTCAAGAGACATTTTGCGATTTTCACGGAGGCTTACAGGGTGAGAACATTGCAGTAGAAAGTAAGAAGTGAAATTATGGGAAGAGGATTCCGAGTTAACCTCTCGTCGAATGACTAGGTTATTATAGGCAGAAAACAGCCTCAAAATAATCCATGTCGAACAGGTTGTCGACCACAGATACTTTAAAGAAACAATCACTTTCAATAAATTTGCCAAGCCGCGGAAACCTACATCTAGACGGATGGATAAGAATTTTACTCCTCCCGAACTCACACTGAGTGCCATAAACGTATTGAATGCTCAAACGAAGAAATGTAAAATTTCGGCCGACGTCTCCGTTCAGTCGTCTCATCACTGGACGATTAGCAAGGGAATTAACCGCAGTTGATCCCTCGAAAACATTTGAACACCTAAGTGATTAGTTATTTCTGTGAAAATCAAATTTCTCAGCGTTTCACAGTAGATCAGTGGTTATACCATGACGCGAAATCAAATTTTCTACATTTTTGGTAACATGATCCATGACGCCAATTGTAAAAGTAAGTCTTACTGTTCTTTCAGGTACCATCACGCAGAAGGAGTAAAAGTCGACGTTGAGATGGTTAAAATAGCTCTGAGGACTATGGGACTTAACATCTGAGGTCATCAGTCACCTAGAACTTAGAACTACCGAAACCTAACTAACCTGAGGACATCACACACATTCATGCCCAAGACGGGATTCGAACCGGCGACCGTAGATAGTTTTTCAGTTTTGTGCGACATGAAACGAGTTTCAAGAGGAATATCTTTCTTCTCTAAAAAACAGAAAACAGCTTGTAAGTGACTATGTGCGTAATATGTTGACCAGTGCTTTTGGTTCCTGTGTTACTTTATTTAGGTATTAATGTTAGTAAAGCAGTATTATTTAAGATAACTGAAAAAGTTTCACACGATCTCGACCGTAATGGACAGTTTTTGATGCTGGTCTGAAAAGTTAAATTAGAAAGTACAGAGAACTTCTATATCAGTCGTTTGACTTGACAAGCACAAAGTATTTTGATGTCCACCCATCACCTTCAGGTGGTAAATTTGTCAAACTAACTGATGAAGGTAAACTACTTCTACTGTATTTACTTGAGCAGGGGAAAGTGAGCTTTCGTGGACAGACGTACTTGCTGATGTAATATGCCCTCTTGAGGCGTTGATGGTGTGTATTTCCTTGAATTTTACTGAATGTCTATACCCGGAACAGGATAACCAAGAGATTTACAGCGAAGCAATTGTTTGATATTTTTAAGTATCAATACTCCTTAAAACAGTAGTTTTTAAAGATTTTTCCCTTAACTTTCAAAGGGAGGAGCCCTTGGTCCTCATTCTCTTCTAGGCAACCGCCCCCACCCATGAAGCTTCATTAATCAGCCCCCGAGTGTCAGTGCCTGTGCCAGTCTGAGCGAATGCGATAAAGAATAGAAAACAGTTAAACGATTTAATCATTCCCTGTGAACGAAACAGAACGTAGTATTGAGCATTTAAGAGTTTAATTCCTGGAATTCTTTGCTATCAGTGGAGTTTTTCACTACAGTCAGCATATACAGTGAGTCCAAAAAGTATTCGTATAGTTGTAATAAAAAAAAACTAAGTATATGTCACGTGACAGGAAGGGAACATAAAATGCGAACATCCAGTCATATACAACGAATCTTAGCAAGTCATTGTTATTGATGGACAAGGTGTAATATTTCTGGCTTAGTCAGCCATCATATTAGGCTCCAAGAAGCTGTTCCCAGAGCAGTGGAGTTGCAAGAAGTATATAGATGACGAAATGTGGTGTGAGGTACCTGTGACAGATGTTAGATTCGGTACCATTCTCGTGAGAAAGACCGCCTGCATAATGCTACTGCTCTGTGATTGGCTGCTGCGTTCGGATCAAGAGCGCCAAAACGTTAAAGTATAATTATTATTATTAGTTAAACTACTCATTGCAATGACTTCATTTTTTTATATAAATATCTCTCAACAGCTGACTATCAATCAGTCATTTTAGAATTATTAAAAACAATTTAAATCAAAAACAAAAGAATGACGAAATTGCGGAAGCGTTCGGGTCACGTCTTTTCTGGTTGTTCGTCACTCTGGACTAGGCAGTCGAGAAGAGCAGACATGTTGTCTGTCGTACGCTGTGTTTCAAATTTTTATTTAAGTTCCTGTTCGTCACTCTGGATTAGGCAGTCGAGATGTACAGTCATGTTGTCTGTGGCAGGATGTGTTTGCCAGTATTCAGTACTAAAAGATTCACTCCGGTAGTCATGTGGCACAGACACGTGCCAAAAATAGTGTAAAGATACATTTTCGTAAGCATTGTGTTTGATCACGTACTTTGCTGTATCAGAAGGTGTTGTATTAAGATCATGTAGTCTTCTCGTGTGGCTATATTAAATACACGAGCGGCATCCCAAAGAAGTGATACATTATTTCAGAACAGAACCTCGCTAAAAGTCAGTTTCAGCCTCAAGATACAGAACCACCGACCTGCTTGCTGTTTTCTGCGCTGGGAACGTCAATTTGAAGACAGCAGGTTAGTGAACTATTACAGAACCTGCGTATTCCACAAAGTGCAGTGGAAACAACCAGGCGCCTCACGTGTACTGCATACACAGAACACATGTGCTCAGTGACACGTCATCTGCAGTAATGCAGAGGAGGTAAACGAGGATGATCGTTATTAACACCATCAGTCAATTCATTCTTCCTTTCTTGCCGTAAAACGCAATAAATACATCCATAGCGATAAAAAATTTGACAAAATGAAGAATTTTATTTAAGGGCTGCTTCAAAAAGTATTTGTCCACTCATTTGTTTTCTAATTTACAATCTGAAAATATGATTTGTCACAAAAATTAATATTTGGTGGGGTTTCCCTTTGCAACTATTACTGCTTGTAGTCGTCTGGGCATCGACTTGACCAAGTTTGCCGTCAGAGAGGCTGGAATTTTGTCCCATTGGTCTTGAAGTGCCTCTTTTAGGTCTCTCTTGTTAGAAATGAGTCTTCTCCTGATGCTATCTTCCAGTACTTTCCAAAGGTGTTTAATAGGATTAATGCCTGAGCTCTGAGGAGGGGTGTTAAGTTGTTTTGGGGTATTTTACAGAAGCCATAGCCTTGTATTTAGAGCCGTCGTTATCTTGTTGAAAAATGTAATTTTCTTGAAGACCCAATTTTTCGGCGCTAGGATTCAAATGGTTCAAATGGCTCTAAGCACTATGGGACTTAACATCTGTGTTCATCAATCCCCTAGACTTAAAACTACTTAAACCTAATTAATCTAAGGACATCACACACATCCATGTCCGAGGCAGGATTGGAACCTGCGACCGGCGCAGCAGCGCGATTCCGGACCGAAGCGCCTACAACAGTTCGGCTACAGCGGCCGGCGCTAGAATTCAGATTGTCCTTTAAAATGTTGATAAACATATGGTGATCCATTGTGCCTTCTATGAAATTTAATTTTCCTACACCTGCAGCACTCATACAGCCCCACACCATCAGGGAGCCACCACTGCGTTTAACTGTTGGCACAAGATTGCATGGCGACATATCCGCATTCTTCTTACGCCACACCATTCGCCTGCCATCCAACCCGAATGCGTTATATTTACTCTCGTCAGAAAATATTACTCTACTCCAGAAGTCTTCATTCTTGAGTGTGTGTTCCATCACAAAATGAAGACGTTTCTTTCGATTCTCTTCACTGACCCAAAATTTCTTGCGCGCTACCGGCCGTGATACCAATACGTTTTGAAGGTATTTCTCAATGTGTTGGCACATACCTTCTTTCCCCTAGACAGGAGCGCTGGTTTTAGGTTTCTCCTTCATTTCCCTCATGATAAATCTCACGTCTGCATCAGTTAAAGTATGAGAGCGTCCGGTACGTGAATGGTTTCTTAATGATTTTGTTGTGCAAAATCGGTCTATTATCGACGACCGTCGATCTAGGTCTACCGACTACTTTATCAGTCTCGTAAGAAGATTTGCACTCATTATGTAAGCGCAGAACAAGATTCCTTTCGATAGCGTCGTCTCACTACCCTAACGGCCCATGGCGATAATTGCAATGTATGGGCGCTGTTCAGAACCACAACAGGCGATAGAGTGGGGCCGCGCACGGTTGACTCCACTGTGTGCCGTGGGTCAGCGTTATAGTTTAATCACTGCGTGCAGAATTTCTGCATGTTCAGATGGTGGACGAATACTTTATGAACTCTTGTACAACACTTTCAATTTTGTTACGCTTGCTGTCGATTTGGATGTATTTCTTTCCTTGCTTTTCAACAAAAATGACTTACAGAGGTACTTCTTACATGACTGGCTCTTTAGATTCTGTGTACATTTCTTTTCATGTTCCACAGACTTGGTTTTCTAAAAGATACACAGCTAGACGAATACTTTTTGGACTCACTGTACGTGTACGCACCAGCCAGCACACTGAGATGTGTCGATCTCGAATTGTTAAGACAGTCTACTTCTGAAGAATCCAGTACTTGCATAGTTCCGACAAACTTACAATATTTGATGTATGTTAACACACCATTACTCGATAGAAACTCACAGTAGTTGTTTTATAAATAATCTAGTACAACCTATGTGTTCCACCCAAATATGTGACATCGACACCAGGTTTTAGAAGTGGTATCTGTATCTCTGTATAATGCGTTTGTATATATCGATGTATAAACAAGTACTACACATGCTTTAGCAACTGCTCCATACACTTGTACATGAGAGTATATCATATTTAATGCCAGTATCACCTTATCCAAACGGTGCTGTATCGACTAGATACTATTATCACGTTGTACAAAACAGTAACGCATACAAAGAAATGAGTGACGCCTGATGATAACAGCGTACAGTCGAAACGAATGCGATAGTTGTGAACTGATCAATATTATGAACGTTTTGTCTTTATGAATAAAACCTGAAAATGGTTTTGATATTGTGATTCACATACAACGATGAACTGTCAATCAACGAATAGATCATATTTTTACTACAAAGTCACATAAGTAATGTAGTAATATATTCCTCTCTTCTGTACATAATTAATCTAATCATTACTTACGGCCATCGAAATCATGCACTTAAAATGTGAAACAGCCCCAGTATTTCAGTAGATCTCACATCAAATGAGTGTGCAGCAGTTCGCTATTTAAAACGTTGTTTGTTGCGTAAACAAAACCGTTTCAAAGAGAAAGAGGGCAATTTTGAAAACGTCAACAAGCTGATGGCTCGGGTTAGCAGCGGAATGTCAAGAGCCGCCAAAAAATACGAACCTGGAATTTTAGACTGCTCACAGAACATTAAAACTCTGGGGCACGAGTGTATACGCGAATATAAACCCACACGAAGATGCTGAACTTTGGCAGAACGTTTATCCGCCTACCATATACAGTACAGTAAGATCCCCTTCCCCCTTATTCCACCTTAAGCGCAAAAAATTTTACCTCTGGTATCCTCTTGGATCGAACATGTAAACATGGAAAATGTCGATGTATAGACCATTCCCGAATCGCTAAAAGGGCTATATTAACTTACTTGGGGTATGTTTCCGTTATTGCGCATCGGCTGGTTTTGTGGTAGCAATTGCAGTTATTGCTGTTCACATGTTATTATATGCCGTCTCTAGTATACAGAAGCGTTATTTCATGCGACCGATGACCTAAACAGTTTGGTCCCATTGTAACATACCACAAATTTCCAATTTCCGTTATTTTATTTTATATATCTTCTTTATCCTACGAAGAAGTAAACATAATTCTTCTTCACAAATTCAGAAATCACATATTCTTTTTACATCAACTTCAGTTGCGCAAGTGCAACTTTTTTAACATATTTCTTCTTTTTAAATATTCTTTATTTTCATTTTTACTCTATTATATTCACACACAACTTAAATTTCAACATCATTACGACTGAAATTTTAGTGAATTTGCACTTATAACTACTATTGGCAGTATAAATTGTAATTTTGTACTCTATGGTCATTTTCTTATGAAAAGCCCGTTAAAGTACGTGTTAGTCAGCGGGGGCTTATTAAATTATATTCGCTATGGTTTCTCTGCGCTATACATAGTATTCATTCACTGTTGTTCAATAACGATGCATTATACCTAGTCTGAATTGTAACCTTTTGTTTCTCAGTTCCGTTGACTACAGTTTTCAACAAAGCTGTTGGAAACGTATAATTATTATTAGTAATGTTTTCATTTTAATTTCTTAAGTTTAATTTGGTCAGTATACAGATAAATGGCAGTTGTTAGGCATCGTCAGAAGGGTTCATATGATTATGCTGTCAGAAATTCTCATTTCACAGTTGCATAATTACGTATTACTTTGGCATTCTCTCCTTCTCTGTACATTATTCATAATATGCAGCATATAGGACGTAAACACACTGCATTTGGAACTGCAAATGTTCCAGTCGCTATAGCGATACATATGCTGGCATTGGGGGAAAGGACGTTTTCATCATACAAATTCATGTCTTTTGATCAGTTTAGATGCTAGATACACTACGTCTGTGCAAACGAAACACACAAAAGGAGTCCTTTAACTTCTCTCTGTTCATCCCCGAGCACTTTCTACACTTTGCGCGATGTGAAGCGCGATAAGTTTGTACCTTCCTAAGCTTGTGGCAACTGGATGGTTGGTGCACAAATTTTCCGTTACGACTCCCTTACTGAAATGGTATTATTTATTTTGAAAATATGTAGGCGCATCACACGAATTTGATCTAGGCCAAGTCTTGGTCAGCTCCTATTTTCACAAGATTTATAACCTGTACTTCCGTATTTTAATATTTCGAAGCGAATGTTCCTTACATGTAAGTTTTATTACCTATTTGTGGTGCCTTCTGTGACTACGTCTGTCACATACAAATTTGGACATCATGCAATAAATCTACTTAGAATACGGGGTGTCCGTTTCAAACCTTCCACATTCGAAAGGCTCAGGTAAAGAAACTACAGTAGATACGTTAGTGAAATTGCACCATATGATAAAGCTTCGCAGAGAATTTATTCAGTACAGCTCTACATGTGAAGCATTCGTAGCACGAAGAATATTGAGTCGGCATTCAATTTATTTTGATGTTCTTTGTAACATGTCCTCTGTGAGTGTTGCAATCGCATTAGTGATACGACGTCTAATCATGGGAATGTCGTCCACTCTAGTGGCATACATACGGTCCTTCACGAATCCTCACAAGAAGAAATCCTGTGTGTAATGTCGGGGGAACGTGGTGGCCATGCTATGGGACCTCGGCGTCCTATCAAACGACTA
Source organism: Schistocerca nitens (assembly GCF_023898315.1). NCBI lineage: Eukaryota > Metazoa > Arthropoda > Insecta > Orthoptera > Acrididae > Schistocerca > Schistocerca nitens. The sequence continues at coordinate 648,747,445 of NC_064619.1, read as the reverse complement.
GGAAATTTCCGGTAACTTGCGAACAGCCGTTGACCACTATGGCGGAGCTCCATCTTGTTGAAAGATGAAGATCTGTTGCAAGTATTGTAGATGAGAATATACAAACTCTTAAAACATGTCTGTATACTGTAGTATCGTAGCGTGTCGACAGTACCGGAGCCGGGGCGACGAAGATAGATTCCTGCGATTGCTGCGAGCAACTCTTTGAATATCAGCATCGACCTATGAAGAAGTTGCCTAAGCTGCAGGAATGGGGGTACTAGTCTTATACTTCATGATTACCGCTAGTTGCTAGTTGGTGCCGAATGTTGTAACGAGTTGCAAGCGCACTTAGACGCACGCCCGTGTCGGGACTCTGCTCGCAGCTATTTAGCAGCGTCTGCCATAAGTTCTCAGCAGTGTAACATTCCTTCACCCACAAATTGAGTAAAATACGTTTATTTAAAGTGGACTTGGGTCAACTAATCTTTTGCTTGCTGTTCAGATTCCTACAGCGAAAGATCGCTCTGGGCGCCTTCCATCCATTTATCATCAGCAATGAGGACATAACAATTCGCTCCTCAGAACACAGCAGCTGCCGACTCACATCGTAACATACACACTGACCCATTCACTGTGTTTCCTGCAGAGAAGAACGGTCCAACAAGCCTGTGATTCAGTTTATGGTTATTAACATGAATGTGCGCAACGGAAGATAATAAACGCTAAAATTAAGATTTGGCCCTGTCTGACCACCCCCTGAAGCAGATCTTAGGATCCTTTAATTCTATAAATAACAACCTATACATAAATGAAAGATGAAGGCAACTAGTACTACTAAGTGATAAAGTTGTTCCTGCTTATATATTTATTGTCGATCAAAAAAAGCCTAGCGGTTATAGGCGCTCAGTCCGGAGCCGAGCGACTGCTACGGTCGCAGGTTCGAATCCTGCCTCGGGCATGGATGTGTGTGATGTCATTAGGTTAGTTAGGTTTAAGTAGTTCTAAGTTCTAGGGGACTTATGACCTCAGCAGTTGAGTCCCATAGTGCTCAGAGCCATTTGAACCATTTTTAAAAAAAGCCTTTATATTACAAAGTTTACATTTCCTAAGTAAAACTACTAATCAATTGCCCAACTCTGCCTCTTATTATGACTGCGCGATCTAATATCAATAACTCGAAATGACTGACATCATCTACGTACCAAACACTAGAAGACACTACTTTCAAAAATGATCTACGGTGGTGTGGAACCTCAGTGGAAATAAACTAACGTGATCACTGCTGTTTAGATTTATAGCCCTAATGACCCGGAGCAATTTGTGATACCATCGTATGTACTGCGTCCGGTGCGTCGAAGTGATCGTTCTCGTACTCGCCTGCGACGATGGAAGAATTACAGCCACAAATAAACTCTTTCAAACACTAGGACGGCAGAAGGCGGTCCTCTGACTAATATACTCTAATACTGTCTTCTCCTCTCTGTGTTCTACGTACGAGAAACGCGAACTATCAGCCACAAGGATGGAGTTCAGATAACGTCTAAACGCAAGTATAGGCAGAGAAAGTGCCCTCAATTACTGAATGCTGCGTAACCAACGACGACTCCCAAACCGGAGGTGAAGTCCAGAATCGTATAGGTTCGCAACAGTACAGTGCCTAACTGTTCTAACTATAAACTCTCCTTCAGTCCGGAACTGCGCGAACGCTACGGTCGCAGGTTCGAATCCTGCCTCGGGCATGGATGTGTGTGATGTCCTTAGGTTAGTTAGGTTCTAGGGGACTGATGACCTCAGCAGTTAAGTCCCATAGTGCTCAGAGCCATTTGAACCATTTTTTTAATAAACTCTACTGAGAGTAAGAACAGCAAGTACGTCTGTACCAACAAAGCTGATAACGAGCGACCAACACACACTGGCGCTCAAAACGGATGACCACGTCTCTCCACCGCTGGCCTCCCAGCAAGGCTCGGCTCTCCACCCTCGCAATTCAGAAAACGAATCATATTCCCGAAACCAGGGAATATTCTCCCTCTCTACAGATTCTTCCGAACGCCGGCTAACCATATTTTAGTCTTTTGTCGTCCAGCGTGGAAAGTTTGCAAGGAAAAACCTGTACTCATACAATGGTAAGCTTCTGAGTAAAACCCCTTGGAAAAAACCCAGCCTGCGTGATTTCCAAGGTGACGCTTCCTTGTTCCTCTCAGTTGCGTCCAAGATTTTCGTAGTTTCCGAAGTATAATCCTTCCCGTCCGGTTACAACACCGGCCAGTCGCGACTCTATTGTGCACCAGCGCTCAGACGTCTCAACGTCTGTCTTGCTACTTCTTGTGTTTAAGCAGGACCAACACACCTACCTGGACCTTCCACCCAGGGCTTGAGTTCCGTCTGCCGTTTCATTTCCACTGTCGTTCCAACCTCTACTAGTACGATAATAAAGACACTCCGTCACCTTTCATGTAATAAGCGTTAACAATTATTTACAAGGCGCACGTGACAATATCAGTCTCCTTTATGTACTCCTATATTCGATGTACAATCTATCAAATGATAACTAATTGTGTTTGTATATCACGGCAAAGTATGTTGATGGGTGCTTGTAAGGCGGGAAATTATAGCCACCTTACACAATGATAGCATGCAGATGTTGCTAGACCCAAATCCGAACATTATATCGATTAACCGTTTCTGTTACATGAAAGGCTGCCTCATCCGAGAATAAACATTTTTCCAGGGAGCTGACACTCGCGTCAATATGCTGCAGTGTATCAGTAGCAAATCATTTCATGTACGACTTGATACACAATGGTAAGGTGAGGTAGGCTACTGAGCAGTGTTGCAGCTGTCGTCATAGGCAAGCTGGAAAGGAGCAGAAATGATTAGCGAACAAGTTAATCACAACAAACAGAAGATTTACTTAACTCGTTTTTCTTCAAATGAATGAAAAAATTACAAATAATGCAGTAAGTAACAGAGTACAGCTATTACAACAGCAACACGATGGTGGTGGGCCACGGCTAGGAAGCATCTGCTTAGTTTCATGTAGCCATCTGGCCCTCGAGCGCGACTCGCTCTGAATCGCAGCCACCGGCTGTTCCTATACTGCGCCAGCAGAGTGCGGTCGTGGTACGGAGCCACTGTAGATGTGGCTCAGCGGGTGTGCACCACTGGGTCCACCAGACCCCACGTGACCGCTGTCTGCGTCAGGCGGAAACCTGCGATTCCGTGCTTCAACGACCGTAGTGTGGTATCGATAGTTGATACCACAAATAGTTGTCAACATTGTGTGGCGTTCAGCAAAGGATGTTGCAGAATTTTCACTCTGTAAGCATGCAAACGAAGACTAGAGTCTATTGTCTGATGAAATGTTGCTTGGGGTATCTGAAGTTGCCTAGATGCCTGCCACATCGACTTACTTTGGCTTCTGAGATACGCTTATCTTATTACCTCCATTAACTCGCTCGAAACGTTATGAAGTGCACTGAGAGAATGTTCCAGAGCACTTCCAGTTGGCAGAAACTTACGACAACATTACTTAGTTGTTTTAACATCTGGTTAATCACATCTGTACAGCTTACGATAACTTCGTTTGAGAGTAATCGGCGACTTTGTTTCTAGAAACCACACTACTGTTTGTGTCAATTGTTGTGGAGTCACCATTTTCACTTCATGTGATCATGCTGCAGTCTGGCGACAACAATTAGCAAGTCTGATGTGGGAATACTAATTCTTTGAGATGTTTTAGCATATGATACAATCTCATTGCCATATCTACTGTAGCTTTTTTTTATCCTAGGCCTCTGAAATGTGGAAGGTTTGAAGGGGACACCCTGTGTTTGCTAGTCTCATTTGTAACCGTACAATATGATTCTTGTGTCGTACAACGACAACATGTACGTTAGCCACATTAAGAACAGGGCCCCATGTCTCCAGTAAGGGACCAGACAAGCACTGCACAGGCAAATACGTGATCCAGAGGAGTAAAGCACAAAGCACAGCATGCTATGACACAGAACTGCAAGTGTACGTGCCATATTCATAATCCCCTCGCAATGCTTAGGACCATTAGGTGTAGCGCGTTAGCGCACATCTGTTTATCGCCCTTGATGAATGGCCTATTGCTGCGACATGTTCGAATCTACTCGATCTTTTCGCCGGCAGCTGAAATATAGTTTACTTCCACACTAACGGTAAACTTCATATTTGAGGTTTTTCACAAAAGGAACTAGTGTAGTGCTGCGAATTTACATAGCTAAGGATATTTCCTATTAGTAGTGATTGATTTTTATTTAGCACCCGTTTGAGTTCACACTCCAGTTGTTAAAAACATTTCTGCAAGTGTTAAAAACTGAATATTTCATGCTGTTCAGCTTTTATGTATGTGACGTAGATCAATTTTTACACGTATGTGTCGACAAAAGCTTCTCGTATGAATTTAATTTCCTTTATTGAAACTTTATTCGGCGGACTAGTTTCTGGCACTACAATCTGCGGTTAGAGCATATACAGTCAAAGGGATTAAAATATTAAATCAATGTAGTTTTCTAGTATAGCTTCTTGTATATTGGTATGGAAAACTATCTACTACAATGTGATTGGACAGTACATGATAATCCTCGCCTGCAGCAAAGTAAACGCCGAGCCATGAACCACACGGTGCCACGATTGCGTGTATGTAAACACAAGGAACCATTCTACACCATATAGCCGTGTACAGCTCTAAGCTGTGCGCATTCTAGTGCAATAACATACATGGAATACTTGCTTATCCATTATGAATGCTGTGTAACACGCAACTGTTTAACAGACAATTGCGACCACTCACATGTGAAATATTTAGTTTCGCCGTTATTCACGTCCATTTTCAAGTGGGATTCAGAAGTCAGGTATTTCTTTCACTAGCATAATGCAGGGTACTGGGTTGCTGCAGTTTGGGCTGTAATGTTGTTAATATTCCTCTCCAGCTTGTATTTTCATTGCCTGAAGGCCAAAGCATTAAGCACTACTCGCTATAAACAGTGATGTCACCGTAAACATTCCAGCATTCAACATGTGGTGTACAATTTATGTATATTACAAATTAAGAGGCCAACTAGCGATGGAAATAGGAGCTTCCAGGAGGATATGAACAACAATGACGTCCATATCGCTGCAAGCCAGTACTCAGCATCATTCTACAAAAATACGTACACTATGTTATCAAAAGTATCCGGACACCCCCAAAAACATTCGTCTTTTATGTTAGGTGCTTTATGCTGCCACGTACTGCCAAGTACCCCATACCAGCGACCTCAGTAGTCATTAGACATTGTGGGAGATCAAAATGGGGCGCTCCGCGGAACACACGGATTTCGAACGTGGTTAGGTGATAGGGTGTCACTTGTGTCATACGTCTGTACGCGAGATTTCCATACTCCTAAACCTCTCCAGGTCTACTCTTTCTCATGTGATAGTGAGGTGAAAACGTGAAGGGACACGTACAGCACAAAAGAGTACAGGCTGACCTCGTCTGTTGACTGACAGAGACCGCTGACTGTTGAAGAGAGCCGTAATGTGTAATAGACAGACATCTATCCAGACCATCAAAAAAAAAAAAAAATGGTTCAAATGGCTCTGAGCACTATGGGACTCAACTTCTGAGGTCATTAGTCCCCTAGAACTTAGAACTAGTTAAACCTAACTAACCTAAGGACTTCACAAACATCCATGCCCGAGGCAGGATTCGAACCTGCGACCGTAGCGGTCTTGCGGTTCCAGACTACAGCGAGACCATCAAACAGTAATTCTAAACTGCATCAGGATCCAGTGCAAATACTATGACAGTTAGGCGGGAGGTGAGAAAACTTGGATTTCATGGTCGAGCAGCTGATCATAAGGTACACATCTGAAACGTCCCCTTTCAATAATAGTACACTACTGTGCTTAAACTGACGCACAATATTTTTTTAGCGCAACGCAATCTGACTTTCAAAAATCTCTACAAAAGAATAGCCCTGACTAACATTAAACTATACCTTTCACAAATCACTAAATCACTTACCTCACAATAATCTTCGTTTCTCCCACTACTGCAATACAGCAAGCGCCACTACTGCCAGCTAAATAAAAGATTCAAACTATGGAAGGCACTAACTACTGATAGGGATAGTTAGCAAATGAAAGATATTAATAGAGAACAAAGAATGTATTTACCTTGATATCATCATATATAAATATAGCAGTTCATGATAAATTTCAAAACTCCGCCATCTCTCTCCCCATATCCACCACTGCTGGCGGCTCACCTCCAACTGCGCAACGCTACGCGCTGTTCACAGCCAGCTACCTAACACTACAATGGCGAGTATTACAACAATGCAAAACAGCCACAGGCTGCACACAGCACAGCCAGTGATTTTCATACAGAGGTGGCGTTACCAATAAAAAAACCTAAACAGCCTACTTACATAGCCCCCATGCTCCCCACAAAAAATTTTACAAATTTTGTTGGGCACTGGCCAATACATATTTGTTAAAATTTTTCATAATCGTAATTACAATAACAAAGAAATCAAATGCACACACTTATTGATACAATGTTGGTCAAAAGCTAAAATTTTCTCACAGTCCATAAAGACAGTCCTGATTCATCACAGTAAAATTACAGTGTTTTTCTTTTTTTTTTCAAAGTCTGAACAGTGAAAGAGAATGCACACAGAAGTAGTGGATTTCCATGCAGTCTTGAAGAAGTATCATTGTCCTTCCAACGGAAAGACAGTGCTGACTCTCGACATGCAGACAGGTCATGGGCCACAACAGAGCAAACCCACAGCGGAGTCAGTCGAAGTTTTGAAGAGTATTGGTGGGTAGGTCATCACAGAGCAGACCCACTGTAGTCCTGGTAGAGATTACGGTACTGGTGGGCCACCAGAGGTGCAGACCCACTGCAGTCCTTGTAGAAATAATGGTATTGATGGATCATCAAAGATGCAGACCCACTGTAGTCCTTGTAGAGTTGGCCAGCAGCCATCCGTTGTGACTGTGCAGGTGCACAATCACCATTGAAGAGTCTTGCGGATAATATAGCAAGTCCATAACCACCACTTGTGCACTCACAAAGTTTTTGAATTGTCCTGAGAACCAGCAATGCTGTTATCCAGTCCCTTGCTGAATTATTAACACACGTGCAAACACTAACAGTCCCTACTTCTCACATATTGTCCATATACTATGACCAACAGAAACGTGTGCAGTGAGATGTAACTTACAAGTTACTTAATTTGATGAACTGCTGTCAATTACAATTTTATAACATGAGAATACAATTACAAAGATACAAAATACATCATTAAAGAACATAACAATACAGATAACATTTGTAGTAAAACAGGCTTTACAAAAGAATAGAAATAGACATGTACGTCAATGTTACAGGAATTATGACATAAGTTCATACATAAAAGATCAGAATAACTTTTGAAACATCAACTTCACACCTAAGCATTAACACAGAACAGAATAAATAATATCTAAGCATATTTACAAGTTAAATAACATATTATTAATACCAATTATATTTGAGGATAACAGTATTCCTCATCATAGTGAATGTAGCTTAGTATTAGAAGAAGAAAAAATTCTATGAAACTACACAGAGACAGGAAGAAAACAAATACACAAGGGTACACAAACACATAGGGGGATAACACAATGGAAAGGACAGGGTTCGTTTTCAGAGTAACTTTTGGTACTGCAGTCCAACCCAAGACTTCATTCCCTAGATCTTTCGTCTTATTTCCACATTTGTTTCCACCAAAAAAATCCTATTCAAGCATGCTTTCTGTATATATAGGTTCACATATTTCTTACCTCATTATTTATTTTCCATTATCTTACTTCATCATTTATTTCCAAGAAAATCCTACCTAAACCTGTTGTCCCTAAACCCTACTTTTTTTGGTTCATATCCTCTTTCAAAATACCCTTTTTTTTGGCCAAAGCATTTTCTTTAAGCTTCTCAATGCATTTCTTCCAATCCATCATAGTTAGTTTCTTATATAGTCTACCACCTCTTAAGCTAACTTAAATCTACTGAGCTCAGATATATATACCAATGGACGAGGCAATGCAGCATCACATAAAACAATTCATATAAACAGCAATGAAAAAAGACGCAGATTTGCGAAGCAAGCTGCATTAAGAAATTAGCAAAGCAATTGTAATATTACAACTAATCTAAGGCAATGTGCAGCAAACAATAAAAATAAATCATTAGTAAAACTGGCTTAACAGAATAATACAAAGTCAAATTCAATAACACTATGCCTGGCAAACAGCAGCAACTTATACCTAAACATGACATAGCTCAAGCAGAAAAAATATTACAGTAAAAATGGCCATGTATGTAACATCTTAACACTAGAGTGATGCATCACGAGAACTTACACTAGCAGATAAGTTACCAAATCGTAAAGAAATTATTTATGCAATTCCTGTGAAGGGAAATGTCTATTTATGTGCCCTCGTTTTCTTGGAAGTAGTTCACAAAACTATTATTTACTGGATCTGTAGACAGAAAATATTTATATTGAACAGCGCGTAGCGTTGCGCAGTTGGAGGTGAGCCGCCAGCAGTGGTGGATGTGGGGAGAGAGATGGCGGAGTTTTGAAATTTATCATGAACTGCTATATTTATATATGATGATATCAAGGTAAATACATTCTTTGTTCTCTATTAATATCTTTCATTTGCTAACTATCCCTATCAGTAGTTAGTGCCTTCCATAGTTTGAATCTTTTATTTAGCTGGCAGTAGTGGCGCTTGCTGTATTGCAGTAGTGGGAGAAACGAAGATTATTGTGAGGTAAGTGATTTAGTGATTTGTGAAAGGTATAATTTAATGTTAGTCAGGGCTATTCTTTTGTAGAGATTTTTGAAAGTCAGATTGCGTTGCGCTAAAAAAATATTGTGCGTCAGTTTAAGCACAGTAGTGTACTATTATTGAAAGGGGACGTTTCACATCAAGCCGGTAAATGGCAAACGACGCCTCGCTTGGTGTAACGAACATAAACATTGGACGATTGGACAGTGGAAAAGCGTTGTGTGGAGTGACGAATCACGATACACAATCTGGTGATCCGATGGCAGGGTGTGGGTACGACGAATGCCCTGTGAACGTCATTTGCCAGCGTGTCTAGTGCCAACAGTAAAATTCGGAGGCGGTGGTGTTATGGTGTGGTCGTGTTTTTCATGGATGGGGCTTGCACCCCTCGTTGTTTTGCGTGACACTATAACAGCACCGGCCTACATTGATGTTTTAAGCACCTCCTTGCTTCCCACTGTTGAAGAGCAATTCGGGGATGGCGATTGCATCTTTCAGCAGGATCGAGCCCTTTTCATAATGCACGGCATGTGACGGAGTGGTTACACGACAGTGACATCGCTGTAATGGACTGGCCTGCACAGAGTCCTGACGTGAATCCTATAGTACACGTCTGGGATGTTTTGGAACTCCGACTTCGTGCCAGGCCTCACTGACAGAAATCGATGCCTCTGCTCATTGCAGCACTCCGCGAAGAATGGGCTGCCCGCCGGGGTGGCCGATCGGTTCTAGGTGCTACAGTCTGGAAGCGCGCGACCGCTACGGTCGCAGGTTCGAATCCTGCCTCGGGCATGGATGTGTGTGATGTCCTTAGGTTAGTTAGGTTTAAGTAGTTCTAAGTTCTAGGGGACCGATGACCTCCGATGTTAAGTCCCATAGTGCTTAGAGCCATTTGAACCATTTTTGAAGAATGGGCTGCCATTCCCCAAGAAACCTTCCAGCACCTGATTGAACGTATGACTGCGAGAGTGGAAGCTCTCATCATATTGAATTCCAGCATTACCGATTGAGGGCTCCACGAACTTCTAAGTCATCTCCAGCAAGGTGTCCGGATACTTTTGATCACATAGTGTATGCCAGTTCTGAATTCCACGTCTAAAGATTAGCCAGAGAAAGTTCGAAATCTAGTTTATGGAAATAAAAAATTACTTCAAGTGACTAGTCGTAATTGCGTGTATTTATAAGCACATGAAGTATGTTTTAGTCAGCAGCCGCTCAAGGCACAAGTGAATATGAGTGAAATGTTAGCTACTGTTAACTTGTTATCCAGTGCTCACTGACAGCGCCTCCAAATCATGTGCTGGTCCTATGCGTGAAGCTACTAGAACTGTTTTCATGATGATCGTTTACCTACAGTTAGTGCTGTACAGCGTGTCGTAGCTGGCAGAGCGTTGCCCCTCATCGCAAATTGTATTTACTGGTCGCCTCGGAGCTGAGGTTCGTGTTTACAGTCATGCCAATATCAGTGCTGGCCTGTTATTCACTTTAATACCAAATATTGGTGCAGCAGAGACGTTCTGCTGCAAAAGAGATGAGCGTGTGAGCTTCCGAGAGTGAGGGTTTGAAATAGTGGGTCACAGGAAGTTATTGTCATGTGGACACTGGAAAAAGGAGGGAAGAGAGAGAGAGAGAGAGAGAGAGAGAGAGAGAGAGAGAGAGAGAGAGAGAGAGGGGGGGGGAGATGGAATAGGTTATGTGTTAGTTGATTGCTAGGGGCGGGATCAGCGATATCATCCACTATAAACATGGTGATAGCCATCACAATATTTGGTTCGCAGATGAGCCTCGTTTACATACCCGCGCTGTGGCAACACGCCTTGGCTGCTGGGACGCCGAGCTGTCGCGTGTGCAGTTCCACTGGGTCAACGCCCACCGTCGACTGGCTTTGTCGGGTCACCACGCTGACAACTAGGAAATTATAGCACAAAATTTCAGAGTTCGTAGTAATAACGAAATAACGGAAGGAAGCGGAGTTGAAAACGGTAAGCGATATAAGACTTCCGGAGGATATCCTCAGCAGAATAATGTCCACTTCATGTTAACAAACATGGTAATATGAGTAGGAAATTGCTAATAAAGCCGAATAAAAGGTAGGATATAGCACGGGGTCGGTTCAGTCTCCTGTCGGAAAAGATGTTCTTTCTCCATGCCCCCTCCCCATGCGGATAAAAATTGTTCAAATGGCTCTGAGCACTATGGGACTTAACATCTGAGGTCATCAGTGCCCTAGAACTTATAACTACTTGAATCTAACTAACCTAAGGACATCACACACATCCATGCCCGAGGCAGGATTCGAACCTGCGACCGTAGCGGTCACGCGGTTCCAGACTGTAGCGCCTAGAACCGCACGGCCGTTGTATGGTGGTGGTGGTGGTGGTGGTGGTGGTGGTGGTGGTGGTGGTGGTGGTGGTGGTGGTGGTGGTGGTGGTTGTGGTGGTGGTGGTGGTGGTGGTCATCACTATGTTAGAAGGGAGATGATGAAACCCAGTGCGGCACATAGTCTACTCTTTTCGAGTAGCTCCAAGAAGGTCGGCGAACTAAAAGTCCCCATCCTATAGACGGAACACAATCAACAGTGTCACATGCCATCACTTCAGGAGACGCTGCGAAGAGGTTTGGAAGTTAATCCAGAATATTGGTGCCAAGACTGGCTATTACGAAATTTACACAACCAGTTCTCCTCCCCTTGCCGGCCAAATACTGGCGGTGAAAATATCGTTCGCTGCGAGGATTCGAACCGGCGTACCACCGAAACGAGCGCCACAGCACAGCGTTTGTTTACAACGTTCGCTACGGAGGTGTGTATAGAAGTGGAATATCAAGAGCAACATGACAGTGTCAAGAAAGATGTAGGTAAGCTAAGTAGATTATCAGCATTCTTGTCTACCTTGGACAGGAAAGAGTTAGCGCAGAAGTGAAAGAGGAGTATGAGGAGTAAAGCATTCAGAACAGCTTCCAGTGGTCTCGGAATGAATAAATAGAGCTCTTTTTGGTTTTCTAGGGAAACATACATCATTCCTGTTAAACAGTGGCAAGTGGAGGTAACAATGATGGTGGTTTCTAGCGATCACGTACTCATCTCCCAAAGGTGCTGCCGGCCGCTGTGGCTGAGCGGTTCTAGGCGCTTCAGTAGGGAACCGCGCTGCTGCTGCGGTCGCAGGATCGAATCCTGCCTCGGGTATGGATGTGTGTGATGTCCTTATGTTAGTTAGGTTTAAGTAGTTCTTAGTCTAGGGGACTGATGACCTCAGATGTTAACTTCCATAATACTTAGAGCCATCTGAACCATTTTGAACCCAAAAGTACTCCACTAACGCTCAGTAATACAGACATCTGGTGACCGTAATGGCCAGGGCGAGCTCACAGCACCAGTTCTGGACAATGCGAGCTTTGGGAACAGGGGCTCTGCCGTGTTTGAAAACAGCATCGCCATTAGTACACAAACGTTGTACTGTGAGATGGAGCTGATCAACCAAACTGCCCACAAAATCCTTGACATTAATGCGACCTTACACAATAACGATGGAGCTCGTGGGATACCACGACGTGGCTGCCTATGTCGTCACCGATCCCCTGCCACGTTTAACTCTCGGCATGTAAACTCGGCCAGAAGTTACAAACAGTGTGAAACAAGACTCGCCTGACTAAATGACTTTCTTCCATTGTCCAGGTTTTACAGTTTCCGGCACCACGTTTTCCCATTACGGTCATTTTCATCACTGATCCGTGGATGTGAAATTCCAGCTCGCCCTGCAGTTCCCTGACTATCGACCTCCTTCATCTTTTTATTTTTATTTATTTATATACTTTTTGTCGACAGTGTTCACGAGTGCGAGAATCAGCTCTGCAGTGAGCTAGTGGATGATACTTTTCCACTCTTTCTAGGTGTGGTATAAATCTTCTATATGTGCCTGTCAAAGCATCATACGCTTTGCCTGCCTTGGCTGTTGAAGCACCCAACATACGAGCATCAACAGCTTGCCGACCTCCGGGTTCATTTAGCTTCAGTATGACGCACTAACAACTACACAGAACACTGTGATGATCATGACTGAAACTTGCAATGTATTAGGGGCATAACACAGGGCCGTGACAAATAGGCTAGGCTAGCATTTGCGTTTACATTCAAGCAAGCCTTTCTCGCGATGTTTCCATGTTTCTGTCCAATTCTTGTAAGTACTGACGCAAAGACCCTACTGGAAACCAGCCGAATATTGTAAGATATGTTTAAAGGAATAGGCAATATACGAAGTACAGAACGTCGCTGATGGGTAAACAAAGCTAAGATAAAACTTGTAACAGTAATTGTGAGGAGCGTATGAAAAGTTTTAACAACAGAGTCTGCGAACAGAGAAGAGTGGAAGTGAAAATATAGCTATTAACGAACACAGAGTAGTTGAAAGAATGAAAGAATTACCTATGAAGTGAGATTGTGTGTCATAAAATGGATGTGTAGGCAATAGCAGTGAGTGGAAATGAAATGCGTTCATCAGAAAGCTGCGAAGGGGAAACTGGAATTGCATGTGCTGCTGTACTTACAGATTAAGCAGGCAGCTATAATACAAATAAACAAGTACTAGGCAGAATCGGTGGCAGGAGAAGTTTATAGAAAATCTCTATTAGAAAATGGGACAAGCTACTACTGCATCTATTAGAGCGTCCAGGAATTAACGCAGAGAGAGTAAGGTTGCAGTGTGTGAAAGAAAACATTGAGAATTTCATGGCTCAAATGGCTCTGAGCACTATGGGACTCAACTTCTCAGGTCACCAGTCCCCTAGAACTTAGAACTACTAAACATAACTAACCTAAGGACATCACACACATCCATGCCCGAGGAAGGATTCGAACCTGCGACCGTATGCGGTCTCGCAGTTCCAGACTGTAGCGCCTAGAACCGCACGGCCGAGAATTTTATGTGTAGTGGATATGCAGACATGAAAATATACCCACAAAACATGGTGGTGTGGTATTCAGCATTCGAATGAAGATAGAAACAAAGAAAACAAGGACTGATGTGAAGTGGAGGTGCAATTTCATTTATGAGAAGAATTTCTGGAAGAGTATTATCAGCTAGGGAAGAGTTTCACGCTTGATTTATTAATTGACGAATACATTTAAAAATGCCAACTGCAAAAAATTTTTAAAAAGTGATGAATATTAGCAGATGGAAGTTGAGAGATCGGTCGTGAGCCTTGTCCCGCTAGATAAGTAAGAAAGAATATTGCCTAAAGAAGATAAGCGGCTAAATTCGTGTCACGATTCAGCATACATTCGACTTTTTGAGGAATTTCAGTTACTTAGCCAGTTATTTAAATGAATGTTACTGTTGGCTGTTGTGACTCAAGACTCTTCCAAGTTTTTGTCTTTACTGTAAGTTGTGTGGTAGTCTAACAAGTTATCTGGATAGAACTCATAATACCCAGCATGTTAAAATAACTCATGCATGTTAAAAAGGTGTAACGCGTACAAACGCAGGTATTGTAATGTGTGGTATTTTAATATGTACGCACTTCAGTGTGTTAGCCCTCTTTTTTTTCCTGAGCCGAACAGCCTTCCTGAAAACACGTCACATAATTTACTATCTGATGTTTTCTCCGTGGTCGCAGGTTCGAATCCTGCCTCGGGCTTGGATGTGTGTGATGTCGTTAGGTTGGTTAGGTTTAAGTAGTTCTAAGTTCTAGGGGACTGATGACTTTAGAAGTTAAGTCCCATACTGCTCAGAGCCATTTGAACCATTTTTTTCTCCGTGGTGATAACTGTACCACTAAGTGAACTATCCATGTCAGTAATACTTACCATTTTGCGTCCACTTGTCCACACATCAGCTGACCCCCTGCTCAGCGGTAAATAAGCATTAATGGCTTGCTCGTGCCCCGTTTACTTGGAGGTAAAAGATAACCTAAAAGCATAAGACGTGTAACAGCAATCTGCATACGATATAAATATCTATACTCTAACCTGCTACAAAAAAATGGTTCAAATGGCTCTGAGCACTATGAGACTCAACTGCTGAGGTCATTAGTCCCCTAGAACTTAGAACTAGTTAAACCTAACTAACCTAAGGACATCACAAACATCCATGCCCTAGGCAGGATTCGAACCTGCGACCGTAGCGGTCTCGCGGTTCCAGACTGCAGCGCCTTTAACCGCACGGCCACTTCGGCCGGCTAACCTGCTACACACTGGCTCCTTATATTACATTAGAATGAGGCGTTTTGTACTGGGCGATTGAGTCAGGTCGATTGTTTCCCGGTTACAAAGTTACTCGAGAATCATAAATGCAAAACCGTAGCAATTGTTTGCACGGAATTGTATTTACTGATGTATTCCACAGATGGAACATTGTTCTGAATAAGCATTGTCTTCAGAAAAAACGAAATAATATCTGAGAAATGGGCTTTGTGAAAGCTCCACACGAAACATTCATTTGTTAGGAAATCGAAATTTCAAGGGGTTTCTGGCTACCCATCTGTAATGAGTGATACATTCAATTACTTGAATATTTGTCGATTGTATTCAATTCAAACACGAAGATTACAAACATCGGCTGTAATGATATGAAAGCAAAGATCATGACATAACACTCTTCGTTATTTAATAAATAATATCTATGAGAACTATCAATGTATTCAAAAATCTGCAAGCTTCCCCACAGTGTAACACAAAGAATAATCTACGAATTTTACCGATACGTCGTAAACTATATATATATATATATATATATATATATATATAATTATTCACTGTAGACAGAGATTGCGAAATTAGAAATCATCTTGTGTATTACATGAAAAATACGTATGAGTAACCATGTAAATAAGGAAAACATTGTGTTAGCAGCCTCTGTGGATCAGTAGACGAACATCAGTGCGACGTTTTTGAGCGCTGTGAATGTTCCGCTAAGTATTTTTGGCGTTTCGGTGAAAAGACTATGTTTTGAGTAGCACATCCTCGTAGTAAAACCGTTTCAGTAGTAGATATCGAAGTAACGCATTCGCTTTAGCAAAAAGTCTTTCAGTAGTTTTATCTTTAGCAGTGGCAGCTATCTAATATCGGAGGCTAATTTCGTCGTCAAGTAGAATTTTCAAGGGCTCTCTTGTGCAAAAGTAATTACAAAAAACAGCAACCATGGATATCATTAAGTACAGGTGGACTCGGTTTGACGTCGAGTGAACTTCAGTTAATACTCTTCAAGAGTGCATTTTAATTGCTTTTCAGGCTTTACGTCCCACTGACGTCGAAAATTCCTCGCCATTGGGGAGAAACGGCGATCAAAGCAAGCTATCGGGGGTACGCAGTCCGATGAATAGTTCAAAAGCGCTCCAGCATCGCTTCCTGTATTAGAGTTTCTTTCGGTCTGTAAATACAGAAAATGTCTCGTTGCTTTCTAAGGACTGGATAGAATGCAAACAGTTTCACGAATAGCACGCCGAACTTTTTGTTCTCATGTCGAATACTCTTAAACATTGGTACTTCCCTCAGACATGCGAGCCATCAAAAGAAAATAAAGTCTTCGTGTTGCTTGCACTTTTACCACGAAAAGTTTATTGCAATGTTTTGTTACATTCACGCATCTATCTGAACATAATACTGACTTCCTTACGTGAAGACTACACAGTTGTATTTGTATAGTGTTTTACGACCTGCTGTCCCAGCGTCACTTCGCCTCATATTATTTTTTTTTTTTTGGTATTCCACGATAAACGCAATAGATCAAATTTGATTTGAATGTAGGCTAAAAAAATTCGTAGACAAAAATCACTCTAAATATCCTTCTCTACGCGCATCTGGATTGTCGCATTCCACGTAAGCTTCTATTAAGACGAAACAACTGATTTCTGCATCATCACAATTACATCTACATGG